>NW_017728950.1:26149823-26166704 GCF_001723895.1 Crocodylus porosus
CAGGGGGGCTAGAGGAGGGGGGAGGGGACTATGAGGGAACCCCCTACTGTTCCTTCCAGCTCCCCCAGCCCCCTGATCCCTGTCCTGGCCAGCCCGGGATGCTGGGGCTTTTTGGGGCAGTGATTGGGGTCTGTGACTGGATGGGGAAATGATGGGGGCCTAGGGGTGCAAGTGGGGGCTGGGGCCGGGTAGCTGGGTGGGTTTGGGGGGGGGCGCTGGAGTGAGGCATGTGGGCTTTGCGGGGGGGCATAGCCCCTGTGTGGGGACTGTAGCCCCTGTGGGAGGGCAACAAAATATGTATTCATGAAACACATTTAGAGTTCACTTATTATGATGGAGACAGGTAGGCTTCCACATGGCTTTAACATTGTAGATATATCAGTAAAACCATTGCCCAGCTGATTTCTCTCTCCCCTAGTGGTCTTTTGTTTTCCTTGTGGAGGAACATGGATTTTTGGGGTGTGTTACAGAGTATCTTTAGGGCTTTATTTGTCAGGGATTTTTTTCAGTTTTCTAATGGGGAACACTGGAATTCCTGCTATTGAGGCCAGTGGCAGGACCCTGCCTGCTCAGAGCTGGCACCTAGGACCCAGCTGGCTGTGGCTGACCTCCTGGCCAAATGGGGCCAGGAGGACATGTTTTGACAGTTCAGAGCAGGCCACCGCACTGGGAGCATCTTCCAGGGGATACCTGCCTAGATGGCCAGGCAGGGAGCACACATGGCAGTAGTGCTGCGCAGAGGCCAACTCTGCAGCCACAGCCTGCTGGCAGCTGGCCTGGAGGGGCAGATGCCTCTACTGGCTGTGTGGTCCCCATCCAGGTCTGGCAGGTGCACAGCAGGTTACAGCCAGGCAGCAGCCCCCCCTGCCAGACTGCTGCAGTGGGTAGAGGGTGCAGGAAACTCTCAGGGCTGCAGCAGCTGGCACAAGGGGCTGGTGTCCTCAGGTATCAGTTGGCTGGGTTCCAGAAGCTCCTGAGAGCAAGTAGCCCTGAGCTACTTGCAAGGGCAGCTACTTTTTGTACTGATGGGGCCAGGATAGGGCAGCTTTTTATACTGCTGGGGACAGCAAAGATGGTGGCCCTGGGCTCTAGCTCCCCCTGGCTGCAGATCCGGGAGGAGCCAGGCAAGGTTATTTTGCCCCAAGTGGCACAGCTTGCTCCTTAACAAAGTACATGTCCAAGCACATGCGCTGAGGCAAAAAGCCCCGGCTCAAATTTGCTTTGCCTCTATTTGAGCTGCTGTAAGCGCACATGATTGCATGTGTGGATGCACCCCTGGAGGCTAAGGATGGCACTAACAGCTCAGTTGTTCTTGGGTCTTGTATGTAAAGGAAGAAGGTTGATATGTTGCTTGCATTGCTTACTTTCCCGCAAATGGGTATAAAATTGGTCTGTTGCAAGTTGCTATGTATAGATCCTAAAACATGCACAAGAACATGTATAAAAAAGCACTGTTTCCAGTAACTTCTACTGTGCAGCTGGCTGCTCTCTTCCCCCCAGTGTTAGTGGGTTGTATATTTAGTTATGAGAGAGACTGTATTGATCTCTCTTTCTCTCTCTTTTTAAATAGGGGTTCTTTGTAATTCCATTTGAAATGGAATTCTTCTCATGCAGTGGCTTTTAAACAGGGCCCCATGGGATCCTGAGCTTTTGTCAGGGGTGATTAGAGGGTCTCCATAGAGACTGGGGGTAATGGTAGTGGTTGACCTGGAGCTGTGTGTATTTTAACACTGAGACATTGTTTACACTTACCTGTCTCTCTTTACATCTCCAGAAGTTCTGGAGGCGGGCAGGAGCTGCTAACTGCAGTCTTCAGTGTACATGCACATCTGGCAGCTCTGCTACTCCCTCTGTAGCTTTCCTGTCAGACAGCAAAGTGCATTCTGGGGAGGCATCAGTTGCTGAAAGGGCGGTGGAAGCCATCAAAGTGTGGGCATATTTATATGGTAGTAAAGATGGTGTGTGTGTTTCTTCCACCTGGCAGAGGTGGTTTTACTCTGCCAAAGCAAGTTTCTGCTCCTGCTTAATAGCTTTGGGTGGGCATGCACTTCACTTTTGCCAGCAGAACTAGAGTAGTGTAGACCAGCCTTTTTTTTTCTTTCTAATGCTGCAACTCCATACTGGTAGTTCTGTCTCTCTGCAACTAGAATCTGATAATCCAGATAAGAAGTATACAGTAGAAGCCAGGCTTGGGTAAGGGCTTCAGTGATGTTTTTTGTATTTTTTTTTTTTTTTTTTCCATTGGGAGATAAGGGTCTTAAATCTGTCTAAACTTATGATCACATTAACCACTAGATTTTCATAGTAAGGGTGTTGGGTTCATAGTTACAACTTGCACTTCTAGGTTTTCAGCACTTGTGCTATAACACCTTAAGTTGTATTGGTACATTTGAAAAAAGTTGTTTGTTAACTCTTCATCCCTGCATCAACCACCCCCAATCACTAGTGCGTCTTTTCACTTCAGTGGTGATTTTAGCTCCTAAGCTGGTTCTGTATCTTTTTATTGTCCTGAGAGACCTGAATAAGACCACTGAAGAAGATGCAGATATAGTGTTCAAGTATCTTCATGTATTTCAGCCTAAAAAGTAGCTCTGGAAATGACTCTGTTTTACTTGGCAAATATGTTCCTGTAATAGTAGCCAAGTATTGGAGGGCAGAGGAAACAAATCTACCTTTAAGAAATATGATAAATGCTTTTTGATATTAAACACTGGACATCTCTCTTCAGCCCATTAATATGTTGGTGTTCAGAGGCTGAAATGATGTTGATATTTGAACTATTTCCAGCTCGTAGTGTTTAAAGATATAAGCCCTTAAACCTTGAAATTAGTTTTATATAGTGTTTGACTGACATCTGATCATGCATACTGTGTAATGTTATAATATAACATTACTGTGTACACACTTGTATTATAACTTTACTCCACAGAGCAGAATAGCCTGTTGCAAAGTGTTCCAATTTGTGGGAATAAAGTACAAAGAGTACTTTAAAGGGTTCTGAAAATAGGTTTTTGAAGAGGTCAGGAAATTGAGTGAAGAACTACCTTTGCAAAGGGGTTCTTGTGTCCACCTAAACTTGACTCCCAAGGTTTATTGAACATAGCAGGGCTTAGTAATTTAAAAGTACAATTGATATCTCAACCTTCTGGCTCAGTGGCAGGCAATTATTTTGGGCAGAGGGCTGCTTACTGAGTTTTGGCAAACCATCCAGGGCCGCAGGGCAAATAAATTTAGAAAATTTAATATTTGTGGGGCCCCACGGGCCTGATAGAATGGCCTGGTGGGCTGCATCTGGCCCCCAGACTGCATTCGCCTGCCCCTCCTCTGGCTTGTTTGCTCTGTTCACTGGTTTAGCTTCAGAAGAGAAATTTGTGAAGTTGTCTGTATGGTGAAGTGACAGCCTACTGGCAAGGCTTGATCTTTTAATTAAGGATGCAGTGGCCAATAATTAACCAGCCATATTGGCTGATGCCAATCCGATAACCAATATGCAGCCTGGCAGATTGGGGAACAGCATCTGGCAGGTAAATCTGAGAAGGGGCAGACTGAGGCCCACATCGGGAGCAGGGACAGGAACTGCCCAGCTCGGGTAGTGATTGTGCCCCTGGGAGTGGGACTTACTGGCTGAACACTGCTCTTCAAGCTACTGGGCTGCATTTCTGGCTGCGTGCATGGCAGCTGCATGCATACATGCAGCATTTATTGATGACATTATCAGCTACACCTGCCAAAAAAAGCCAGATGCCAATTTTGTTAACTTTCTCTTTCTCAGTGCCAATCCAATATGGACCAGTAAATTGATAAAACTCTACTTAGTACTTAAATTCTCAACTGTTCCTTTTCTTTTTAATAGTACATTCTTCCATGTATATATTACCAGTGCGCAAGCTTAATTTGAGCTTCTCATTTGATGAATTTGTCGAGAGAATTTTAATACAGGTGGGGGAGGCTGTCCAA
Source organism: Crocodylus porosus (assembly GCF_001723895.1). Classification (NCBI taxonomy): domain Eukaryota; kingdom Metazoa; phylum Chordata; order Crocodylia; family Crocodylidae; genus Crocodylus; species Crocodylus porosus. The sequence continues at coordinate 26,153,781 of NW_017728950.1, forward strand.
TGTGCTTGAAGGTGCTCTGCAGTTAGTGGTTATCTGAGGATGCTGATCTGCTCTAGTAAGAATACCCAGTCATGATCAAGGAGGATCAATAAAAACAACATCTGGTTACTCGAATCTGTTTTCTGAACCAGGTTCTCAGTTTCATAGTCCTGAGGATTTTGTAAAGAAGGACTTGACACTTTATTATTTAGTTTTCTCAGTAAATAAATATTTTTAAATCGGCTTGGGAGATTTCAAGGAAAACTGGATCTCAAAATTAGGGGATTCTAGGTCAGTCTTAAAAATACATGTCTTAACAATAGCCTTGTTCCCAATTTGTTTCCAAAGTGGGAAATAACTGCTTACTCTTAACAAAGGTTTGAAAGAAAAATAAACTAGCAGTTGGTTACTTCTACCAAAATATTTTATATTGGTACAGTCTTAATGTTTTGGTGTATAAGTTTTTTGTTAACCTAGTATCAAGTACTCTAAATAGTTTATTTCATAGGACATCTTGGTATCTTTTGTAAACTTGGAATATATGAAAAAAGTCTCTGAATGCAACTATTGTAGCATCTCTGATGGAGTCTTTCTATAGGATAAACTGTGTTCTTGCTATGCAATATTATGAGTGCTCTAACAAGAGTTGTTTTAAAAAGATATGAAAGAGAATTGGGACAACTTAAGAGCAGAGCATTTTTAAGGAAGTTATTTTAACCATGGAATGACAATCGTTAATCCCCTCCAACTTTTAACTAGGGAGACCTTATTATATGGTTACTGTTAGTAGAATATAAAATCAGCTCCTTTTCTAGCACTAACTTGTGTTTCTTATCAAAGTGATCATTTTAATATTCCCTTTCATATATGCATTCTGAGTGAAAGTCTGCCAGTGCTTGTTGAAATGCTGGAGATAGAATAAAGTTGGTGAAAGGAATGAGTGCAGTTGAAACAAAGACAATTTACAATCCTTTGCTCAGGAGAACAAAGAGTACAGTATTATAATTAGTAAATCCTTTTCATCATTACTTTTAATGTGCTTTTTGTCTCTCGCAGTTCCTAAAGCTCCAGAGATAGACACAGCAGAGTGTTTGGTAGCTGACAACACTGTAACAATAGCCTGGAGAATGCCAGAAGAAGACAAAAAAATTGATCATTTTGCTCTGGAATATAGGAAAACTAACTTTGATGGGCTTCCTCGTGTGAAAGATGAAAGATGTTGGGAGTTAATCGAGTATATAAAAGGCACTGAATATACGTTATCTGGTAATAATTGCTTATATACACTTCGCTTAAATGACCTCAAACAGGATTGATATAACATTTGAAATTGGCATTTTTTGATAAATCCAGCATGGATTAAAGGGGCGGGGGGTGTATGTGTGGATGTGTCCTTCAGTGGCAAACAATTTGTAAAAAGTAAAATATCCAGTAAATGTTAAAAGGGCTTTCAAATGATCAGCTGCAGAGGCTTTATTTATATAGACTCCATGTGTCCTTTTTTTGTTGTTGTTGCTACTCTTTCTTATTAGAGGCAAAATTTAGAACATTTCTCTTACCTTCCTTGAATTTTATTACTGTTTGGATCCATAAATTAAATAATTATTCAGTACTTTTTTTTCCCGCCCCCCCAGGTCTAAAATTTGACTCCAAATATATGAACTTTAGAGTACGAGCTTGTAATAAGGCGGTAGCAGGGGAATACTCTGACCCAATAACTCTGGAGACCAAAGGTAAAATTTGGATCGCATCTTGTATAAATATTAAGAAAATGGTATCTTAAGCAGCAAGGAATATGTAGTTTAGTAGAATTTTAAGTAACTGAACTTTACATCAGATTGAACTTGGATATAAGAATTGTATGAACTATAATACAACTTCTTTTGGCTGGTATTTATATTAAATAAAGAAGCCAAAGGCAATAGATACCTTGTTTCTAGTGCAGGTTATGTTGGGCGGGGGGTGGGGGGGAGACTTTAAGCTGCTTTACTGATATGCATGCTTGTCTTGGCCAGCACTTGTTTTCAATTTGGATGGTACATCATCTCATCTGAATCTGAAAGTTGAAGATACTTATGTTGAGTGGGATCCTACTGGAGGCAAGAGCCAAGAAAACAAAATAAAAGGAAAGGAGAATAAAGGCAGGTGAGAACTGGTAACTTTTTTGTAAGACTTATTTGATGCCTTAGACAAATTAATCCTAATCAAGTTATGGCACTGGAGTATCTTTTATGTAAGTATTTGCTAGAAGCATTAAGTTCCTTTTGAATGGACACAACTATCTTATTGCCAGCCTTATTGGCAGTTTCCTGTACACAGTGTTATGCCAAAGACCCCAACTACAGGACTTGCCTGGCACAGCTGACTGCCTATAAATTGGACCAGGAAGTGATGGAAGGCAGGGGTAGGAAAACAGCAATAATACCACCTTTTTTTTTCTTGTATGCTGCATGTCCCCCAAAAAGAGATTCCTCCTTCCCAAAACATGGTGGATGGAGAGGGACTTTCATGGAGTAATGACTGAATGCTGGCCACATGCAGCAGAGGTGAAATTCACTCGTCTGCCTCCCTTGCCTTCTCTGCTGCTCAGCTAAAAAGCTAGATTCTAACTCCTGTCACTGACAGCTAGGCAACAGTTGTGATTAGGTTAAATCTCTACCTTTTGGCTGCAGAGCAAGGGGAGGAAGTGTTGCAGAAGAGTGGACTTCATACCTGCTACACAACCTGGGGGAAGCACAGAACATGGCGATCACTCCAGTATTTCCATGCCAGAATGGAAGCATGGGAACAAGCTCCCTTGCTTAAGATGTGAACTCCAATTTTTGGATGGTTTAACTCTTTTGGGGGGGGGAAAGGAGGGTGGGAGAGTAGGTATGGTATGTGATGTAACAATGCTGTGTTCCTCTCTCAGCAGCACAGTTTCTTCCCAAGAACCAGGATAGGAAGGATTTAGTAGTGGGTTAAGGCAGCACTTCTCAACCTCTGGGTCGCGACCCAAAAGTGGGTTGCAAGAAATGTACGAAAGGGTTGCAGATAAACTCTGGACGTTGGTACCTGAATTTTTTACTGAAGATTATTTCAGTATGCTTATAAATAGTAATATGAGGGTATTGCATTTATTTCACTGTATTAGTAATTATGAATAAAACTAGCACATTGCATTATTAGATAATGGAAGTTATCTAACACTTGAATACAAACACACTTCCAACTGCTGCAGATTGCCTGTAGAATGATACTCATTTTAAAAGACTACTAAGATTTGACTTGGGTAGATGTGTAACAGTTGACTAGTAGTTTTTAACAGTTGCTTATTTCTGTCTGACAGTGGCCAGATTACTGTACTGAAGAACAATACAAGGTGATAACCTACCTTTTCTTTATTTTAGGATCTATCCTCTAGCCTTGGTTTAAAAAAAAAATGGTGTTTTTTTTTATATTCTCTCTAGAATATTTAAATAAGTGAATCCAACAGCCTTTATCAATAATCAAAACAGTGTATTTCTACTTTTAGCCTAATCTGAATAAAAAAAAAAATACATGGAGATTTGTGGTGTTCCCATTCCTTGGAGAACAGCCTCCCTGCCCCATTTCTAGCATTTTCCCCAAAGTTTGGAACGCACTATGACTCTTCCTGAAATCAGAGTTCTGGATTAAAACTTGGATTTCAGTATAATATTTTACTGTTTGCATAACTAAAAAATAAGTGCCTAAGAAAAGCTAATTCTTTTCCTAAGTGATGTACAGAGATGGAACAAAGCCAATCTCTTTCCTAAACTGTTTAGTCATTGTCCATACTCTTGACCTCTAAAGACTTCCGCCTTGAAATGTTATACTATACCTATGTATAAAGCTGTTGTCTATGAGCTAGGGGTGCACTGATAGATTCTGGGGACCGATTATCAATTTTAAGGAGGCATATCGGCCAATACTGATCGACACAGACTTGCCACCTGGAGGCGGCTGTAGGGGTGGCATAGGCGGGGCAGATCAATGCCTCCCATGGGGAGGGAGGGGGCAGGTGCTGCCCAGGGGACAGGGGTGCTAAACAGAGGCATGGCTCATGGGGGTGGGGGGATATGTGCCCTCCAGATCTGGGCTGGGGTGGGGGCTGGAGCCAGCACTGCACTAGGCTCAGAGCAGGCACTGGGCAGGAGCTGCAGCCACCCCAAACTTCACTGCTCCCAGCACCGCTGCCACCAGCTGCCTGGCATAGCCCCAGCTCTTCCCAGTGTGTGGGTGGAGGCAGGACATGGAACCAGGCTGTGCTTGGTGGTGCGGGGATGGGAGCAGAGCTGCTGCAAAACTCAGGGTGACTGCAGCCCCTGCCAGAGCTGCTGGTGCCCACTTGGAGCCCATCCCCTGATGAGAAGAGACCCACGCAGTGCTAGCTCCAGCCTGCCCCCCACCCCATGGAAATCTGGGGGGCACTCTCCTCCTGGGGTGCAAGCAGCACCAGGAGCAGCCATGCCTCTGTCCTATGCCCCCATCCAGGCAGTGCCTGCCTCTGCCCCTTCCCTCACCACAGGGGGCATTGGTCTGCCCCTCCTCTTCCCTCCCCCCCCCTTCCAACTTAGCAGCTGGAGTCAGCTCTTCATGCTGCGGGCTCAGCTTTATGCTGTGCTCTAGCTGCGCACAGCACGGGCATTTATCTGGTGATTTATCTGATGCAGGAAACTTTCCTTTTATATTGGTATTGATCTATCGGACTTCTGGATCTATTGAGTTTTCTTTATATCGGTACTGATATTGGACCAATGTATCTGTGCACCTCTAGTGTGAGCAGTTGTCATATGTCATATGGACTAGCACACATGGATTTCTGCATTCTGAAGCTACTGAGCATCCTCAGGCAGGGTGTTGAACTATATAGTAATTACAGTGTTTTGATTCTGTTGGAAAGTGTCAGTACTTCTGTATGTTAGACTTTATGGCACATTTTATAACCAGCTTTAACATCTGACTCCCCAAGTAAATGCTCCACTGTTCACCAGCCAGCCTCATTCATTTTTTCTCCCCTTCCCCTTACCTACTGACCACTTCAATTACATCTTAAGTGACTGGCTGTCTTGCATACCTACTGATCTCTGGTTGCTTTACTACTCTATCCAGGAAGAGCACAATCTGCAGGTGCTTCCTCAGTCTGATGAAAGGGGTTTGTGCCTGAAAGCTTGCTAAGAAGAATTTTTCCAACTATTTGAGTTGGTCTAATAAAAGATATTGGGTTTACCCAAAGAGCCTTGTCAGTACTTCTGTATAGATGCTTTAAAAATGAACTCGTAAACCCAACAATTTTCTTTTGAGGCTTGCAGGTGTTAAAGTAGTTAACTTTTTTTAATTGCCTAAGAACAAGAGTAAATTAACTGTGGTGTCCGTGGCTTTCTCTAATGAAACCCTGGACTGGTGGAATTTCTTTTTAGGCAGAGTTCCGTTTTAGTTCTATCCCTCTACTGTTTCATTGGTTAATTCATGGGACCAAAACATTGTGTAGGGTCTTCCATCACTTACCTTGTTCCTGGCCTTCCTTTTGGTGGTTCATTCATATTTGTCAAAGAGAAATCTTTGGTTTCAGATGCCGATGGCAAAAAGGTCAAAAGGCTAACATAACATATTTCGTCATCATAGCTCCGTATCCAAACCATCCCCCCAGCTTAAGTGTATAACACATGCGCAGTCAATCTCGCATGAAACCTAAGAACACACAGAGTCTGTTCACAGTCATGATTGGCAGTCTTGTAATTATTCAGGCCTGGCGTGTTGTAATAGTTTATAGTTTACAGGGTAGCCTTTGGAAAGATTTCCGCCTTCGGTGGAGACCTCCATGCACGCCCAGGAGACAGTCAGCGATTTGGCCAGTCGCTGACCTCTCCCCACCTACGGTAATACTTTTCAGGTGTATTCGTTCTCGTCAAGAGCTCACGAAAATCTTCAGATCAAAGTTACCTGTATGCTTTACTTAAAATCTGTGCCACACAGTTTATAATCTGTGCAATGAAAACATCTGCATGCTAAACTGAATAGCTCAACTTCTCTTTCTACACCGCGCAACCACAACTTCTTTCCTGCGCTGCAATCTCCTATAGTGTAAGTAAAAATAAACTTTCTGTATAACCAAGACGCATTAAACTTCCTGACTCCTCTCGCTTACCCACCTGCCCAACTACCTACCCCACCCATGTCCAGCTGGTCGTGCTGACCCAAGCTCGCAGGTCACGGGTACACTAGTCCTCGGATGCTACTATTATGAATTTTTCTGGGAGATCAGAAGCAGTAAAAATGTTCTGTGGCGGGAGAGGAGGAAGGGTGGGGAACCAGCTCCTGATACTCTGTATTGTCCTTTTGGTTAGTTTCAGAAAGTGTGCTGCACTTGTATGAAGTGGTAACACTTTTTCTTAACATCTGTTGGCTCCTAGAGACATCTGCTGCTTGTTTTATAACTCCTGGGTTTTTATATATTTCATATTCATAAAAACTACTCTGATTTTTAACTCTCCATTAGTGGTGTACCAATTAAATATTTTCTTGGCTAATACAGATAACCAACCATATCTGCCAGTGTTGATCCAATAACTGATATTTAGTAATAACTCAAGACACTTTAAACTACTAACATAAATAAACCCTTTTTGTTCATTTGTTACACACCCTCCCTCCAGCCCTTGATGAGGAAGGCAGTGACTGCCTTATTCCCATTCGCGTTGCTCCCTCACCCATGGCTCCTACCCGCAGCCCTGCCTGCACACAGCCCAATGTCTCTCTGCAGCAGCCCCAGCACTCGGGTCCCTGCTGTGCGTGCGGTGTTGCCATGACAGCAGGAGCTGGTAATGGTCCTTCTTCTGAACACTGCACCCTGTAATGGCTCCTTACCAACCCTCCCCTGCTCACCAGGACTTGTCTGCTGCAGGCTTGGTCTGGCAGCGGAGCATAGGAAGTGGACTTTGCTTACTGGGATGCTTCAAGCACATGGCCATAATTATAACCAACACCCAAAAAAAAGATGATGGCTGATCGTGTTACTTCTCCTTTTATTGGTGCCAATTTGATAGCCAGGTGACTTATATCAGTGCACCCCTACTTTCCATGTAGTTTCTGTACCAAAGGAGCCAGTCAAAGTGCTTATACTCATCTCTGTACAGCTAGTTCCATTCTAGCAGCAAGAATCAAAAAAAGCTTTGAGGAAGCTTGCTGCCTTTTCTAAAAGTGTTTGCATCAGAATAAACTCTGAAGCTGACCCACCAGCCAGCAGTAATCTAATAAGTTTGTTCTACAGTGCAGGAATCCTGTTTGAACTGCTAGTGCCACCCTTGATGGAACTCCAGTTGGGAAAAATACTGTTGTGCTCTGTAATAAGCAGGAGTTAATGACCAGATATATTTCTAGAACTTGGGCCAAAGCATGCAGGTAACTCCTAACCATCCAGAAAATTAATTTTTTGGGCAAAATTGATTAGAAAAACAACAGTGGCTGCCAAATTACAGTGGTGCTGCTGCAAATATTTGTCACTTGATTAAATGCAGAATAGTTGTTGCTATCCAATATTATTTGAGAACATTATCCTTCTGGCAAATGTAGGGTATGGTTTTGTATCCATTTTTTTTTTCTCACTTATTGCTTTCCATGCAAAACCAGAACATTTTAATTGTTGAAATATACAATATTGTATAAAAGCTTAGAAAAAGTAGAAAATGTCACTGTCTAAACTATTAAAGGCTGTTGGATTCAAATAGAGAAGTTCCTGAAATAAATGGTCATTTACAGAACAATTTTGGGTGGGGAATAAGTATCATTTCTTCAATACGTGTATAACTTTCATTTGGAAAAAGCCGTCTTCGTTAGGCTGCCTTTGACTAATGCTTTGTCTCTAAATGACCATGCCACTTTTTGCATAAGTTGCTGGACCTCAATTTAAATGAACAATCTAAGCTTTGTCTCTTAATAGAAAGCAGAAGCTAGTGGTTTTTTTGCAGTGCTGTTTTTGGAGCAGGATGGAATGTGCAGTTCATAGTTTTTCTTGAAAAACTGCTTTAATTCTTGGCTTTGCTATTTTTTCTTTCATGCTTTCACTTATTTCCTCCTTTTTCCTTTGGTAAGTAAACTGTTACTCTTTATTCCTGTTTACTAGCAGCATTTGGCTGATTTGCCACACTTTTTTTGCTTAGAATTTTATTTTACACATTTACATTATATTTATCATTACTTTTGCAAGTACTTTGGAAGTGAATGTAGCTACTTGCCATTTTGTAGCAAACTTGTGCCAGTCCTAAGGTATATCCACACTCCAATCAGGATGGGGAAAATAACATAGACTTTAAAAAAGAAAAAAAAAAAAAAGGCTGTGAGAACACTGCTAATATCTCTTGTTTACAATACTGTAAATATTACAGCCATAAGACAGACCCCTGAGACCTAGCATAACTTTGTAGTGACTGTAACATTGCAGAATAGTGGAGATATTGTCCTTTATAGATCCAAGAATATTGTAAAAGCAGAATCCTAAACCTAACATCAATAGGAACGCTCCTCTGAATTTTTAGAAATAGCCATAAAAATATTTTATCATTTTTCTATGATTCTGTGATTGTTAGATCTACCCCTTGCCATATCTGCATCTTAATGGTACACTGTTGTGATGGCAAACAAAACATAACTGCTTTTCAGTAGAAGCAAAGCTAATGCTGTCTGCTGTCTAAAAATGTTAGCAAGATGCACCTTTTGTCTCTGCTAGAAAAATGTTAACCTTAAGTTACACTAATGTAACTAAACATGATGAAAAACGCATCCTGTTCAAGTTTAATTTTGCCTGGCTATTGCAGTAAAAACAATAGCACACAAGTTGCCATCCTGCAATGAGGTGAAACCTAAATGTTTTAATAAAACCCTCCTTTATTTTTTATCATTTAAAATATTCACTATTTTAAAGTGAAAGTTAAATTTTTGAAACGCTTCATCTGGGTTTGGAAACTATAGAAAAATTGGCTAATTCAGTTATTTCTAAAAACACGGGCTCTCATTTGATCCATTTTTCTTTGTAGAAAAGTAATAAGAGGATCACGGAAAGCAAAGAGACAGAGAAAATGTCTTTTTATAGGATTTTAAGAGTTTATAGAGAAAAGCCTTTCTTGGTTTTGTTTATTCCATGAAAAAGCCATGTTTCTTAAAGTCACAGAACTGCTTTACAACACTCCTATCTAAGTAAATATATTAATAGAAACACTAGTAGCTTTTAAAATGCACATAATATGGGCAAGTAGGGTCTATTTCTTTTTTTTATTAATAAATTTTAGATTATGAATGAATAAAACAGGGATCCATATTGGAAGCATTATCTCCAGTGGATTACAAGAATTTTTGAACCTCTACATTCTGTCTTGCTTTTCAATCTTTCTTTTTTTTTCTAATTTAAGTACCTTCCAACTTGTACCTCTCCTTTTAAAGAAACATGAATGAACACTATCCAATGTCTTATGTAGTAAAATTGTTTTTTGTCTGGAATCATGGGTCAACTTTTCTTGTTAAATTGGATACTATTACATTTTTAGAGAAGCTTTATTTCATTACACACAAGAAGTGAATTGGAGTAGAGACTGTTATATTGCAGCTTTTTCAAGAATGTAAAAATTACAGTAAGATGCTCTGTTCATTTCCTGAGGAACATGCATCTCGTGTCTTGCTGTGGCCCAGCTTACCTGATATCAATAAGCTACTTGTTTAGCTAAATTGGTTACAAATTCTAGTGCAGGCAAGTGGCCACCAGAATTTTTCTAGAATTGCCAGCAATGAGGCAGTACACTTTTGTCTAGAATTTAAATGTGGTACTTTTCACATGTTGAGGCAGTTTATTTTGGTTTTGGTTTTTTTTCCTTTCACCAACCCTTTCAGCTGCTTCTGCTTCTCTTTTCCCCTCCCCTCCTCCCCCCATCTTTTTTCTTTCAACTCCTGGTCTTTCCCCACTTCTTGCATGGCTTTATTGAAAGTTTTAGACTGCTGCTTGTGGTTTGTTCAGCATGCCACCTCTAATAGCTGATGAGAGCCATGCCTGTGGCAATTTTAGTTTTACATTTCCCCCCCCCCTCCCCCCCGGGTACAGTTTAAAATTTATATGACTGAGAAGATTCTGTCCTGGACTGCAAATTCTGTTTTTGTTTTTGTTTTTTGTTTTGGTTTTGTTTTGTTTTTTCCTTTTTTTAGAAGTGGTACACCATCTCCGAAAAGGACATCTGTAACAAGGTCACCATTGATAAGGGGAAGCAGAGATCGCTTTACTGGTGAATCCTATACAGTGTTGGGTAAGGTGAACTTTTCATGTTCACTTGTACAGATGATGGTATAGAAGGGCAGAAAAATTTTAAGCATCTGCCAGCATGTGTATTTGTAGTTTATAGGCCAAACACTTACTTCCCTCTAATGATTCCCCAGTCACAGCTTATGGGATTTGTATTCTGAATCCTCCTGGTTTTGATCTCTGCAAAGGTCCATAAGCCCATTCAGAGACTGAATGTCTTTTCCCTTCTGAGGAAATGTTTTAGTTTTTAATGTAGTTCTCTGTTGTAAGACTCTAAGTAATAGTGATAGGGATTACTACTTAGTCTTCTAACGTGACAGCTTTTAACATCTAGGAATACTAGTAATATTAAATACTGCATTCTGTTAAGTTACTTGCCTTCAGTGGACAGCAGGGAAAGATTCCCACCATACTTCTGCTTAACTGAAATGTGTGTATTCTAACACCCCTTAAATTTTTAGTCTTTTTCCATTGGACTCATAGTTCACAGAAGTAGTCTCCCATCTAGGAGCGATCTCTCTGGGCAGCAACAAAAAAAGCCTTTTTGAAAAAAGCACATGCTATACTACACACTCTCTTTCAGTAAAGAATAAAAGCTACTTCACTGGTCTGTTGCAGGAGACACTACTATTGAAAGTGGACAGCACTACTGGGAGGTGCGAGCCCAAAAGGACTGCAAATCCTATAGCATGGGAGTAGCGTATAAAAATATGGGAAAATTTGATCAGCTGGGAAAGACTAACACAAGCTGGTGCATCCATGTCAACAACTGGCTACAAACCACTTTTTCAGCCAAGCACAATAATAAAGCTAAAGCCCTAGATATGCCTGTTCCAGACCGAATAGGAGTGTACTGTGACTTTGATGGAGGTAACTTTTTATATTATATTATGGACTTTACTGAAACGAACAGTTAATGGTTGGATCCACCATGTCAGGTTGCATTTCCACTACATTTACATTCTGGCATTGTTGCTCCTATGTTGATTCCTAATATTTTACTTATGAACAATAGAGAGACCCACTGAAGGATTCCCAAAAGTTTTTATAACTGTTGAATTGCCTAGTTTCATTCAAGAGTCTGCATTGAATGCATGACAAACTCTTACTTAAAATGGTGCATGCTTTCATCAAGTACAACCTAGGCAAAAGACAACTCACACAGCATACCTGATATAGAATTAGTAGAGGGAGACTGTTGGAGAAATTGTTATTTGTAAACCGCTGTTCAGTCTGTCAGATGCTTCAGTTAGATTCGGATCAATTAAAAGATGATATTTTTCCAGAAATGGTATTAATCTAGTTTTTCATCCAAACACAAAAACACTCTAGAAAACACTACTGAAACGAATAACTCAGATTATCTGTGACTAAGCAGTTGCTTCCCAACTCACTTCTGCAAAGTGATTGAAATGATTTTCCACCTTTTACAGTACTGACACTAATGTATTATTAGACGGCTGCTTATCTTAGTCCCTGTTTTAGCCCATTGGCATTAGCTGGTGGTGTTCTAGATGCATGCAGGCTGGCTTAGGATGCTGTTTTAAAAGAAAAGGTGTACATGTACTGAAATGATAGAACGGGGCTGAAGGGACAAGGCAGCATAAACCTAGCCTAAACCAGCAGTCAGCAAACTTCTTAAATTGCAGGACAGAATGATGCAGAAGCAGGCAAACTGTAGAAGTTGAATTCTATTTGCATGACTTGGAGTTCTGGAATTTGGGACATTAATAAAGCAAGTGACAAACTTTCTTGTCAGTACTTGTAGGCTGTCTGCATACTCGGTTAATATGCAACTTTTTGGGGGGATTCCAGATCTTCCTTGTTCAAAGCAGTACAGTAATATGCGACATGGTACGAGACCTTAGAACTGTGACAATTTGTCTAAATGTCTGTGAATTTCTAAAACCTGTCTCTCTCTCTTCTTTTTCAGGTCAGCTGACATTTTACAATGCTAGCTCAAAGCAGTTGTTGTATACCTTTAAAACGAAGTTTACTCAACCACTATTACCAGGTTTTATGGTCCGTTTAAAAATAACTTTAACTTTTTAAAAAAAAGTTAAAAATAGAATAAATATACCTATATTTGGACTTAATTATGGGGGGATGGGGAACCTCTTAGATAATGCCAAATATTAACAACTCCTCATTTGGTTGCATGGGATTTTTGTGACCCACTTTCTTGTTTTTTAAGCTAGAAGCCTTCTATGTGGAGAATTCCCTCTCTTGAGCAACAGAAGTGCCTCTTCTTTGTCCCTTGCAATTTCCTTCAAACTTTGAGAGAAACTTAAAGGAAATTGCTTGTTCTCCTTTTTGGCTTAAGGAGCCTGCCAAAATAACTAAATACAAGGGGCTTTGGCTTGTGCAGCAGCATGTGTTCTGCTAGGACCTGCCAGAGTAGGTGAAGTGGCAGAGGGCCAAGCTGGGTGCTGTATTTTTTCCTGGGTCCCCTGTCCACAGAAAAACACCACAAAGTTACCCGACTTTCAACGCATTAATGGAAAAAGATAACCTAGGCTGGTTTTCCCCAGCCAACTATCTTAGGGTCCAGTGTGGCGAAATGCCGGGCTAGCAGCTCCGGCACCGCTTAGGGGAGCCGCGGGCTTTGTGGAGTTGTGCGAGCGCGCGGCTTGTGGGGCGGGATTGAGGTAGCTCTTAGCCGC
>NW_017728950.1:26167444-26215928 GCF_001723895.1 Crocodylus porosus
TTAATGCCAGTGGAGAAAAGTACAAAGCGTTCATTTTGATTAACAGTCTACTTCAAGGTTACATAAATGTGAGAGTGCCGCGCGGCAGTTATACAGAAAAGAGAAAATAATATAAAGTCTTTGCTAAAAACTATAAGATAGTTACATCCAGCAGTTGGATTGAGCAGTTTGTAGTCTTCCCCTGGCCCCCACATCCCTCCTTGTCCTTGCAGCTTAAGGGGCAGCAACCTGTGCTGCAATATGAAAAGTCTAAACCCTACTGAAATGCAGGCAGGAAGGCTATTTTTGTGTATATTTACTGTTTTCTTCTGTTACTGTTCTAGTTGTTTGCGTTAGAACCTGAATTGTGTTAGTGTACTAACAAGTATTTGTCTGCAACTTGCTTTAAATATGAAGGGCTAGTATCAGTACTTCTTAATGGTAAAAAAATAAAAATTAAGAATAGCAGTTGCAGGAGTATGGCACTGCATGTACTATGAGCCATCCTTTCTGTCCTTTTTTTTTTTTTTTTTAATTATGCCTATTGCAAAGGCTGAACTAAAATTCTCCCTGCATATCAGTTGAGTGTCTGTACCAGGGCAGCCATGTTTTGTTTTTCTGTCAATTTTTCATCTAGTATTAAGAAATACAGAATAAAACTAGGGAAGTAATATGCTCCATGGAAGGGGGATGATGGTAAAATGCTTTTCTAAAGAAATCAGTATGGATAACTGTAACTTGCCCTGTAGGAGAAAATGTGTATTGGTTGCTTTGTCCCTCTTAAATCTGGGTCCTTCAATTACTCATCACTAGACTTTATTTTTCCAGCTCCTGCCCACCTTCTAACACTGTTCATCAAGCCTTTATATGGTATTCAAATGATGCAGTACCCCCCAAATCATCTGAAAATTGCTGCTCTAGAGCAGTGCTTCTCATTTTCGTAGGGTTACTGTGCTAAAAAAGTTTACTGTTGGGTAGAAAATGAGAAACTATGTACTGAAACACCCAATTGCCTGGGTTCTTGTACTGAACTTTCACAGCAAGCTTACAGTTGTCTTCCACATCCATCATTTTAACAAGTTATAAGGCTACCTTCAGATGGTGGGGGGTTTTTGTCTTCTCTACCAAACCCCCCATCTTCCCTTGTACAGAGGCATGGGTGATGGGGCTCCCTACATATAGCAGCAGGGCCTGATCTGAGGCACAGATGTATCTTCCCTCCTTTCAGCCCCTGCCACTGCTTGCAGGGAGCCCCCCCTCCCTGTAAACTTTCCTGGGCCTGCAATCTGAGAATTGGAACCATTGCCTTTTTTGGCAATCCTGGGCTTAGGGGGTCTTGCATGTTCTCCAGAACTGTAACCAAGAACCTCACTGACAGCTTGTCTGTGGTGGGGGCTGCCAGAGTGCCCTATGGAAACCCTTTGGAAGGAGTGTATAGGGTGACTCTACCTGGCCAAATGTGACACTTGTCCCAGAATGACAAATTACTGTTTAACCAGCAACTTGGTCACAAATATGCCTATTCAATGGCTGATGCACCATTTTTTTTACCTGGGACAGATTCCTTTAAAGTCCAGCATGTTACTGTTTGTTGCCAGAAACTTTCATATCTGGCAACAAACGTAATGCCAGCTGCACTGTTTAGATTAACTCCAGGCAAGAGGATGCAGACTCTATATAATTTTTCAATACGTGAAAGCTATTTTGAATGTAACCTCTCCCACAGTTTAGTTGCTGTGACTAAGGGCTCTGCTAGACATACAAATTTAAAGCTGGATAGAAGCCAGTGGCAGAGTTGTTACACATTTTCAAGCACTAACTTTTATACCTGATTTGGCTCTTTATAGCTGGATGATGACTTTTTTTTTATTGTGTGATAATTACTTTGCACGTGTGACTAGTCTATTGTGCAATTAACCAGTTACTTGTATAATTATGTACATGTAGCAAGGGCCTAAAAAGTAGGAAGTAAGTGTTCCTTAGGACAAAAATGAAGCTTAACCCCTTTAATTTGGATTTTTAGTGGAAATGATGGATGTTTGTGGCTTTCAAAATTTTGACTCATCATAGTTTTTGTAATGATTTTCTTCTAGGTCTGGTGTGGTGGCCTTACTCTGAGTACTGGACTGCAGGTACCAAGCGCTGTGAAAACTCTCCAGAAAAGTGAAAATGGACTGAGCGGTTCATCCAGCAGTCTAACCAACATAACCCAATAATGCATCTGTTTAGATACTTTACTCCTGTTGCTGAGTGGATTTTTCTGTGTAGCTGCTACTCACAGGAGCTTGTGGGCAATGGATTAAACTGGGTTTGCTACCCACTGCTGCTTTAAGGCCTGGGCACTGATAGCACAAATGTTCTGGGCTGAAGCATTAGCAGGAATCTACTGTGAAATCCATAGAGTAGGTTGACTTTTTTTCAAAAAATAGATGGGGAGATCAGGAGCTGTAGCTATGCACCTTTGTTAGACTGAACTTGATTATTTTATGGATACTTGATTTGATCATTTTGGTATAACTGCACATAGCAGACCCAAAGGCAGGCCTGATCTTAATTTCAAAATTACTTTCCCTCCTCTTCACTCTCCACTGTAAGTGAAGGCAACTTTTAAAGTTCTGAACAGAAGAAACCCTGCCCTTTTGTTTCTCATAGTTGACTCCGTGATGCAAGCTAGAAACCTGACAGGAGACTAGAGTTGGTGTAGGTTTGACACAGACTGGCTATCATCTGCTATTAGACAAATAACTTGTGCATTATTTTTGTTGGCTGCCTTTGGTTGTTTAAATGGATACAGTACTAGGAATTCTCTTATATAGGCTATTTATAGTTGAAACCATAAGAGTTCAATATTATATCCGTTTAGTGAAAATGTTGTAAGAGTAACAAAGTTGTTGGTGTTTATCAGAGCATCTCTGATTTCTACAGTAGGAGCCCTCTAATAAGATGAGGTGTATAATATAACATTGTTCCCAAAGTTATCCTTGATAAACTTGTAGCCATATCTGATTTGATTGTTTTAGTAACCAGCTTGGAGTATTGATGCATTTGTACACTTTGTCCCTCAGTCCTGTTTTAAATGCAGGTTGGGTGTCTAAAGATGACTTTATGCCCAATTCCAACCATATTTGCACTGATTGATTTAAACTTTCCAGTGAATTTAAAAATGCTGCATAAATGGTACAAAAGGAAGGAGGTGGCTCAAGTGTAGCTAAAATGAAGTTTGGAGTAAAAGTCCCAACACTTTTTTTTTTTTTTTTTTTAGTTTAAAAAAAAAAAAAAAGCTAATATGTAAGCATGTACTAGTGATTCTGATAAACTACATCTTGATCTAGCATATTGGATGTGCCAGATTAATTTCAACTTAATTGGAGCATATAATATACTCTTGTTGCTTTTTGAAAATGAAGGATATGAAAGTCAAGTTATAGTGTGGAGCATGGTATACTGCTCTTATCACTTATGACCAAAGTAAGCTGTGAATATTATGCAAGTGACTCATTACCAAAATGGAAGTCTAAATAGAATAAGGTGACAAAACTGGAAGGCCCTGAGAAGCATAAAATAGGAGACCATAACTTGTACTCACATTATACAGAAAGGACTGCTTCCTGTATCCTTGAAGGCTCTAGACTTTTTTTTAGAGGTACAGAACTTTTTCCAGCTCTTAACTTGCTTTAAATGTATCCTCTCATGTCCAAGGCTCCCGTTTGTAGTAACTCCCATTCTTCTCAGCAGAGGACGGATCAGTGTGATTCTGCAACTAAAGGACCATCTGAAATCAGCACAAATAGTAGTCACTGAAAGCTTGAGGTTCTTTTTCTCCCCCTTTCATGAGATTGAAAGCTCACTTCCAGCCCTGCTGATCCTGGAGTACATATGTTTTACCTTGAGGCCTTGCCCCCTTTTTCCTGAAAAAGGTTAGAGCATGAGTCATTACGAGTTCACTGGCCCAGCCCTCCTCCTGTCATAATTTTTGCCACTAGCATCATTTTGTATCCTCTGCAAAAGACTTCTATCCTTGAGGGCTTTTTATAAAACCTATATTGCAGTTAATTTTGGGGAATAAATGTGCTACACCTTAGTTTTAAAAATACAGACTGCAGAAGGATGATCCTGGAGGGATTTTGATTTTAGATAGAAATCCTACCCACCTTCTTACATAGTTGTTTACACATTTTCTCTTTTTAGGGAAAACTAATTTAACTGGAGATCTTGAAAGAAACGTGTTTTGATCTTAGCCCTAGACAGCAAACCTAATTGTAATATGAATGACTTTGAGTGTATTCTATTAGTGGAGATGCCCAAGATAATGCTTCTTAAAGAGAGACCTCTTGGACAAAACTTTGTTCTAGTGTTGCATCTATTTCAGTTGGTGTGAGATTAGTACTCCCCTCCCCTCTAATCACAACAACAGTCCCATGATGTAGCTTCTGGTGATTTAACAGCTTTGTCCTGATTTATTATACAATTTTAAAATTGGAAATTTATTCACAATATCAGCTTAAGACTTATATATGTAGGATGCTGATTGCCATGGTAAAAAGCCCTCTTCCTGTGAGTTGAACTGCTTTTACACTCTAGACCTTCAGTTCATAGATACTTCATTTGAGATTTGGTGGGTTTTTTTTTAACTGCTTCAGGTTCTCAAGAGTGTGTCCTTCAAGACTAAGAGACTTCAGACAACAATTTCGGAGATTGCTGGCAAAGACTACTGTGTGTTTTTTGGGTTTTTTGTTTTTGTTTAAAACAAAGTTTGAATTTGACCCTCAGTCTACAAGGTGCTACAGAGGGCTTGTTTCACTTTAAACTTGAGAGGGAAGAGCCCTTCCTAGTATTCATTCTTGTACATGACTATCTATTCATAGAAATGGGTCACAGCTTTTGTTAATTTAAAAAAATATATATCTTTTTTCCAGGTAGAGGAAACAGATTATTACTAGTGTTCTTATTTACCACACTTTACTGAGCCAGTAATATCTGTAAAGATGCTGTCCAGTGACTTTGTATTTAATAAGTTCAATAATACACAGCATCTGAATGTGCTTATTATAACACTCTTATGGTGGTCCATATGATTTTACTGAAGTAACTTGTATAGTTACTTAACTACCCTTTCCTTAACAGCACTAAGGACCTGATTCTAAAATTTAAGCGCTCATGAGTCTCGAACTCACTGCGAAGCGAGGTAATTCAGTAGCTTGCAGAATTAGGTAGAATTATGTGATTAGAAGGGATGAGTAAGTATTGCTTCTTTTGACACTTGGTATATCCAATTGTAATAACATGGTCTACCCAAGTGTGACTTTTTTTAATGCTACATCTCTGCCAGGTCACCTTGTCTGATCTGGTCCTTACTTCATTTCCCTTTTAACATTTTTTTGTAAACGACATGAGTGTATGCTACAGATGAACATGCATAATGAAGAACAGATGACCACTGAGTAAACTCCCTCAAACTCAGTGCAGATACTTGCATTTCTTGAACCTATTTTAGTAAATTGTAATTGTCTAAGGTGTACTTGATTATGCACAAATGGAAAGTTGATTTTTTTTCTTAAATGCTATTATGTTAGCTTAGTCCAAAACAAGTTTGAAATAGTACTGTAATTTGTGCTTCATAAAATATATTTTGACTTACGTCCCAGATATAACTGTTATGAGGAAGCTTTGTGTTTATTTTTACCCCTAAGGTTGAAGTTACTGTACAGTAGTTAATGCACAGGTGTTGGAATTTTGCTGCTAACAGGGTAGTCATGTTTTAGTAGAAGGAGATAAAGATGAAAAATTGCCTTAAGCACTTTAGATTTTTTTTTTTTAATTGAATTACATGAGCTACCATCTTGCATATCTGTTTCAACTTTGAGGCACATACAGGCATATTCATGATATTATGTAGCAGCTGGTGCACTGTTGTTGTGTACATTTGTAAGCAAAATGTAGACTACCTTTTAAGCTTCAGTAAAAGCTCTTGACATAGGAGGAATGTACAAATCCACTGAGGCTGTTACTTGAAGGTGGGTTTTGTTGGAGACTTACTGTACCACTTCTCTTTGGACAAACTGACAACATTCTTGAACGGTGTGTGGAGCACTGTTCCTGTTCAAGCTGTGCTAGATACTTGATACCTAACCTAAGTGTAGTATTTCCAAGAATGTAAACAAGTTACAAGAGGAAAAGCCAACAGATTAAATTAAGATACTTTTTGTAGCCAATCAAGAATTTTTTTAGCATGTTAACCAAAAATACAACTTTATACCATTTCATTAAGTAGCGATTTGTTTTAGTTTTACAAAAAGTACTTAAGATGGCACAAAATATGCCTAGAATGAAATAATAAATATTTGTTTCCTTTTTTTTTAATGCAAACCTACATGCACCTATTGCAGCTTTCAAAATTAGTGCCCCTTAACTAAGTTGAAAACATTCAGGCCATAGGTTTGTCTTCAGATATTAGGCCATAAAAGGCAGATATTGACAACTTTCAACTTGCAAGCTTCATTCCATGGTTTCTCCAAAAAAGCTTGTAAGTAGGAAAAACAGTGCCTGTCCAGAACATCAAGGTAGCAGAAGCATGTTCGTGACTGTCCAATCCTTCCTAAATTGCTCCCTTACACCTCAGAGCAGGGAAACTGACTGGCTTCTTTAGGAAAAATACCTAACCTTTTCATTTGAGTAAAGGTTATGAACTCAATTTTCTAGCACAAAAGTTCACCAAGTATGAATGTTGATCTTTCTTCTAACCATGTGGTAAAACTCCAAATGGCTTTTTTATTGACTGAAAAGAAAATATGCATTTGGCTTCCCAAGCATTGTAAAGTGGGCTTCATGCATATCTATGATGAGGTAAAACTGTTTAGTTTTTCCTGCATTATTTAACACCTCTATGGCTGCATGTGCCTTTTGATAAATGGAGCTGTGCTCACCTGCTGTAGCTTCTAGTGATGTTGCATTGTCACACTGGCTTCTCTTTTATTTTCTGAACACAAGCTTCACACTGGCTTCCAGATATGTCACTTCAACAGTACCTCAGGTTTTCTGTAATCAGTGCTTTATTCCTCTTCCTTTTGTAATGTGTCCTAAGATCAGACTTGTCATTAACAACACAGAACTACAGGGGTGCCTTAGAGGCCACAGAGTGTTTTATTCAAGGTCTTTAACTCAATACATGTATGTCATACGAACATTTTGTATTAATAAATTAAAATTTTGAAACCTTAGCTGTATCTTACTCTTGTCAGTTTTTCTCATTTTAAGCCTAGTATTAGCTGTGTCTGAACTGGACTTTCACTGAAAGCTGACTTCTTCCTTCTCAGCACTGCCAGCCTTGGGAGGGGTGCATGCTCAGTGCAAGTATGTCAGAGGAAAACCAAACCATTTATTAATAAATGCTACGTCTAATGAAGAGGACGGGTGTCTGTCCCATCCTGACTCCTTCCTCTTTCCATTCTCTCTTCCTCGCCTGTTTTGAGGCTGCTCTTACCCGTCCGGCAATACAGCGGTGTTCTGCTCTGGTGGAATCGCCTGCTCTACAACCCTCGCTTCTAAAAAGCTTTATACGTGCAACTTTCAAGACGAAGCAGGTCCTTCCAAAAATAAATAAATAAATAAGGGTGGGTGGGGGGCAACCAAGACAGCAACGCCGCACCCGGGGCCCACGCCCCCTTCCTCGCCGCGCATGCGCCTCTACTGCGTCCACCAGTTACTCCTGGCGCATGCGCCACCTCCCTCCCCGGAGAGCGCCCTGCTTTACGGCCACTGCAAACGTCTCTGCGTAGGACCCGCAGCCCAGGTAACGGGGAAGCGCGGCGCGAACCCGGACCCGCCCATTGCCCCGCTGGGGAGGAGAACACACATTCTTTTTCCAGCGCCGGCTAGGCTGGGCTGGGCTGGGCTGGGCTGGGGGGCGGCACAGTGGTACAGTCCTCCCTGCCGCCTCGCGGGGCTGCCGGCTGCGGCCGCGGAGGATGAGCGGCAGTGGCTGGGGTTTGGGTGGGGGGGTCATTTGCTTTAGGGAATTAAAGCCTTTAATTAGGGTAAACTTCAATAATTGTGTGTGTGTGTGTGTATGTGTATGTATTATAAGCGCACGATTTTTGTTATAAACAAAATACTTAAAGCGGGTTTGGAGGGCAGCCCGCCCATGGCAGCCTGGTGCTTCCTCTGCTCTCAGACCGTACCACCCTGTCTAACCCGAAGCTCAAGGGCCTCAGTAGATCGGTGGCGGCTCCCTGCAACCTGTTGTGCTGGCGCCCGCTTCCCACAGGATCGCACCGTGCTCCGGTTCTCCAGAAGCCGTTGGCGCGCACGTTGCGCTCCAGTCTGCGTGTTTGTCTTGGGGGCACCTAGGTGTTAAAGCTTGACGGTCGTGCGTATATTTGCTGCAGCGCAAGTGCTTCCTTCCCTCTGTTTCTCTGCAGAAAGGCAGAGCCTGCTGAGGGCGTTGGAGAAGATGAGAGTGCCTGAGCAGCTCTCCAGCTGTCACTGTGTGAGCCCCGAAGACTAATGCAGAGAATCAACAAGAACGTGGTTTTGGCGCTTCTCACTTTGACCAGCTCGGTGTTTCTTCTGTTCCAGCTGTATTACTATAAGTACTACTTGTCGCCAAAGGTAAAACAACACCTCAGCCTGCAGCGCTCAGTTCGGCAAAAAAGCGTTTGGAAAAAGTAGTACTTGGTCCTTTAGTGCTATCTACTAATGCAGTTAGCCCCTGACAAATAGTCCCTTGAAATGAATAATTGTTACCATAAACCTGAGATGTGCAGAGGCTGAATAACTTGTCCTAGAGGACACCAGGACTCTTATGGCCCTCTGTTCAGACTGTTATGCCCACCAGAGGAAGAGCAAGTGGGTATTATGTCGAGTTGGCTGGAATCCAGGCTTTTTACCACATATTTAAGCTCAGTCTACTACCTCAAAGCTCTTCAGGCTCCATGTGCATGCCCATGATGTAGTTCTGAGTGACGTAGTGTGGAAACTAGGATCAGACTGGGCGCATCTACACTTCCTTAATGGGCCGTAGTTACAGAGCATTAAGTTTAGTACCTGTAATAACAGGTACTAAAAGCACTACTGTGCATTAGTTCAGATGAACGCCTTTAAAGTGACGGTTAATGCCCATTGGACTAACGTGCGCATTAGTAGAGTTTTTGCCAGCTGTGCTAATGCGCAGTAAAATTAGTTCAATGGGCATTAAGCATCTTCTGTAGATGTGCCCACAGAGATTTTTATACGACTGTTCGGGGAAACAAAGTAACCACTATGTTTGTTTGTAGCCTGTTCTGTTTTTGCAGAAGCAGTTGTCTTTATTACCTAATATTCAGTCATGAAATTTTTGAGAGATTAAAAGTAAATGTCTGCTTTCGGTGTTCTTACTGTGAGCCAAACAGCATATGAAACCATGAAGATGGTCTTAATGTAAATAGAAGTAAGATATTGCCATTCAAAGGAATCTAAAAGTGTAGTATAAGAGTTCCTGCTTTCATTTGACTTCCTACCTTTGATTTTTTTTTTTTTCTTTTTCCCCCACGGGAACAGTTTTATTCTGAGAGACGAGGTTCTTTGGGTAAATTGGATATCTTTTATTAGACCAACTCAAATAGTTGGATTATTCAATGCATTCTTAACACTTTATGGTACAACTGTGTGGCTTCCTCCTACGCTATGTTTGTTCAATACAAAGCTGTACATTAGGAATCATTGTCCATTAATTATCCAGAAGTCTGCAGTGTGAGCTGTATTACCCTCATCTGCATTGAGTCTATAACATTAACATTTTCTCTCTCTGACTTAAGTATTTCAAAACATTTCCTTGATAAGATGTAACACTCATCCTCATAGGGCACATCCCCATGAGCAGGAATGTGCATTTCCCCAGGGACAAGTAGTAGTGGCACAACTTGTGCTGCTTGTCCCTGGGGAACGTCCATGTCATGCATGTTCTGGCATGCTGCACATTGTCCTTGGTGGGGTAGGGAAGGCTGGGGCCAGCAACTGTGCTGGCCTCGGCAGTCTTACCTGGGGACCTCCAGGAGCTGCAGCCACAGCTCTCCTGCAGCAGGGAACCTGGCTGGTAGCTGGAGCATGGCTCTGGCCAGCCAGGCTCTAGTTCTGGGCAGCATGCACTGCTGCCATGTGCACTGCCCCACTAATTTTAGACATGGGGATTTTTTTGACCCTGGGATCTCCTCCTACCCACCATGTACTGCAAAGTAGCAGCGTAGGAAACACCTGCATGTGCATGTGGTGCCACCAACCCATCTGGTGCCGCATACTGCACTCCCATGCTCATTTGGATGTACCTATAGTGTTTTTCTGAGCTGCTTGTATTTGTCATGTCCCTTTTTATTTTTACTTTTATTAATTGGCTCCTCACCTGGGAAGCCTACAATGCTTGCTTATCCAAAACTCCCACTGGTTTGCATTGTCCATCCAGCTATATTTAAACAAATCTACTGGCCCTGGCTTTGTACTCCATGTTGTGTTTAAATGATGAAAACCTGCAGTCTAAAATGTTAAATGAAAAAGCATACCAGATTAAAAAAAAAAAAAGACGAAGCAGCCAACATTTAGCACTTTGTAGCTGTCAAGATCTTTTCCTCTTTTTTTTTTTTTTTCTTGCTAGAATGGACCAGCTTTTTCAAGAGTCAAAGGAAGCCAGTCAGGGCAGGATAACACAAGATGGGTATGTAGTGTGTTGATTATAGCATCTTGCAAGTCTCCAAGAACTCTTGAAAAATGCAGAGTATGGGTGCAAGTCTGCTTCCAGTTAATTCAGTGGGAAACTTGTTCCAATTTAAACAGCATCAGGCTTGACCTTAGAGGTTTGAATATGACCAGGTAAGTTCCTGGGAGTTGCAGGTCCTAACCTCTTACAGAATATGTTTTCTACGTCTTGACCAGACTTCTAACAGGTTCTGTTTACTCTTACAATAGGTTTACTAGTGCAATACAAGCTTCTTTTTTCTTCCAAAAAATAAACAGCTTTCATAGTCTAGGAAAACAAATTTTAATTGTAACCATATTTACATTATTCTTTAAACAAGCTCAACATATAGATATATCACTAGGGTCAGAGAATGAGGTCATCCAGTATGCATTATGGCCAGATTCTGGCTGTTGAATTTTATACCAGAAATGCTCGTAGCCATTTTAACCTCTCAGAAATTTGGGTGAGGTACAGGATGTCTCTTACTGGCTGATATGCAGTGTAATGATGCTGACATCTAAAAGATACCCCGCTTCAGGTAAGCAAAGGTAAAAGCAATGAGAGTGCTTTTTGAAATTCTCAGTTCTTAAAAGGATGTCAGGCTGGGTTTTTAGCTTTGGGGGCTTTGTCTCTTCTGTCCCCAACACACTTGGAGAAAGTCAAAGCAGAAGCAGACATGAGGACTGTTCGGTGACATAGAAATGCCTGAAGATTCCAAGAAGTGACAGTCCTCATAATCAGCAACATGGTGCCATGTGACATATATAGGATGTAATGTTCTTTCTGGTCCAACTGCCTGCAGGCAGACTGCTTCCCTTTAGCTCTTACTTTATTGGAGTGTTATTAACAAAGCAGAATGCTCCAGACATTTGCCTGTGGCTCACTGCAGGTGTCTTCCCAACTTTCAGCTAATCCCTGAGGGATCGAGTATTACATTATTCTACTTGGCTGAATCCTTCATGGATTCTTGACAGCAGGACTCCTTTTTCCTGCTTGTTTTAGTGTAAACTTGAAGAGCCTTTCTTCTCTGAAAGGTGACGGCAAGGATGGTACCTTTTTCTGCATAGAACCAAGTCAAATCTGCTTGCTTTAATGGCAATAATAAAAATTTTAGCACTTGACTCTCTTGTTAGTCAAGCTGGCTCTTTGGGGTTAAGAGAGCAATAATCCTTTCTGTTTCTCCCTGAACAAGATCCAGAGAACAGTTTCGTAAATTTCATTTTTTGCCCTATATCCTGTTTACTTGTGTTATCTTTACCCGTCTGCTGAAGCCAGTGGCATTGTAAAGGTATCGGAATTTAATCTGCATAAATTGGATGGATTTATATAGAATGTGAAACTCAAGCCACCCCTGCATGTGTGCGTGCACACCCCGGCCCACCCTGCAATGCTGGGTTCAGTCTGCAGAGCTGTTAGTGAAGGGAGGGGGCAGTCTCTTTATATGGCCCTGTTTTACCTTGAGATGCAGTGACTCTAAACTCCACAAGGCTGTGTTCACTCATGCTTTTCAGAGTAAAACTTTACAGTGAGGCCTTTGCTTTTAATTGACTGACTTCATCCTGCAACACTGAATGAAATGAATTTCTAATTGCTGCCATGCTGTGATATATTGCTGTAAATATTGTTTTTTTTTTTCATGTTCTGTGGAGACGTGAACATGCCTTATTGAAAGTTACCAGTGTATGAGTCAAACTAACAAATCACCATAACATGCATCTTCTTGTTAAAATATAAGTCTCTTACATCTTTGTCATACTTTATAATGATGACTGTTAGAACACTCTTAGTATACTGAAGTCCAGAGACCACACTGTACATATGCTTTCCTAAACAGTGCATATTGTATTTATGCTAGAAGCTATAAAATGACAGGAGAAAGCTGATAGAAGGTAGCTAGTACGATTTCTCAGCTTCTGTTTACTGGAACAACCAAACAGCCTGGTCATATAAACAACCCAGGTAGTGTCTATCTGTGTTTGTCTGGTAACACAGACTCTTGATAGTGTTAGTCTGTCCTATGGGAAAAGCTGTTGTGAAATATATATATTAATTATAATAATCTCCTTTGCTTTCTGTTTTAGTTTCTTCATTGGTAATTAAAGTTAATGCTTATCTATGTTTCTGGTGAGGTGATAAAATTTCATTAGATATTCTGAATAATGATTTGAAGTCCTAAATGCTAATTATAGTGAGATATAGTGTTTGTCAGTTATAATTATAAACTTCTCTTCCTCCCATGTTTGAAGGGTTGACTCATTCAATGGACTATATAAAAACTGTTGAACAGAATTTTTAAACGTAGACTTGTAAAGAGATTAACAGCCTTCTGATTTATAGGGACGAAACAATTTGTAGTTTCAAAAATATTTTCTTACATTGTTTAACTCTAAAAGTGGAAAAGGCTTTAAATGTCTCACAACCCCTAGAATACTCTTTGTTGTGCTGATAGATTATCAGACAATATCTTAAAACTAGTCTTATCCCCCCTGTCTCCTGCAGAGGGCTCTGTTGTACAATATAAGTGCTATGAGCAGAAACACTGGCATGATAAATTCAAAATGTGTGGAACCTGGATGGAAATACTCCTGTCTGTCTGTGGAAGGACTTTGGCACATACAGTCAGTCAGTCTGCCTATGTGAAGGATTTTACTCTCATGTATGTCTCAGGGCACCACCACTTTTCTGTACATGCACTTCACTTTTGCATGTAGCTTTGGACCTGACAGACTTCTCGTTACAGAAGACTATTAGAGATGCTGGTTCCGAATACCAGTGGATTGTTTATTTTAAAATATTTATTTTACATGCTTAAATAAAAGGATTCTGACTTCTTTTTTTCCACTCTTCCAAACAGCATGTGGTTAAGAAATTCTTAAATTTAGTGTCCAGTCACAACGTACCAGTGTATCTTATTGATCCTTTGGTTCTGGGACTAATAAATAAAGATGTCAAGCAGCTCAGAAGTTCTTCTGATGGAAGTAGCCCAGAATGCAAGTATTTCTGTGCTCCAAGGGACTTTACCACATTTGCACTACTGGACAAAACGTGGAAACATGAAGTAGGTTGTTTTTCTTAGTTCTTTTTTGTGCATTATGATGTACCGTTCCATTATAGGGTTGATAGTTGTTTAACAGAACATTCTCTTATTTAAATGCTAACAGAGGGAAGATTCATGGTTTGGAACTGATGTTTTTAGGCTTTTTCAGAAACTTCTTGTGCTGAAAGCTTTTCATGTAATAGCCCACTTGAGATATAAGACCTGTGGGTCCCTGGAAGAGAATAACTGCTATCAGCAATGAGGGAAGTCATACATAATGTTTGAAAGGTTGAAAAATGAAGAATCAGTTAGGTACCCCTGAGGCAGCTGTTCACAAAATGTGCAGGTCCTTTGAAAGATGTTTAAGAGGTGGATATCTTTCAAAAAGAAGGAGAGACCTACTTGAAAGGGACTGTTTCATTAGAGACAGCTACTGGATACTGAAACATTTTTGCTTGTCAGTTAACTGTTAGAGTCTGTGCTTTTTGTTTCAGTAGTATAAGATTTTTAAACTCTTTGTGATGATATAAAATCTAGGTCCTATTTTATTTTATGGTAAGAAGAAATGCCAGGAGGCCAAGATTACTGCAGCAGCTCAGTGCAATTTAGGCTTAGCACAGTAATGGAAGAGCTCTCTGGTTTTCCAGAAAAGGGGAATTCATAGTATGGGTTTATTCTGCTCTACAAAACTAAGAAAATCTTCTTTTAGAAAACATTAAAATGTTTATTTTTGGCAATTGTCTTGGCTCAGGCGTGCAGAAATTTTTAGGGAAAATAAAGTTACCCCCCTTTTAAGGATTTAGGAAAATTCCTGGAATAGTTAGGGTTTGATTTCTGATCTACGTTGTGCAGCTGGAAATGAGGAGCAGCATAAGTGTATGAAGAATTGGCACTTATGGTACTTATGCCTTGTTTTTGCTCACTTTGCAACTCATGTTCTTTCTCTGACTCTTAGACAGGCTTATTTAGATCTGCTGAGAAAATGGGATTCCAATGGCTAAAGATTCAAAGCAAAGATCCACGCTTGGAAGGGATGGATGACCTCTCTGGGATTGAAATTCCACTGCACTATATCTTCAGATTGGCATCTCACGCCATCCATGTGGTAGTCTTTTATGAGAGGAGTGGTAACTACCTCTGGCATGGCCAGTTGAGGCTAAAACAACACATGGACAGAAAATTTGTGCCTTTCCGGAAGCTGCACTTTGGTCGCTACCCTGGAGCTTATGAAAAGTAAGTTAAAATATAGGAATAAAGAGAAGGATGTAAAACCTCTGATACTACTTTCAGGTTCATTACTTATATATTAGTAGTCAATCATTCATATTTTCAAAGGTGGGTTATGAAACTCAATTGACATGTTCATTTAAAATGTAGGTAAATTAAACATTTATGAAAATAAATCCAAAGCAGAGATTTTCTCTAATTTATAGATAGAAGAATTGAGATGGGGGTGAAGTGTCTTAACTTGGAAATGAGATCCTGTAAGGGGTTAATGCAGAATTTGTTAGTGGAAGGATAGCATTCTTTTGAACAAGCATCCATGGTCCATCTTGCCAGGAGCAAAGTTAATTGAAAAGCTCTGGTTGTCATCTGATATCTGAAATACTTTGTCACATTTAGCCAAAGAACCTTGTCTGCCTTGGAGTCAATATGACGGACAAAATAGGGATCATCATATTAGCGGTATTTGATATTAAGGAAATAATCTCTTTCCAGAAGTTTTGTGTTTAGATAAAGAGCTGAAGTCCTCAGCTTGGAAAATACGGGGGCTATCTTTGCAATAAAAGCCTGGTTAATGGTACCTAGTGACAAATATTGGAGCATGCTGAATAGGGGGCTCTCTTTTCTGTCATTACCCTGAGCCTCAAATGCATGTGCACCCATTTTATCCAACCCTCACCCATATTTATGCATGCTGGAAAGGAAACCCATATTTATGCACAGGTATGAAGTTTTGCTAGTCATCAGATTTAGGTTCACTTCAGAACTCCATAACGTGTTTGGAAAAATAAGTGATTTTTGGCTATCTCAGCATGCAGACGCATCTGATAAATGACTTCGGTAGCAAAAACCCACTTTCTTCACACCTGACTAATGTCAAAATGACCAGCTAGAATTTTTGCTTAAATGTTGAGAAAATCTGGAATAGGTGTAATTAATTCCAGTCACAATAGCAGCAGTAACAGAATCTGATTGGGCATCAGTGAAATCAGTTGCCAGTGGGTCACCTAAAATGCCTTTCATATTCAGAGCATTGACCCTCACAACACCCTTATTGATTTTTACAAAATACTGTGCTACTTTCCTCTAAAATACGGATCATGAAGGAGTCAGGTTAAGTAACTTGACTGACTGAGATGTACTGAGTCTGACTAGGTTCACACTGCAGTCAAGGGTGTGACTGAAGCTTGTACAGAGACGTGGAAGCTAGTTTTAAATTGGCCTGTATATGTGTGCCCAAGCTGCAGATGCATTCTTGACTGCAGTACAGAAATACCCTGTTGGATTAGGTAAATTATGTGTTTTATAACGCTGTACCTATAGGTATCCCCCTTCTCCCATTTTTATAGTCATGGTAAGAGACTGAAATAGGTGTGTTTGGAAAAAAGTGCCTTCTCTACAGATTGTCTCCAATATTGCTCAGGATTTAGGCTTGATTAGATTAAGAGTTTATTACATCTTTTCCTTCAAGCCCTGATTCAGAGTCTTTTCTTTTCCTTTCAATGAGTTTTGGATAAGGTACAATATGCATAGTAAAATGGTGGTGCCAGGAGTAATAGAGTTTTTTGTATAATAGTGTAAGAACCTGAAGAAAGTTACACCTCTGGGAAAAGTGATTACTCAACACCTGGAAAAAATGAAAGAGCTCAGTAATGGCTGACTGAAACTCGTGTAATTTGATTCGTCTGTTTCTTTTTCTATATTTGCTGCTTATGAGCAATCTATTCTGTATTGGCGTTCTAGCTTTCCAAGTTGCCTTCATTTGTTCAGTATTCACAGTCATAGTATTTCTGCATAGGAGAGTGGTAAATCCATAGGCTAATTACAGTATGTACGAAGCCAGATATATACAGTGAGGCTTTGAGAGTGATATTCCCATAGACTGTGTGAATGTCACAATAAATCAGAACAGAAACACTTGTAGGTTAAAATAAACTGATTCATTTTTATTAAGAAGTAGTCACGAGGCCTACCTTAACTCTTGGAATCTCAAACTTGTTACTTGTCTTGATCTAATGTCCAGTGCATTAACTCTTAAATACCACTCAAATTGTCATTGTTATGAAAGTAAGGAAGCCTTTAAATTCAGGGGCCAAGATTTTTTTAGGCTAAAATAGACTCCTGAGTCCATACATATTTAGGAAGCTGAATAAATGATCTGAATTTTCAAATGTGTTGAGTAGTTAGCAGCTCCCAAAAAAGTAAATGGAGCTGTTGGCCCTCAGCATGTTTGAAAATGAGGTCACTGATAAGGTGCCTAAATAGGGGTTTATGAGTCTAACTTTTTAAAACCCTGTCTGTTTTTATATCTTAACTCATGGGGAATATTTAAAGTAGCTGTCACACTATTTTTTGTCCTGAGTTGTGTATTTAGATATAGGATCTGCTATATGAGTTAATGTATTTGAGTAGCTTCACAAACTGATCCATAGAAGTGGCTCTTGTTTTGTCATGGCTGATGCACTCTTGGACAGGAGAATGATGTCTCTCTTTCTTTCACTACAGGCTAGTACTTCTCCCTGTTTCCATTGATGAATTGAAAGTTCAGATTCCTAAAAATCCGTCCCAGTTTCTAGAGGAGATGTCACACGCTAGATTTCTTGAATGTAGGTACAGAGAAGCTCGGGCTTTCTTTCAGGTTAGTGGTAAACAGGTAGTGTTTCCTCTGAAATATAAAATCATTTGTATTGCTACGTCTAGATCCTAAAAACACTTACCTATGTGCTTGACTTGAATGAGATTAGCAATGTGCAAAGTTAATGCAATACGTAAGTGCAGGATAAGGGTCTTTATTTTCAGAAGCTACTAAAATGGAATAACTCCTAACTAAAAGCAGTTCCATCTATTCACAGTTATAGAAATGTTTCCACATTTGAAACCATATGAAGAATAAATACATAGTTATAACTTTAAGGCCCCTTTTATGCTACCTAAGTATGTAAAGTGACTTTACTGTAAATAAAGTCCCTAGATGGAGGCCCTATCTTTTGTGTTTAGGTTTTGCTGTCTAACTGTTCTGACAAATTTCCAATAGTAGTAACAGTTTTTAAACTTCTGGTCTTTACAGGCTTGTTCATGTATTACTGTGCTGCAATTTTAGTGCTTATATTTGAGATAATGTCCATTCAACAACTCTTCCCCTCCACCTCCATCTTTCAGGTGCTTGTGGCCCTTTGAATGACAGTTTGGCCTGAAATTTTACTAATCCAAAGTAAAAATTTGTTAAGGCTGATATCTTACCTTATCCCAATGTTGGAATAGAAATATTTCTGTACGTGTGTGTGTGTACACACATGCATGCATGGGTGGATCTAGAATTTTGAAAAGGGGGGTGCAGATGGTGAGACGCATCATCACATATAAAACAATATACATTTTTCTCCAGTTAAAAATAAATTAATATGTTAGGGGTTTACGGCTGTATTACTCAGTTTAAAATTGAAGCAAAAACCAATATGACTTCATTGGAATGAGTTGAAACAATCTGCAGGGCTGTGAAATTGGAGCCTTTACCAGAAGCAGCTGACAGACAGCACAACTGCAGAATAAAGGATAGCTTGATTTGGTGGAACAACAAGACCTGTGGAACGAAGAGTTTAGAAGGGATCAGGTAAATTATAATGACCTCTGAAGTCAAGTGAGTCCCTCAGCACTGCCTGAGTAAAAATGCTGCTGCCACTGCCAGGCAGTTAGTTGGCTTTAGACTTTGGGTAGACCAGGAATCAAAGGAGAGGTGCAAGTGCACCACCCCAGATCTGCCCCTGTGTGTTCTTGTGTGCTCTGTTATCTTGAAACTGACCTAGCTGTAAAACCTCAAAGTTGGCATAAACTTAGGCCTGGTCTTGTAGTCTTAATCATTGAGACTACTTACCACACAATTACTACTTACTCATGTAACAGCGCAAGGTCCTTACTCAGTGAGGATTTGTTCCTGTATGGTTTTCAACTGATCTGTTTTAGAAATGATGCTATAAAGGTTTAAAGACTACATATTCTGCTAGATTTTTCTGCTGGGTTTTTAAACATGCTTCAAGTTGTGGCTCCAAACAGGCATTCAGCGGGATAGATTTTTATCCTCCTGCTTTGGCTGCAAAGCAGAGGTTCCCAACCACCAGGGTGCAGCCTGGTACTGGCCGTGAAGGGTTGGCTGCTGGGTCATGGCATGAGCCTCCCCGCTTGGACCCCTGTCTGTCTGCCCAGGTGAACGGCTTCCACCTCCAGCAATCATGTGCCAGGTTAAAGCTGGGTGGCGAGGCAGCCGGCTCTGTGTGCACTGTCCCACTCGTGTGCCTGTCTGCAGTATAAAAAAGGCTGGGAACCACTGCTGCAAAGGATGTGCTAATCTAGGAGGCTCTCCTCTGTTCCCCTGTCCAGCATTGGAACACAGATGCAATCCCTCCATCCAGTCCTTTCTGGAGTATAATGGTGGGACAAAACACCCGATACCAAATTACTTCAACTCTTTTTGAGGGACCCATCCACACTGAGGGGAAATGAATTTGTCCTGCAATCCCTAAATTTTACAGTTAATCCTTATTCATGCCAGTCAATCATAACTCTGTATTCTCAGTGCCCCCATCATCAGTGTTAGATGGGTGCAAGAGAATAAATTTGAATCCTCTCTGAAAGGAGAATAGCAATGGGCATGCATCATTTTGCATTGGAGGCTTCAGGAGTTCCCTGAGTTGTATGACTTTCACCATCTCCAAGCTGTGTCTTCTGAGGTGGAGACGAATCCTGTACTGGGAGCTTTGCATTTTGAAATGGGTATTTAGCAGCTGACAGTTATGCAGTCAGTGTACTTGGTAAAGTGTATTTTAATGTCTGTTGTTTAGGCTGTATTGCTTAGTATTAATATTCTTGTGTTACAGAAGATCTCGCAACATGGGAGGAGGTGGGGGGTTGGGTGGGCATGGGGGTTGATAATGCAATTTGTTGTTAAACTCTTCCTTATATTTCTTTCTTAATAATGGGAATTATTGCTAACTTATAAGAGTAATGTACAGTTGTACCACTGGGTGGCGCCAAAGAATTTTTAAAAATTGGATTCACTGCCATGATTTCCAGCACAATTTTTGTCCCCAGTTGTTGTCATTGGGAATCTTTTCTCTAACTTCACTGAGAGCAGGGTTGGGAACAATATTCATTATTGTTCAAAAGAGTAAGTATTGCAGCGATTTGTGACAATTGCATTTGTATATTTATTAGTTTGGAAAACTTAATAAATGGAAGGGAGGCTTAAACAGAGGGAACTTTAGGTTTCAGAAGTTAAGGTGCAGGTACACTTATGTCTGAAGGTAACTTAATGTTCATTAACTCTTTAGCTGTACCCTGATGATACCTCCCTGGATGCAGTGGAATTCAGGAAAAAAGCAAAAGCACTGCTGCATTTGGCTGCCCTAACGCTAAATAACTTAGGAGTGAGATTCTGGCTGAGCAGTGGAACATGCCTTGGTAAAAAATATCTTTACTTATGTTGTCTTGTTTTTCAGCACATTGCAGTTTTATTTGAAATATTTCATCTTGTTTAGTTTCAATACCAAGCATTGAAATTAATAGGAGAGTGCATGCAGTTGATAGGTAGCATCTGTTAAGTATTTGAAAGCAGTGTCAAATATACAGTGCAGTTAAAATAAGCTTTTACTATTGAGTCAGAAGGGGAGGGTTCCACAAATTAATAAAATAATCCCTTTCTAGAACCGCTGTAGAGCTTGATGCTTTGAGATGTCAAACAGGCCTCGTGTGAAATGGTAAATATTTCTGCCAAAAGCAGTTGTTCAGTGTATTGCATCACTCCAAGTAATATTGTATTGTAAATTAGAAAAATGGCAAGATTGAAGGATCTTTATTTTGTTGCAGTAGAACAGGTTTACTCAAAGTCCTAACAGTTTTGGAGAAGATGGATAGCTGTGAGTACAGCTGTTGCTTGTCCTCATGACCAGTTTGTCTCTGCAGAGTGTAGCAGAAGACTGTTTGCCACCTCCTGTTATCCTGGTGCAATATGACACTTAATTTTTGCCTTGTTTCAGCTCCAGATCTGACTTCACTGTGTCTCTGAACTCACTTCCTTTGTCTTTTTTTAGGCTGGTATAGACAGTGCAATATTATTCCTTACAGCAGAGATGTTGATTTGGGGATCTTTATAAAAGACTACAAATCTGATATCATTCCAGCATTTTGGAAGGCAGGATTACCACTAAAGCACAAGTTTGGCAAGGTGTGTGGCTCACTATATGAACTTTATCCTTCACTGTTGTAACAACTTTCTCTCGAGGTTTATGCCCTCAGAATATATTTCTAAATAGTATGCATGGGGAAAGCTCTCTTAAAGTGTTAGTGAACAACCAAATAAAAGCAAGTTGGCTGGGTGTGGGAACTTACTGGGGAACAGCTGATATGCAGTACCTGTTTGTGTGCCTGGAGTTACACTCTGATAAGTGAAAACTGAACTGGGGAGCTTCACTCTGTTTCATTCAGAAGTAAGATGCCTCACGTTATCACTGAGTAACTGCAAGCACCCGTTTACCATATGACAGCTGTCCTACATATGGTCCACATGGTTTGTCCATTACTTGATCTTGCAACTGTTTATACAGAAACTCAGTTTATTTCTTTGATTACTCTTGTTGAGTTATTATATTTTTCTGGTGCAAGGGCAGCAATATATGTGTGTGTTTGTAAAGTACCTTTTATAATGGAGTCCTAATTCTTCTAGGAGCCCCTGAATTTTACCTTAATAGAATTATTTTGATAATGTTAAGAGACCATGCTAAGAAAAACAAGGCTTCTGAGGTGAGGTAATATCTTTTTATTGGACCAACTTGTTTAGCTTCAAAAGATAGGAGACATGTTGGTCCAATAAAATATATTACTTCACTTAACAAGCCTTGCTTGTCTCACAATTCTGGGCCATCATCACTACTGTAACAATACCAATAAACTAAAAGGGATTCTAGCTGTGTTTAAGGTTCAAGAGAACTTTAAATATCAAGGTGGAATGTTGTTTGATACTGAACCTGCTTGTAGGGGTATTAATCTATGTAGGCCTTCTCTCAAAGCCGGTGTCTTGGGCTGCAGTTGATAGATAAAGCATAGGATCACAATGGTGAAGCAAAGAGGAAATATTGTACAAGTCGGGGAAAGAGGAGCCCTTTGAGGGGGGCGGGAAATGTTCAGAGCTGATAACTGAAGTGATTTATTTAGGTCAGAGTGGTTCAGACATACCAGAACATAAGATGGCGGATGCCAGGGAGGGTAAAGAACAGGAGTTCGAGCTCTTTAGATATACTTGGTTCAGTGCTGTCCCTTTAAATCATCCATCCCTGCCACTGTTGGAGACAGGATACTGGGCTATATGGACCATTGATCTGACCCATTGTAGCACTTATTATGTTCTTAAGTACCTGGGGCTATGTATAGCCATGTTTAATCTCCCAAGTCACTATGTTTTCATTTAAGTTGGAGTACAAAAACTGATCATTGGCTAGTGCTAGTGGACATTGCGTTTGAGAGAAAGATTGCCCAGTTTGAATTGCTTTTCATCAGTCATTCATTAAGTTTATTCTGCTCTTATATGTGAAAGTCTGTCTCTCTCTAATGTTCAGTCTTTTGATGCTTAAATACATGGTTTGTTGTGGTTTCTGCACGAGTTCTAGTTAAGTACGCCTATGAGATCTGAGATCTGCAAAAGCAAGATTAGAGTTGAGTTGAACGCAAGTCACCTTCCATTTGTAGTATTTCTAATATACTATATTCAGGATGCAGCTTTTGAAATCTGAACAATTTGATCTTTTGGGGGAGGACGTGTTAAAGGCATCTTCTTGGCAAGAACTTTCTCTTCTCTTCTTTCCTGCTTAGTGTGAACTTTGGTCCTTCTGAAGAGAGTTAGCCACAGTATCTCCTTTAGTTAGCCAAGAGAGGACACCAGAGAGTGCAGCGACAAGATTTCTTTGAAACCTGCCCGCACAAATAAATTGTGTGCAACCTTCTGTTTTTCCTTATGGTTATGATTGAGTACCTAAGATGTACATTTGTCTCGTAGGTAGAAGACAGCTTGGAGCTCTCCTTTCAAAGGGAAGGTGATGTGAAACTTGATATTTTTTTCTTCTATGAAGAGGATGACCACATATGGAATGGAGGAACTCAGGCCAAATCGGGCAAGAAATTTAAGTATGAATTAGATTCACATCTATTGAAGGGAAAGTAGCTAAATAGTTTTTCATATTTGAGTAATAATATTTAATGTGTTGTAACCAGACAGTATTATAAAATTGGTAGTTATAGTAGTTGGCACTTAGTTTGATGCCTAAGCAAGCAGGTGCTTCAGTAAGAGAGAAATCTATAGAGATTTTGCATTGTGAGAGCTAGAGAAATGGAGAGCATGGCACTTATGTGCCTTGTCAGACCTGTGCTGCCTTCAAGCATTGTCGACTCGCTCTTCACCAGTGTTGGATGTGCTCTGTCAAATACATGTTGTCTGGAATAAGATTCACTTCCATTTGAATGGAAAGGTAAAATAGGACTCAAGCTTGCACATTTTCCTTCTTTTACAGGCAGGCCTTTATTGCAGTTATTAATTTTTCAGTGAGCAATAATTTTCCAAGCATCTGTGTGTGAGATTAGGGATTAGGGCAGGAGCCTTGTCTGCCTTTACAAATAACGTAGCGTTTTGGGGATTCTGTGGTAATCGCTTTTCCTGATAACATTATTTCCGTAATATAAACTATTACAATAAAATGCCTCTGTTGTTTTGCTTTTTTTAATGTTGTTGCTGTTGTGAGAGTGACTGTCAGTGAGATTCTGTGTACTTTATTGTTTTTTCTGTTAAATGTGCCAGTAAAAAAAAGAGGATTTTGCTGTTTTTTTGCAGTTTTTCTCAGTGAATTGAGAGTTAGTTTAGGCTCTCTCCATCTTGCTCATCATTTCCAGTAATAAAGGTTTTGCAGACCAAATTAAGACCTGTGTGACACCATTATCTTCCAGTTTATTCCCTGAGTGCCTTTGCACAGGTATAGCTAATTGAAAATTAGTAAACACTGATGCACAAGACAGTGTTACCAGTGCTCTCCCTTGGGTGCCTTGGCTTTGCAGGGATAAGGAGTAAATTGCAGCAAAAAGTTATTTTAATCGTTGAACTGAGAAGGTAAGAGTGTAAATTGACAAAGGGAATCGATTTGTTGAGTAAACGAGATGCTATATTTGCAATTTTACTTTGAGAAATGACTGTGCTGTCCCTTAGGATGTATTGACCCTTAGTTTTTCCTCATGGAGTTCTGGGGGTTTTTATCCACATGAACAGTTAAAGTTTCCTTCGCTGTATGCCTGCATGTCACACCTGATTTGCGACACTGAATTCCATTCCAAAAGAGCTGATGTTACTTTACAAAATAATCTTGCACCACTTTATTGGGAAGGTGGGGCTTGAGAGCAATGGTTTTTGTTCCTGCAAACAGCAGAGGCTGTGTGTTGTTGTCGCCCCCCCTCCCCCCAAGTTCTGAGAAAGACATTGGCTTTGAATTCATGCTCCAGCAGTTTGCACCAGCTGTTGTGCTACTAGTCTTTCCAGATGATACAGATGTTCCAGCTGCCATAGATTAAGAAAAAGGCTTCTTCTAATGCTCTCACATTTTTTTAAACAAAGTTGGCAAGAGGGGCTGATGACAAAGTGGATTTTGAAAGTAGTAAAACATAATGAAAACTGTAAATCCTACAGTGCTGCTTTCTGTATATTTAAAATACATTTAATGCTTACCAGAAAGGTCATCTAGAATAGCTGTCTTGTTTATGAAAGGCCCTGAGCAGTGATAGAGAAAGTATGTTCAGAACACTTCATCCTCACTATTCTCCAGTACAAAATAGCTTCTCAGAAGGGGAGATGCAAGGGAATTTTTTTGTCATTCAGTGGAGCACTCTTTACTTTACTTTAAGGCTTGTTATACCAACCACCAGTAGGTACTTATGTTTTATAGCCCTCAGCTCTTTCAGGATGATTTTGGAACATGAAGAAATGGAATTGGTAATCCAAACCAGAAGTGATTCATTTTTGGTCATATTACAGTTTCATTCTTTGGTTTGAGATTGAGTTCGTAAGAATACTTACCACCTCAAAAGCAAGGTATTTTGCAGAATTTGCAGATGTGAGAATTCCTAAATATCAAACAGAATACTACAGAGCTTCAAAATTAATTATTGTTATGTAGAGTTCTGTTGTAAGTGCATGCAGTGTTTATGGTGAAGACTAGGGCTACTTGCAGATGTTGAAACAAAACCAAAAAAAACATGCTTTACTGGAAGAAGCAGCTTGTTACTTCAACCCAGCTCTGCAGTGTCTGTGTAGATGCGGTGCTTCACCGGGGCACTTTGACTCTTTTATCTAAAAGCTAATTCAGTCAACTATTAGATAAAAGCCCCAAAAAAGCCCCACTAAAGCAATCTATATAGACATCAGGCGACCTTGTTCCAACTAACACACTGCCTCATCTGGGCATGTTCTGGGCTCAGCATGGGAGGGCTCAGAGTTTAACATTATAGCGCCTATTTATTTTGTGTTTTGGGGGTGGGGGGTTTAAACATCTGCAAGCAGTCTTTATAGGTTGTGTTACCACTTCGGTCATAAAGTTCAAGCCTTCAAAACTGTGGCTCTATAATAATGTCTGGATTGACTGTTGTGCTTCTAGAACAGGGTGGCATGCATGGCAGAAGTGACTCGCATAGCCTTTGTGTGTGGCATGTGACAGATTGGGGAGGAGGCAGATAGCACAGCAGTAGATGGATTGGGTAAGGAGCAGAAAGCACAGCAGTAGATGGGACAGGGGAAGGGAATCTGAATGGCACTTGGGGAGGGTGCAGGGCTAATTTATGACAGACCTGCCAAAAAGATTGGCCCTCACCATGCTAGAATATGTGGTAATACTAGAATTTCTATGCTCTTCAGTGAAATGGTAGAGCTTAGAAGCTGTGGAGATATTGTAGAAAAGCTACAATTTAGTATTTAATAAAAACAGTAAGAAAAAAAAAAAGAAACCTTAGGGAAATGGATAATGAATCTTAGCAGCATGGTAATATTGGTGTAGAAACTTTATGATTTTACTCTTTCACATATTTGGGAACTTAAATGTATAATTATTTATAGCTTAATGTGTATTAACTTTCTTTCTTCAAATTATGAATACAGTGCAGCTGGTTGAGGATCAACAGCATCTAAGACTTCTAATTTGATACTGAGTGCAGGAATATTGCTCCTTAGCACAAGAGGGCATGTTGCAGACTTCTATTAGGAAATTGGTAGGATTGAGCAGTGTCTCTTATAATACAGTATATGCCATTCTAGACTCCTTACTAGTTTATATATATAATGCCAGAAATAATCTTACCACTTCAGTCATTCCTGAAGGCAGGGTTTCAACTCCAAGAAACTTGTCATTTTAAAAGGTGAAGAGTGTTAGAAAGTTAGATGTTGGATGCTGCAGATGCCAAGTGTCTGAGCAGTTCTGTTTGGAACATGTCTTGTCACTTTCAGTATTGGGATTGTAAATCTTTTATTTTTTCATTTTGTGAATGTTTTTCTTGGGGAACCAGTTTCCTAACTTCACAGGAAATGCTTGGATGGATGCTATGGGGGGGACACCCGCAGCCAAACAAAACCCACAAGCCCGGTGCTTATCTTCAAGCACACAAAGTCAGTGAGACCTCTGACTTATAGAAAGTTAAACATTTGCATATTTTCTATATCTAGGCCTAAAGTGTGCATTTTTGATTTTAAAAACACTTTTTAACCCCAAAAATCCAGTACTGTAAATTAAATTATATTGTGGGCATTACTAATTCAGAACAACATCTCAAATCCAGTAACTCCAAGAAAATGTTTTCTAACTTTGAAAGAAAAAATTGTGCAAAAAATATCTCTCCTTTTTGCTTTTATGTCCATGCATTGTCTGCTTATTTCCAGTTGCAGATGATTGTTTGCGCATCTTTGGAAAATCTTAGTTTTTAAACATTCTGAGTAGAAAACTCTTCTTCAGGCAAAAATTCCTGTGGTAAAGGGCATCACTAAAGATTACAGATTTTATTACTTAGTGTAAAAATGCATTTTTAATAAAGCTTGGCTAATAGTGTTGACGGCATTCCCACTTTGGTTGCTTTTTTTTGCAGGCTGTTTCAAACTTCAGTTCATTTGTTCACCTTTTAAATCATTCAGAGAAGACTCCCTTTAGAATATGCAGTTTGTATTTTATTAATAGCCTTTGCATGTGTGGGTCTAGTATACTTTGTTTCGCTGTGACAAACAAATGTTTTCTGTGTGTGAATAGCAGCTATATACCACTTAGCAATTGATTGTTGTAGTTCCATTTTAATAGTTATTTTTTTCCCTTGATAGCTGGCATCTTTTCTGTGTAATGTAGGTTAAGACTGACCACAGTGACTTTTGGGTACAGATCCCAAAGAGCTTAGTTATTGTTTTGCTTAAGTTGATAATTTAAAATTCAAATGGTCTTTGTTTTTTTGCTGGAATTGTGCTGTGGTTTAAAATTGCTTTATTAAAGGGGCAAGCTATTTTTTAACATTGATCCATCTTTCAAATATCTGTTACTTAACAGTTCTGAACATTTTAACTTTTTTTTCTTCCCACGATATTTTGTAATCCATGAAAGAGTTGAGACTGCTTTTCTCTCTGAGAAAATGTTCTAACCAGTGAGACTTAGGAGTGATCCCCTTTGCAAACATTAAAAGTTTCGGTATATTTTGGGTGGTAGAATGACACTGCATCACCTTCACCTGTGGAGCTTTATTCTGATCAAATGGAAGTCTTGGACCAGTGTAACCCATTGAACTCAGTGGAGCTGTTGCAGATTTACACTGGGTCTGCTAATATGAGAAGTCAGGGTGGTTTGAAAGAATCAATTATTGAATATGAGTGAGCAAAGCAAGAATCAGAAGCGTGTGGGGGATGAAATGGCACCTTAATATTGAGCAGCTGTTGTATGACCTGGCACTTTATTTAAACGCAAGTGTCAGTGTAGAAATGGATGACGCTGCTTAAGCAGTTTGAGGAAAGGTGGACACTTTTGGCTTTTTTTAAGCATTTCATCTACTCATTTCTCTATACCAATGTATTGGTGCACCTCTACATCATATTTATTTTGCATTCGTAAGCCCTTTATCCACCATTATTACACTTAACCAAAGTGCCAAAGTTTGTAACGGCCTCCTTTGTATTGCCACCTCGGATTGTGTTTGTGGCCTCATTGCCTCCCATTAACTCTTATGGAAAACAAACTGCTCCATATAACCTGAAAAACAGTGTTAAAGTATTGTGCACTAAAGCATTAGGAAATACCAGAATTAAGGCCTTATACTAGAGGCTGTTGGGTGGAGGCTACTGTTCCTTTTACTCCCCATTTATCCGTGGTCCTCTTCATACCTTGATGGCATAGCTGAGAAAATGGATCTGGTTTCCCTGCAGTGGGAAAATCAGCTCAGTGTAAATAAGACATATGTTCTTAGGATCTGAGAACCTAGATTTGTGTGCTGTGCGCTCTGTTGGATCACCTGGGGATTGCTAGATTGTCTCATTCTGCTAACGGTGTGAGAAAAGGAAAGGGCCTCTGTAAAGCCCTTGCAATTGCCATTGCTTCTTGCACCAGAGCAGATTTTGCTTTTATTGGCCACACCTACATGAGATGCAAGTACTAAATGACTGCATAGTAATTGACATTACTGCGCAGTAGCCTCCCCGAACAGCTTTTTGGTGGCGCTGACTGTGCAGTAGTTCGTTGCTACTGCACAGTAGTAATGACCTACTGCTCATTTGGGATCCTTTGTGTATTTTTAAAGACTGCTTATCTACAGAGGTGCAATCAGTGCAGTGCACTAAGCACATAGACATAGTAATACTCAAGCTTTACAATGATTAGTAATCCTTAACATTAGTGAAATGCTATAGTGACTGACTAGGTGTCCTTATTGAATGTTATGCCTGCATTCTAGCCTTCCGTTAATGGTTATGTTCTTTTACTCTGACGTAGGTACCTGTTTCCGAAGTTTACGCTGTGTTGGACTGAGTTTGTAGAACTCAAGGTACACGTGCCCTGCGAAACCCTCCAGTATATTGAAGCCAACTATGGCAAGGACTGGAAGGAACCTGTGAAGACATGGGACTGGAAAAGCTCTCCACCCAATGTACAGTACAATGGAATGTGGCCTGTTGATGAATGGGATGATGTCATTCAAGTCTACTGATCATCTGGATGTTATTAGAATGTGTTTGGTGCCATTGGACCTATCCAGTACCCCTTACTCCAAATTTTTAAGAACAATTTTCATCCATTTTCAAAGGAGATGTTTAATTTTATCTTGTGTAGTGTAGTACATGCAGTATCTTGTTATACATCTACATCAGGCATTCCCCCAGACAGCTAGAAAATGAAAGTTGTATGTTGCAGTTGAGCAGACAACTGGGAGAAAGAGGTAGAAGGGCAATAATAGTGAAATAGTTATGGCAAAAAAAGTTTAAACTTGAGTCATGGCCAGATGGCTTGACTTAATTCAGTTTGGCCTCTGACCTCGGGACTTCCATTCTCCTATAGTTAGGGAAGTAAGTCATAGAGGTTGCTTTCCCTTGTAGAAAGGGGGGATTTGGTTTGCCTAGAGCAGTGGTAGCCAACCTTTTTGGAAGGAGTGCCACAAGTTAGCCCTGTGCCATCCCCAGGTGCCACTCCCATCCCTATGTCCTGCATGATCTGCTGCTCTTTTTTTTGCTCTGTGCCCTTTCTGCCACTGTGCTGCTTGTCCTCTCCCCAATATGCCACATGCCACACACACAGACTGCCCTGGTCGCTTGTGGTTCTCATGCCACAGGTTGGCCACCCTTGGCATAAAGTATCTGCATTAAAGTGATTATAGAAAAAAATAATTTGATCAACTGATGTGAAGCACTCATAGGAGCTGTAGCAGTCAGGTGAGCCTCAAAGGTTGCTGGCATATTGTTCGGTTACTCAGAGAACATGTGACTGCATTGTGAAACAGCAAAGATGAGCTGTTGGGAATGCATGTGTAGTCCTAAATAAAAAGTTGGGGAAGA
Organism: Crocodylus porosus; assembly: GCF_001723895.1. Classification (NCBI taxonomy): domain Eukaryota; kingdom Metazoa; phylum Chordata; order Crocodylia; family Crocodylidae; genus Crocodylus; species Crocodylus porosus. Next base: position 26,197,469 of record NW_017728950.1, read on the forward strand.
CTCAAAAGCCTTTTGCACATTGGAGGACATTTGGCCCCTCCTCCTATTATGTCCCAAGGAAATCTGGGTTTGGAAGCCTGGTAACAAAAGAGAAGTTCTCTGTTAACCACTTTGTGTAAGTGTGCTGGGGAATATTATCCACAGTTTAATTATAATGTGACGCCATGTGCAGCCGGTAAATGCTTCATATGACGGGCAGTCACTTATTCCATTCTTTGATGTTTTAATTATGGTTCTCAGCCTGGGATTTGCAAATGTATTTTTTGTAACCATCCTTGTTTTCTTTTTGGATAGAAAGAAGTGGGGTGCTGAAATGTTTAAGTAGCACTACTCTAGTTTTTAAATGTCGATACAAGCTAATAATCTGTATACTACTGCTGCCATCTCTCAGATTTACAACAGTGTAATCAAAAGTCTCCTACTGGGTTAACACTGAACTAAATTTTACACAGGGATGTTATTTATTGTACTTTTGATAAGTGTACTAAACTTCTTCATTTGGACTTTGAGAGGAAGCTGTTGGTGAATAATTGGGTTCTGTTAGAAACTGCTTGAATGCATCTAGTGAGAGATGAATCAAAAGTGCTCTCAGAGTGGAGTCAGCAAAGTTGTCCTCCAACATGGGCTAAAACAATTTAAAAGTAGGGTAAGACAAGAGCTGGGGTGTTACTAATGGTATGACTGCCCAGTGTACTGGCACAAACCCTGCAGCACTTGGGTGCTTTCATTTGGCATGAAGCATCCTTCATATGTTTATAAACAAGTCTGAAGACGGTGTTTCCTTTCTAAAGCATTATAGCTGTATCCAAGTCACTGCTTCTCTGTCAGCTGCTGGTTAGATAGGACAAATCTTTGGTGTGTATTTAATTGTTATCTATCCATCCAGTTTTGCAGGTGTATGTGTTCAGGTTAATACAGTTTTTTGAAGAGCTAAAATAGCAGCTGCTATGTGGCTGTTTTACTGCTGCACCATTCCAAGTGCACTCTGGGGCTTCCCTGGGATTTATACCCAGGCGTGCACTGTACACTTATTTCCTGCCAACCTTCCCAGTTCATGAATGCTCCTGCCACTGAATGCTAAGCTAAATTATTCAGCATTTGGCAGATACTTTAAAAATTGTCACATCCCTAATTACGTGAGTACTTTAAATACTATGGTAACCACAGGGATTTTGCTGAATTAGGTATGGGAAGAGGTAAAATTCTGCTGATGTGTTTACTTGGTGAGGTAACGCATTGTCTGAAGGGAAGAGTTTTGTTTCTCAGGTAGATTTTTTTTGTGTGTGTGTTCTTTTCTGTTATAAATGGCTGAAGGCCAATTTTCTTATGATGTTATATAGAGCTCTATGTTGTCATGCAGTTTGGTAATTGAAAATGGTACAGTAGCTCTTTATGCTTTCTTTTTTTTAAATGTCACAGAAGGGAAAAGATAAGGTACTATCAGGATGGACAGTTTGCCGTTTGTCAAAATTATGACTGTAACAGTAATAACAAAAAAAAATGCACATGCTCCAAGTAAAACTGTGTTAAATGTCTGACTTCAGTACGGTATCTATTTAATTTATTGTACATGTTAAAATACTTTCTCTTCAGAAGATACAGATTGTATTTTGTAACACCAATTAACTAATTAAGAGTTTAGTTAACATGTCAACATTCTGAGTTACCCTTTGTGCTCTGTTACCTAAGGCAGGGGTCAGCAATCCTTGGGCCGTGGACCAGATTTGGCCCACAAAGATTGCTCTGGCTCCTGAAGCTGTGATTGCAATAGAGTCCAGGTCACAGGCCCACCTCAGTGCCATTAATTTGGTCCACCACTGCTAAAAGGTTGCTGACCCCTGATTTGGAACAGTATTTTTCAGTACTGTTATTTACTGTGAAATAATATGGACAGAAATGATTTTGATTTTTTTGTTTTCTATTGTTTATTGACTGTGTTTTACCTTGAGTTTTTATTAATAAACTCTGAAAACAGTGATAGTTGCTCAAATGTCAAAGATTTCAAAGTTTGAAATTTGACTGTATGAACATGACATGGAGGTGGAGGTGGTATTTGGTCAGTTGTTCACTTCACTTGTTGGAAACCATTTGTTATCTTTGTTGTCACACCAATGTGGAAAAAAAGTTAAATCTTTGTTGCAGTCTTACTTGGACAGCTAAGCTTTCTATTGTTTAAACTGTTGTTAAGCTTTTTGACTCCAGAATTTTCATTCATCTATTTACAAGGTCTACCCCTTGGTAAAATCAGATTTTTATTTCCCACCATCCCTTTCTCCGCAGACTTTCCATGATCATCTGAAAATCCAAAAGGGCAATAGCAACAATAAGAAATTCCTAATATTTAGCATCCCAGTAGCAATGTCTACAGCAGGGGTAGGCAACCCTGGGCATGGGTGCCAGAGTGTAGCACATGAAGGCATTTTGCTTGGCACGTGCAACTTGGGGTGGACGGCAGGGAAGAGGCCAGGGCTGCACTGCCACAACAAGGATTGGGCCCCTTGCAGCTCCCCTGCCATCTGCTTCCAGCCCACCAACTTCTTACAAGCTGAGCTTGCGGGTGTTTTTGGCACTCTTATCCTAAAATGTTGCTGACCCCTGGTCTACAGATTTGTCCTACCTCCAGAACAGGGCTGTCAAACTCATTTGCCATCCCATGGGCTGGATGAGTGGTGTTGGGTTGGTCTGTTGGTCTGGTCTACAGACTGGCCCAGCAACCCAGATCCATCATGTGTGCCAGAGCAGCCAGAGGAGGTATTGGCATGCCGTGTGGCCCCAGAGTACCTGGAGTAGGTGCCCCATGCAGTGGTTGATCTAGCATGGAGCCAATGCTGCATGTGGCACACACAGCCATCCAGCACACCCTGCATGCTGCATCTGTGGGCTTACTCGAGACCTGCAGGCAGCACTGAGGGACAGTTTTTATAGGGCTTCATTGCCTGATCCAGCCTGCAGGCCATATCTTTGACATCCCTATGCTAGAAGGTATCTGGCCTGCTTTCTTCATTTGTTAACTTACTGCTTTGCATTCCAGGAGTCTTAGGTTTAAACTTATTATGATGAACGAGCCAAAGCAAAATGAGACATTACAAAGCAGCAAGCAAATGAGGTAATGATGACAAACCCTGTTTAGCGCAACCGTCTGATTTTTAACAATCCCAAAAGCAGAAACTGATTTTTTGGTTTTTTTTTTTAATTATGGTGAAGCAAATTTAACTAATCCTATTTTAGCAAACACCTTCTTTTCTCTCAGTCCAACAGGGTTTGTTGTAATGAGCTTGTACTGAACACCAGGGCAGATTTGACTGTGGGGGAGAGGCTGCATCAATTTTGCAGAATTTCTGCAGGCCCACATTTGAGAAACTGCATATTACAACTTCTTCTAAACAGGCATTGTTCCTATGAGGATAATTCAGGTTGCATCAGCCAGCCAGTGAGAGTTGTTATGCTCTGAAACCGAAAACATTTTCTTGTGCTTTATCCTCTTAGTATGTGGTTACCCCTTTCATGCTGGAGATCATTTTAGTTTTATTCATATCTTGTTATGCCATACGTTACTCCACTGTTGCTTCAGGCAAACAAAAGCCAGTCTGACCTAATTCAATCGTTTGTGTCCTGCAAGCCACATTTTCCAATAACTCAGGGATTATGGTTGCTAATATTTGGTTCCTGAGAACTTCTGCCTGCTCACAGTTTTATTTTTAACATGATTTAAAGAGGCACTGTTGAACATGTGGTCTTTTTTTCCAGAAAAAGTATTGGAGATGGGCATGCATAACCTGGTGAATCATTCTTTTTTTATTTTTACCACTGGAATTGCTTGACATGGCTTTCTGTAGGTTATTTCCTACTGTAGCAGGTTAGGTGCCTGAGGACCACTGTCATGCCCCCTACAGGTCCCCTAACTCCTAATAGATTCTCCCTCTGCACTCTTTTAAGGTCTCACCTTGCATTCTTACCTGCCACATCTTGATGGAAACTTTATGAAAGGGAGGCTGCCTTCAGAGACTGGCAGACTTAAGGTGTTGACTCTCATCCAGTGATTGATTCTCTCAACTTTGCTTGCCTTTAAGAGCTTATTGCATGGCTCTGTCTGGTCCTACACCACACCCCTTGCCTCACAGGTGTTTTGAGTCAGTAATCAGATGTGACACTTATCCCTAAGTCACCAGGCCACCTCAGGCCTTCATTCCCTTGTTGAGGCTTCAGGCTCCCTGGCTGGTACCTTAGCCAAGGCCCTTTGTTCTCAACCTGGCTTCTGGGTCCCAGCCCCACGTTCTTCCCCTATCAGGGTTCTGGGCCCTGTGGCCCCAACACTCTTGGCACTAGCTATGCCTTAAGCCTGTCCCCAGCAGGACTCAAGGCAATTGCATGCCTCTAGGGCACTAATGGCACCTCCAAAAACCACCCCTTACAGTCTGTCCCTGCCTATTTCCCCCCCCCGCAACACACCAGTTTACATTACAACCCAAAGAGCTGCTGGCTACTGTGGAAAAGTATCCCCATGCTGAGTCTCAACATAAAGTAAAGCTAACCACACTTTATCATGCATTAGCAGGTGCATGACAAACAGGTCCAAGGAGGTAATACTTCCCTTCTATGCGGCATTGGTCAGGCTTCAGTTGAAGTACTGCATCCAGTTTTGGGAGCCACACTTCAAGAGGGATGTGGATAACCTCGAGAGGGTTCAGAGGAGTGCCACTCATGGTTAGGGGCCTGCAGGCAAAGCCCTACAAGGAGAAAGTGAGGGCTCTGGATCTTGGGGCCTATGCAAGGGAAGGCTGAGAGGTGATCTTGTGGCTGTCTACAAATTCATCGAGGTGGACAGCAAGGAATAGGAGATGCTCTGTTTACCAGGGCACCTCTTGGAGTAGCTAGGAACAACAGCCACAAACTGACAGAGAGCAGATTCAGGTTAGACATCAGGAAGAACTTACGGTAAGGGTTGCAGAATCTGAAATGGGCTTCCAAGGGAGGTGGTGCTCCCCTGCCTGGGGGAGAGGGGGGTGTCTTTAAGAGGAGGCTGGACATGCACCTGGCTGGAGGCATCTGAGCCCCGTGCTCTTTCCTGCCCAGGGCAGGAGGTTGGACTCTATGATCTGCTAAGGCCCCTTCTGACCCAAACATCTGTGAATCTATAAACATTCAGTCCTGGTCTGAACCACCAGGCTGTCTCCCATACCAGGCCCTACCTCCTTGTAGGGTGTAGGTATCTAGGTTGCAGGTCGTTTTTCCTCAGCCAGGCAGTCTCCTTTAGCCTCCCTGCACCCAGAGCTCCTTCCCTTAAAGCTTGCAAGGCCAGGGTGACTGCCCTGGGTTATGTTTCACTCAAGCCCTGCCCCTCCTGGTCATGTGCCCCCCTCTCACTTTGCTGCTCCTTAACCCCTGTTCTGCTGGCTGCCTGTGCCTTGTAACCGTGCCTGCGCTAAGACCCTGCCCTTAGGGGCCACACCACTTTCCTATAACAGGGCCAGGGCTCCCTATTGCACTTACCATGAGTTGCATATAGAACTAGTCATTGGATCTTGGTGGGAAATTTTTTGAACTTTGATGGGGAAGTATGGTCCATGATGTTAATCCCTCTTGAGAGCCATAAAACATATTCCTTTATAATCCAGGGTATGGAAACATTCTCAAGGATTTACCTTTTCATAGGGCCTAAGGAGACTTTACAGGTTCAGCTTCTGGCTGGACTCTTGCATAGTAAGACTCTAGGCAGATAAAGAGGTTTTTAGAGAGGAAGACAAACCCCAGTGAGACCTTACCACGAATCTCTGATGATGGGAAGCCATTTGAGGTTGTGATGATACTACATTTTGGGCAGAAATCCCAGCATTGGAATGGATTTGCTACCATTGATTTTTTTTTCCCTTCCTAATATTAATATAACATTTAATAAATGGGAAAACATAGATACAATATGATACATAATTAATGTGTAAGAAGTGGATAAAAAGGAGGAAACTCACTGTATCTCTTTAAATATTTAAGTATACTTGAGTCACAAAATGTGCCTCTTGACAACCTTGGACATTGATGTAAATGCAATGCAGAAACATATGCTGTTTTCTAAATCTTTTTGGTGCTTTGTTCCATTTCTAAATAAGTGAGCTACATTTTGATAAATATGTGAATCACAAGCCTGACATATGTATGTTTGCTCTTTAGAGTGGTTATGGTTCTACTTTTCTTTGTGTATTACGTCCTAGAGACCACGACCAAGATTGGAACCCAGTTGCACTGGATGCTGAACGACACCCATGCTCCTCACGCTCTACATCGTTTAGTGAAATGGAACAAAATGAAAAATGGGCACAGAGATCACAAAGCAGGTTAGTGACAGAGCAGGGGAGAGAATCCAAATGTGAAGCCACTGTTGTATTCATCCATCCCTGGTAGTAGTTGCTTCTAACACTGTATTGTCATTCTGAAAATGACAATATCTGAAAATATCCTGTTGTTTAGTTTAATCTTGATGTTAACAAAGCATTTGGCATTGAATCATATCTACGTTACTACTGACTGTCTAAATGTCTCTCTGTGCCGTCTGCCATTTCAGTATCACCTTTAACATCATGCAAGAATTACTGGGAAAAGGAGCCTAGTTTATGAACCCTGCTATCCTGATTTCCCTTTTTTCTTCCTGCTCCCCTCCCCACCACCACTGGAAATATTAGAAGCTGCACAGTGCTGAACATTCCTTTTGAGGTAATCATTTAAGGGGAGAGCCAAAGGGGTGTTTTTGTAAATCTGATTGCACATGGGGGAACTGAACACTTTTGAAAATCTGGTCCATCATATTATGGATTAAATCCTAGAACCAGGGTTGGCAACATTTTGGGGCAGCGTGCCAAAACACATGCAACCTTGACTTGTAAGATGTTGGCATGCTATGGGTAGATGGCAGGGGAGCCGCAAGGGGCCTGATCCCTATTGTAGTGGTGCAGCCCCGGCCCCTTCCTTGCTGCCCGCCCTGAGGCATGCATGCACCCACTACTGGCAACGACCTGGACACCACTGCAGTCGCTTGCAGCCTCCTAGCTGCCTGCCACAGCCAGCCTGGGCTCTAGGCAGGCCCCTGCTGCCTGCCATGGAGCCCGGGCTGCTCAAGGCAGGCAGCAGGGAGGCTGCAAGCGACTGCACCAGGGTCTCCAGAGCCCCAGCCCAGCTCACTGCTGGCAGTAGATGCACACATGCCTCAAGGTGGATGGTAAGGAAGGGCCCAGGGCTGCACTGCCACAACAAGGATTGGGCCCCTCGCAGCTCCCCTGCTGTCCTCCCCCTAGCGCATGTGCCAAGCAAGATGACAAGTTGCACTGTCAAGTTCATGACCATTTCTACCAGCTAGTTCCATCCATAATTACTTGTTTTTGGAACACTGTAAATGTGCAAGGCCTCTCTCAAAATTTTTATTTCATCCATGCTCTGAATTCATAAATAAAATACAAGGGAAATGGTTCACAGGCAACTAGTGTGAAGCCACTATCTGGATCCCATGTGACAGTAGGCCAGATCCTCAGTGGGTATATGCAGGCACCACAGATATACACCAACCAAGAGCCTGGCTTTCTAGCGTTAATGCATTTCCTAATAGCATCAGGTCTCTGCCATGACTGTATTATACACAGATATAGCAGGATGCAGAAGCAGTCATCCAAGTCAGATCCATAACAAGAGCTCTATCCAAAAGAAGACAATGTCAATGAAAGGTTTGCTTTTGAAGGATGAGAATACATTCAATCGAACTCAATCTGTGGCTTAAACAGAAGTTTCATGCTTGCTACAGAAATTGCCGAGTGATATCCTACAACCAGTGTTGTGCCAGAGGGTCAGACTAAACCATAATGTTCCTTTGTACTAGCAGAATTATGGACAGCCCCCCTTTTTATTATTGTAGCTACCACTTTGATATTAGCGTAAGCAATAAAATTCAAGGAAAATATGGACAGGATTCACATATAACCTGACCTATGACTGAATTAGTATTTTTTTTCAGTGTTTATACTGGATTTTCTCTTGCACCTGTACAGTAGAAATCTTTTCACTTGAGATTTCCAAATGAAGAAGCTGACAGTTCCAGGGAGAGAAAGCAGCCACGCAAAATGTGGCTGTTGTGAATCACCCTGCACACTTACAGGACTGATGAAATGAGCCACTAGGGAGCAACTGTTGCAGACAAGTTAGCTATAAATATATGGCTGAGGGCACGCTTTAAGAATATGCTACAGTTTATACTTCTAAATTGCAGCTGTTTGGAAAGGCTCTGCAAATTTAGATGCAACTGATACAGTGAAAGCTATTAATAGTTCCTATTAGGCATCAGGGAAGCTGGTACTCAGGTATACTTTCATACATACCAGCTATGGGCATGAACTAAAATCCTGGGTCAGAAGCACTCTAAATGTTTTGACTGTTTGTACCCAAATGTCCTAGTTGATCCCTGTTTCTCATGAACAAAATAACTGCGGCCAAACAGCTCTTATATTTTTCTAAAAGTCCACCCTAGGTCCAAGTCTGAGTATTGACTCAACATTGACAAATTGGCCAGATTATATAATGGAGTATTTTCACCTTTCTCTAAGCCATCTGAATATAGTCCATTGCTAGAAGCAGGGTTTTTCACATGACATGCCTGTAATATGATCTGGTATGACTGAGCAACTCCGGAGATTGTTTTAAAAAACCACTCAAGTGTACAAGGTCCTGGAGCTGGACTTTGGTGATGATTTAAGTTGTAGGCAATGAAATCCATGTGGACAAAGTGCACATACCTCCTACTGTGAATGAGAGAAGAGTCTGGTTAGCAGTGTCCATGGGGGCCATGCCTGAACCTTAGTCCTTATGCCACCATGAAAGGCTATAAAGCTGTATGTTTCTTTCTCAGATTGTTTTAGTAGGAGGCAGCAGTTCTAATAGATGTGGTAGGGATCCTTCAGTCTCAAAATATCCTATAGCCCAAGGAGCTTATCTCTGAGTGCAGACCGTTTCCACCCTGAGCCATGATGCCACAGCTGCAGTCCCCACCACCACTACCACTGCTCTCTGGACAGTGTGCAGGCAAAGCCCCCTGTCACTGAAGCCCCATACCACTGAAATACTGCAGAAGCTCCCTGACTCTCCCGGCTGTAGGTTGCAGACCTCTGTTATAGTCGGTTAGGGCTTTTTAGCTCTTTCAAGAGAGGTAAGAGACCTTGATTTAAATCCCCATTCCAAATCAGGCACATAGTGGATTTGAACCTGAATGTGAAGTAAGGCCAGCATCCTAGCCACTGGGTTATTGTGTAGAAGAGAAACCTCTGTTCTTTTCTACAAGAACAGTGACCTTTTTCTGTTCTACAAAAGATGCTTAAATCTATTTCTTCATTTTTTGCTTTCCTTGGAAGCATTGGGCATAGATTGGGGTCATTAACAGGGGTGTGCTGGCGCTATGAAATTTAGAGTTTTTTAGCTGAAGGGTTTTGCTCTTTTGCTCAGGGTCATCTCCAGTGCCAAATTTTGGATTTTCTGCCTTCCTCCACAGGGACCTGGTCCTTTTCCTAGGATTCTCTGTGCATACATTAACCAACTACTTCTCTTGTGGTTGGAAAGCATGGGAAGTGCCCTTATTTCCCCTGCTTTTATCTGTGGGCTCTTGTAGGGTGTTCATGGCATTTCTGATTTTTGTTTGAGGGTTTTGGAGTAAACAGTTTCTAGGAATCTTTGGGTAGATATTTGCCTGGGAACACATGGCCTGAATGCTATGACCTAGGAGACCCTTTCCAATGCTATGTTCATTTCCATTGCTTTGCTTTTGTTAAGGATGCAAGAAGTGAAATGTTGGTTTTGTTTTGAAAAAGTTGTTTCATTTGATCTAAAATTTGAAAAATGTCTGTGTTTTGTTTTAGTCAGGAAAAAATGAAAGGAAAAAGCATACATCGTTTTTGTTCGGTCTGAACCACACTTTTTTTTGATTGGTTCGGTGGCTGCTGTGTGTTTATATGAAAACAGATGAAGGATACATCATATCTAACTTATAGATTTGGCACCCCAGTGTGAAATTCTCTTCAGTGATTCAGATCCGTAGAAAGTGGGGGAAATAATTTGGTGAGTAAATTTCTTTTAAACTCAACCGTGCTCAAGAATCTGACAGATACCAAAGGCCAGATTTTCCAGTTTCCTTCCTTCCTGTCTGTACAGGCTGAATGGGGCACAGTTTCCTGATCTTGCAGGTTTCATAAATACAGCTTAACTTGTGCCTGACAGCTCATTCTTAAATACTAGTATTTTAAATGACAGAAAGGATGACAACTAAGGAGCAATGTTCTATTGTTCTGAAACTTGCTTGGAAGGTATGTGAGAGCAGCAGTCATCTAGACTACTAGTATCTAGATATTGGTTTTGGACAGAACCACAACTCACTTGGGGTGGTTGGTTGGGCATTGTGGTGTAAGAAAACTTCATGACCCCAAAGCCACACCTGGTATTTAGTGGAGCAGAGTTTGCTGTAAATTATGCTAGTCTCACTCTGCTGCTCTTTTGGTTCTAGTTATAAAATCTCAGGATTTAATTTAATCTACCCCTTTTCTACAGAGAGATGGAGGAGAGGGTCTGTAGTGAAAGGGAGGAGCACAAGCTCACTAACTAACCATATAGCAATCAGTTTTGGTCCCAATGCAGAACCCACTGGGTGCATCCACACATGCAGGCACGTGTGCTTGCGGCAGCTCAAATAGCAGTGGCACAAATTGTTCTGGAGATTTGTGCCTCAGCATATGTGTCTGAACATGCACTTTGGTGTGGGGCAAGTTGTGACATTTGGGGCAAACTGACCCCGCCCAGCTCTTCCCAGCTCTGCAGCCAGGGGAAGGTAGAGGCTGGGGCCAGCACCTGTGGTGGCCCCAGCAGAATATAAAGCCTGCCCTGGCAAGCAGGTCTGGGCTACTTGCCTTCAGGATCTTCTGAGGCCTAGCCAGTTGGTATCTAGGGAATTAGCCCCTTGTGCTATCTGGACTGCTGAAGCAGCACCTAATCTAGAGTGGCCCCTGCACTCTATCCACTGCCACCTGCAAAAGCATCATCCCTTTTGGGCCTGTGGTCCCATAGCTACTAGACCCAGGGAGGGATCACACAGCTGCCTGGGCTGTGGTATGGGCACTTCAGCAGAGCCTCCTGCAACTCTGGGCCAGCTGCTAGTGGGCCATGGCTGCACAAGTGGCATTTGGATAGCACTGCTGTCGTGTCTTCTGGTGTCCCCGCTCTATTACCTGGGAAGCTATCACCCAGAAGATGTGCTTGTTGTGATGGCCTGCTTTGAACCATTGAAGTCTGTCCTCTTGGTCCCAAATGGCCAGGAGGTCAGCCACCTCATCTGCCCTCCAGCTGAGTCCCTGGTGCTGGCCCTGGGCAGGTGTCTCTGCTCAGGCCCTGCCACTTGCCTCACTAGCAGAGGTCATGGTTTCCCTGTTTTAAAAATTGCAAATCTCTGATTAAAAAGCCCAAATTATCTCATTAAAATACCCAAGATCCGTGTTCTTCCGTGATTAAAATGAAATGCTACTACATAGAGAGAGATCAGTTGGGCAATGTTTTATTGATAAATTTTCAATTTTAAAGCCATTTGGAAGCCTACCAGTGCCTTTATTTTCATAATAAAATGAATTCTAAATATTTATGCACTTTGGTGTTTACTTTTGTTTGGTTTTTTTATTATGGAAAAATCAGAGCTGCCCCTTTTGCTTACTAGGATGCAGAGCACTGAGCAGCACTGATATGCCGGTGCCCTGCCCCTACCCTTGCCCCTCACTCTCAACCCGCAGCACCTCCCCCCCCCACCCAGTCCCCTCACTCCTGCCCCACAGCCACAGCCTGCCCCATACTAGCTCCCTCTTGCCAGCAGCTCCAACCAAGCACCAGGACATCAGTCCAGCTGCAACTGCTTTGTGGCACCGAGCAGTGCCAGCCCTTGCTGTTCTGCTCCAGGCACCTGTGGCCAGGCCCCTGCAATCCCCATACTGTTCCAAGGAAGCCCTCGACTGGGGCTCAGGGACTGAGCTGGACAAGCCCCTTCCCTTCACAGGCTACTCTAGGGGAACGGGGGGCTCTGAGCCAAGCTCTGGTGGTTTCTTCCATCCAGACCTCTTCCCCCAACATTTCTCTCTCTCAAATACACCCATGCTGCCACCTCCAGCCCTCCAGGCCTCTACCCTCTGGCTTAGCCATTAGCTTCATTTTCACTGCATAAGTACACTGAACAGCCCTCTTTGTCATAAGTAAGGTAAGTTAAAAAACTGATGTGAGATTTCTTCTGGGACAGTACCTTTTATCCTGGGATCCTATGGTATAAGACCTTTGTCTCACTTGAGTATCTGTAAAGGATCAAAGATAACACTTTTCCCTAGGACAGTCTGGGCTAATTCAAATTAGTTTCAATTCAACTTGTATAAAAACTATCGCTACTCTTGTTTGCATGGGAGTCAAAGTCCCTTCCTCTCCCCATCTTCCCCCTGCCCCCCTAAAAATTAGAGCTGGGATAAACCCAACATCTGTTTTTACCATTAGCTGAAGCTCCTTTTGGCCATTTAGCCAGTCACCTCCAGCCAGGAGCATCGAGGCTTTTAAGTGTGGCTACGGCACCATATAATTGTTATTTGACTTTTCTAAGTTCTCATCTTAAACTGATGTTACATCCCACTTATCACCCCTTCTGTCAGGAGCCCTATCTCAGCCTCTGTTGGGGCGGCAACAGCATCTTCTGATGAAAAGTCTGCGTGTTTACTCTTCAGACAGTTATAATCATGCCACATTGTCAGCATTCAGGCTTGGTCGCCCGTTAGTAACAACCTTTCCAGCTGCCCTGAAGGAGGGCGTTCTGAGCAAACACTGTGCAGGAGAGCCGATTAAATAGGTGACAGCCGCTGGAGAAAAGAGCCAGCTCAGAGTTTTTATTTCGGGAAGCCATTATGTATGTGGGTCTAGGCTTGGCTCCATGACTGATCAGACATATGGTGACTGATCTCCTGGGGAAACTGTTTTGCTTTATTTGTAAACATGGCCACCTTTTAAATTTATTTTTATCCTTCCCCTTCTGTCTTAGCCATAGAGAAAGCATGCAAAAAGGCCAAGGGCTTGTCTATTCACAAAAGTTGATCTGTGCTAACTAAACCAGTATCACAGCTCCTACTTGGGAAGGATGCTGGTATAAATACCAGTATAATGGTGCTTATAGCAGTATAGGTGTTCCTGATGGGAAAGAGAATCAATTATTCCCATAGAAGGCACTTTACACCGATTTACAAGTGTGTCTGCATAATTAGTCATCTTGGCTTAATTATACTGGTTTAAAAAAATCACACTCCTGACCAAATTACTCATGCTGTTAAAAAAGGGGTACAAACAAATGTGTACACCACAGGGAAGAATAGAAACAGTTTCAAGTAGAGTTTTGTTTTGTGTGCCTTGTTGGGGAAGAGGAGGGAAGGGAATTGTATTTTTTTTGTATATCCATTCTCAAAAATATAGGCACAGGAGCCAACTAGTCCTGCACCAAAGCAATCCACCCTTTTACCCCCAACTGCAGCCCAGAATCTGAAGATATGCTATGCTCCTACAGCCATTTCAAACAGCTAACTGATTTTGCACCCTGATTTCTGCTTTGAAAGAATTTTGCAGTTCTATCCTTTGTAATTCCAGCAAAGATGGAAAAGGGGGGAAACACGGAACATCTGTTTGGGAATTGCTGTTTTATTCCTGAATATGGGTCACTTGCTATGTGATTTCAATCAACTTTCATAATTGTCTTGGGCCTCTACCATCTTCATAAAGGCCAGTCTTAAGAGAATGGAGCCTCCTGGCAGAATGAATGCACTTGGATCAATGTGTTACCTTCTTAAGAAGGTCTGGTTGGATGTTCAATCTGAAGCTTTCTTTGTTGCTCTTGTTGCACCACTGAAGCTCTTAGCACTGTGGCTGTTGACAAGAAAGATGCTCTGTAATTCATTGGTCTCCTAGTGTAATAATATGTGTGTAGCAAGAAAGTCACCAAGACCAAACCACTGTTGGTGGAGGCAGCTGCTAAGTTTGGTTATGAATATCTTCATTCACAGGTTCACAGAAGTTTAGGGCTGGAAGAGACCTTGTGAGATCATCAGTCCAGCCCCCCTGTTCTTAGGCAGGAAAGACTGCTGGGGTCAAATAACCCTGACAAGGTGTGCATCCACTCTCCTTTTGAAGATCTCCGTCATAAGTGCCTGCACCACCCCTGCTGGGAGTCTATTCCAGAGTCTGGTCACATGAACCATGAGGAAGTTTTTCCTTATATCCAGTCTGAAATCTTCTAGGAGTTTGAGTGTTGCTCCTGGTTTTCCCCTGGGGCGCTTTGGTGAGTAGTTATTCACCTAGCCCTTGATGCTGTCCCCTGATATGTTTGTAAGCTGCCACCAAACCCCCAGGAAGACTTCTTTTCCAGCCTGAACAGTCCCATGGCTGTCAGCCTTTCCTCATATGGTTTGCTCTTCAGGCCTCTAATCATATGAGTGGCTCTTCTCTGGACTCTCAAGCTTCTCTACATCCTTCTTGAAGTGTGGCACCCAGAACAGGATGCAGTACTCCAGCTGCAGCCTCGCCAATGTCAAGTAGAGCAGGAGAATAACTTTTCTTAGTTTTTCTTGGGATGTATTGGTTGATGCATGCCAATGTATTGTTTGCTCTGTTAACTGCAGCATTACGCTGGTGGCTCTTATTAATTTTATGGTCAATTATGACCCTCAGGTCCCTTTCAGACATGGTGCTAACCATAGGCGATTGGTAGGAGGATACAGGGGAGCACGTGCTCCCCCTGACAGGACCGCCCCCATCGCCAATGCCGCTGGCAGCTTCTGCAGGTACTCACCAGCCCTGTTCCCATTGCCAGCAGCTTCTGTGGGTGCTTGCCAGCCCTGTCTCCACTGTGAATGTGACCACGAGCTTCTGCAAGTGCCCCGCCAGACTCGAGAGGCACTAGTGCTAATTAGAGTAGTACCACCAAGCCTGTAAGTTTGCTGCAGATTTTCCCTCCCCAGATGCAGCACTTTACACTTCTCAGTGTTGAACAGCATCTGATTCTGGTCTGCCTATCTAACTAATCTGTCTAGGTCTGCCTGGGTAATCGGCCTACCCCAATGTGTGGCTGCACTTCCACACAGCTTAGTGTCATCGGTGAACTTTGCCAGCGTGCTTTTCACCCCCACATCCAGATCGTTGATGAAGATGTTAAAAAGCACTGGCCCAAATGCTGAACCCTGTCAGGACCCCACTGGCTATCTTCCACCGGGTCAACAGAGTCTATTAGTACTCTGTGTGTCTGACCCCGCAGCCAGTTTCCCACCCATCTGACTGTTGAATTGTTGAGCCCATAGTCCCTTAGTTTTACCTTGAGCCTCATGGGACACCAAGTCAAAGACCTTCCTAAAGTCCAAGTAAATGATGTTAACCTCATCTCCCTTTCACCAAGTGGTGAGAAACCTGGTCATAGAAGGAGTTGAGGTTAGTCAGACATAACATACCCATGACAAAACTGTGCTGGTTGTCATTCAAAATTTTGCCTTCTACTAGCTTATCCCATATGGACTCCTTGAGAATTTGGGGAGGGGGGAGGGGAGGTTTTTCCTGGGATTGAGGTCAGGCTGATCAGCCTGTAGTTCCCTGCATTCTTTCTCCTTCCCTTCTTGAAGATGGGCACAACACTGGCCCTCTTCCAGTCTTCTGGGACTTCTCCTGAGCACCACAAATTCTCAAAGAGGTTTGCCAGCAGTCATTGCTGCTCTTGTCTTGTCACTTAGTAATAAGCAGCTGATGGAGAAGTTTAGAGTATCAGTCCTGTAACCTCCCAGCCTTACCTGGCATCTGTCATACAAGAAAATTGGTAGACCCAACTTTCTGTAGAGTCATAGCATTGTAAAAACTTTGATGTCACAGTGCCTCCATAGAGACCACTGAAGAATCTAGACATGGTGTTGGCTGATGGATCTACAGCTTTTGATGCATCTGTGATGCTTTCCATGTGCTTAACAGTTGCTCAGTATCATGGCTAAGACAGGTTAATACAGTAAACCCTCTTGAAGTTGCATCCCCCTTGGAGTGGCAGATTAATCAGCATTTACTGCATGGAGCTGGTGCTCATTTGCAGTTGAAGGTTGCTTGATAGCTGTGGCCAGAGGCAAGGTTTGGTCTGCTTCTTCCAGCTTCTCCATCTACCAGACAATATTGTTATTGAACAGTAATGATGACAACCTTGTTAGACACCTGTGGAAATAAGAACCCATGATAGGTGTCTACCATGAACTCCAACAGATGTCTGTTCTGTTATAGAGCTCTTCTGTCAGTTATACAATCTTTCAATGGATGCCAACTGCCTCACCAGATCCCATGAGCTCACTCAACACACCGAGTCAAATGCCAGAAGTCTATAAAAAGCACTGTGTGCAGTGTATTAAATTCAGCCATCATCTCAGAAAGTGAATAATAAGGTTGCCAGATCTAAAGCTTCACTGAATAATCCTAGCTTTTATTATCCAGTGCATCACTGCTCTGAAACATTAACAGAACTAAAAACTTTCCTTGGGACTGGCAATAGTGTAATGCTTCTACAGTTGCTACATTCAGCCTAACACTTTTAACAGAGATACAATAGCATCCTCCTTTTAGCAGGCATGGTATCATTGTTTCAGGTAGTTTGGCAGGGCCTGCTTAACCCTGGCACAACAGGACTCTTGCTATGTCAGGGTTATGACAATAAGCATTT
This sequence comes from Crocodylus porosus, assembly GCF_001723895.1. Lineage (NCBI taxonomy): Eukaryota > Metazoa > Chordata > Crocodylia > Crocodylidae > Crocodylus > Crocodylus porosus. Next base: position 26,214,222 of record NW_017728950.1, read on the forward strand.
CATGCTTCCCCACACCTCAGTTTATGGATCACAGCTCAGAGCAATTCTTGGCTGAATGTTGTTCTTGATTGTATCACAGGAAAGATCATTCAAAGATGCTCTCTAATTGACTATCACAGGCTGTTCCTCCTTTGCTTCAAATGGGATGGAAAGGTTCCAGTGATGTCACATTTCTTCAAGCAAAAGGAGGTCTGACTTATGGTCTGCTAATCAAGGCTTGCAAAATTTCATAGATTTCATAGACATTAGGGCTGGAAGGGACCTCGGGAGATCATCGAGTCCAGCCCCCCGCCCAAAGGGCAGGAAGTCAGCTGGGGTCATAGGATCCCATGAAGCTAATATGAGTTTCCTGCCTTATGTGCAGGTTGTGAAGGCTTCATTCACTAATGCTTGTGAAGTGTTCTGGAATTACTGTAAGGCACTATGAAAGAATAAAACAGTTTGCATTAGGATCTTCCTAGGAAAAAATTCCCTAGTCCTGTGACAAGAAAGCATATCAATGATGGTTAAAGTTAGTCACCTGAAAGTGCATTTGTACATTCACAGATCACTTTGAAATACATTTGGCTGAAATTTTTTAGAAGAGTTTGAAATGTTGACGAAAAACCATGGTTCATCTCGGTATGTTTCATCTAACAAATTTACTGCCAATGCACGGTCTGAGCCATTGGGGAACCCAAAGTCTCTCTTACTCTCTCACTGTGGCACATTACAAAGGTGGAGAAGCCTCAAACCTGCAGTGTTGGGCTATGTTCTGCATCTTGTAGTGTATGATGAGCTGGGCCTTCTAACCTTAATATGTATTGCATGTGATTTGCGGAGAATTGGGCTTAAAGGCTGTGTCTGATCCCTCCCACTCAGACCCAGCCTTTGGGGTGGGTGGCATGTGCAACCACCCATGGTGCCATGGTAGGGAGGGTTCCAACAACACACACTCACACTCTGCCCCACCACTTGTGCTGGGGGACTTTGGTGCCAAGGGGCTGGGCAGAGGGGCCAGCCCTCTTCCCCCACCCCCCACATGCCCAGAGCTGATTGGAGCCAGTGGGGTAAAAAGTCCCCAGATGGCAGTGGTGGCAAACATTGTTAGGCAACATGATAAGCCAGGAGAAGGGTGCCAAAGGCTGTGCCAAGGGCAAGGTGGCAGCGCCCAGTGAGAAGGCAGTGAGGCAGAACAGCCTTGGCTTGTGCACCAAAGGTTTTGCCATTGCTGAGCTACAGCCTCCTGCTAGCTGACACCAACCCAGACATAGTGGGACTCACAAAAACATGGTGGGACCCAGAGCATGACTGGGCGGTGAATATCAAGGGCTATAGGCTGTACAGGAGGGACAGGACATGGAGGAAAGACGGGGGGCGGGGGCGTGGCGCTCTACATCAAGGAGGAATACACATCCTCATCAAGTAGCACGAGGTCAGAGGAGGGGCACACTGAAGTGCTCTGGGTAAGAATACAAGGTGGTTGAGGGGAAAGAGACTTAACAGTGAGGGTCTACTACAGAAGAGCTCGACTGGGAATTCTTAAGTCAGCTCACAGAGTAGTTAGGTCAGAGGACGTGGTCATCATGGGTGACCTGAACTTCCCAGACATCTGCTGGGAAGAGCAGTCAGCCAGGTCTGACCGCTCACATAGGTTCCTAGCCGAAATACAGGACCTCCATCTAACCCAAGAGGTGCACAGCCCTACCAGGGGAGACGCCTTGTTGG
>NW_017728950.1:26216213-26217242 GCF_001723895.1 Crocodylus porosus
GACAGCGATCATCACCTGCTGGGATTCACCATCCAGCGCAAGGTGGCAAAGGCCTGCAGCAAGGCAGCAGGAAGGCAGACTTCAATGAGCTAAGGAGAATAGTCAGGGAAGCACTGAGGTCCCAGAGAGGAGGGGAGCCAGGTGTCCAAGAAGAGTGGTCGCTCCTTAAGGAGACGATCGTCCAAGCCCAAAGGGAAGTAATCCCAACATGGATCAAAGGGGGCAGGAGGGTGCAAAAGCATCTGGGAATGTCTTCTAGCAAAAAGGGAGGTGTACACCCAGTGGAAAGGAGGGGCCATCACCAGGGAGGACTATACCTCAGTTGCTCGGGGATGTAGGAGGGCGGTCAGGAAGGCCAAGGCGGAGATTGAACTGGGACCAGCTTCCCGGATCAAGGACAACAAGAAGTCCTTTTTTAAATACATAGGGGATAAAAAGAAGGTACTGGGTAACATGGGGCCTCTGCAGGACATGCTAGGAAATCTGGTAGTCACACCAGACAGCAAAGCTAGCCTATTTAACAATTTCTTTGCCTCCATTTTTCTGAGCAGGGACTGGGTCATGCCCCCCTCAACTGGGACCCCCATAGGACCCAGGGAAGGTGCACTTAGGCCTAGGGTCAGTGAGAACCTAGTCAGGGAACTTCTGGAGGAACTGGATGTATTTAAATCAGCTGGTCCAGACGATCTCCACCCCAGAGTGCTGAGGGAATTGGCTGAGGCCATTGCGGGACCACTGGCATGGCTGTATGAGCACTCGTGGTGCTCTGGCGAGGTGCCAGAGGACTGGAAAAGGGCCAGCGTGATTCCCATTTTCAAAAAAGGGAGGAAGGAGCACCCAGGAAACTATAGGCCTGTCAGTCTTACCTTGATCCTGGGTAAGCTTTTTGAGAGAATTATCCTGGTGCATGTCCACAAAGGGCCAGCAGGGGAGATTATGCCTAAGGGCAACCAGCATGGGTTCATTAGAGGCAGGTCCTGTCAGACCAACCTGGTGGCCTTCTATGACCAGGTCACCAAATCCTTAGAT
>NW_017728950.1:26218012-26221725 GCF_001723895.1 Crocodylus porosus
TCAGGAGGTGCTATTTCACGGTCAGGGCAGCTAGGATCTGGAACCAACTTCCAAGGGAAGTGGTGCTGGCTCCTACCCTGGGGGTGTTTAAGAGGAGGCTAGACAATCACCTTGCTGGGGTCGTTTGACCCCAGTACTCTTTCCTGCCAGGGCAGGGGGTCGGACTAGATGATCTGCTCAGGTCCCTTTCTAAGCCTACCAACTATGAAATTATGAAGCCTCCCCTGCCCACTACCACTACAGCTGAGGGTGCAGGCATGGGTGATACTAAGCAGTGGCACCCTGCTGCTGTGGCTGGGTTTCCTGTGCGGGCAGCCTGTCTCCTGTCCACACACGACCCTTCCTGCCACCCTGTGCTACCCTCAAGCCCCCTGCCACCCTCAAGCCCTGCCACCTAGCACCAGGCCGGCATCTTGGGTGAGTGGACACATGCTGCCCCATGATAGCCCACATGGGGCTGCCACCTACATTTGTGGGTACATGTGCCCCTCATGCACGCACCCCCCAACACACCTCACAGCCCCCCTGCATGTACACCCCATACACAGTGTGAGTGACTTGTGAGTGGGCACTGGGGGAAGGGCGATGGGGAGGTACCAAAATACAATGTCGCCCAGGGTGCCATTTTCCTTAAGGTTGGCTCTGCTCCGTCTCCTACATTTCTTTGTTATATAGGGGTCTTTCTACTAGAATCTGGGAAGCTTGTGGTTTACGGTTAGGCCTGGCCCAGCCTGGTGTGTGCCCACAGGTAGCGTGAACATCTACTTCCTTGTGAGGTGAGTGACACTGTAGATAATGCCAACACTCTCCATGTTCCTAGCAAGGTGTGTGTACGTTTGCAAACTCCCTTGGCTGTGGTTATTTAGAAGCGGTGTTCTGAGGCCAGCAGTACTAGCAGAAGAGACTGCAATTGCTGTTATTACAATTGTTTTATTGCCAGCAACATTCAGCTGAGGACTTGGCCAAATCCAGGCTGAAGGAGTGTTACTACCATAACAATGAGTAGTGCTTTGCTTTGTGATTTCAGTGGGTTAAGTTCAACCCTGATTAGGAAACATGCAGTTAGGCAGGGAGAGATTGTCTTTGGAAATAAATTGTCCCAGTATGGGGTCTGTGAGGTATGGCGTACCCTTGCTGGGGGTGACAGGTTCCCAACACTTTGCCAGCTTGAGTCTGTTTATTGTCATGGTCCATGTCATTCCCAAGCATCTTGGAGACCAATCCACAATTCACTGAACATAATGGTCTTTCCAGGTCTCAGATGGGGCCTGGTGTGATTAGGATGTGGATAGGGAACAGTCATTCAAAGGCCTGTTTATAAACACATTATAACTCTGGAGTGTGATAGGAAGAAAAAGCAAAACAGGAGCCAAAGCAACCTCTCTGATCCCTGGCTCAGGAGTGCTGGTGACACCAGGGGGGTCAAAGCTATGTGGATTGGAGCTTCTTTTCAAAAAACTCCCACTTCTGGGGCAACATGGGAGGTTTATTGCAAAATTCCTGGATGTTTCTCTTAGCAGGAGTCACAGCAGACCCTTTTGCAAAATACCTGCTTGCTGAGGGGAAAAGGAAAGGCTGGTCAGAAGTCCCTGGGGTCTGCATGTAAGAGATGAGATGCACTTTACAAAGGAGGAGGAATAAAATGAAAGGGACAGGAAGAGAAAGTGAATGCATGTGAACAATGGGCCACAATTTGTGCTGGTACAAACTGGTGAAACTCTGCCTTCAGTGGGCCTAGACTGACTCTCACCTGCTGCATTAAAAAACAAAACAAATTTCTACCTTACAAATAATATGAATCATAGCAATAATTCAGACAATGAGAGAGGCTGGGTGGTTCCAAGCTATTCTCCCTCCCCCGTCTGTGCTGCCCCAGGTCCCCAGTACATGTTCCATCCCTGGATAGTTGGGATGTAAGCAGAGGGTTTTATTTATAGAGAAATTGGCAGGGGTGGGCATGTGGGTGTGAGTGGAAATGAGTGACGCTGATAAGCCCTTTGACTGCATTTTATTTTACTGAGGTTCTTAACAAATAATCTTTCTGCAATGCAAACCTCCCTTATCAGGCTAATGCAGATTGTCTGAAATCCTTATCTCCATGGGCCAGTTAGCTGGAGTGATCCCCTTTTCACAATGAATAGGGAATCAAGAGCCGAACACAAGCTTCCCTCCACCCCCGCCCCCTTCTTCCAATCAGTGCCGTTTACTGGCAGTGAACAGAGCAGCTCTGATTTCCAAACTCATAAATAACACAAGGGCTTCAGAATTGAACTACCATTTCTCTCTGCACAGTTGTTCAGCTATGCGGACAAGCTGAGGAGAGTAAAAGATGGTGAGGGAGGAGGGGACAGGTAGGGTACGTAGTATGTAGCACAAAAGGCCAGTTATTAAAACAGCATCCCCATCCTTCCCCAAAACACACACTCCACCACTCTAGTTACTTGTGTCTGTCTGACTGTCAACATTTGCTGAGAGGTTGAATGTGTTGCCCTGGCCTACCAATAGCTCCATAGCCGTGGTGCATGTGTATGTGCTGGAGGAAGCAGCCGTTCTTGTTTGCAGAGTTGAGAGAAGCCAAGATTTATGGTGAGAAAAGTACCTGCTGCTCAAGTGAAGCTTTTCTGTCTTTTCTTATCCATTTGTTTTTTTCAGGGGGTCATCTTTGTGTACCTGGGAAAGGGAAGGGTGGCACATGAACAGAGCCACAAGCTTTCCAAGGGACAAAAACATGGAGGAAGAATGATAGTGGCCGAGAGGAAGTTTCATTGGTCTGCTACGGAGTTCAGGATAATATACAACATGGTGTAGCTGCAGGAATAAGGGGCAGAGAAGGCAGGTGCTGCTATTGTCTCTCTGTATTTTGAAAGTATGATCCTTCTCAGCTGCAATGTTCTTTGTCACGGGAATGTCTTGAGAAGCCAGAAGTTCAGGCCTGTGTTCTAGCAACTTGTTCCTGTAGCCGCTGTAAGCCAGCAGGTGGGGGCATGACCCAGAACACAAGGTGTGGCCTCGTCTTTCTGCTTCCTTATTAGATCTGGTGCAATACATTGTGTGCAAGTTACTTAGCCTCTCAGAGTTTCTTTTTTTTGCTCATCTGTGTGTGCCTTGCCTTTTTAGATGGCTTATTTACTGTCCTCTGTCCATATAGAGGCTTCAATGTGTTACTGTGTTATATGACCTGATGGCGATGACAGAGAGGGTGACCCCATTGGGTGCCTATGCATGAGCACTGAGGCTTCTCCAGCCTGCTGGAATTCCAGAGCGCCAGAGCAAACTTGGTTAATTGAGTCTGCTGGAGCATGGCAATTACCGCTCTCCAGCAGCCTCCTGCATCTTGGGTAGCTTGGTGGTGGAGGTTCTTTAACTAGTTCAAGTGCCCCCATTGCCATTTTTAAGCGTAGGGACACTGATACATGAGGCATGGTGGTGCTTTAATTAGAGCGACTCTCAGCGTGCAAGGACATGACAGCTTGGTCATCACTTCGTTGACATCTGATCAAAGTCAAAGCAGCAAAAACTATGAAGTCATCCAAATCATAAGCAGAGATGGCCGTTCTGGACTTTGGACACTGACCTGGACTCTTCCAAGATACTGTTTTGAGTGTTTATCTAATGGACAGTCATTGTGTGCTTTCTAGGAATCTTGCCAAGCATGAACAACATGTGCCTCCTGAGGCTGGGGGCCACGGTGATCACCCAGAGGTGGGGGGGGG
>NW_017728950.1:26221942-26281441 GCF_001723895.1 Crocodylus porosus
TGCCCCCCTGTCCCCCCCACACACACACCGCCTGTGTTGTCAAGTTAAGCCACTATTATGATCCTGTAGTAGTTGTTGAAACCCTTGCATGATCCAAGCCACTGGCTAGCTGAAGAGTTGGTTTCCTGTGGGGTTAAGATTGCAGTGCATGGAGTTCTGATGGCCCAATCTTCTGCAAGTTTGGAGAAGGAGGTCTGGTTTCCATCACCTGAGGACCCATCCCAAGGTGCTTTGTTTACCAGGCCATTTATTTACAATGGCTATTTCCCATCTGTTGCTGTTCTTCTGTATTTTCCTTCAAGGACAGAGTAGAGTTCCCTTCCAGTGCAGAAACTGGAGTAAAAAAATAAAACAGCCTGGCATCCTTCACCTGGCTCTCTTTCCATTTGTCCAGACAGTTATGACTCATTTATACTCTTATTGTTATAAACTACAGTCAGAGAGGAGAAGGTTTAACCATGCTGAGAGTGTCTTCAAGTGCTGCTGGTGGATGACTCCTTCCATACCACCAACATGGACAACAGTGATGTGTGACTATCAATTTGGACCTAGGTGGAGCATGTCCCCAGAGGCAAAAAGCTCAGAAATTCAGTTTTAGATAACTTGTAAATGAGAATTTCCACTGGCAGATTCAATTTAGGCTGGATTAGAATTTAGGATGGATTTAAGCAGGGAATTAAGCAGGATTAGAATTTAGGCTAGCAACACAAATTAAGGACAACAAAAAGAGCTTCTTCAATTATACAGGGAGCAAAAGAAAGGCACAGGGTAGCATAGGAACCCTACAGGACAAAATAGGGCAGTTAGTGACAGAGAATGAGGACAGAACTGAGCTTTTCAATGTGTTATTTGCATCTGTGTTCCTGGACACAGACCAAGTCAAATCTCCCAGTTGGATTGCAGATAGATGCAGGAGGGACACCAGCCCACGAACTGTTAGCACAGACTTAGTGAAGGGGCACTTGGAGAGGCTGGATGTGTTCAAATCAGCGGGCCTAGATGAATTTTATCCATGGGTGCTGAAGAAACTGGCCAGTGTCATAGCAGAGCCGCTGGCATGGCTGTTCGAGCACTCATGGTGCTCCGGTCAGGTCCCAGCAGACTGGAAAAGGGCCAGTGTGGTCCCTATTTTCAAGAAGGGGAGGAGGGAAGAACCAGGAAACTATAGGCTAGTTAGTCTCACCTCTATCCTTGGGAAAACTCTGGGAAAAATCATTAAAGATCACATTTGTGAGACCCCAGCAGGGGAAATAATGCTGAAAAGAAATCAGCACAGATTCATTGCAGATAGATCCTGCCTGACTAACCTTGTTTCTTTTTATAACCGGGTCACAAAATGCTTAGACACAGGAGTTGAGGTAGATGTCATCTACCTAAACTTTAAGAAGGTCTTCGAGACAATATCTCCTTCTGTTCTCGTAAATAAACTGACAGGCTGTGATGTAGATGATTACATGGTCAGATGGGTGGCAAATTGGCTTAGGGGTCACACCCAGAGAGTGGTGGTAGACGGGTCAATATTGACTTGGAAAGATGTGGGCAGTGGAGTCTCGCAAGGCTTGGTCCTTGGACTGGTGCTATTCAATGTCTTCATCAGTGACTTGGGCAAGGGCGTGCAGTGCACCCTGTCCAAGTTCACAGATGATACCAAATTATGGGGCAATGTTACCACATCAAAGGGTAGGGAATGGATTCAGGCAGATCTGGACAAGTTGGTAAAATGGGCAGAATGAAATAGGATGCAGTTCAGCAAAGACAAGTGCAAAGTGCTGAACCTGGGCAAAAAGAACCACCAACACATTTACAGGCTCGGGGCTGACCTCAGCAGCACAGCAGCAGAAAGGGATCTTGGAGTCATAGTTGACTCCAAGACCTACAGGCAAGGCCCTATGAGGAGAGACTGAGGGACCTAGGTGTCTTCAACCTTTGCAAGAGAAGGCTGAGAGGTGACCTTGTGGCTGTCCATAAATTCATCAGGGAAGGGCAGCAGGGAATAGGAGATGCTCTATTTACTAGGGCACCTCTTGTAGTAACTAGGAGCAATGGCCACCAATTGACGGAGAGCAGATTTAGGTTGGACATTAGAAAGAACTTCTTTACAGTAAGCGTTGCCAGAATCTGGAATGGGCTTCCAAGGGAGGTGGTGCTCTCCCTTACCCTGGGGGTCTTCAAGAAGAGACTGGACAAGCACCTGGCTGGGGTCGTCTGACCTCAGCGCTCTCTCCTGGCCAAGGTAGGGGATTGGACTCAATGACCTACTGAAGTCTCTTCCAGCTCTGACATCTATTAATCTATGAACCAAACAGTTCCCTTTTTCTGTGGAGACCAGGTTCTTCTTGCCTTGATGGTTCAATGGAAGTGTCAAGGTTATGCTGTCTGGTGCTTTTCCCAGTCCAGACAGTAAAGCATCTCCAAGCCATCCTGATTTTGAACTCTTGAATTAAATACCACCCCTAGTCTGAAATGTCTCATTCCCTCAACCCTGGCTCCAAAGTGAGGCAAAGTCCTGAAGCCAATGACAAAACTTTCATAGATTGGAATGAGACCAGGATTTCACCTTGTGATTATCTTTTTCTGTTTAGGACTGGCCAAAATCTCACTTTACCTCAACGGAAGGACCTTCCAATGACTTCGGTGGCATTGGTTCAAGATCTGAGAGAGTAATCTTTTGTCTTTTGAATGCAGAGCTGGGTCTGTCAGAGGCGTAAGGGTATGTGCATATTCCTTCCACTGCTCATCAGTACTTCAGCACAACAAGCTAAAGGCACATCACAACAAGTTTTTAAAAAGGTAGGGTAGTGATACACCTTATAGACTAACTGAATCAGAGATGAATAGGCTTTTGTTGTAAGCAAAGCTCACATCATCAATTCTAGCAATTCAGGTGGTTGCTAAAGGTCTGCCCAGACAGTGGGGAGGGTCCTTGCTGGTGTGATCTCTGTTGAGGGATCTGTAGCAGATTAACCTGTTTAGATTTATTCCTCCCAGAAACTTTATACCTTGGCACTTCAGGCATCTTGCATGAGCATTATTGGATTTTTTTTTAATGAGATTTTGGGGTTGGTTTGTTTTTTGGGTTTGTTTGTTTGTTTTGTTTTTGGAAATGGATTTTTCTTGGAGCTTGAATCATCATCATCCTGATCTTCTCTGGAAGCACGTTCCAAATTCTCTGACCCAAACAGTATGAGGCCTGTATCTCCTATGCACTTGGCGTGATTCCTAGGGTAGACCACTGAAATGTTTCAGTGGACTGTAACTACTGGGTGTAGCCATGATATGATGCCTGTGATATGAAGGGATTACAGGTAGGTCCATTTTTTTCTAGGTGGTTATGCCAACATAGATGGGAAGCCATATGCGATTATGATGACATGGTTCCTTCTACAGATGGAAATGCAGCACAATAAGGGTGCAGCAAAGTGCCCACAATCAAATGTTCTGCAGCATCTATGTATAGATACAGAGCTGGATCCTCCTGTAGTCTGCTTAGAAAGGGAATTTTTTGATATTGCTGTTTGTGAATGCCCTCAAAACATTGTCTGGTTCCCAGTGGTGGAAAAGACATAAAGCAGTGGATAGTTCTTAAGTCTAGCTTTCCTGCTTATGTGGGGCACCTTAGGTTGACCAGCTACACTTCAGTTTACGTCAGTGACCTCCAAACTTTTTATGGTGCAGATCACTTTTTGGAAGTAAAAGGCACCCTAAAATCTACTGTACCCCCAGCAGCCCAGCAGTCTGACCCAGTCTGGGACTCTCTGCCATCCAGGGGCGTGTATGGGGGGCTCCTGCCACTGGGTGCAGCGCGGCAGAGGCCTCGGAGGCCTGTGCCCCCTCCCCCCCGTGCTCCGGGTGCAGCAGGCAGTCTGCAGCAGCAGCCACTTCCCCCCCGGAGCACAGGTGGGGCGGGCACAGGGCCCCCACCAGGCTGCACCCAGTGGCAGGAGCCCTCTGCCTATGTGCCCCTGGGTGATGGAGAGTCCCAGACCCAGCCGGGCCAGGACCTGACACCACCTGAGTCTCCGCTGCTGAGCTGAGCTGACCGGGCTGGGGCCCTACTTACCTTCCCCTGCTCCTGGCTGAGCCGCATGGTCGGTCAATCACCGCGGGGGCCCTGATCTGGCCCCCACCCCTTCCTTCCCCCACAAATTGACCTGCTGGAGCTAGGGGTGGCGGGTGTGCACACGCAGATGTGCCCAGCTGTCCCGTTCCCCCCCTCGCCCCCCCAGCCCAGGGATCAACCGGTCAATTGCAATCCCCGGGTTGGTGACCACTAGTTTATATAGTCCAGTAATTCAGTTATGAATGAATAATATCCCCATCGCATGAGGTAACTCCATTTTTTAGCCCCAAAAGGGATTTTAAAGGTCTTCAGTGATACAGTTCCAATTCTGTGCATGCTGTATTCTATTTTCACTCACCTGCCGCCCAGACCCATGGACGGTCCAAAGGCTTAAGTAGTTGAACTGTCAAGTTTCAGGTTCAGATTTCACTAGGTAAAATTATGTTAAAAAATCCCATCACTCATTTTCCTTCTAACAGAAGAAATCATATTGTTTCATATCCAAATGTTGCAGGTTCACAAAGCTTCCACACAGCTGTTCAGCTTATAGGGCCATCCATACCATTTAACCAGAAGCCTCTTTTTTCCCTCCTTTTACTTTTCTTGGCTAAAAATCTTTGAAACCTGCAAGCCCTCTATTAATATTTGTAATTCCCCAGGGTAAAAACAAACCAAAAAACAAAGCAATGGTTGTTTCACCTTGCAGTCTTTTAACTTGTTTTATAGGTTTCAGTGCTCTGCTAATGAGTTTACTTGCTATGAAAATATCATCTCTAAAAGTCTGTCTAGAACCTTTTAAAAATGTTCCTTTGTTTTGAGATGCTCCCACGTGGTCCCCTTTCAAAGGAGGCCACAAATTGGTTTGTTCTGGAGTTGTCCCATAAACTACTTTCCGTGCATGCAGGAAACTTGAGGAGATTCTGGCATGTATAGCCGTGATGGTAATTTTTTATCAGTTTTGGTAGCACAGTAAGGTAGTGAAAAGCACTGGTGGGTTGTAAAATATTTCCACATCTTGAGTTTTGAAGTTTTGTTAAATTGTTGTACAACTGCAGTTTTGACTTCATAGTTTCCACCATTTTGTTATTAATAATGCTGCTTAGACAATTTTGTTTCATGACTTGTTTAAAAGTTGTTTCCCCCAGTCCATTTGTAATTTTGAAGCTCCTGCTCTTCCGCAAAAATGGCTTCAGTGGTCCTGGATATTTGACCACTTGTCTTTTGAGCCAAGGCACATTGTTATTCTTCTCCAGGTACTAGGCTGGCACTGCCTTAGCCCCAGGATACTTGCCCCAGTTCCTAATTTAAGGGTCACTGCATTATCATGGGAGTAGATGAGTTGGACTGGAATTTAAAGGAAAGATCTGCACCTGGACAGTTGGGTTCAGGGTCAAGGTAGCTACTGCTTGGTGCCTGGTTCATTCTCTTCTGTGCTGTCCAGTTAGGAATATGAGTAATACTGGGTGCTGGTTCTTGCACATGCAGGGCAAGCACCTCCATCCAAATTATCTTTCAGGCAGATCTCCATGGCTGATCCATCATTATAAATCATCCAAATGGAAGCCAACCAGGCACAAGGCAAGTTAGCCCTTTTCAGAAAACGATGACCCCTCCTGATAATGCTAACGGGCCCAGCTTTCATTCTAGCTTCCTCAAGACTAATCCAGACAGATCAATTAAAGGCTGTGTACACATGAAACAGTATGTTTCCAAAATCCCTCCATCCCCACCTTGAGAATCCCAGCAGAGTTAGCCAGAGCTGCAGGTGCAATCTCTCTGCAGGGTGGTGAGAGCAATGAATAGTAAGGTTTTTAGCTCAAGCACACTAAGGCTGTTTAGCAGCCATTGGATAATCCTCTTTTAATCAGATTATGTAAATTCCTACTTCAACATCCCCCTTCCACCTCCTCCTCCTCAAGCTCTTGTCCCCCACTCTCCAAGCTGGAAATAAAAGCCACTCTAAAAGAAACATTTAAACTGCAAAAAGGCAGCTCTGCTGAGGGAGGGAGGGATACCCAGTGTATCTGGCTTGCAAGGAGCAGTAAAACCAGGCTCTGTTTCTGAGTGGACAGCATTCCTGTTTGGCAAAGCACAGTGAAATACCAGTAAATTAAGAGTCAGGGATATACACTACTCACTTATCGGTACAGTTTCAGGAATAGGTGACTGAGGCAACTACTAGCCATTCCCACAGTTCTGTGCTTGGCTTGGTGACTATTACAGTGCATTTAAAGAGCATCTCTGGCATACTCAGCACTCAAGTGTAGCAGGAGAGGTGCTTTTTGACTTTCCTGCCCTGTGCCTTTTGCTTTTACAGTCCCTTCAAAGTTGAGGCACATTGCAGCAAATTTTAGAAGATGCAAGCTCTTGGAATAAAGTTGTAGTCTGAAGAGCAATAACCACAGTTGATTAAGTCATTGAGTAAGCAAGACACCCTACAGCAAAATATCAAAAATAGGGCCATTTAAACTGCATCTGCAAAATGTGTCTGCATCTCTGTCATGCCACCAATACCTACCTTTACATTAACCTTCCCCCATCATTTACCTGCTCAAAAGAGGTAAAGAGTTTTGATGGGTGCACAGGATTGTCAGTGACATAGCACAACGGTTTGGCAAACCAAAAACCATCCTGTAAAAGATGGTCATGTTTGTAGCTAAAATATGGCAAAAGGTTTTCTCCTCCTTTCAGCTGTGTGGAGCAAGAAGCAATGTTTCTCAACAGGTAGCTCTCACTTTAATGTCTCAGAAGTACAAAGTGGAGGCAAAGAGGAGTGGTCATTCTTAAACAGAAAGTGGAGTGTGTAGGGTTTATTGTTCTATATATAGCCAGAGTCAGTCAGAAAGCCTGGCAGACCTATATTTTTCTGTGCTAACCTTTTTTGGTGAAAGCAATTACTTTTGGTCCATAACAAAGATGGAGGCTGCTTTTCCTTCAGCAGATAAATACGCTGGCAGCAAGGTTTTCAAATAGTTTAGCTATTCAATATTTCTCTCTTACTGGGCATGTCTACAAGTGAATTTATGCGCATCTAAACTTAATGCACTTTAGCCTAGAATGCATTAAGGCAATATAGGCGTGCATTTACATGTGCACACCTTAACGTGCATTTACATGGCACACTGGGTGAACGTGTTTGTAGCCTGCCCTGGGCAGCACCCTGGGCAGCCCCCCAACACACTCAGCTGCTGAGGCCTGCAGGTGGAGAGCAGATACCATGCTGGGAAAGTGGTCAGGAGCAGCCTGAATGAGGGCATTCCTGGCCAGGGAGTGCAGAGAAAGGCATGGGGCATGACTGTGGGCCGTGGGGTCTGTCAGCAGCATGTGTGGAGCTGGGACTGTTGGACCACAGCCAGAGGCAGCTCGGCTCCAAGCAAGCAGAGGGCTGCCTGAGGCCCCAGGCTGTGTCTAGTGACTCAAGGCAGCTGCACCCAGTGCTGGGCCTGGCCATGGGGTACCTACCTGCCCGCTAGTGCCCTGAAGCCTGTGGCAGCATAGCTGTGTGGTGCAGCCCAGCACCAGCTGAGCAGGTAGGAGCCTCCAGTCCTCCCAGACATGAGCAGCCCAGCCCTAGCCCCAGCCCTGGCTCTAACACCCTCCCTGTCTTCCTGTCTCCCCAGTGTCTGTTGAGCATGGGCTGGAGCTGAGCCCATGGGGTCCCATGCTGCTGCCAGGCACTGCCAAGAAGCGCCAGGTGCTGTTCTCAAAGGCACAGATGCTGAAGATGGAGTCCCAAGTTGGTCAGCACACCAACAGTTACTACTGCTGCCAGAACTGCCCCTCCAGCTCCAGTATCTACACCTTAGAGAACAGCACCCACACCTTCTTCTTGACAGCACCTGGTGGCAGTGCAGGACCCCACAGACTCAGTTCCATCCTGCTCAGTCAACATACACAGCATTAAGGCATCTACATGTCCCCTAAGGTGCCTTATTCATGCCTAAATTTGATACCTGCTTTATGCAGGTATCAAATTTAGGTGTAATTAGCCTTAAATTGCCATTTTTAAGGCACATTAAGGGTGTGCACATGTAGGCCTGTGCCTAAATGTGCCTTAAAAATGATGATTTTAGGCTTAAAAGAGGCATGTGTAAATGTGCCTACTGTGTCATTATTTCTGTCAATCCACACACTGGTTCTGATGCTCATGTACTCTTTGTTGTCGGTAACAAAGGCAATTGGATTGTTTGTAAGCTGTTGAAAGTTTGCTATTGAGGGCTTAAAATTCAGAATGTGATGTTTTGATTCATTAGCACGGGCTTGTGGTGTGGCTTCCATGCCTTGTCTGAGGACCCAAGGTGAGCACTTGTGAAAATATGTGACTTTAGCCTAATGTGACTGGTTTTGCATTAATAAAAGCTTTTTCCCTATGAGCTGTGCAGGGAAAATATAGCTGAAAGTCTCAGAAGCCACATCTTCAGAATGGTTTCTTACAAGCGTGGAGGAAGGGAAGAGCATACACTTGCCTGCAATAAGCTAAGCTTTCTGATAGCCTTGCAAAATCATTATGAGACAGCACTAACTCAAATATACAATCTCTTTGCATCTCTTTCTCTTAATTATTGAAAATAAACCAAAGATACGTTATTCCCTTGTTCAAGAAACTGTTGACTCTGCACCAATGGGTGTGTAGATTTTTGAAGTTCTGGTTTAATATAAAGCAACACTTGACTGAATGAACTGTTATGTTCTGGTTTAATGCCAGCAACAGGATTAGTTTTTATTTGTGGTCAGCGGCAGGTAAATTAAAAATATAACTGGCCCTGTTCCTCAGCTGGTATAGATCAGTGCACTGAAGTCTAGGGAACTGCCTCTGTTGTTATCAGCTTAGGACCTAGACCATGTGTATTTTTAGAAAATGCTGAGCAAATGAAAATATAGGTTTAGCACCATCATTTCAGAGTACTGCAGCACTAATACAAATCAATCTAGTAATAAGGGAAAAAATTAAGAGCCAATCCTTACTAGTGAAATAAGAATGGTCTGAGTTATGAGCAAGATAAGCTAAGTGCATTTAAGTTTCTGAGTGCAAGAATTAGCATTCCCTTTCTGAACTGCTCGTGGAGCTTATTGTGTAGTCAGAATGAGCTGTGTTTTATGTAGGAGAAGTTCTTTGGCATTCCTGGAGATTATTTTTGCACAGGTGGAGGTCAACCTTTCCATTACATACTATTATCTTTCCCTTCTTTACCTATCAGGCATATGTAACAGCTACATCACTGCACACAACCTTGAAGCCAAGGACCAAAATTTATGCTAGGTAAAAGTGTAAATGGGCTCTAACGCCTCACTGAGTTACAATGGAGATGAGAGCAGGGATCTTTCCTTCTCTGTCTTGGATCTAGGATAGAGGCTGAGCGCTCCAAAGAGAACAGCTCTGGAATGAGCAAAATCCTTGAGTTTCTCAGCTTTTGCTAAATGATAGCATCCAGTTGTTAAGTTGGCGAGATCCTAGGAAAGAGTTTACGTACAGTATGGACTAACTAGGCATTGTGCCCACTCTCACAACTGGCTTGGTACGATAGCTGTCTCCTAACAAAAATCTGGTTTTATAAGTGTGTCATTCTGGTGGATTTAATTTATTTTGCCTTGTATTAGTCCCAGCCCTTAAGGGATTTCTTTCATGTCCCTGTACTTCTCTGACAAAATAAAAATGAGCTTCCCCCCCTCACCCCTTTTCTCCCTAATGTCCATGTGAAACAAACATCAGGTTCTCAATTTTGCATTCTCTTCCCCAGCTAAACATTCCCATCGAGTCAATCTGCGAGTTTCAGCATTAAAAGGCAAGGACTCAGACTCTGGAATTAAGCTGAAAAGTGTGCCCAGAATGCAAAGCACCCCCTGAGGGCAGTGTTTTGTTAACACTAATCAGAGATTCAAAAGGTTACAAAAACCATCAGATGATAGAAGTTTAATATTTCTATGGTCCGTGGGCAGCTGGTGTTCTGAACCTCAAGGAGCCTCTCCTAACTAACTGTATTCAGAATCTATTGATTTACATTTTTTTAAAAGGGCAGAAGCCCAGACGTGTATAATTGCTTCTCATTGTTCCCATCTGCAAAATGCGGCACTGGGTGCATGGTGATAACACACATTCACATGCATGCTGCACTCCCCCATCGGTCACTTTCATGTGCATTGCTTTCAGTAGATCAAAATGTATGATCTGAAGAGGGGAAAAATAATTTAAACCCAGAGCTATCTCCTGAAGCCTGTGCACAGCTTTTACTGGGTCCTTACTCTGCCAGACCTCCTAGTGGCTGCCAGAGAGCTCCCATCACCTTCAGAGAGAGTTTTGCCCAAGTAAGGAGAGACTCAGGATTTGGCCTACCATGAAATGGGGACATAGGGATCATTCTTTCCTCTATGCCCCACCTATTATATGTCTACCTCACCTGCCTTAAACCTGGTTTTGCTAGTCAAAGGCAATGGAAGCTGTGTTACTTGGTGTGAGGTCAACCCGTTTAATGCATGTCTATTACAGTGCAAATACTGTACGGGAGAACAGTCAAGAACAGAGTTGTTTCTTTTCAGACCCCTGGTTCTCCCTCCTGGTGGTGTCAAAGTCTGTGATTAAATCCTGCCATGCCATATCAGACACATGGGCAACAGGAACCCAGATCATCTAAGGGCATCCTTGCTTAGCCACCACATGCATGCTTTAGCTTTCTGTGAAGCCTCTGTCCCCAACCTCTTATCTTCCACTTTGCAGAAACAGATTCCACAGCTTGCCACCATGCAAGTGATGAAGGAGAAACGATGAGCTGTAGCTGCATCTCAGCTCTTTCTCATCCTTGTCAACTATGTCTTATTAGACAGACACACTGACCAGAAAGCAGTTCGCAACGCTTCAAGGCAGTAAAATAATAAACAGATTTCCTGAGCTTGACCAGAAATGACAGAACATATAGAGGGCATCCATCATAGAAATGGGAAGAAAAGTTCTTCAGTCTTGGTACTGGGAGATCTGTATTCAGGTTTTCATTCTTCATGGGCCTTTTCTGGGACCCGAGGCAAATCTCTGTGGAGTGGGATGAACTGACTTCCTTTCTCCCACCCATTTTATGTCACACCTCCGGAAAGCGTAAGTTTGTCAGGGCAAGGACTTCTTTATGCTGTGCTTATCTACAGTGCTAGACGCACCAAAACCCCAGTCTCGACTGGGGTCATTCAGCACTACCATAACAAAATAATATGAATGACAAACAGAAAAGCATAGGCCAGATTCAGAGTTCCAAAGTAGTCCTGGTTTCCATTGACACTGCTTAATATTGGGAAGTGCAGGGAGGGGAACTACCAGACTGAGTCTCACCACGAGGAGGGCAGGACACGTAGAAGTCAGACGAGAGGAGACGCTGAGATGGAGAAAGGAGTGATGACTCTCAGGGTGAGAATTGGCTTATTTGATACTGGGTTGTTGTAAGTCAGATCAGGTCTTCATTGAGTTGGGCATTGAGAAATGTTCCTGACATGCTTTGAGTTTTACTCCACAATTATTGCAAAGCAGGAAGGCTGAATTTTATTTTCTGAGCTGTGTGCGCAGTGACAGCTGGAGACAACCTGAATGCCAACGGAGCCTGGATGTGTGAGTACCGGTTACTGTGTATTTGGACACGGCCTGTTGCAATGGAGGCTGGACTTCGTGGGGCTATAAGGTGCTACTACAGTATAAATGTCAAGTAATAAATATGCCTGCTTCTGGCCCCAGGAACGAAAAAGGCAAAATCCCTATTGATCCCAACCACAGCAGGATCATTATTATTTTTATTGTTATTGTAATTGATGTTGTTAATCATTCTAATATTATAAAAGCCTTAGTCTGTCTCTGTCTGTCTGTAACGCTTTATCTGCACTCTGATTGGTTGTCTTGGCAGTCAATCACAATGCTTACTGAAACAACCAATCGGAGTGCTCTGCACAGCCAGAAGTGCTGCCATGGCAGCTCCCTCCCTCCCCCCGGTCCCTCAGTCCCTGCTGTCATGGTGGTGCTGTCCCTGCCGTCGCCCAGCAGGGCTGGAACAGTGGGGAGGCCAGCAGTGCTGCCCTTGCTCCCCTCCCCAGCTCTGCTCCTTGGAGGCAGAGGGGGAAGGAGTGGGGAGCAATCGGCCTGGACCCAACGTGGCAAAGGGGAGAGGGGAGCAGGGGGAATGGGGCCAAATGTGAAGCGGAGGCAGGGCCCGACACGAGGCTTCATCCCTGCCCATGACAGTGGGGACTGAAGGGCCGGACCGGGTGGGCGAGGCATGCGGGGCAAGTGGGACTAGAGGCAGAGCGGCAGCAGCACAGGGCATTGGGTTGCGGCATTCATCCTTACGTTGCCCCCCCATCATTCTTGTCGGGCAATTGTCTAGTAATAATAATAATAATAGCAACAACAACAATAGTGTGTGTGTGTGTGTGTGTGTGTGTGTGTGTGTGTGTGTATAAGAATACACACATACACATACATATACATCTTTTATATATTATGATTATATATTATATTGATTTGCTGTTTTCTGATAAATAACAAAATAGTAAGAATTAATATTGGGTCATCCGGAGCCTGTCGTTGTCAGGGAAACTAAATATACTCCTGCCAATATGTTTTTCACGGCTATGGTTTAGTCTGGTTTACCATGTCCTGAGCAAGATGACTTCTTACTAAGCCACAGATCTGCTTTCCTCCCCCTCTTGGACTGGCAGACTCTCTTCCCCATCCATTGTGTAGTGGCTGGAGTGTCTCATTGCTCATTGTGGGTAAATGATTTGGAGGGAGTGACACAGAGGAGGTGCACTCTGCAACTTTCCAATGTAAATTACATGGAAATTAGGCTTCTGTGAGGCCAAAGGCCCCTTTGGAATAGGGCCTTTAGTTAACATAACACTTGTGCTAAATGAAGCGGTTGACACAGCTTTCAGAGTGTAGTGCTGCTTTTAATTTACCGTGTGAAAGGGCTGAACCTCCAGTTCAGCGCTGCAGGGAGAGCCTTGCAAGGGGAAAGGATTTGTGACTTGTTCTTTCCAAACAAATTAGCATCGTGGCAGAGATCTGTGGGAGGGGTGGTCCTATTAAATTAAACATCTGCAATTTTTCTTTATATTTCTCGCAGGATGGAAATTATAACAAACCCACCCAGCCTGCTTCCTTTGGTGCTTTGACTTACAGTGTAAAGACCTTCCTCAGAGCCAAACTCAGGACAGCACTTAAATGTGATTTTAACTTGAAGCATGTGCTTTTGTCTCTCAGATTTCAATGGCACTTAAGTGCGTGCTTTAAGTGCTGTCCTAATAGGGAAGTTTTCCAAAACTGAGGCAACAGTGAGGTTATTCTTGGGGATCCTTATCACTTCTCCGCTCTGCCCTGGCCTTCTGTCAATGTCTTTCCTGCTCCCTATAGTTGGTTGGTTGAAGAGAGCATTATGTTCCTCACCCTGCACTAGCAAGAACCCCACCCCGAACCAGAGTTTATAGGTCTCAAAAGCCAACTCTGCTCTACTTTAAATTTCAAACATGGTACTCTCAAGCCAGGCTGGCCTTGTGTGGTACCCTTATAAAATGCCCTAAACAGCCATAAGAGACTAGTGCTCATGTTGATCCTGGGCCAGCTCTCTCATATGAGGGGGACCTGGAAATCTGAAGACAGCTTGCCCAGCTCCAGTTGGAGATCAAGGTAGCAAAAAATGATCTACTGGGATATGTCTTTGATGGGGTCCCAGCATGGCTCCATCTAGCTTCCCAGGGTTAGAAGAGATGCTGTGATGTGGACCCTGATGAGTTCAACATGAGAAGAATTACATCATGAGAAGAGGGAAGCTTGGCCATAGCAGGGGATTGTGAATGTGCAACCAATCCTCTCAGCAGAAGGGCACCAGCTCAAATTCAGCTTGGTTTGGAGTGACTGAAAAATCGTGGTCCCCTGATGGCTATTCAGTGGTTCTTTTGTTTCACCCTTTTTCCCCACAGAGGTTATGGCCCATCATACAGAGACATCATATCCACCCATTATATTGCACTTGGGTAGTGGCAGAGATGGGGCTCAGGAGCTTCTGCTTCAAAAACAAGTCTTTTCTGTCGCAGCTGAAGAAGCAGCTTTGTGGGAGCATCAAGCTTCATCTCCTCTGTTGGCTGAAACCTCCAGTATGATGGCACAGGCACTGAACTCAAACAGCTCTGGCACTGTCCAACAAATGTGAATGGGCACAAACACTTGTACTGCCTTGTTCGTTAATTATGGAATGAGGTTAAGGAGTCTGACGCCAACTCATACTGAACCAGCATCTGCTGTACAAACACGGTCAACACCAACTGGCATTTTTGTTGGCGATCTCAGTAAGGGAGTCAGGGACCAATTCCCTATCCATCCCTAGATATGATCTCCCAGAGGCTTGTCTGTACTGGGGAGTTAGTGCAAACTAAACTAAGGTGAGGATGTACAGCACAGATTATTCTGTGCTAACCCCCTATGTGGCCACTCTAATTGTGAGGTAGCTTGTTCCACTGTAGGAGCCTCCTCGCTCAAAGGCACTCTGAAGGCCCATGCGTGTGCAGAACAGCTAACGCTCTGTAAATGTATACCCTAGCTTAGTGCACACTAGTCGCCTGATGTAGACACAGCCAGGATCAAAGCTGCAGCACGGGCAAAGGCAATGGGGTGGGGGAGGGAGGGTGCTCAGACACCACCGCTGCTCATGCTGTACCTGTTGTGTGAATGCAAAGAGGCACTGGCTGTGGGTGCGTCTACACAAGATGCTTACTGCGCAGTAGCCTAATTACACTGTGCAGTAGTGTGCTGGTCAAAAACTGTGATAATAAGCTACTGCAGTGTTATTAGGCCACTGCGCAGTTAACGGTCACCAAAAAACCCCCAAATGTGCAGCGGTGCTACTGCGTAGTAAATGTAGTTACTGTGCATTCAGTTAGTACTTCATTAGGGAAGTACTAAACTAAATGTATGGTAGCTACAGCACATTAATGAACATGTAGATGCGCCCTGTGACTCCTGCATTAAAGATGAGTTGAGCTTTGCAGTGAAGGCAGGGATTCTGCCTCTTTGTCACACATGTAGGGACCAATATACCATCCCCAGTCTTGCAACACTTGCTCTGGGAGTCCAGGGTGAATTTTCCCAGAATTTAGAAAAAAAATCTGTTACTGTTTGAATTAAAATGAGTGTTTTAAACAGGCCATTGGATAATCAGGCAGCTTTGGTTTGGGGTGGGTGGGCAGGAGTGCTGCTCTGGCCCTTTCATGAGCTCTTGGCTCAGTCAAAAGGAAAAGAAATGGAATTCTTGCTAAATGACACCCCAGCGATGTCCTTTCTTCAAAGGGCCACCTGACCCTGCTCATACCGCTGTCAGGCTGTTTCACCTAAAGCAGCCTTGCCCATCTTAGAGAACAGAGAGGGTATGTAGGGCAGAGAAAGCAGGGAAGAGAGAATCTCCCGGGAGATGCAAAACAAGCTCCCTGGATTGCTAGGACTAGTGGCGACACGCGCCAGACAAAGAAGCTGGCATTCTATAAATGAGGCAGCCAGGATCAGCAATTGGCTGACTGCAGCAAGAGCAACCTCTGGGTCCAGGGCTGTGAGAGCAAAACGCAAGGAGGAAGCATCCACTTCTGCTGGAAGTTCACTCCACGAACCAGGTTCGAAGAGCTGCCCGCACCTCTGCTTTGAAAAGTAAGTGACAACAGCTTTCTCCTTAGCTCGGTGTTGCTGGGCTTTCATGCCTGCAATTACAACTTTCTTGAGTGCTCCCAAGTTTGTTTTGAGGGGCCCCCAGCAAAGCTTAGCTGGAGGAAGGAGCTCCTGAAGCCTGCTTTGGCTGTCTGTCTTGTCTGTGTAAAGTTGATAAAAAGGCAGCATATCAGACAAACTGAATAGGTATGAAAACAGCCACTTACAGGTGACTATTAATGGACACACTCTTTAGGTGTCTGTATTTTAACTCAAGCTCTTACCGTTTGCTAAAACCAGGCAAAAGATTTCAAGCAAGGAACAAATCTTTGTCACTTTTCAGCAATTTTTTAAACGAGTGTGGGTGTTTAAAAATACAGGTTATATAAAGAAACAGGGGTTTTGGTTTGTTTGTTTTAATATTGTAGGTAAATTCTTTTATTTGTAGCTTCATAACCAAACAGTTTGGGCTCAATTTTCTGTTGTCCTGGAATTGCTAGGGTCATTTATATCAATGAAACATGGCTATCAAATGCCACGGAATTCAAGTTGCTGGTATTTTAACCCCCTTTTCCACCTTTTATGCCACAGAAAATCAGGCCCTTTGATTGAGAAATAAAAATGTTGATGGTCCAATGGCTTTTAGAATTTTAAAACACCTCTTTTAAAAGTTCTAAAATAAGCAGTAATTACATGATTCTTCTCCGTATTTTTGTACACTATGCCATGTGTAATAATGTGCATATATTAGTAGATGAAAATATTTAGAGAGGGCTTTAAATCCTTTGAGTCGCAGACATATATATTAAAAATCCATATTACATCACTGCTCCTGTACCCTATAGGCTATAGGGCATGCTTTGTGTTTTTGTGGGTGCGTGTATAGGGAATGTATGCATACATGACTTGCGATTATTTGAATAGTGTTCTAGGAGCATTGATTGAGATATTTTACCTTTTCCTATTATCTAAACAAAACTAATGTTAAGAACATATTAAAAATAATATGAATAGCACATTTAAAAAGCACCTAAATTTGTTCTTCTCTGTGCCTATTGAATGGTTCTAAATGCTGTGTCCTAGCTATGCATAAAGCTGTGCTAGCCTGAAAAAAATATAAATAATAAAAGGAGGTTATTTTTAAAGTAATTTTCAGAACTCCGGTTGCCATCTGTCAGAGCAGGATCGGGCCCAAAATGTATTTTTAGATCCTTTTTTCTACTGATTTTGTGTTCCTTTTTAGTTGTAAAATATTAAATATTCTTTATTTATATAAACCACTAAAGCTGCTGTAATACCAGGGCCAAGCCAGCAGACATGGTGTGAATAAACTCCATAGTCCAGCTGTGCTGCTGTTAGGAGGGAGTTCACACACCTAGTAGAACCTGGTCATAACAGCGGTGACCTGGACTCTGAATGCTTAGCCTGATGCTGAGCCCTTTCAGGCATTAACAGTAATACCCTTGAACACAGTGGAATTACACTGGTGTGGGATCAGACTGGCCTCTTTCTCCTTGTGGTTTGCATCACCATTTAGGAAGTAGGGTTTGTGCCAGGGAATCAGTCTCATAGGGGTTATGGTCTCTGTCAGTATGACTGAATTACAGCAGAGGAAATTCATTCCTGTGCACTGGTAGGGTGGTACCCAGTATAATCTTAGTCAGGTGCACTGGGAGGTTAATAAATACTGCGTGTAGATATTATGATATAAGCATATCACAGACCCAATCTTGCTCTTACTGATATCTAAGAGAGGCTTACTGTTTGCTTCTGTGGTAGAAGACCTAGGTCAGATTCAAGTGTAAAAATCGCCAGTGCCAAAAACCTTTTCAGACTGCACTTCCTAGCACAGTGTTGCAGCACCTGCCCCCACCTCCCCTCTGCCACACATCTGACCTTGCCATAAGTTTGCCCAAAGGTGCTTTTGGGCTCAGATCTCACATAATGAATGCACCAGCCCTGGTCCCATTCTCTCCACAGCATGGTTCTTCTCTTGCTAAGAAAGGAATGGACTTGTCTTCTGCACAAAGCAAAGCCAGATAGAGAGAGCAAACTGATATACCTCCAGCCTAAAGTGTAATCCTTTTGCTTTGTGGTGCTAGATATACAGGCTGAGAAATGCAACTAGTAGCATAAGTGGTGGGTTTACTTGGAGCAGAGGTTCAGGTGCTAGAGCAGGGGTGGGCAAAATGTGGCCATCCTATCTGGCCCATGGGGCCCCTAAAAAATTTAGAAAATTAATATTAATCTGCCCTGGGCTGCCTGTCATGCGGCTCTCGATGGCTTGCTGAAACTCAGTAAGCGGCCCTCTGCCCAAAATAATTGCCCGCTCCTGTGCTAGAGTATGGGCAATAGGAAGCCCATCAAGAATTCTTGGAGGTGCTACGGTTTTCTTTCTGGTCCTCACAGCACCAACACTATCTGTATATCACATTTGGTGAGCTACTTTGATAGAGGACTTGCCTTTAAAATGAAACCAGATAGAGCAGGGATGAGGATGAGGATTCAATGCTCATGGGCTGGGGAAAGGCTGGGGTGGGGGAGCAGCAGGGCAACAAAAGCAAAATCAAATCTTATTGAATAGAGGAGAATTCTGCTTAATTCACACAGAGCCAAAGAGTCTTTCACAACATTTTGGTATAAACAACATTAAGAAGAAGGCTGTCCTAGGCTGGCAGACCTCACTCAGCACAAATTTGTAACACGGGCAGCAAGAGTTTGGCTCAAGTTTGAAGAGGGTGGAAATACAAATGCCTCGACAAAAAGGAGACAAAAAGCGTTCCTATTGGAAAGCTCCTGTGAAAAGAGTTCTTCATGTACAGGGGAATTTATGTAATTAACTCTCCTCAGTATTAATGGAGGGTCTTACATGGACATTTTTGCATAGGAGAGAAATGGCCCTAGGATTAAAACCCGTTGATTTACATGCTTAGCCTCTGGAAAATTCACTCAATTTTACTTTAAATTTAAATTTTTAATTTAAGTTTAAAATCAACTCAATGTCTCTGTTTTTAGCTTCATAACTTTGAGGCATCTGAAAAGGTGTAATATTTCCGAAAGCACCAAGCCCTCCCACCCTGCTCAAATCAGATGCCTTTTAAAATGTCTAAAGTTGAAGCACACCAAGTAAATCATCACTTGAAAATTCAGGCCATAGTTCTTTGTTCAATTGTAAATATTCTGCCCCAGTATCCTTTAAACATTGTTCTGCCAAATGAACTTGGAGTTTTTTTAGGCCTTCACTTTAGAGTACTCATTTTAGGAAGGACAGTTGAGTCCAGCACAATTTGTGATTTCTGTAAATACTGAACTTAGGCAGGAGGGCTCCTGGGATCAGAGTTTCCACAGGGTGAATTTTGTTACAGTTACAAACATTAGAAATAGTAAATAGCTCCCATTTCCAGGACTGTTTATACCGGTACGTTCCCCTACTCTGCGGTGTTTTGGAATGAATTATTTGGTAGTCAGCTGGCAATAGTTCAAGGAGGTGTGTGACTTGAGCAAGGAAAGGAGCTCCTAGGTAGTTCAGAAGCAGCTTCTTTTCCCCTTCTTACATTTGAAAACAATCTTTCAGATAAAAGTAAAGCTGTTTAAAGGTGATCACGTACTGCTAAGCATTCAAATTATTTATTAAAGGTAGTTGTATTGTTTTACTAGCAGAAGGCCACAAGCAATATCGGGGCCCCAGTATGTTAGATGCTGTACAAGTGCAGTTGAAAGCCACAAGATAGAGGGAAAGCAGGAGGAATGGAAATACAAAGAGATGAGGGAATTACCCAAGGTCCCACCACCGGTAGTGGCAGAGGTAGGGGCTAGCACCCAGATTCCTGATTCCCCATCCAGTGCTCTATCTACCAAACCACACTGTCATTCCTTATCACAATGCCATTTAGCCTGCTCTTCCTGCAAGGAGGGTTCTTGTAGGAGCTCCTGGCAGGTCCTTGCAGAACCATGGCTCTCCAGGAAATGCAAGGAGCCATGGGAAGACAGTGGTGGTGGTGGTGGTGGTGTTGGCAGCTCTTGGTGGTGGTTGGGAGAGAAGGTGCCAGTGTGTAGGAGCCTATTGCCTCTGGCATATCTCAGGGATCTGACGGTATCAGAATGGATTTGGCAGTCCTGTATTTGCCCCTGACCCTCTTCCTCCCTCAATAGGTAGAAACTCTTATCGGGATTATTCCTGCATTGGTGCCATAAGCTGACATCCACATTTTACTTCCAATGAAGGTAATGAATTCTGTGAATTCAGTCACAAGGAGATCAAACTCCTTTCTATTGGGTTTGAAGCCAGGAGGCTTCAAAAGGCACAACTGCTGTGGCAATCCCTGCTGAACCTTCCTCTCCACACTGGGCTCAGTTCTGCAGCCCAGGCTACCATAAAATCCAAACGAAAAACAACAGGCCCCCTCTTACTTCCCTGCTTCAGTTTGAACCAATGCACACCAAGCACAGCTCAGCACTATGTGGTTTGTCTGGCGAACTTTGGCCCCTGCTGTAAATCCAGCTCACAAGCAGCTGACTGATGGATGAAACAGGCACCATCTTTTGTTTCATCTCCTGTTATCCAAGGGCTGAAGGAAAATCCTGGTGCAATTGTATTAAATCACACTCAGAAAGAGCCAGTGGGCTTCTTCTCTGTTGGAAAAACAGTGCTGCCTTTTGTATTTATTAGTGAGGGGCTCACACTTGCTGCCAATGAGGGGTGGGGGTGTGTGGATTTCAAGGATTGGGTCCCACAGGTCTGGTTTCCACCTGGAGTAATTCTGCTGAAACCAAGGAAATTACGGGCAGGAGGAACTTGATGCAAGGTGTTTATTTAATGACAATCTGTCAGTAACTCTTGAACTGCAGGCTGTCTCTCAGCCCCCTGCCAGCCCCCATGCAGTAGCCACCAATTCAGTGCCCTCTTTGCGCTGGAAAGTCTGAGCAGAGATGCTATTTAGAAGCCAGGAAACTGCTGCTTCTTGAGTAGCCGGAATGGCTTTTAGCACAGCAAAGCTGTGTGAGAGCTACTGCTGCTAAGGAGATCTTCATCCATTCTCTGCCTCCTTTAACCTTTTGTTAGGGCAGCATTTGGATCTGCATGGATCAGGCTCTTTATTTGTATTCTTATTTATCTGATTGTGAGGGAGCTGGGTAGGGGTAGCAAGATCCCTCAGTAGCTTGTACACCTGAGGGCTTTTGTTCCTCCCCCATTACTTCATTTGAACTGCTCGCAAGTGACCACAGTGTCATATCTTCCCCTGTGTAGTTTGCTTGAGGTATACTTGTGTTACTTCCGCAAGCTCTCCTCTCATAAGCCTGAACTTTTTTTGGATTTTGTTTCTTGATCCAAAGTCCTTAAGCCAAATTCTGTTCCTGGTTACAGTGATTAAAATCCATAGTAACTCCACCCTTTTCAACAGACTAGTGCTGGAGTGGAGTGACGACACTGAGGAGCAGAATTTGTCTTTCTGTATTGAAACTGCCATTTACTTAATCTTTTTTCTGCGTAAGTGAATGTGGGACTTTTTATCTCGGCTTGGCAGAGGGCAACTGAAAGCATTTAATGATGAAGCCATACATGATTATTCCAATATATGAGCCTGTATTATATATGCACAGCACAGATGACGAATGAATGAATGGGTCTACAATACCTAGACAGCAGGGAAATGATACGCATTCCATAAACTGCATCAAAGAGCGTTAAATGGTTCAGTGCAACATTACCAGCAATCAGATGCTGCAAATAGTCTTGTATTGAAAGCCAAGCTGGGGAAAGAGAATCAATGAGGCAAATGAAGCATAAATCAGATCGTGCCTTGCTCTGCTAGCACCTTTGCAGCAGTAGAAGTAGCAGTGTCATAGGGAAAATGAGCATGCTAATGGGAGAAAGAAATGGACCAGAACTGTGATTGGTTTTGGTGACTTTAGGGTTATCACTGTGTCGGACTAGGCTGTGAGAGATCTCAGCCTGGATCCCTGAGCTAGACAACAGGAAATGTTGGGGTAACTGCTGCTGAGAGCATCAGGAGGAGTGAAGAGAGAGGAGGGAGATGATGGGGGGTGAGGGGGAGGCGTCTGGAGATGATGCTGTGAGTATGAGTCACCCATGCAGACATAGGCTTGGTAATGGGGATTGGGGAAAGAAAAGGACTGTTATTTGCTGATCTTGACTTGAACAAATGTCAGCAATGAAGGGATATGTTTTTAACATGTCACCCAGGAGCGAGACTGACAAAGACTGCTGTTTGCTTACAAGGCTTCTGTTCACAAATCCAGTATTGTCCTTCACAGTAAAAAAGCCAAGGAAAGGATGATGTGAAGAACTAGCCGTGGTCCTCTCTCAACAAATAATACCATTGAAACATGGAGATCCCATACCCAGAGTGATGGGAGGCCAAGAGCTCCCATTTATAATTCAGCAGGATTTGAAGAAATAAAGTGCACATTTATTCTTTGAAATGGGCACAAGGGACACATTAAATATAGATCCTGTAGGGCAAACATAAGGTGACAAATAGAAGAACAATGAAGGGGCTAAGATTCCCAAGTGGCACAATCCAAGCCAACATTTCTGTCTGAGATTAAAAATCTCTCTCTTCTGGAACTTGGAAATGTCTTTTTTTTTTTTTTTTAATTAATATTGTCAAATTATTTTATCCTCCAGTAAACTCCAGTTCTGGACATTTGGCCTTGGTATCAAAGCAAAAATCTTTTAACCACGTAAAAGCTACAGTTGAAAGCAGCAAAGCAGAGCCTGGGATTAGCCGCGAGAATGCTTTGGAAAATGAAATGGTACATTTTCTTCTTTCACATCAGGACAGCTGCTCTTGTGCCCTTAAGACTGTCTGCTTAAGGGTCAACCAACTCTCCCTGTCTCCTAGATTCCTTTTTTCTTAGTCTTGTCCAACCACAGGTTCTCCAAATCTGAGAGAGAGCCTGTTTTTCTGAAACCCTGTATTTTTATTTTGCTGGTCTCCTTCTGCTCCATCTTTAAGCTCAACAAAAGCTTCCTCCCATCTGGTTTCTACAGCATCTGTATAAAAAAAAATGTCCCCACACACTCCATAAAACTTACTTAACTGTCTGTTAATTGCTGTGTTACCCTCCTAGCAGTAATGTCGAGAAATGTTGTTTATAGATCTAGATCTAGATCAAGATTACTCCTCATGAGAGCAGGGAGGAAAGGTTATTAAAAGAGGGCATTTGCTAGAAAAGCATTAATCAATTTGCTGCGTCATAAT
Organism: Crocodylus porosus; assembly: GCF_001723895.1. NCBI lineage: Eukaryota > Metazoa > Chordata > Crocodylia > Crocodylidae > Crocodylus > Crocodylus porosus. Next base: position 26,244,885 of record NW_017728950.1, read on the forward strand.
AATGAAAAGAATCAGTGCCTGCTACTGGGTTTGTTGGTAATGGGGGTTGTTAGAATGAGGTAGCACTCTGTGTGCATGTATTAGCAACACACACATGTATGTATTAGCAACGTTTATACACACGCATATATGCATTGGTAATATATAAACAACACTGGTGTGTGTGTGTGTGTTCACACACACGCATCATGTTGTTTGTGTGAGTGCGCGTGCGCACATGCTCATGTGTATAAATGTTGCTAATACGCACATGCACACATACCTCATTCCAACAAACCCTGTTTATAACAACCCCCATTTCCAACAAACCCAGAAGCAATAATGATTTTTTCATTATTATGACGGAGCAAGTTGACTAATGCTTTTCTAGCAAATGCCCTCTTTTAATGAACTTTTCCCCTGCTCTCATGAGGGGTCATAGTAAGGAGGGCACATTTATTCCTGTACATCTAGAGAATTCATGGTGGTATAAAAAGTCAGGGAAAAGTGTTTGCCCTCCAGCCCCATGGCAGAGGGTGGGCCTTTCCTGTTCATACCAACCTGCACATCACTTCTCTGAATGGAATGATGATTATTTCCTACCAAAGACTGGGGGTGAGAGAAGACAGTGCAACAAGGTGCTGGTGATGAGTAATGCTTCTGATCTGTGCCTCCAGGGAGCCACAGGGAAGGGTTACTTAATTTAGAAAAAAAAGAAGAGCTGCAGAATTGACAGGTACTCATTCAGTCAGGGTGGGATTTTCAAAAGGTCTCAGCTCTGTCTTGACTCTGGTGCTAATAAAATCACCAGTTAAACTTTCACCAGTCTGTGAGTTAAACCATTTGAGAAACCCAGAAAAAGCACTTTAGAGTGAAAATTACTTCCCACTCCCTGCTGGACCTCTTTGCACTGCCAGGCCGGTTGGGCATCAGGCTCAGTGCCACATGTAGCTCGCAACACAAGCCAGCCAGTATTTTTCCACTGAATCTTTCTAGCTTCTACTTGATTTCCTCCCTGTTGCAGCCTTGTATTAGTTCTAAGGGCACTGCCCATTGCTGAGAGGTCTTCGCCCCCAGCACCCACATACTGATGAGGATTGGGAGGAGGACCAGCACAATGAAGGGTTCTCTTCAAGTCATAGCCAGGCATAGTGCACTAGCTCTGTTCTCCTGAGGGCAAGATTTCTCAGCCACTGGCAGATGTTGCATCCACATGAGCTTTACTTGCTTGGAGCCTGGGATGGAGTAATGCATCAGTGACTTTACACCTCATTTTCCCCTTTTCCCTTTATTCTGGGGTTGACTAGGAGACAGGCTGACCCAGGCACAAGATGAAGTAGCCTCAGGGCTATTGTAACTTGTGCCACTTGGTGATGGCTCCCCAAGAAATATGGCAGGAGAGCCATACACCCCAGCAGAGTGGGTGCACTGCTATTTTGTGAGCATATCCCATCCCTCCAAAACACCTCCCACAGTGCACCCACTCTGCTGGGGTTTAGGAGGAGAGGTGGCGCAGAGGCGGCTATAGATTCTATACTACTTGGAGGTCCCTTCTCACCAGAGACCGCTGGGTAAGTTAGGTCTACAGCCCTGCAGAGGTGTTTGGGACAGTCAAGCTATGGACCCAAAAATGCACTTATGTCACCTCTGAGAAATATATTAGCTCTGACTGCAGTTACTTTGCCTGTGCTCAGAGTGTGGACGGGGACCTGCCTACCTTGGGTTTGTGGTTAATCCATGGCTAGACCAGGAGATACATCATTGATGCATTTCAAATTGCTATGGTGTTGCCTTCCATCACCAACAACATACCCTACTGGGGCCCAAAGGAGGGTCTTAGACCACTAACTGCCATGTATTGTCTCCTCAGTTTTGTAGCACCTCAAGGATGACCAGAAAGATCTTCACCAACACCAGAGAGAGGTGGAGGCAGCAGAATGTCAACAGCGCCTTTGCCAAGCTGAGGAAGCTCATCCCCACCCACCCTCCAGACAAGAAACTTAGTAAGAACGAGACACTGCGCTTGGCTATGAGGTATATCAACTTCCTCGTCAAGGTCCTGGGGGAGCAAGGCCTGCAGCAGACCTCAGTGACTGCTCGGGGGAGCTTGTTGGGGCTGTTCCAGCAAGCCCCTCATTTGCAGGGCATGGAGGAACTGACTCTGATTGAAGACTGTGGCGTCCCTTCACCCAGCACAAGCAGCAATATCCCAGAGTGCTGGTCAGAGACATCGTCTCCCTAGCAGGTTAGGACTGCTACAGTCCCGGTGTTAGTCTGATAGTGTCCTTCGCATAATTTGTGGATCATTTCCCTATGTACAGTATTTATTTGTTTATTCCAGTGCTGGTTTTATTCCATATATTTTTATTTGACAGGGAAGGTGGAAGAATGATTCCTTGGTAGGACAGTGGCTTGGATGGCTGAGTAGGGAACCCTAGGATCTCACAATGGTCCTTTGTTGTGATTTCACAGATTTCAAGGCTGGTGTGATCAGATCTCCTGTATAACATAGGTCATAACATTTCCCTTGTTGATTTTTGCAGTGGAAGGGATTGTTCTTCCTTGCAACGTGAGGGAATGTTCTGGAGGGCAATAGTTCCTGGCCGCACTGGAGTGCTTCAGTTAGAGAGATGTCCCGTCTTGACCAGAAGGATCCATGGGACAGACAGATAATATACCTCCTCTCTCTCAGCCCACAGTTCTCATGGTTTTTATCTTTCTTGTTAAGAATTTACATTTTATTTCTGGCTTGTTTTTCTACCTTGCAACTAACACCATTGAGGTTTGCTTTGTTTACTAAACCAAAAGGCTTCCTGATATACAAAGAAACACAACCGAGTAACTTAAAAGAGCCCAAACTCACTAAGGAATGAAAGTGAAAACACTGGCCCTGAATGAAAGAGGGAACATTCACAGTTAAGTTTCAGCAGGCATTGTGGTGAAAGACACACGGGCAAATCCACACGCAGCAGTGGAAGCCAGAGGCAGGAGAAAGGTGCTAAGGGAACCATCATTATTCTGCCTCCCTTCAGAACCCGCAGGCCCCATCTGTGCCTCACTGCAGAGGTTTAGGCAGCACTGCCATGGGAATGTGCCCCACCTACTCCTCCCTCCGTGTACTTTGGATGCAGAAAAAATGTCACTTGACCACTTTTTGGCACGTACCCAGGACCTACCCAGCACCACTCAGTCTTGGCTATACTCATAACAACTGTGCTGGGCACTCCAGTGGCAGCTAGGTGATCTTTTTCTGGCCCATGGTTCACACAAAGTGGGAGTGAGTGGGCAGGGTGTGTGGTCGGGCCCCCCTAGCTCCATTTGACCTGATGTACACATGCCCATTGTAACTTGTCTACGCCCCACGGGTGACTGTGATGTCACCTGGTAGCCATACGGTTCCTACCATGCTTTCTTTCTAAGGTACACTCCCTTTGCTTTTGCCTGCCCCATCTTGACATTCTTAATAGATGTAGAAAGGGAGGCTGCCAGCAGGTCTTAGAGTGAGTTTTGGTCCTGCCAGCAGATCCCCCTCTCTTGAACACCGCTGATTCTAAAAAATCCTTCTTGTTAGGTGGGTCCTCTGGGCCCCAGGGCACCCATTGTCTTATGGGCTATTCATGACCTCTAACCTCCCCTGCATCTATGCCCAGTCCTTGCAGGTTTTACTCAATACTGTTCTGTCCCTTGTAGAGGCCTCAGCCTTCCTTTTCCCTGGCTGCAAGCCTTCACCCCGGCCCAATGACCTGGGTCTGGCCCTCTTGGCTTCAGCCCTGCCAGTCACCAGTATCTCTGGGCTGCTGACCCTTGTAGCTCTCTCTCTGGGCCCATGGCCCCTATCTCATTCCCTGGCCCTGTGTTCTCCCCCTCTCAGGTTATGGGTCCCTAACCCTGGTTCACTCTGCTTGGGCACTGGGCCCCTAGCCCTGTCTCCACTACTTTACCAATGTGAGGCCCATCCCTGCTGGGCTCCATGCTGTCATGTGCCCTTCAGGCACAATTGGGAACTCCACCTCCCCAGTAGTCCCAAACCCAAACCACTGGTACAAATTCAAATGCAAAACATAAGCCCTCTGGCTATAACTAAACTTTAGCACCCAGCCTGCATACCAAACTCCTACCCAGCGTTGGGCCCTCATCCCCTGTTAGCCTCAACCCCTTTACATGCTGCCTCTAGGCATAGCAGGATCTCAGTCAATCTCCCAGCAGCAGGTGTTTCATTGCAGAACTTTTCCTTCTTTGGCCACCAGGGCCAGGACTTACTGCCCTAACTCTGACCCTGGGGTTATATGCCTCCCAGGCCCTGCCCTCTGGCCAGGTGGTTTCTCCCAGCTACCTACAGGTGTTTCCCAATTAGACTTTTTTGGCTGGTATCCAAGGCAGCCTGCTGTGGCTGGTCTAGCCACTGCAGCGGTACCTTGTCTACTGTGCAGGGTTCTGCCTTACAGTACCACGACTGAGCAGCTAGCTCTGCAATATGCACTCTATTGCCCACGCAGGCTCTGCCTTATTGTACTGCTGCAGAGGCTCCTTCTGCAACAGGCACTGCTAGCCTATAAACCCCCAGGGACCTGTTCTCTTGCAGCCCATAATGAGCATCCTTCTCCACCTGAAGTTCTCCCTCTTGCTATTTTTTCCCTTAAAGTAACAGGTGCCCTAGGCTCCCTGTTACGCCATGAAGAGGTTGTCCTTTGGCCATAATGCCAAGGCTCCAAGAGGCAAAAAGACAGGCTTATCCACATGGTCTGAGAGAGGCCCCCAGGTGCTGGTATTCAGGCACCATCCTGTTCGTGTTTGCAACAGCCTGTGTGGGACACTAGAGTAGGGGCTCTGTGAGGCTGTTGCTAACAAAATGCCAGTCTGCCTTCACTCTGTTTTTCAATGTGTGTAAATACCTGTTTGGTATATTCCCAGAATGAGGTCTACTACGATCATAGCTGTAGCATTTTAGACCTGTGCAGATTGCTACAACAGTATCAGCCCATGCCTATTTCAGAAGGGTGTATGTTACTAGCAGAGCTGGGAATATGGGGTGGGGTACTGTCTTAAGCAGTATCCAGTTGAGAGGTCCATCTCAGCTTGGATATCCAACAACTTGAATGGAGTTACAATGGGGATAAATGTGGCCAAGCATGTCTAAACACAAAGGCATGTTGGTGCTATTCTGTCCATCAGCCAATTTCTACCCTTGGAAATCTTTTCCTTATCAACAAGAAAATCAAAATGCATTTGTCCTTTGAATAGAATATTGTGTCATGGAAAGGCAAAAAAAAAAAAAAATGCCTGGCAATAATGTAACTGAAATGCTTATTGTTATTTATATATTAAAAAAAAAAAGCTCCATATTCTTGCTTCAGGTTTCTTTTCATTTAGGATGTACCTACTCTGATATACAGCATGTGTGTGACTAGATCTATCTACCAAAGATTTTTTGTCAGGACATCTCTTTGTGCTTTGTGATTTCTTATCTGTATGGCTATGAACAAATATGATGTAACATCACATTTTGTGATATACTATGTTATTTAATGGCTAATATATTCAAAATAAATTATTTAAGAAACACAACTCTTTTCATTTCTACCTTTCCACAGTTTATTCTTAAATCTGAAAAATATCTGGGAGTTGATAGCAAATGATAAAGCAGAATAAATGTTAGTACAAGGATAATTTTGATACCTAGCCTTTAAATGCTACTTTTGATCTTATGGACATTACTTACAAACATCAGATGTTCCAAAAATATACTTTGTCCAGAGTTTAATCAACATTTCAATATTTAGAAAACTTTGGCCAGTTTTGTGATTAGTCAAAAGAAAAATTGATATCAGGAAAATTGTGTTGTGAAATTGTGTTGAATATTTTTCACACAAATTTCACAATTTACAAGGTTTCAGCCTACTCCATTTTAAGAGCTATGGATGGTTTCAAACCAACACATTGCCCAGATCTGGATTCTCCATATGTGGGGGTATTCCTCCATATGTGGGGGTATTCAGGTAGGGGCTATTTTGCAAAATTATCACTGGACCCAAAGCTAGAATTTAAAATAACCCCAAAGCTTAGTGATTTTTAGGATCCAGAGTTTTTGTCTTGGCAGTGTAAAAGCAACCCTTTGGGAACAGTCTAACCCCCAGGGGGATGCTGGCTGGGAGCTTGAAGGCCTGAGCTAGTGGGACTTTATGATGCAAAACATGGGAGGTTCTCCACACGCTGCAAGGGCATGAAAAATTAGTCTGAGGCTCTTACCTTGAAATTACTCTAACTTGCACCTGGCACAGGAATGGAAGAAACAAGGATTTGGGCTCATTGACTTCTATGGGAGACATGCCTGAGAAAAAGTATGCCAAGTGATTCTGGAGTAAGGAAATCTCTAGCTTAAAGCTAATCTGTCCAAACACCCATTAAAATCATCTCCTCACTATAATGAGCCTCAATGCAAGAGTTTTGGAGCCCCTGGGAGCTTCCCAGTGGGAATCAACTGAGTAGAGTGAGAGTTAAGTTACTACCACTTAGTTAAAGTATCTATCTAGTAAGGATGAGATTCTGCAGTTGTGCCTAATATTTAGTTGAGCAGGAAGGCATTTTTGATGAAGCACCAGGCTGTGATTCGGTAGGTATGGGCTCAGTCACACTTGGGTAAGTCATTCATTTTTTCTGGATCTCAGTTCTCCATCTGTAAACTAGGGATGGTAACACTTTCTTTCTCCTATCTTTTGTGTAGTTAACTTAAGCAGGAAACTCATGATTTTTTATCCTTGGACCTCAAAGTTCTGTAATTTGACTTAAACGATTACAAGATAAAGCTTGTTGCCAGTAGAGATAAAGTTGCCCATTTATGCCATTCATGCAGTTACCAACCAGAGATGTCCAAGCCAATCCATAACAAAAAGAAGCTTTTCACTGGGTGGAAGACATGACATGGACTGCTGCCTCTTTTTCATGAAGCATCCTTCATAGTTGTGGAGATGTTGTGGCATGTTTTGTGTGTTTAACACAAGGCCCATTGCTAAACAGCTCTGGTAGTGATACCGACTATAAGATGACGGGAGTTGTGTGCTGTGTGTATCACTAGGGGAGAAAAAAAATCAAAGTGTTCCTTATTCAGTTGGATTTGATTTAAAAAGGACATTGAATGTGCAATGGAAACTTTTAGGGAAAATAGAGCATGTAACAGTGGCAACATATTTTTAGACCCTTATTTCAAGCTTTGCAATAGATCCTTGTAAAGAAGAGGTCATCTAGAGCTGGGCATTGCAATATATACTACAGTTGGATTTAAATGGTGATCATTAATCTTGTTGGGAGCTTCAGAAGCAACAGGACAGGAAAAGTGATGCTGTTCAGATGCATTTCAGGGAAGTACAATTTGAAAGATGTTTAGTAAATCAGCCTTCTCCATTTAACTTGGTCCCTGTGAATGTTTAGAACATAAAGGAATTGTCTGAGATGACCCAATGAAAACAGGGCAGGCAATGCACAACTGACTTTTGTTCTTTGAAGGCTAAGTGATAAAAGGATGGGAGAGAATGGACAGCTTAACTGCTGACCTCTGGGTCAGAGGTCACTTTAAAGTCACACCCTTAAATCACAAAGCCAGAGGTAAAGTGGCAGACTCTAAATCCATTGGTTTTCATTCCTGCAAATTGTACTTTTAAAACAGCAGGTGCTGAGGAAGGCATCAAAGGGAGGGATACAGTTAAGAGGAAGCCAATCCAATGCATATTTGGTTCCTAGAAGGGATCTATATTTCTTAGTCTGAAACAGAAGCAACTTACATGTCCACTGCAACATCAATAGGTCATAGGTAAAATTTTCAGAAGCACTCGGTGCTGGCCCAGCCGTACTGCAATGAAAGCAGAGTTAAACTGATGCCAAGTTCTTTTGAAAGTCCCACCCTGCATAAATGAATACACACCCCTTCACTCCAATGACAAGGGTTATAAATCATGAAACGCAAGATGAAGGCAGGGGCCTTGATCCATCCTAGATTATGACTTGGAGAGATCTTCCTCAAATAGGACCACAGGGCATCTAGCTCCAAGAAGCATGCTGTCCATTGGAAACAGCAATACTTTCCATGGGTATTTCTCCCCAGCTGATCTCCATGGCCATGAACGAGTGTGGGGGAAATAAATGGTTGCTCCCAGTAAATGGCCTTGTACAAAAGCCGGGTGAAGTGAGTGGAAGTCTTCCTATAGAAGAGGGTTTGCACTGGTTCTTGGATTTGGTATCCAATCGATGGGCAATATACTTGTTAGTCACCTATCAGGGTCACACTCTAAAGCCATGGTACAGGCCAAGCAGAGGAAGTGTGTCAACGGGAAATGCATACCCTGTGTCCTCATAAATGGGTACATTCTGCAGTGATTGTGTAACTCCCATTAATGCGGGGTGGTATGGAAGCAGAATGTGGACTTGGTGTGTCTTAACGCTTGGTATTTTTCTGGCTTTCCTAACTCAGACACCGTGCCTTTTCCTAGGGGGAAACACCTGGAATTGGGTTTTAGGAGAGACTTTAAGGATGCTAGTGTGGGTGATTAGTAAATTCATAGTTATTAGGAGCTGGAAGGGACCTTACAGAACATTGGGTGCCTTCCCAAACCTAGAACCTCTTATTGGATTCTGTCCTGGCATAACCATTCCACCTGGGTGTGGGCCTTTACCTAATCACTAGGGTTGTGTGAAATTTCAGCAGCCGTTTCATTTTGGAGGTGTTTCAGGCCATTTTAGCACCCAAAACACCGAATCTGAATTGAAACAGAAGGCTCAGAAACATATCTGAAATCAAACGAGGCATCTAAAATGTTTTGGAAATGTTTCGGAAAATTTCAGTTTCTGAGCTGGGCTTGCAGGGAAACAGCTGAATGCCGCTGCCCTGCCATGCGACTCAGCTCTGCAGGGAGAAGAGATCCGTGCTGGGAGGTCACTTCGCCGCTGCCTGCCCCACGCTGCCCCAGCAATGCGGGACTGTGCCAGGCAGACAGTAGCGGTGAGGAGACCCTGCTGAGGATCTTTACTCCCTGCAGAGCCAGGTTGTGTGGCAGGGCAGTGCTGGTCTCTGCTGCGCAACTTGGCTCCTCAGGGATCTGGGGTAGTGTGGGGTGGGCAGCAGCAGTGAGGAGACCCTGCTGAGTATCCATGCAGAGCCAGGTTGTGCGGCAGAGATCTGCGCTGGGGTCTCTTTGCCACCTCTGCTCCCTGCAGAGCAGAGTCACATGGCAGGGACCAGCAGGCTTGCTCGCCGCTCTGAGCTGCTTCCCTGCCCCACAACCCAAGGGTCTCCTCACATGCACAGAGGGCAGCGCCCCTCCTCCTCCCCTGGACAAGCCACCCATGTCCCTGTCCTGCTTCCCACTGGGGACCTGCAGCCCCTGGCCCTGCTCAGTTGGGTAGTGCTGTGCAAAGCTTCCCTTGCCGCCTGTTCAAAACTGATTGGGAGGAGATTCAGCAGAGCCAAATCTCTGAAACCGATTCAGCTGAAACAAAACAGGACAGTGATCCGAAACACCAAATGAATCACTGTCCTCTGAAATGGCCAAATCTGAAACCGAATCGAAGCACAGCCATTTTGCACAGCCCTAAGAATCACCTTGCTGGAAGCTGGCAGGGTGCTGGAGTAAGAAAGAAGAGATTATGTGAGGCTGGCAAGGAAGGAGAAATATGGCATGGGAACGGTGTAGAACAGATTTCAACGTGTAGAAGGGTCAAATAAGGGTCTTGGAGGCAGAAGAGCACTTTAGAAGGAGAAAAGAAGGCTAGGAACTGAGAATCTGTATTCTCATCTTCAGCTGCTGAGTCCAAGTCAGAGTAGATGAGCTGAATTTGGTTCTGAGCCTATAGGCAATTTCCACTTGGTTAAATCTCTTTTGCACTAACCAAAATAATGATTGTATTACCTGTGAACATGGACAGATCCAAGATTACTAAAGGTGGGGAGCACACTGCACTTGAGGCCATGGGGGGATGAGGATGAGGCACTGCTGGAGCCCCTGGGTCGACAGGATGATGGGGGGGACCCACCTCCTGCTGACATTACATTCATTGTTGACGTTGGGTTATGGAGGGGACCCAGAACCAGGGCCTGTAGGCAGCAGCTGCATGGGATGCCTGGCCAGGGACAGCAGCAGCAGCAAACTTTCCTCCTTCCCGTCCTTGTTTCCTGTGTACCCTCCTTCCCTACACCACTCCCTCACAGTCCCCCACTGGCCAGGAGCAGGTGCTGGAAGGAGGAATTGGCATGCTGCCTCCATTGTCCCTAGCTAAGCCACGTTCCGCCCACACAGCTGTGCACAGCTGCTTCCTGCACTGCAGGGCAGAAGTGGGTCAAGAGTGGCTCCTACCATGCCTGACAGCCAGGGACAGTTGCGGCAGTGTGGGGCAGGTTCCTTCTCCAATGCCTGCTCCCAGGAAGCAGGGAATGCTTGATAGGATGGGCAAGGAGGAAGGAAGAACCCAAGCACTACTGCTTTTGTCTCCTGCCATGTCTGGTGCCCTGAATAGCCACAGTCTGTGGCTAGAGTGGGGAAGCAGTGGCTTTGGAGCTCCTCCTGCACCCACATCATCAGTTGGGGACAGTGGAGGAAGTGGAGTGTGACTGCACCATTGCACTCTTCTGGATCCACTCTTGCCTGTGAGCTAGCAGTAAAGTGTTAAAGGGGCACTGGATTACAGATGGTCAATAAACCAGTCTTGTGGCTATGCTAACAGAAGATAAATACATTCAGATCTTAACTTCTAGAGCTGATCCAGTCATTGTGAAACTCTGGATTCACTAAGATTCGCACATTCATATTGGTCCAGATGCTGGACATAGCAGTTTTCCAAACAAAATGTGAAAAATATCATCCCCCCAGCAGTGTGATAGTCTTATAGGTGTTTTAACAAATGTCAATCTCTGATCTAGACCCTAGTGTCCATTAGGACTGGCAAATGGGTTGGATTTTCCCTCACTGAATGCACTGGTCTCTGCCAGTCATATCCAACTACAGGCCACAATAGGTCTCTTATGGGATAAACAGAGTTTTATAATTAAAGTGCTTTGCATTACTAAAGGTGAAATATACTTCTGCAATGACCTCAGTAGTTATGAGCAGCAGAAATACAGAGCCAGGTATGAATGTGCAAATTGCTGCTAACCAGTGAGCACTGCCTTGGTCGCAGATGGATTTTATTTTCAAAAATGTTCCATATTGGGCTAACTTGCCCTCTGTTTAAATGAAAAATGGACTGGTGTCTTGGATAGGAACAGTTTCCACTGGCCAACATGGAGTGTTGCACAACACTTCTCACGGGTCGTATGTTCTAGCTGTTTCCTTTGAATGATGTCACAAACATGTTCTTCATTCCTAAATTTTTCCACAAAAGGCGAGTGCTCAGGTTTTCTGCATTTTAAGTGCCTCCTGATGAAAATAACAAACCATGCAAATGTGCGCACAGTGTGAAATTCTATTCTTGGAGAAACACGTCTGTGTAGAGATGCAAAATGCAAATGCAGAGTTGGGAAAATTTTTCCATAAACTTTTAAATGCAGGTAAGGAAGCAGAATTTTAACTAGGAATTCTGGGTTGAAGATCAGAACAGGAAAGGTAAGCTCTGCTTTTTTTCAAATCCTGGAAACTTGTGTCAGAAGCCAGATGAGGTTGTAATATGACCCCAAGGGCCTTGCATTTATCCCCATTTCTCAAGAGAAAACCATGTATTTTTTCACTCCAAATTATTTTTCGTTCAGGTGAAAAAACAAGAACAGCAACAACAACTAATCTCTGTGAAAGAGAGAGAGAGAGGCCACAAGATTGCTCATTCTGCCTCTTCATACAGCCAAATGGACGCTGCTGCTAATGCTCTAGGATGAATACCCTCCATTTAGAAGTACAGACAGTTGGACTCCAGCATCTTGGTTCAGTTTACATAGTCCAGTACATCACAGTCATTAATTAAATAACTGGCATCCAGAACTGTTTCCATCAATGGTCTTCAGATTAGATACCAACATCACGGGTGAGCCAATACATAATAGTAGTAAACGATGATGTTTAGATAATTTGAATTAATCTGATAATTGGACAAATACATGTGTGATATAATTGTTGATATGTCTAATAACAATTGAAAAATATTCTCAAAATGTATTTAAAAATAACAAAATTAATCAGCTATATTATGTCATTGCTATTATTTAACCAGCTTTTCACTAGGATTGTTTATGTAGGACTGAACTGAGGGTGGTCCTTCTTCTCTAGGAAACCTCAGGCTGGAATCAGATTGAGCCTTTAGATAGCTATGGGATTCAAATCCTGATGGTCTTATTAAGGCAAAGTCCTAGTCAAATTAAGGGTGGACATTTTGCAGAAAGAACTAGTGATCATAAGTGCCCAACTTAACACACTTTAAAAGCAAACTAAGACTGGGTGCTCAGCATGGTTTTTTTGTTGTTGGTTTGTGTGTGTGTGTGTGTGTGTGTGTGTGTGTGTGGTTTTGTTTTGTTTTTTTAAGATTAGGCTGTTTTAAGGCATTTCAGTTTGGGCAGCCAAAAATACATATACCTTAAATCATAAATTGTTTTTCAAAACCTTGGCCAGGGATTTCAGTACTGAGTCCTCTGAGAGAGCTCTGCTCCAAGCAAGGTCAGGGAAGAGAGACTTAACGAGGGTGCTCTGGCAATCATGCAAATCAGTTCCTACTGCCGCTGTACCCAATGAACCTGGACAGGGAATAAACAAGCAGTTTGTATTTGCAGCACCTCCAAAAAGCTTTGCACTAGATTCAAATGGTAAGGAAGCAATGACTTGTACCTGTTGTCTGCTTCCTGCAGGGATGTGAATCATTCTGCCTTTTTATTTTCATTTTATTTTATTTTTAATTAAAAGAGTGCTTGCAAAACTGAAGGATTGGCAATTAAAATGTTATTACGATGGAAATGTCATCCCCAAATGGAGAATTCCCCCAGATTTTGAAATGCAAACCAAGCACAAAACCAGCAAAATCAAAACAGCCAATGGGCCTCATTCCTCCTGCGTTTCTTATCAGTCCCCTGCAGAGGCTCTAAAACTCTTATCTCGATAGACCAGATTACCGGGCTGATCTCCTCTCCATGCTGAGTAGGAATCAAACAGCGTTTTCCACTGTCAGCAAACGGCACATTCCCAATCCAGATAAATCAATTAATGGTATGCAGGGCTGACTCTTGCTTTCTGGCTTGCTTGCTTTCACCCTTTCTTTCCCCTCCTCCCCTAGTTCCATGTTTTAATACCATCTAAGAGTCCTTAGTTAGAAGAGGACCTGCTTGCAATGCAGGTGCAGGTTTTCAGAGCCATGGCACAACAGCAATAACAGCCCCTTCTGCCTTGCTCAGGGCTGCTCTTTGTGAAACACTTTTTCTCTTTTCTTTCCTTTTCAAATGGACAACCCCTGCAGCTAATCTGATTATGCTAATTTGTACTTCATGAACCCAAACACTGTAACGGAGCCATGGAGGGTGTGCGGGGCTGGGCTGCAGAGATGATGGTGGTGGGGACAGGAGGGCAAGGACAATGAGTTCAAGTCAGTTAACAAAACCCGTCTTCTGTATTGTCAGACAAAGCGCACTCTGGGAAACCCATGCAGCTCTTGACAATTTAGAGTGTTCAAAACTGGCCTGTGTTACTGAGCAGAAAAGGCAGCACAGAGAATGTACAATGAGGCCACAATGGAAAGTCTGTTTCCTGTTGAAAGTTGTTTTTCTTTACCTAATCCTTCCCACAATCTAGTAACTGAAGTATTGGACACCAGTTGCGAGTTGGGTGGTAGCTATGATACTAGACATCTTCTAAGTGTATGCAGCCGTATTTGTTCTAGCTATTTGACACTACATTAAACCCACTTAAAATTGGGCAGTACGTTTGCAGGCACACAACACAGTTTCTAAACAGTGCTCTAACCATAGCCAAGTGGTTAGTAGGTGGAGTCTTCACTGTAGTTACACCAGGATGTTTTCACTACAGTAACACAGAATCACTTGAATGGGTCAGACACTCTTCATGTAAAAAAAAAAAAAAGATATAGTCCAGAGTTCAGAAATATGGAGAAGTAAAATATGCCAAGCCTTGCTTGGCTTTGTGATGTTCCCTGTGCAACAAAGCATCCATATAGAATGACTGAGTGGGGTGTAAATAGGCAAAACTCCCCCATTCACCAGCCAAGTCCTGATCCATTGTGCGGTTAGACAATAGAATGGAGACCTGTATTTTGTCATTTAGAAAGAAAGACTTGGAAGTAGGGTCTTCATCTATACTGAAGCATCTTATTCATGCACTACACTGTATAAACAGTAGGCATGAGAGAGAGACTTTTCAACCCCGACTGTATGAGATGGGTCTGAACTAGCTTCCCGTAGTCCCCTGCAAGTTTGAGAACATTTCTTCCTGAAAAGAGTGGTTATCTTTAATTAGCTAACTTCTGAGGGGTTGATTTTAATTGCTCCACTGCCTCCTCACAGAATTCAAATAGTGGATTTCCAGGTTGTAACTTCAGTCTCTAGAAAGGCAGCTTCTTTGTGGCGGAGAATTCATTTGCCCTGTGTTGCATATGAATAAAGATGGCTCCCTCCTTCTTGCACAGTGTCCGTTATCACACTGGACCACCAGCAGAGCATGAAGAAGAATATTCATGGATAAAAGCAAATTTTATGAAAGGAAATAAAGGAGGAAAAACAAATTCTTTAACACTGAAGCTTTATGTAGTCTCACATTCTTAGGCTCTGCTGTGTTAAGCTCAAGTTCAATGGGAGCTTAAATTCTAGTTTTTTTCAGTGAAATAAAGGACATTCAGCATCTCACAGGATTGGGTCCTCTATGGCTGACACTCCATTCACTGGAAATATAATCCAGACAATGGATAATAATTTACACAGTGGTATTTAGCCAGATCAGCTCTAACAGAGAATGTGGCTGCAGAGAGTAGGCACAGGGAAAAGAAAAACTCATAGTGAAATGAGATTCAAGGGTTAAGTTCAATAATAAAACTGTATTGTTTAAAACGACTGCATACTGATTGGAATGTCTCTCCTGTGAAGGAAAAAATATACAAAGGAAATTATGTTTATTATATATATGCAAATATATCTGGGTTTTTCCCCCCCTGGCACGTAGAACAGGCTATCAGATATGAGCCAAAATAAGTGCTAGTTTTATACAATATGCTCAAGTGATGCATAAATACAGCTAATTACGCAAATTATTCTCCACTTATGACAACCAGGAATCTCAGATCCTATAGTAACTGAGGGCCAGATCCTTAAAGGTATTTTAGTGCTTAACTCCCATTGATCTCCCATTGGGAGTTAGATGTCTATGTACTTCTAAGGATCTGGGCACTGGCTGTAACAACCCATCTGGTGGCAGAAGGGAGGGCATGTATGTAGCAGGGTGCGTTGTAGTGGGGAGTTCATTGATATATGGGTAGGATTACATACAGTACAGAGAAAAGTTAGCATCATTTTGTGGGAAAATACATTTATAGGTAAACTGCTTGTATTTAATAAGAAATTAAGTTTTCTTTTTAATTTCTTGGCCGGAAATTTATGCACTAAACTTGACTTAAGAGGCTTCAGACATAACTCCTGCTGTGATTAGACAGTGAATTATATATATGACTAAAAAATTATACACAGTATCATGCCTATGGATGCTTTTTACCTTCCTAATATCCAGTAGCTGCTGAACTGCTATGGTTGACCCCAAGGAAATGGAGGAAATTGGCTGCCTCTTTCCCCTTCCTGTTGAAGTAAAACCTGAGGTATCAAATATCTTCACTTGTGCCTGAGTCTTTGAAGGACCAACTTTGCTAATGTACAGTAGCACAAATTGAAGAGGGCAACCGGGGCACTAGCCATGGGTGCCAGTTCAAAGGGGGTGTTAGAATGGCAGCCCACGGGGAGTCTGCATCACTGCTGCAGCTTGTGTTGGGGAAGCTTGGGCTGAGACAGCAGCAGCCAGTGCCACTGCCTGTACTGCTGTAGTCTGCATGAGAAGCAGGGATCCAGGTTTTCTGTTTCCCTCTGAAAAATGGAGTAAAATGTGGATTTCCCCCCTTGCTGGAGTAAAAACCAGATTTCTCCTTTTAGCAGAGAAACCCATGGCTTTTGCAGCTTGGGGATGAGCCCTCTGCAGCCCTGCAGAGTTCCAGCCTGCAGGGGGCTGGGAGGGAGCGGGAGGATGGCGGTCAGGCAGGATGTTCCATGTGCATGTGTATGCACGTGGCTTCCAGGAAGCCTGGAGAGCAGCTCCCGCAGGTAAGTGGCAGGGGGAGACATAGGGAGAGAGGGAGGGAGTTGGGCAGGTCTAGGGCTGGGGCTGGGGCTGCTGCCCAGCTGGGCAGTGTATAGGGCTTGGGGCTGCATTGTGCAGCTGCAGGGCCCCACCAGGAGTGGGACAAGGCCGCAGGTGGCTCATCCGGGGGGCAGGGAAGGGAGGTCAGCTTCCTGCCACAGCATGCACTCCCACAGGGCCAGGAGGAACCTGTTCTCAAATCTGTGGGGTGCGGGCAGGTGTGGGCTGCCTGCTGCGGACTTGGGCTTCTGTCCTGCTGCTCTCCCTTGGGGCCTTCACAGGCTGGTGGGTGTGACCTGGCATGGCAGGGAACAGTGGGGCTGTGCACAAAAGCTGCTTGCTGCCACGAGCTCTGTGCTGCCCAGGTGACATGTTCCCTATGTGTGCGGCGGCAGCAGTGTGGGGTTGTGTCCCTAACTGCTGCCACCCGCACAGGGGATGCCTTACCAGAGCAGCATGGAGCTTGCAGAGGCAAGCAGCTTAATCGTGCCGCCCTGCTCTGCCCTGCAGTACCAAGTCACACCTGCCAGGCCATGGAGGCCCCAGGGGAGGGCAGCAGGGTGGGAGCCTGAGCCCACAGTGGGCAGCCTACCCCATGCACAGATCTGGGGAGCACAGGTCCCGCTGCCCCACTGGGAGTGCACGCAATAGCAGAGCATTGGCCCCACCCCTGCAGCAGGCAGGCAGCGGTGGGGAGCCGGGCTATGTTCCACTGCAGCAGCCACTGCCTTCTATCGGGGGCAGGGGGCTGTGGACCTGGGTCCCTGACCCCATAGTCCTGGAAGCTGGGAGCCCCTCCAGCAGGGCTGGGGACAGGTGCTGTGGGTGGGGTTGAGGGGCACTAGTAGGACTGTGGGGACTGGGAGGGGGAGGAGTGAAGGACACCAGCAGGGTCAGGGGGCTGTGGTGGGGATTGAGGGGCATGAGCAGGGCCAGGGGGCTGTGAGGTGGAGCAAGGAGCATGAGCAGAGCTGGGAGGGGGACTGTAGGGGGGAGTGAGGGGCACCAGCAGGGCCCAATGGGTTGTGGGGGGGCCTTTAATTTTAATCACAGATTTGGGGGGGGTTTATCAGAAATTTTGCAATTTTTTAATCAGAGAATTTGTGATTTTTTTATCAGAGAAAACCAGGATCCCTGGTGAGAATGTAGGTGCCCTGCCTCCTTCTTCACACTGGCCTGGGCACCAACATTTAAGGTTACACATCTGCTAATGTAATCTGAGATTTCATACATTTCATAGAAATTTGGCTGGAAGGGACCCTGGAGGATCAACGAGTCCTGTGTTGTTGCTCCAAAAGGAGAACTTTCCCTGTTACTTCCAATGTAGTAAAAAACACACAGCCATTTCTGTCCTACGTTTCCAGCCTTTTTGTAAAGCCCTTGAGAGCTTCAATTCTTTGCCTGTGTTGTGAACTCCCAACTTCCGCTGTGATTTGATCACAGGTGTTGTGCATGAAGGATTATGTGCATGTGTTATGCTCTCCAGCCAGGAGCTGGCGCTATTCTATATCATGTTCAGCTCCTATTACAGACTGTTGTTTTGCTTGGAAAGCATTCAGTTAAGCCTTTTGTTTTGTACAATAAAGATGGTTGCCTGTTGCTCCCTGTCTGATTTCATGGGGAGAGAAAAATTCCTGTGATACAAAACAACTGGGAGCATTGTCTGTCAGTCACAGATGCTCAGAGCATGTCTAAAAACATAAGAAAATAAGAATTACATTTACTTAGACCATAGGTCCATTTGTGTCACATAGTAACAGAAAGTGGATGCTGAAAGGGAGGGTGAACTGGGTATGACCAGGGTTTTTTTTTCCACTGTTCCTCTGTCACTTGAAGCCTCAAGCATTTGAAGTCTAGGAAGTTCTGATTCAGAGCCTGTATCTCTAACTCTTGCTCAATAGCTACTGATCCCTCTTTCCTCCAAGAATTTGTCCAATCCCTCTTTGAATCTGCATAAACTGTCAGCTTCCACAACATCTGGTGGCAATGAGTTCCATACTTTAATGACACACTGGGCATGTCTATACATTCATTAATGCGCTGTAATTACAGCATATTAAGTTTAGTACCTGTAATGACAGGTACTAACTTTGTGCACCATAATCAGCGCTACGACACTTCAGCACAGATGGTTTCTTTGTGACACTACTGTGTATTAGATGAAATCTACTATGCATTACAGCATTATCATGAGCTATGCCCGCTGCGCTAATGCACAGTAGAATTAGTCTTCTTCACCTTAAGCGTCTCGTGTAGACACACCCACTGTGTGAAAAAGAGCTTCCTTTTGTTTTGAACTTATTACCCACTAGTTTCATTTTGTGACCCCTAGTTTTTGTATTGTGTGAGACAGTAAATAATAAATCCCTATTTTCTTTCTCTTCGCCATTTAGTATTTTGTAAACCCTCATATCTCCCCTTCAGCATCTTTTTTCTAAACTGAGTAGTCCTAGTCTCTTTAGTTTCTTCTCATATGGAAGCCCCTCCACACCACTTACCATCCTTGTTGCCCTTCTCTGTACCTTCTCTAGTTCTTCTATTTTCTTTTTGAGGTGGGGGACCAGAACTACACCACTTCCCACTGTACCTAGATACACTGCAGGGAGGCATGGCATGTCCACTCCATGTGTAGGCCACAGCCTGAAACAATGTAATGTAGCTGCTGCTTGAAACCATCCAGCACCCCTCTTTATCTTTCTCAGATGTGCTCATTAGCACATGCCCAGCTTAGTGCTTCCCTATTGGCAGCTACAATAGATTTTCCATGCAGGTGTGACATTCCTTACAGTGCTTTATTCCCTGGCACCATCCAGAGATGATGAAGACATGTCTTTGGACTCACTTATCAAAGTCCTTGCCTTCTTTGGAAAGGGTAGCCCCATCATTAGCATCTTTCTTGCTAGATGTCATCATTTGGAGGAATGGTTCAGGTGTCTCAGACTATATTTGTTTTATTAGTCCACATAAAAGCTTATTCAGGCATTTCTATTGAAGAAGAGTCAATAATGAACTCCATATGCATGCAATAAAGCCACTTATATTGCAATGCTTAAAATTTCTTTTGTCCTGTCAGTATGCACGTACTGCTGCTGTACTGCTGTTAGATGTCACGAAATTAATAGAACTGGCTCTCAATCCCTCTTTCTCATGGAAAGTACATAAAACTGCCCCCAAGGAATATGACAAGACATCTGCCCTTCGCATCTCTTGGGCCTTCTCACCCCATCATTCCAGAACAGGTAGAGTTATTAGCTTCTGATAGTTGGATAACTCATACCAAGTTGAGCACAAATTTTCTCAGATATTTCTTTGTCCTAGAGAACCTTCTATAATTACTCCTGGAGCAACTGTGTTTGCTGGAAGGTCTATCACTAGTTTTTGCTGGTTTTCTTTTTTCCTTTATGTTGCTTAGATTCCATCCCACTGCTCATCTTGAGCCTGTTTCCTAAAATCTGATTTTATCTTTTGTGAATTCGGGTTTTTTTCATTTGCTGTGACATAAGTGTACTATGTATCACACTCCTTTATGTGCTGGAAGCTACTGTGAGTTTTCAAGGACATCATCACTAGCTTAGCACAGCCTGTGGAATTACTGTGATTTGGGGTTTCCCCATTCCTTCTCCCTTCCTCTCCATGCCTATTCAGCAATTGATTATTATCCTTTTCACAAATTTTAGGGAAAAAAATATCCATGATTTTGCCCCACTGTACATTTTTGCCTAGCTTTCTCATGGTCCACAAAGCTAGATGGGGTTGTCAGCTATGTGTACCCACCCAAACTAACTTGAAAGCAGCCAGTCATTCTGCCATTTTTGCAGACTTTCCAGTCGAATGTCAAATTTGGGACTAATCATACTACATATTTGTTGGGTCTCAGATTCATCAGAGTTAAGGACTAAATAATTATTATGGAGACTTCTTGCATCTTCAGCAGTTCTGTTATAGTGGTTACCTTCTTCCAGTGAGGTAAAATAACCCACAGAGAATTCTATGCCATGTTTCTAGTTTTTCCTGCAGTCCCTGGAGTGGTCGGTTGACCATGTCTGTCTTTTAAACTGCCAATGTCAGCTGTGGTTTGGTGGTGGATTTGGGTATAGTTGCTGTTTCTGAGTCAAAAGACCATTGGACTCCTCTTGAAGACCTGCTCTTTCTCAAAGAAGCACACTGTTGTTTTTACTTTTTCACTGATGTGTGCCATTTGTGCAAGTGAAATACATAGATATCAAAGACAAAAAAATCTTTTTGAGTCTAAGCAGGAGTTTACCTGTGCATTTGTATGGACAAGGGATCAACCAAGGCTTGGGGTCTGATTTGGTGATAAACTTTGTTCCTGGATAGTAAGACTAAATAAATTAGTATGGCCATGAGATTTCACCCTTCTCCCCACTCCCACCAATAAGCAAAAAACAACTCCCCTGCTGATGCTAGGGCTCAGGAAATACAACAAGTTATTGTCCTTCTTACTTTCTTTTGGAAGATGTGTGAAAATAGTCTCCCCCTCCCCACAGGCTGTATTACAAGATAGCTCCACCAGCATCTCCTTGGCTTTGATGGCAGTACAGGTGAGATCATTAGCTTTGTGAATGGTTATGTAACATGTAGTGGGGTACGGTTTCAGATCCTTGCTTATTCTTTGGAATTTCTTAAAGAATTTCTGATGGAAAATCAGTTATCTTTTTTATTTTTTAATCTTTGTTAGATCAGAATGTAGCCTAGTATCTAATTTGTCTTTTCTTATTTAACTGTCTTTTATTTAGAGTACAGTTGAGTGGCATCTTACGCGGGGATTATATTCTGAAGTCAGTGCATAAGGCGAAAATCGCATATAGTTGAAAATCCCTTAAATCGCCCTTCCTGCTGGGCTTTGGCACCGAGCAGCTGCTGCAGCTGCAGGCACCGGACAAGGCACGCGTGGTACTGCACAGCCCGTGCGTGCAGTGCAACAGCTGCGCCTTCCACACGCACTCCTTGCCCATCTCATCCTCCGCCACCTCATCCCGCCAGGGCAGACAGCTGAGTGTGAGCAAGCTGCCACCCCCCAGCCATGCCAGCGTGTGCAGGCAGTACCACGCGCCATGCCCCGCCTGGCACCCGGCAGCCAGCCCCAGCAGCCGAGTGTGTATAGCTGAATTCGCGTAAGTTAAATGCGCGTAAGATGCGACTCCACTGTAAATGAAGATGGTATGTTTCACATTTCTTTATGTCTTGGGGTTTTTTATGACCTTTCCAGGGCACCACAGATATCATGATGTGAGATCATCATCAGATCTTCCATGGTGGTTACTGTTGGCACTGAATTTATGATCCAGATACCTTATTTGGGGCAAACCCAAACTCTCAGACTGACCACAACTTCTTCCATTCAATAATAAACACATTTTATTGATACACAGTGATAGCAGATAAAAGTAATGCAGGTAATGCAGACAAAATACACCTCCCTGTTCTGTATCTACCAGTTCTTGGGTTCACAGAGGGAAGGTACATTTGGCTAGTATGCAAGCTTCACTCTGTGGTTCTTTCTTGAATGTCAGATGTCAGCAGCCTTGGAGGTTGCGGGTCGAGGCCCACCCCCACAGTGGGGTGGACGAGATGGGCTGGTGGTGCACCCTCTGTCCATGGTGGCCTTAGATTCCCACCTCAGGGACCTTTTGCTGCTCTGAAATCCCTCCTTTTGTATTCTTTCTCCTCTGATGGCTCTTCATTTCCAGGTATCATTGATTGGTTCCCTTGTGGTTGCCATACTGTCCAGTGTTCTGTTTTGTCAGGATAATTCTTTTTTTCCCAAACCCATCACCTTAATTTTCCCACATCTTAACTTGGTTATTTACCAGTATCTTAATTGGGGCATGCCTGGCCTCCTAATTTGGTCTGTCTACCAGAATCGGAAATCCTAGGAGCTCTGCAGCTGAGCACTGTGACCTAGTTCCAATGCAGCAAGCCTATCTTTTGTTCTGGATTTTCAGGGAACACTGCGCAAATTTCCCAGCCTAGTTGTCCGTTGGCCTCAGACACGGTGTCTGCCTTAAAGGCTGTGAATGTGAAACTTCATCACAGACTTTTAGAATCCAATTAACCCTTGCCATTCCCTTAGCCCATTGTTCTGATGCAAATCTACTCTACCTACAAGCCAAGCCTTAAAAGCAAATCTCTAAATATCATTTTCTAGCCATCAGTTATATTCTTTCCAATGAGGAATCTTATTCACCTTACAGTTCTGCCTTATGTTCCCAGTCTTTTTTGCAAGATCTGAAGCTGTAGTATGTCTTTTTGAACTGCCAATTTTTTCCCTTGCTTTTTTTAAGTAGAAGTTCATCTAAGCATTTTGATAACAGTGAACTCCACAGCCGTGGAGTAAGACTGAACATACTGGCATACCCACAACTGTTCTTTTGTTTCATATGCCACTGCTCTGTGAGAGGAAATGAAGGCAACTGGTTACTTCTCGCTTTCTTATCCACATTTCTCAGGAACGTCCCCCAAGCCATATGGTACAGCATCTGCTAGTACTGGCTTCTAGGCCTTCGCACCTGATAGAGCTAAAGCAGGTGGAAAATTCTCTCTCGAGTGATTGTATCCCTTGTACAAGTCTTGTCTAAATTGTCTCAGATGCAGCCTCAGCACCTGGAATCTTCTTATCATTTTCATTTCTCTAGTATCTCAGATTGCTGGAACATATGGATGTTGTTTGGTACAGACCTCTTTGAATCTGTTTCTTTACACAAATTATATGTATTAATGGAGATTCTGGAAACCTGATCAACACAGTCTTCTTGTGCTCACTGCCCTAAAGAGGTTCTTGTCCTGTGGGATCTAACAAACTAAAAATGGCACCTGAGGCATTGGGAGCATAATAAAATATAAGGGGAGGCCTCAGGGTGAAAAAGAGGTGAACATTTTGTTAATTTGGTGTCTCACTTGCACCCTTCCCTCCAATCTATAGATCTATGCAGTGTAGAGAAGGAGAATGCGATCCTAGTACATGTAGTCTGTCATATGCCTATTATATATACATTCTGTGCATTCATTTTGACTGGAAATCAATGACATTGGATGTTTACACAATTTACATGTTTTGTGTGACTGGGACCTTGACAGCGCTATAACACATATGCATGGCTGCAGAGCACTTTTAAAATGGCTGATTTCACAAAAAATTAACCCTGGTCAAATCAGGTATTACCTTAAGGTGAGCACCAGTCTGGGCCTCCCACATAAGCCATCAGCAGAGGAGGAAGGGGATGGGAGAAGCCAGCACAGAGCTGATGGCTGCTTTGCCACAGCCAGAGCTGGGGGTGTGGGGAGCAGGGTGGAATGGAGGGCCCCTCACCTTGTGCTCCCTCCCAGCTAGGGTACTGGGGGGAGCTGGGCTGGGACCATGAGGTGACGGGGGCTCCCTTCCCTCCCCTCCCCCCAGCCTCTTGACAGCAGCAGCTTGGAGCTGCCAGCTGCTTTGCCTGGCAAGAGCTGGGGAGGGGATGAAACAGAGTCCCCTCACCTCATTGGCCTGGCCCAGATCCCCCCCAATACCCCCACCAGGGTAGCTAGGGGCCCACAAGGTGAGGGGGCTCCATTCTACCCTGCCCCTCCAGCTTCAGCTGTGGCAAAGCAGCTGGTAGCTACATTCTGGCTACTCCCTCCCTCTCCCTCCCCCACTGACAGCCCTGGAGCTGGGGGTGGGGTTGGGGAAGGGGCTGGTTTGGCAGCCTCTGCTGGAGCACCCCTGGCTGCTGGCCAGGGCAGTGCAAGCAGGCTCCCCTCCTTCCCTGCTCTGCTCCCAAACCTAATAGGTGAACATCTGTTGGGTTGGGAGAAGCTTTAACTTAGGGTGTTTTATGTAAAGCACCATGACTTGGAGCAGGGCCCTAAACATCTGTAGTGATCCATTATGTCCTGCCAGCACTTAAACACAGAGGTTCCTGGCTTGATTGTCTTGTCCCTCCATTCAGCGTCAGACCACTTGCATATTTGGGGTCAGGAAGAATTTTACCCCATGGTCAGACTGGTATGGATTGTTAAGGATTTTGCTTTCCTTTGTAGTGGGGGACATGACTTCTTCCTTGGCCCTCTTCCCTCAGCTTATTTTAACAACTTTTGTGGTGGCAAAATATTAGTTGCACCAGTTCTCCTGCTTTACCTGTAGCAAGTTAGGGTGTTATGTTCATGGCTGTGTCAGGGTGGACTGTTTAGTTTTGCTAATAGGTTAGACCAGGGGTTTTCAACCTTTTTTAGGGAGTGTATGCCTTCTGGGTACACTTCTGGCAGACTGTGGGTGGGCGGTGGCTGCGGCCAGACGCAGAGCGGGGGGACTTGAATGCGGTGGTGGCAGTGTCGGGTGGTGGATGGTGGCAGTAGCTGGTGCGTTTGAGCTCCCCCTCTCCACCATGTCCAGCCAGCTGGGCTGCACCTGTGTGGCCTGCAGAGGGGAGCCACTGCCCTCGCTCCCCACCCTCCGGCCCTGCTTCTTGGAGGCAGTAGTATGGGGTGGTGGCGCTCTGTCCCTGCCTGCCTGAGCATACCCCCTAGCCCCTTTCCAAGTACCCCCGGGAGTACCTGTATCGCTGGTTGACAACCTGTGGAATGATCCTACCTCTGGCAGGGAGCTGGACTGGATGACCGCTGGAGGTCCTTTCCAGCTCTATTTTTCTATGAATCTACCTTTTTTTTGAGTAAATAAATGAATATCAGCTACCTCCAGAGACCCTCACCTGACCAATTTTAGCCAAAGATTTCTTGCAGAGCTCAAGCACAGAGCATACATTCTGTTGGTTTCTCTCTCTCTCCTTCTTTCTCTCTCTGTATATTATATTTTAGGTGTGTTCACATTTTTGAAAGAGTTACAAAGAGCAGGTTAAGATGTCCTAATGTTTGTGATCTCCCCATCTGATCCCAAGCAGAAGTTTATCTGTTGTGTAAGGGCCACACAAAGCTTCTGCTCTGTTTTGAGAGTGGCTGTCATAGCTTGCAGTAATGTTAAATGCATTGTCAGGTGTCCACAAATGTTTTATTTTTTTCCATTATGTGAATACTGCCACTCTGCTTCCATCAAGGCACAGGAAATGAAGGCATTTAATTATTTCTCTCCATTTTGTTGAGAAGGCATAAAAAGCAGCCACAGGCCAAACAATGAGGTACCTGCCATTGCAATCTACAGTGCCTTGACATCTTATCGGGGCAGAACAGGGGAAGTCATTAGCTCTGTGAAAAGTTGCATTGCTTATACAAAACTAGGCATGAATTGCCTCAGGATTATGCTCGTCCCCAGGAGTCTTATTCTTCCTGACCCACCTTTTTTGGCTGCAAAGTCTATGACTGGTCTAAAATAGTTTAAAACAGGGCCATTCCCATTATCTTTATATTTTCTCTGCACAGTTGTCACTCCAGGAAGCCCTGTGAAGGGGATATATGATGAAGTAGTCAGAGGAATGAAAGAGATATTTTACTTGTTTCCTCAATACCCTCTTATAAGCAAAAACATAACAGTGTGTGGGAGGGGGCAGGGGTGAAAGGAGGGTTTACAGTAGAAAATAGGCCAATAGATTATCTTCATTTATAGCAGATAGGGTATAATATTTTTAAAGGTTTGTAGAGGCATAAATTCCCACAAGCTTCATAGATTCTGAACAGTTATTCTTGTGATCAGTATTGTAACTTTGGGTGGGTGAATGTGGGGGCACCAGTGACAGGTTCTTACTTAGCAGGTGTACCAAAATGGTACCTCGCTCTGGGGAGTCCATGCTGTGGCAACAGCAGCTTGTGCCAGCACTAACCAGGGTGAGCAGACTGCACCACAGCAGCAGCAGCCATGGACATTTTTGAATTCTGGGAGCAGGTAAGACTCCTCTCCTTCCTCTCTCCCAGCACTCCTTCTCCACTCATGCTCAGCACCATGGCACTCATTTCCCCACCTCCCCTGCCAGGGCTTTTTCCAGGGCACAAACCCTGCTAGTTACACCTCTGCCTCTGATCTCTTTTTATCTTTTTTGTGATCTAATTTTTGCTTTATTCTGGATGAAACCAAGCTACTATTCCAGGAGTCTCAGTCAGGTGAGCTCTTGTCATGTCACTGGTGAGTTTCCCAGGTATTCAGCACTTTGGGACATCAATGCCACTATAGCCAGGGACTGTGCTATTCTGCAGGTATAAATGAAATTCTTTTCCTCTCTGATGCCAGTGAAGCTGTAGGGCACCCTGAAAAAACAGATTCATCTTAATTGACGATTCAGATTTTCTTAGGTGTAAATAGATGCACTCTGTCATTGGATTTGACTGTAAGTCTCTATGTAGCTGAGAATGAAGTTATCAAACTGTCTGCCTTTGCCTTAATTCAGGCAGCTGTGAGCTCTGTGGATGACACTGGAGTTAGTTAAATGTTGCTATTTTATTTCTTTATCTTCCTTAAAACTAAATTTAGCCACTGGGATAAAACTGTTCTGAAGCTGCAGGTATCAGAGCAAAGTCATCTTCCCATGCTGAGTTCTGTTAGAGACGCTGCATGTCCCTGTGGACTCAGCTGATATACTAGAAAAGCCTATTTGAAGTCTTCTGGCTGTCAAAGAGATGTTTTTATATTTCTCTCCTTCCCAGTGACTCTAAGGGACTGTAGATGACTGGTCCCAGGCTCAGAATCCAAATTTGTGGCCAAACTGCAGATA
This sequence comes from Crocodylus porosus, assembly GCF_001723895.1. Classification (NCBI taxonomy): domain Eukaryota; kingdom Metazoa; phylum Chordata; order Crocodylia; family Crocodylidae; genus Crocodylus; species Crocodylus porosus. The sequence continues at coordinate 26,271,823 of NW_017728950.1, forward strand.
CAGCCTGCTGCAGGATGATTATGCATCATTATCTGGCACTGATGTTTCTTGGACTTCATGTTAATACAGGATGGATCCAAGTTTTCAAATGCGAGCAAGTTGTTTTCTCCTCTGTGGTTGTTCTAATAAATGTACAATTGTCAAACAGATGTTTGTGTTCTCTTTGTAGACGCATTGGTTCAGTGCCACAAGTTGGCAAAGCCTCTGTTCTTTGCTACAGAATTGGTAGTTTTAAAATTTTATAGTCTCTTTTAATTATGAGCTGATGCAAGACCATCCCAGGGATCCAAACTGCCAGTATCTGCTGTGCTGTGCATGAAGATTTGGCATAACCCTTTATACCTTGAAGTCATGTGATATCAGGTGAGAGAAGACAAAGAATTGCTCTTGGCACCATTTTTATTGGTCATCCACTTAATATGTCTGAGGAGAAATTTTTGTACTCTTAAGGGAAGTTTGGTTCAGTTTATTAGCCAGTGAAGACCTCTAGTTTGTTTTTTGTAGTGGACTCATGGCTCATTGAGTAAGTATAAGAGCATTAGCATGTCCTGATTATTGCAAGCACTTTCCTTTCCTGATATGATTGTGCCAATGCTTCATTTTTATTAGGCTTCAACCAATGAGCTGAGTAGTACATTAAGAATTGCCTCCAGGCCACATGGTGAAACATTTGCAACTCTCCCATTCTGCATATTGGCATCATGTCAGAAGTAGCAAGGTTGGTGTGAATGTCCTCAGAAATATGCTAAGTCCAATGCGTTCCTTTACTCCTGAAGTACTTTGGTATCTTGTTTAGAGTTCAAAAAGTTGACAAGTTCAAGTATCTGGGATCAACCATTCAGCAGAATTCAGAGTTAGATGAAAAGTTGAACCATCAAATAACAGCAGGGTAGAAAAACTGGAAATTGAAACTGGAAAGAATATTATACGCCAAGAAAGTATCAGTGAAGCGGAAGGGGAAAGTCTATAAGACGTGTGCATCCAGTGCTATTGTACGGAGTGGAGACATGGCCCTGAAGAAAACCCAAGAAAAGAGACTGAACATGACAGAGATGAGAATGCTTCAATGGATGTGTGGGGTGACAAAGATGGATAAAGTGAGGAATACTTGCATCACAGGACTGGTGAAGGTAGTGAAGGCATCTACAGAAAGTACAAGAAAGAAGACTGGTGTGGTATGGGCATGTTCAAAGGAGTCCAGAAGAATGGGAAAAGAAGTTACCAGAACGGCACTACTAGGGAGAAGGGGAAGATGAAGACTGAAGATGAGATGGGGAGATATAGCAGAGAGGGACATCAGAGAGAAGGACTTTGAAGAAGATGCATATGACCAAGGCTGCTGAAGATCCAGGATCTGCAACAATGACCCTGTTTAGATGGGATAAGTGAGGGAAGAAGTAGTAGTTTACAGCAAGTTCAGCACTGTTACTAACACTGACAGTGTTCTACATGTTTGATTTTCACATTTTCTAACTCAAATAGAAACTAAGCTGCAGAAAACCTCTCAAAACAGTGAGAAATCCCCTTTCATATTAATTATAAACACATCTTATCTGCACATAGATACATCCTCAACATCATGGTTCCATTACTGGAAATTGTGTCAGTATCCTGTCCATTTGCAGGGTAGCTGCTACTACAAAGATACCCCTCCTGCTTACAAGCACCAGCTTCATGGACAGTTCTGCCCAATGTCCATAGCACTTTCACAACTCAGAGGCGGCAGTAGGCTCCTTCTAGCATTTCAGTTATTACTATGTATTAAAACTAGCGGGTGGATGCTAGGTCATCCCCTATAGGAAAGTCAGTATATATTTGGATTAAGCTTCCCAAAGGTCTTACCCACTTTTCATCTAAGGTCCTTAATATAGCTGTATAAGGTCCCTTCTAGGCCTGGACTCTTCTGCAGATGATGTGCAAGTGGCTAAGATGAGAATTTTTTGGCTCTGCTCTGTTCGTCCAGTGACTTTGGTCCAAGAAGGGTCAACACAGGCTTATGGTCTGGTGCACTCTATATCCATCAATTAAACATAAATGCAATCCCATGTTCAAGTTTCTTGAAGGGGATTTTTTCCCCCTTTTTTATGACTACAGTTGCAAAACTGGTTAATGATTTTTCCTGTGTCTATGACCATGGCCAGCATTTCTTATGTTCCTAACATGTATAGTCAACATGTATCTGTCTGAGCTTCATTCCTGCTCATACTCATGTTGATAGTGTGCTACACAACATTTGAGTTTTAAATTGGCATTTTCATGCTTTCATTTATGTACAAGGAACTTGCTGAATTTATCTTGGGTCTAGATGCAGTGTATTTACAATGGCATCTACTTTGGAGGTTACTGTGGCATCACTGAGCTGTTTGGTTCACTGCACACCAAATATCTCTTTCCTGACACCTGCCTTTGTTCAGCTGTATGAGATTTATCTGCCTGTGTATTTTTCACCTCCTTTGGGGAGGACTACAGACTGCAAATCTGTCCACTACTTCTCTTGAAGACGTAACACCCCTTTCATGCCTTTCATGCACGATAGATCTTGGCTTTTCCTTTTGGGACTTGTACGTGCAAATGGACAGTCTCTGGAGTCTCCTTTGTGCATTCACCAGGCAGCTTTGTAGTTGTGTGACAGCCTGTGAATATTGTGCCTTGGATGTTCCCTCAACTACTCTGCAAAATGCAGCATGTTGGCATATGGGCAGCTGCTGTTTTCATAACTGGTGGTTGTACCATCGATCTGTGTTCTCTACATTTCATTGGTGTCTTTTAGGGGTCTAATTAGCAGCTTCTTGTCTACTTTTTTATTGCCACAGTGATCCTGTTCTAATATCTTCATGGAACTGAGAACACGTACAGTGTATCCCCAGGCTCTGTGCAGCAGTTCTGAAGAGCTGTGCAACGCTGTTTGTTTGATGAAAACCTTATTTAAATTACACTCCTGAACTTTCAAGGTGGGTCCCATTAAAACACACACATCAGAACTTGCCCTTTTCATCAGTATATTTTTGCTTCTTTAGTTAAAAAAAGAATTTCCTGGATTTTATGGGCACCCCCTCCCTTGTAGCACACTTTCTTTGGGATTCTTCCAACTCCCTGTCTTTGCATAGTTTAACTATTCAGGAGCTACAAGAAGGCAGTTGCCATAGGGACCATGTTATTCCATCTCCGTCTCCCCTTTGCACTCCCAGCTCATATCCTGTGGAGACTGGGTCCCCACTGGCCGCTGTCTCTCAGATAGTAAGCCCCTTCCCTAGCATCTGAAAGTCCCTTCCTCATCGCCTGCAGCAGAGTAGTGCACACTACCCTGGGGTCTCTCTGCCTCTAACACCCCCCTGCTTAGAGGCTATAGCATAACTAAGTGCTTGCACAGTTTACACAAAACTGGACATGATTTTTTTCAGATACATGCACATCTTTTCCTGTCTTCTTATTACTTTTGAGGTCTGGAGAGTCTATGACTTCTATATGACTAGTTTTTCATTTCCTAGATCAGCTTCCAGTCCAGCACTGGGACTGAGCATATATTCCTCACACATGCTTTCCGCTTGGTGAATTTTTTTTTCATACAATGAGCTGAACTCATCTGTCCCACTCCTCTATCTGTTGGAGTCTCTTCTTAGTTTGCATTAGGTACTTAGAAATACTGGTAGCAGTGTCTCTTAATGCATCAGAAACAGGCATCCCATGAGTACAATTCTTCCACTGAGGGAGAAAAATCAATAAGCATTTCACTTTTATATTGCTAGCCTCTTTTGCAAGAACTAGGAGTCACAAGCTGACAGTCATCAAGTCATCTGTCTTTTGAATTCAATTATATTTTGTGATTGGCTGTGGATTGAAGATATTCTTTGTCATAAAGTCAGTATTTACTTGGACTCATTTCTCAACATCCTGCTCTTCTTCAGAAAAGGCAGTTCTTGTCAAAATCTGTCTTAGCAAATGCAGCATCTTTCTAACAAAGTGTGGGTGGCAATAGCAATGTATTCTTTCTTTTTTTAAAGGAGAAGTTCATCCAATTATCTCGGGGGCAGTGGGCTCAAAACCAGGCTCCTCCCACTCATTTTTGCTACTGAACTCTATACCTCTCCAATACAGTGGAGTACATTGGTAACCTGATGAGCACTTTTGTACTTCTAGTACACAAACAGCACCTACCTCCTTCTGTAGAACCTGGGGAACTAAAAGAACTGGTTGCTACTCTCTTTCAGTTTGAAGCTACTTCCCCCAAACCAGACAATTAAGTGACTACTCCTTTCCCGCTTTCATCGCCACCACTTTTTCTTGGTCTCCCTCACTCCACAATGGAGGAAATCATTAGCTCCCTCTTTGTGAGTATAGGTTGTATAGAGTTAGATGTGGTTATTTCATCCTATTTTCCTCTTTTAATTACTCCTGAAGTATCTTTGATTATTCAGAAAGTCTGCAACCTAGGTTTTTGGGTTTTTTTAAATTCCTCGATAAGATTCTGGTTCCATACTAGTATCTAGCAAGTGTTCCTCAAATCACTTTTCTCTTTGGCTAAATATTTTGTTCCTATTTGATAAAGAGACAACATGTCATATTACTCTTATTCACTGGAGTCTCTCCTCATTTTCAGTAGTTTACAAGAAATCACTAATATTATTTTTTGCTGCATGGGAAGCAAACATTCTACTATGGCTGCATTCCTTCTACAGAGGTATGAAATCAATAGATTCACCCTATGCCCCGGCCTCTTTTGCCAAACACGGAGTGCCACATTTTTTATGTTCTCTGTCTTTGGAATGGCTTTTATCTGTAGTGATTGTCAGTAGGTTTGGAGATGTTCTGTCACAAGGTCAATATGGAGCTGGACTCCTTTCCCAAAATCATGTTTTCCTTCAAAAAGAACAATTACTTTTGTCAAAAGTTTCTTTGGCACAACTGGTAACTTGGAAGTGTCGTGTTTAAGTCACTTATTTATTGTTAATGTATAAGCTCATGGAGGCTTGTGCTGTGCGTTCATAGTGAATTCAATTTCCATGCAACAAAGACTGCACATCTTAACATACTGAGAAATGTTTTTTTCTCCTACCCTCAACATGCACATATCAAATCTTTGTTTCTGTTAGGCCCATAGGCAGAGGGAGAAAAATTATTTGAGTGGAATGAGCATGTGCGTGCTTTCCACCCTACTGCCCTCACTCAGCAGGTAAGTCTGTGGGGGAAGGGGTAGGGGGAGGAGGTGTGTGGCGGGGTGCAGATCAAGATCCCCAAGGTGAGAGAGAGCGCGGGGCACAGGCAGCGGCAGGGGTGAATGGGGCCCTGGTCGGGCTGGGTGGTGGGACAATCGGATTCCAGGCGGCTCATCCAGGGGCACTGGGGCCTCCTGCTACTGTGCACACCCCGGCGGAGGCCCAAGGGGCAAGTGCCCCCACAACTGTGTGTGGAGGGAAAGCAGATGCCACTGCTTTGAGAGCCATGCGACTCCATGTGCATCCTGCTGCTGGGTGGGCAGGGGGTGCAGTACAGCCCAAAAGCGGCAAGCACATGACATTGCATCACTCTTGGGGCAGCTGCAGCAGGGCGGAAAATGCAGCACACAGCAACAGCTGCCTCTGTCCTGCACAGATATGAGGGCACATGCCCCCTGGGTCTCTGCCAGGGTGCACACAGTGACAGCAGCCCCTCTGTGCTCCTGGATGAGCCACCCAGGCTACAATTGTCCCACCACCCGGCCCGACCAGGGCCCTATTCACCAAGGCCCCTGGCCCTGCCTGTGCCCTGCTCCCTTCCTCACTGTGGGGGTCTTGATCTGCCTCCCAAGCTTCTTCCCCTTCAGAGAGTAGACTGGTACTTGCCTGCTGTGCTGGACAGCCAGTCATCCACATGCTTGGCTGCAATCCTGGCTGTGTGCGCCCCTCCTATCCCTGCTGCAGCTGCTCAGAGCCTGTGGCTGGGCTGCCTTGTGGCCCTACCTGCTGGCCCACATTAGGGCCATATAGGGGGGGCTGAGCCCCACTAGCCCTTGACTTTCTGCCACTTATGTTAGGCCTCAGGAGGTGGGGGTAATTGGTTGCCAGTCTCTCTTCCATTTTGAAGACAGCCACATGAATAGGCAAGCACCACTAACATTATTACCTCGATTTTCATCTCTTTACTCAGAGAGACTCCTGAACTCTATATAGGGCATGTCTCCACATGCAGGGGTGTGCAGTTGCCACAGCAAAAATAGCAATGGCATAAATTTGTGCCGCTGCTTTTTGCTTCTGCATACGCCCCTGTACATGGGTTTGGTGTGGGGCAAATTGTCCTGGGGTAGGGAAAGGGAGGCTGGGGCCAGCATCTGTGCTAGTTCCAGCAGCCTTACCTGAGGTCTTGGGGGCCTCCGGGGGCAGCAGCAGTGGTGGTAAGCTGGCCATTTGGAGCCTGGCCAGCAGCTAGAGACATAACTGAGCAAGCTTTAAATAAGCTAGTTTCAGTATTGTTAGCAAAGTAACCCCTTAGCCTAACAAAGGCTGCCCAAGAAGCTGGGGTTATATTCAGGCAGTTTCCTTGTTCTGAGATCCATGCTACCAGGGTTACACTGACAGCAGTACCTGAGCTAGCTAGTTTAAAGCTAGCTCAGATACGTTTACTCCATCTGCAGTGACAGGGTGCCTGAAGTGTAACATACCCTTAACTCCAGCCCTGCCTGTGGAGAAACTTGCTCCTCCATCAGCATCAGCTTGCATCACAGTCTTTAGTACTGTGAAGCAGTTTCTTGAACGTAGCCATCATCAGTCTTTTCAATACGACCCAAAACAAGATAGTTGGAATTGCTTTTGCTTTTCAAACATGAATGTCATGCCACTCAGTGGGGAAGCAGCAGTACTGCACTGAGCAGAGCAGCCTGGAACTGGCATCCCATCAATTATGTTTTGATGGGCACAGCCGAGCTGCACGCACATTACAGGTTACTTCAAAGAAGGAACAGTATATATAACTCATCACTGCCTTAGGACAGGGAAGGAGCATTTATTACACTAACTCTTCAGGGGGGACACCCTAGGATTTCCCTACTCATCATAAGCCAGGATCCAATACCTCTTTATGCTGCAACTGCCAAGGAGGCAGTTTCCAATCTTTCCAAAGTACTTAAATTTAATTTACTTTAATGTACTCGTGACTTTTATTTCTTTCCAAAGCTGAAGGTTGGTCACGTGCTTATGCTCTCCGGGAGCAGGGACTCCGAGCGGGGGGGCGGGGCCGAGCACCATTCCCTCAGCTCGGGCTATGTGATGCAGCCCCGCCCCCCCGCCGGACACGCCCAGCGCGGCCCCGAGCTCCGTGCCCAGCCCCACAGCCTTCCGCAGGGCGACCGCTGAGCACTGGTGGGGGGAAAGGGGGCTCCCGGCTCCAGCTCCCGCACCACCAGCTCGCTACGCCATACGGCAGCTGGCAGGGCCCAATCTTCCTCGGTCTCTCACTTCCTCGGTCTCCCACCGCGCCCATTGGCCGACGCAGGCCCCGCCCCCGGGCCGCGACCGCGGCTTGGCCCCGCCCCCGGCCCAAGCCTGAGCCCGAGCCGGGCCAGGAGCCTGGAGACGGGTCGCCGCCATGGAGTGGGGGCAGGTGCCGCTGCATTTTTCGCGCCTTACCATGTTCCCGCTCTTCGACTTGGCGCACTACGTGGCCTCAGCCCTCGGCCTCCGGGAGCAGCGCGGTGAGGAGGGGCCGGGCCGGGCCGGGGTCGGTTGCGGAGGTGCTGAGGTGCCTGCCGCCGCGGAGCCGGCTCCGCCTCTGCCTGGCTGCAGCGAGGGGCTGTCCGGCAGCCTAAGTGAAGCAGGTGCAGCCGTGGCCGGTGGCAGACAGCGCCCAAACCAGCCGCGTGCCCCGGCTTTGCCGGCACAACCTACCCGCTCCGGCCCGGCAGGGGGCCGTCCTCCAGTTACTCGCTGAAGAAAGACCCCGCTGTGTTTGCCCGATTGATGTGAAGGGGCCTCGGGGTCCAACCCCTGCTCAAGGCAGGAAAGACTGCTGGGGTCCAGAGAGACCCCTGTGAGGTGTGTGTCTGCCTGTGTTTTATCTAGGCAGGCAGACAGTCAAGTTGTCTTTTTATGTGCATGTTATATATAAATGATTGATTCCTTATATCTTTTTATATAATATGCATATATGTATGTGCTATGTATATATTTAAAAAAATGGTTTTAGAGCCAGTGGGTGAAAGCTCTTAGGAGCTATACATGTCTTGAAAGAGAGGAAAGATTATGAGCTCAGTTGGTCTCCGAAAAGGCCCTAGTGGGGTAAGTGGAGGGTCATCTGATTCTTAGCAGATTTATTTATTATCATAGCATTTCCTTTCCACTGTGCTGGAGGTGGGACAGTATTTGTGAAGTGTGGATACTGCTCCAGCCTTGAGACTGAAATAGAGCCACGGACAGTGAGGGCTGGAAGGGACCTTGGGAGGGTGCATCTAGTTCAACCCCACTGCTCAAGGCAGTACCGTTCCCAACTACATCATCCCAGCTAAGGCTTTATCAAGCTGGGCCTTGAAAACCTCCAAGGATGGAGACTCCCTTCCAGTGCTTCACCATCCTCCAGCGTCCTAGTGAGTTTTTTTTCCCTCGCGTCCAACATAAACCTCCCTTGCCTCAACTTGAGACCAGTGCTTCTTGCCCTGTCTAATGCAGAATGGCTCATCTGTCCTCCCCAGCATGCAGCCCAGCTCTTTGGGATATGCCTTCGAGTCAGTGGGACCTGTGTCTGAGTAGGGGATGCATGTGGGTGCGTGTGCACCCCCTGAGTGTGATGGTGCATCCCCTGCAAAAAGGCGCTGCCGACACCGTCAGTGGCGCCTGTGAGCAGTCGCCGCTTGCCACTCCCTTGCCGACACCATGGGCAGCATCTGCAGGCGGTCTGTGAATCCCGGTGGCTGCCACCGATGCTGCTGGCGGCAGCTGTGGGTAGTCGCTAACCCTTGGTCGGCTCTCACAAACCCCCCTGGGGGTAAGTCCAGCTGGTAAGTCTGTTGTGGTGGAAGGGCTGGGGAGCAGATCAGGGCCCCCCATAGTGAGGGAGAGAGTGGGGCTGGGACAGGGGCTGCGGTAAGTGCTGCCCAGCCAGGGTGGGGCAGACATGGGATGAAGCCACAGTTAGTCTGGGAGGTGCAGGGGCTGGAGGCAGCTCCTGCTGCTGTGTGCTGCTCATCTGGTGCTCGCCTGTTCATCTGGTGGCTCCTGCTGCTGCTTCCACTGCTTGTCTGGGAGGGCATGGAGGGGCATATGCCCCCGGATGTGCACAGGGCACGGATGTGTACATAGAACGTGCAGTGGGGGCTATGGCAGGGGCTACAGCGACTCTTGGGGTGGCTGCAGCCCCCCCACCAGCCCTGCTCCCAGCGCCGCTTGCCTTGTATGCAGCCTGGCAGCCCCAGCCCCCTCCTCCCTCTCCCCCGCCATGGTCCCGCCATGTCCTCCTGGATGAGCAGAGCACAGCAGCAGTAGCTGCAACCCGCTTTCTCCCCTCCCCTCTCCCCCCCGATGAGCTGTGGCTCTAGGCTGAGGTTGGAGCAGGGGCGAGCACGACTCTTGGGGTGGCTGCAGCCCCCCCACCAGCCCTGCTCCCAGCGCCGCTTGCCTTGTATGCAGCCTGGCAGCCCCAGCCCCCTCCTCCCTCT
>NW_017728950.1:26281541-26282904 GCF_001723895.1 Crocodylus porosus
CCTCCACACCCCTTCACATTCTCACACCTCTTCGTTATCTTTCTATAACTCTTTGTTTTAAATGGAAGTTTTTGGGTTTGTTTCCCTGGAGTAACTGACTGAACTTGCCAGGGGTATTGGCAAGTAGATTTGTCAAGTCCTAAGATTGTCAGTCAGTATTTGTAATTTGCTTGTCTGTAGTAGCGCACTTCTGTGCTGCAGAAATCATCGATAACATGCACATTGACTTCTGGCGTTGCTTAGTTTTCTTGCCAGTTCAAAAAGAATGTTTCAGTTTATAGGTATTGGGTCAGATTTGCTTTCAGAATTAGCTTCCTACGAACCTCAGGATTGGGCCACATTGGGAAAACAGGAGCAGGGGAAAGATGTGCTCTCATTCTCTTTCTGTCACTTCCTTCAGTGTGCCATTTTATAAAATGTAACACTGGAGCACCGCTGCCACAAACTTTTATAGCTAGAGGTGTATAAATAATTCTAACAATTCATTTGATATCTCTTTGTTTGACAGTAGACAATTAATTGAGGTTGACTTCTTAACCCACCTGTATTCAGGACTGTTAGCCAAATTTTGGTGAATAAATAGTCTGTTACTCATTTGTAAACAGTCTTTGTAGTTACTCAGTACTGAAAGTTCAATATATTGTTTTTATTAGCAGTATTTCTCATAGGTAGGTAGGTATTCTGTTAGGTATTCTGCATATTGTGTGCCTCAGAAATTAGCACAGAATACCTATTTTATAAGCTGGTGATTTGACTTGGAGAAATTAAATGCTGGTCATGAAGGAAATATATGGTAGAGCCAGAATCTTGGCCCATGTAGGACCCAGGGAACTCTACTACATGGTTGATAAAAATCAACGATTTAAAAAAAAAAATCAGATTTTTAAAATTTAATCGTGTATTTTTTTTAAGATGGTTTTAAAAAAAACTTATATAAAGACGGTTTTAATTTAAGATATGTTTAAAGATTAAAGATATCATCATGGAATAGGGATGATGACTTCTAATTATATACTATTTGAGACAATATATTCATGTAACCTTTTTGCAAGTGTTATAAATGGGTCACAACAGGCCATGGACTATATTATGGGCCCAATATGGTGGGGTTCCCAGAGGCTCCTATTAAGATTGGTAAAGATTAAAGAAAACTACTCAACCCACTGGGACGCCGAACTCAGTCTAGAAAATCCCATGAAGCATCTCGGTGATGCTTAGTTTCAGTTCTCAAACTGCGGATTTATGTCTCCAAAGATCATAGGCAGGCAAGGTTCTTTCGGTAGATGTGATATCTTGTATTAGACCAACTAAATAGTTGGAAAAAATTGTTCTTTGCAATCTTTCAGGCACAAACACCCTTCTT
>NW_017728950.1:26283259-26291202 GCF_001723895.1 Crocodylus porosus
TAAGTATCTACTTCCGTTTTTGTTGTTTCCACATATTACTGCCCAAGAAAACTAGTGACAATATTGGCTGTGTTTTGAACGTGAAACAAATGAAACAGTAAGTGGACTTTCATGTGTTTTCTTAGTATTAGCTTATTATATACTGAGCTGCACTTGGTTTTGACTGTGTGCCAACAGGTGCTCCAGAAAAAAAACAACAGTAGTCAATATAGCAATAATGAATGGGCTAAAATATTCAGAACTACAACTGTTAATTTCTAGTTGTCTTTTTTTAAATGTGTGAGAATTGCTTTGATGTGACATTTATTTTTCCCTTTAAATTGCTAAAGGGGAAGCTAGTTTTGCGACAGGAAATAGAGTGGTTCAACTTGTTAATGTTTAATGCAAGCAAAGGGTAATTATAAATGGATCCATGTCAAAATGGCAGGAGGTTTCAAGTGGAGTTCCATAGGCATCTGTCCTCAGTCTGGTGCTGTTCAGTGCGCCTATTAATGATTTGGATGCTGGAATACAGAACTTCCTGAGCAGATTTGCAGCAGCAGATCTGAAACTGGGAAGGATTGTAAACACGCTGGAGGACAGATGCACAATTCAGAAGCATCTAGATGTACTGGAGAGCTGGGCTAGAGTCAACAGGGTGAAATTCAGTGTTGACAAAAGCAAGGTGCTACACCCTAAAAGGAAAACACAAATACAAAAGGGGTGACATGGTGGAGAAAGATCTTGGTCTTGGTGGATCACAGACTCAACATAAGTCTGCAGTGTGATGCATCTACCAAAAGGGAATGCAATTTTGAGCTGCATCAATAGGATTAGTAGGTGTAAGGCGTAGGTGACAATAGTGCCACTTTACTTGATGCTGGTTAGGCCCCATTTAGAGAACTGTATGTAGTTCTGGGCTTTTCCATGTTAAACAAAATTAGAGGGTCCAAGGGTGGGCAGGACAAATGATAAAAAGGCCTGGAAGGCAAGCCATGTAAGGAGGGGTTGAAACCATGTTCTGCTCACAGCAAAAATGTTTAAGAGGGGTCAAAATAGCTGTTTTTCCAATATCCAGTAAAGAAAAGGGTAAACCACCTTTTTCCCCCACCACCCTGCCTTCCACTCCAGAGAGCAGAATACATAGTAATGGCCTGAAATTCCAGCAGTAAGTTTGGACAGGATATATAGGGGAAAACCTTCTTTACTGGTAGAAAGCGGAAGCAATGGAATAGTCTGCCTATGGAAACTGCGGTATCTCCATCATTGTAGGCTTTCAAGAAAAGGTTGGATAAGCATTAGCCAGAGATGATCTAGGAGTAGCTATACCTGGAGTGTCTTGTGAAGACCAGCAGTTGGAAGCCCAGGAGGCTCCCACATGCTTGTTACTTTATGATCATAAGAAGAGCTCTGCAGCTTAGAGCAAATGGAAACGAGAGGACTGTGTTCAGCAGCTGGAGAATAAAGCACTGCTGCAAACACAGGCTAACAGAAAAGGGAGCTGCACTTGCAGTTACCAGGTTGTGGTGCTGAGTGGAGTGTCTTTGATTTTTTCCCATGCGTCTGGGCTTTTCTGGTTGCCACATGGCATCCTGAAATAATGTTTTACTCTCCTGTTGGTATAGGTGTCAGAGTTTATGTGGTACATGTGTGCTGTAGTTTTTCCCCCCCTTCCTTCCTCAGAAACTTTGGGTGCTGGCACAAGGCAACACTGGGGGTCTTGACTGGGGTGTTATGGTGCTTCTGCAGAGATAAAAGAAATTCAGCAATTCATGGTTTGAGGGTCTTGATCCTCTGCTTGGGATCATACAGATCACGTTTAAGGTCAGGAAGAAATTTAACCTGTGGTCAGATCAGCATGTATGGTTGGTGTTCTGGACTTCCTTTGCAGTGTGGAGCATGGTCTTCCTGGGATCTCTTGAGTGTATTTTAACAAGCAGCAGCAGGACCCTGACATTGCCTTTGTCATGACCCCCACTCCACTGTACCGCTGGCAAGCTAAGGTGTTCTTGGTACTTCTGGGTATTGCACCTGGTAATTGCAATAGGGTTGTTCATGTTGTTTTAATAGGTTAAACCAGGGCTGTCAAACTGGTGGGTTGTGAGTGGTTAAATTGTGGTAGCAGCATTAGCTTCTTTGTGGGCATTGCTGACACAGTGGCTCTGTAAGGGGACAGCAGCTCGGGGAGCTAGGTAGCCTGGAATGAAGGCGGAATAGGCTGCCTGAATGGAGGGATCCAGGTGCGGTCCAAACAGCAGGATTCTGGGGCCTAGTGTGGGGCTGGTGATATTAATAACATCGGGATGCCATCTGTGAGGCTTGGGCTGCAGTGTAGGGGAGGAACAGAGCCGCAGATAGTGCCCCCTGGCATCAGGGCAAGAAGTGGGCAGCCTCCTGCTTAATTACCATCAGTTAATTAACAACAAGGCATGGTGGGCAAGAAGTCAGGCGATTAGCCCAGAAACAGGTGAGCGGGCCACAAAAAAATCAGCCCCGAGAAGGCCCCCTGTTACACACTGCCTCCATGATGTAGCTACTTGTGGCCCAGCAGCTCACTTGAGTTGGACATTACATAGGGATGATCCTGCATTGACCAGGAAGGTGGATTAGATGATCTTCTGAGGTCCCTTCTACTTTTTTCTATGACTTCGTGGGGAATATACAGTTATCCTTTTCTGTGGTAATTAGATGTGGTAACATTCTGAGGAGGTGTAGATTTTTGGCATGGGATCTTGATTTAATCTGGTGCTGTGTGTTTTTGGAAGAGGGTGGGACACAAGATTTGCAACTGTTTATGCTGCTGATGTGGGAAATAGTGATTTCAAATGGTTGCAAAATTATTTAATTTAGAAGAGATTTTTAGTTTTCTGATGGGTATGTAAGCAAAACATGTGGCTTATCACCACAGATCCTGATTTTCTTTGATTAAAAAAATTGAAAGATCTCTGATAAAACCCCCCAAATCCATTATTAAAATGAAACACGGTTATATATAGGTATCAATTGAACACAATACTTTATTGAAACATTTACAATTTTAAAGCAATCTGGAAGCCTACCAGTGCCTCCAATCACTATAATAAAATTCTAAACCTATACATTTTGATATTTGATTTTTGGGTTTTTTTAATCAAGGAAAATCATTGCTCCCCTTACCCCCTTAGCTCATAGAATGCAGGGCCAGGCCCCACGCTACAACCACTCAGCTCTGCAGGTAACCCTCACTCCCCACTCGCAGTCCCCTAGGCAGTACTGGTGACCTTCACTTCCACAGTCCCCTGGCCCTCCTGGTTCTTCTTGCTCTCTCTTCACCCCACAACCCCCCTGGCCCTGTTGGTGCCCCTTGCCCCCCACCTATAGCCCCCTGCACCTCCAGCTCAGCCGGAGGGGGGGCCTCAGCTGGCAGTACTACAGGGCTAGGGACCCAGGTCTGCAGCCTCCTGCCCCTCCCCCGCCCCAGCAGTGCCTGAGCCCCAGCTGGCACGTGCTGGAAGTGGTGGGTAGTGCAGCAGAGTGGAGCAGGGAACCTGGCTTCCCCTCTCCCTCCAGGCAGCACGGCTGGAGCAGAGCTTGTGGGGGGGCTCAGGTGAGGTGGGGGCCAGCTCCCCACCACTGTGCACTCCTAAGGGCAGCAGGGGGACCCATGAGCCCTAGATTTGTGCACAGGGCAGAGGTGGGTGCTCTAAGAACAGTTTATTGGAAAACTTTAAGATCCCACATTTAAGCAGTGGCTGAACACAACTTTAAAAAACTTATCTTTACCTCCAAACTACAGTATTTACAGATCCAGTTGGCTCTGGCCTAATCATGGTCTTCATGGTTGCATGAAGTTGTCTCCATAGCTTTAGTGGATGTTTCAGAAGCTAAATATAAACAGTGATTTGTTTATATTACAAGTTACAATCTTCTAGAAGCCAAACATTCCCTTTTGTCCTACCCATAATATAGGCAGCAGTGCTAAAGCTACATCCAGTCTTTAGCTCACTGCTTGTCTGTTTTGGCTCTAACAAAACCCCCCCTCCAAACATGAACTTGCAAACTGTTAGTATTTAGTGCCAAGATATTTGTAATAATGCTAAACATAACATTGCAGGGCTGGTACAGGATTAAGTGCGTGTTACTTTCACATTTGATAGCTTGGTAGAGTCCCAAACTTGGCTGGGTTGTGTCGCTGAGAGCAGGTTGGTTATGTGCTGACATTTAGTTGTTATGTGCTTTGCTTGCCTGAAAGATGACTAAGAAAAGTCTGGAGGCATGACAAAACAGTTGTGAACTGATGGCGCTTCCTTTTTTTGCTTATCTATCCCCACAAGGGACAGCTTCAGTGGATGGGCTGAAGTAGGAGCCCTCCTTTAATCTGGTTCCACACTATAGTACTCTAGTAGTAGTGAATGTTTCAGTTACTGCTCTTGAGAGCCCTCCAGATTCAAGGAGGATGCTTTGTACCTCCTTTGCAGGATGGGCAGGCTTGCCCTGGCCCAAATTGATTGCTCCAACAGATCAGGGGGAGTTGCTGTCGTGCACCCCCAGCTTCTGGCCTGGGCCACTGCAGGCATGTCTGTGTTTCCAGAATCAAAAGTGAACATCTGTTTACTTGCTTACTGGCTCAGTCTACAGTTTTCAGACTAACCTGCAAAGATTGAAACAATTCAGCCTTGGGCTTTTGACTATCTGTACTTGTCCCAAATGTGGACAAGATCAGAGAGTCCTGGACTCTTTACCACTAGTAGCGGTAATACTTTATATACTTAACTTGTGCCATTAAGTAAACCTGGTAGTTCTCTCAGACTGTTAACTTCTTTGTTAGCCTTGTCAAATGTACAGTTAAATTTAATTAAGTGCAAATTTTAATGCTAGGGGCACTGTTAATAGGAAGTAATTAACCTGATCAGACATCTGCTTTTTTTTTTCTTTTTAACATTAATAATTGTGTTAGTGAGAAACTGATGTCAAGATTAAATATGTATTGCAAATGGTCTTGTGTTCAGATTTGAAGACTGGCACCTGTCTGCATTTATGCAAAGTTGTCTTTTGTATAGGAGTTCACAATAGCTGATTTTTTTTGCAGCTACAAAACCACATGTAAAATAACATAATTTCAGAAAGTAAATGCTCCATTTTAAGGGTGTGTATAGAAGAGCATATGTTGCCTTTGATAATGAGATTTATCTCCCAACTCCCTCCTTCAGAGAAATGCATATTCCTTTCTTTGTGTCCCATATACCCAGATACAGAGTTAGGTTGAGTGAGCTTTCATGGCTTGCTCCATAATATCAGTCTTCCCTCTCAGCAGACTGCTCACACCTGAGTTGGTGGAATTGCATGGAAGGCAATCCTGAAGCATATTCCTGCAGAGGGTGTGCAGTCATTTGTGGACAATGTTAGGGTCTGGAGAAGGGCTTTAAATGTATGTTCCTATTTACTACAAAATAAAGGAGAAGGCAAGAATATCAGTGAAACCATAAGATTTATGGTAGAGTAGTTCTAGTGTTTTGTTTGAAGTGTCAAGGGATGGATTTCCTTAGCTTTAGTGCAAAAATGGGGGAAAGGATTGGGAATGACTCTTAGGCTAGGGGCAGAAATTACACACAAACCAGTTCAAGAGATAGAAACTGGTTTAAGCCTGTAACAGAACAGTTCAGTGCACATATACCAGTTGCAAAATGGTCAAAACTGGCTTAAGATATACCTGTAATATATCTTAAGGTATAAGGTATCAAACCATGTAGGTAGTATCAAACTTAACTGATTTAGTTCAAACTGGTTTATGGAACGTCTGTCCCAGACCCCTTCCTGGTTCAAGTTAAGTCATGGTCCCCCAGCATCCCAAAATGGTTTACAGCCCTGAGCCCTCATCCAACAGATCAGGGTTGGCCCTGCCCCTCTGCTCTCTAGCTGTAGCAGTGATGGCTGGCTGATAAAGGAGTGAGGGTGGGAAACCTGGTTGGGGATGCTTGCCCCACCAGGCAGACTGGGCTGCATTTCCTCCCCAGCTCGCCACTCAAGCAGCAGGGGGTGTGACCAGCCCTGGTGGCAGCCTGAGGCAAAGAGGGGGAGGGAGAGGGAATGTATCCCCGGCCCACTCTCCCACTGGTGTGGGACCCCAGCTGGGGTCTGCCGGGCAGAGGCACTGCAGCCCTTGTCAGGCATTTCCCCCTACTTGCCATGGGAGAGGGGAAGGAGTGGGGATTAAACACCCCCTTCTTCCTGCACTTTGCCTTTAGGCTGCCGCCAACAATGGCCACACCCCCTACTCCTTGAGTGGCCAGAAATGCCTGACAGGGACTGCTGTGCCACTGCCTGGCAGACCCTGTCTGGGGTCCCATGCTAGTGGGAGAGGGGAGGGAGGAGGGGGATTAAACCGCCTCTGCCTTCAGCTCAGGCTGCTGCTGGGGCAAGTGTCTGGCCACATACCCTGCTGCTTGAGCAGCGACCGGGGTAAGGGGTGGGGGACTGCCTGGCAGGGGCTGCTTTCCCCTTCCTCCTCCAGGTACACCGTAACTGGGTACTGTGCAGACCAGGGTGGGGGTTTAAACCTCCCCCCTGCCCCCAGGTGACCTGCTTGGGGCTTGGCCATGCTCCCCTCCCCCCATGGCATCAGGGTGGCCTCTTCTCCCTCCTGCCCCCTCCCCACGGGTCAGCTTCCCTTCAGCATTCTGGCTACTGCTGAAGGGAAGGGAGGGCTCACTGTAGCACCCCTCCAGCTTCTAGCCTGAACCACTGCAGGCATGGGGCTGCATTTCCAGAATCACTAGTGAATGTTTATCCACTTGCTTCTTGGTTCAGTCCACATGGGTTAGACCAAGTTGCAAAGATTGACTTGATTCAGGCTTGGACTTTTTGAATGTCTGTACCTAGCCTTAGAGTTAAAGACATTTAAACCAAAGCTTGTCATAGCAGTGCCTTATACTGGAATGCTTTAGAAAAGAAAAAAGTAACGCTATTCTGTGTTGGAGACTTAGCACATCCATCCATGTTTTGCTTTTCTTGATATACTTGTTTGTCCTTTTTAACCAGATACCTTTTTGTCCTTTCCTGTCACTTGCCATACCAGCACTAAGTCTGTTATCCTTCTTGAGGATCTAACAAATGGTTTTAGGATTGCCACTAGTTATTTCTAACACTGTTTAACATGGACTTTTACATGGGTTTTAGCAATAACCTCCTGCCATAATCCAAACAAAATCCTCTGACGTGGATTTGGAGGTGTTCTAAGCCTCAGCTAGCTGACCTGGCTGAGGGTGTAAGTAGAACACAGGCTCTGACTTAATTTGTACTAAACCCAACCTGTTCTTCAGTGAGTAATGCAGACTAAAACAGTTATGTACTGATAGTAATGTTGCTTCCTTCCCCCAGTTTCTGTTAAAGGATAGACGGGTCCTTGTGCAACTGACACAGTTGATTTGCAAGAGAAGTGTAGATTTTTGTGACCCAAAGCTATGAGATGTCTCAAAAGGATGAGTGAGGAGGACACAGTTACTCGGATGGATCTTCAGCGAGGATTCCTCACTAAGGTGTTCAGAGCTTGAGTGCTAATCAGCAGGGATCTGGGTTTTCTGTTTGCTGTGGAAAAACATAGATTTTCTTCTTTAAAAGAGAAAAATGTGGGAAACTGGAGGTTTCCTTTTGCAGACTGGCAGAGTTTCAGCCTTCAAGGAGCTACTTGGGGTTGGGGGGAGTGGGGCACCACATGCATGGCAGTGAATAGCATTGTGGTGGATAGCAGCTCCCACAGCTCCCTCCAGGTAAGCCTGTGGGGGTGGGGAGCATAGGCAAAGCCTTAGAGGGGTGGGAAAGGCACGCAACCCCCCCCCCCCCGAGATTTCTGCACCCACAGCGGGGCATGGGGCTGCAGCCGGGCTGGACCAGCTCCAGGTAGGAGCTGCCTTCACAGCCCAGCAGGCAGAACCTGGTGTGGGAGGGAGCTCTGTGCACGAGGGAGCCATAACTTCATGGCTGCCAAG
>NW_017728950.1:26292013-26294788 GCF_001723895.1 Crocodylus porosus
CACATCCCTTTCTGAATACCTGATTGCACATAATCTTTTCTTCCATAACTTCAGTTGCCTGTATCGGCCATCATGTCCAATGGTGTGACACAGGTCATAGAACTCTCTCTCATTTTAAACCATTTGGTTACTTCTGTTTGAGCATAGTGTGTGATGCCTGGGGTCTTCCATCCGCTGTGACCTTTCTTTTTGGCTCACTAACTTCTGATATCAGGTGGTGCAATGCCAGTCAGTAAGCTTAGGCTGTCCTTTGGTGTTGGCTTTAGATATCCTATTATTTCATGACAGCTCTCATTTAGAACTGGGTGTGTTTTCTTGGCATGAACTGATTGTTCCCATACTGGACATGCATACTCTGCAGTGGAGTAATAGAAGGCAATAGCAGGGTTCAAAATGTAGTTGGGTTTGCTCCCACTTTCAGGTGACCAGCTTTTGAAGTACATTGTTGCAGGCACTGACTTTCCCTTTCATTTTCTCTACATGTGCTTTGAATGTAAGTGTTTGGTCCAATGTAAACCCCAAGTACACAGGGTTGGGATGATTAGTTGGTGGGATTCCATCCCAGATGATATTTAATTTCCACTAAAATTGGCTTCTCTGTGACATAAGTGAAAATTTGTGACCTGCATCTTGGCTGGGTTGGCATAAAGCTGGTTCTTATTGCAGTAATGTGAGAGATTGCTCAGTGAGCATATTAGTCTGTTGTTGATGGTGGCGAAGTCCTTCTTTTGCAACATGATGTATAGATCATCAGCACATATGAAGCTCCTCACATTACTCTGTGTGGGTTGGTTGTTGGTATATAGGATAAAAAGGAGTCGGTGCTAGTATGCTATCCTGTGGGAGGCCACTTTATTGCTGTCTTCATCAGCTCCATTTCTTGCACATTTCTGTTCTTCAAAAGAGATCGGATGACCTGCACTAACTAGGTGGTAATCTTGTGTCATATTGTAGACTTCGGCAAGCACATTTTGGTGGATGAACGTGTTGTTATGTTGTCTGTAGGTCTACAAACACAGCACCTCTAATCATTCCTTTTTCAAATACATTTTCTATATGATGGGTGATGTTTAGTATTTGGCTGGTGCAGGACTTGTCTGGTCTAAATCCAGTTGTTCTGGTATTAAATGTTCAATAGGAAGTGAAGTGCAGTTGAGGATAAGGCATTCGTAAAGCTTATAAAGATGGCATGGAAGTGACGCTAGTTTGAAGTTCTCTGGGCTGGGGGCATCCTTCCCTGGCTTTAATAAATCTATTACACAGGCCTGTTGCCGTAATTTAGGTATTCTAAGGGTTGATGAGCAATTGTTAAAAAGGCATAAGACATGTAACTTAGTCGTGGGACCAGATGTTTGAGCTGCTCCATGCATATGTTGCTGTGTCCAGCTGTTTGCTCTTCTTCAGATGACTTATTCCGGTGTCAAGTTCATTCATTGTGTAGGGCATGCTAAAATGATTTTCCTCCAGATCAGTTTGCTGTCTAATCTGCATTTTAGGCTATTTGTTTAAGACTTTGCTATTAAGTAGAAATTGGTGAGCAACCTGGTTGGCTGTGATGTTGTGGTGTTGCTGTACTTTCTTTGGGTCAGCTTTTAATGAGCTTGCAAATGGTTAAGTGATCCTTTGATCAGTTCTTTCCATCTTCATTGCCTTCCTTGGAGAGTGTTAGTTAGGGCTGTCCCTGCTGCAGTAGTGTCTCCTGAGAGAGGATCTCTTTGAAACATTTGCTGGTATTTTTTGTATTCAACTGCTAATATGGGAGTAAGCCCTGGTGGATACTCAGTTCTGCATCCTAGAGATACATTCGTCTTGGAAGTTTTGCGCAGTGCGTTCACAACGAGGTCTAGTTATCTGAGACCTGGTTGGATGTGTGACTTTTTTTTGTCAACGTCTTCAGAAAAGCCTTTCGAATCTGCTTTCTTAAAACTGAAGCATCTATATTGGTACTATATTTGGAGTTATGGCTGCTGTGATACTGATAGCAACTGGTCTGTGCTGTGTTTGGGGAATGGGTTCCAACATGTCTTTTTTGCACATAACTTCTATATTTCTATAAACAAAAGTGAGGATTACAGCTTCATCTCCATTGGGAGCTAGTCAAAGACCCAGGTAGCTCCGTGTCATGGATCAGGCTTAGGTGGTATGCCTTGGCCCACATCTTGAACAAGTTGTCATTCTCGTTCTTTTTGCTGTAACCTGTCAGATTACTATGGCTATTCAAGTCACTCATGATCATGCATGCTTTTTCAAGGTCTGGGTTTCTTGGGTGTACAAAGGCAAAATGCTTCCTGGGGGCTTATAAATGGAAGTTATTGAGATGTTGTCAATATTGATGGTCAAGACTTCAGTGTCATTTTTTCCCATCATCGATGTGTTGATGAGCTCTGGTTTTACGAAAACAGCACTACCCTATTTCTTGTGCTGCCTTCACAAAACAAATAGACAAGTGCCAAGATTTATCTCTGAAAAATTGTTTCAGATGGCTGCATATTTATTCATTAATCTTGTCAACGTTCTGAACACATTGTAGCTGCTGGGGAGAAGGGAAGAATAGGGAAACAGTGGTTTGTTCAGCATATTCAGTAGGGAATTAAAAAAAAGTGAGGAGGGGCAACATTAGTTTGAATCAAGAAAGGGACACAGAATATTATTCTAATATTATAAAAACATCTGTCTGTCTGTGCGCTTTGATTGGCTGACAAACAGCCAATCCATTTGCGAAGAAGCATTTGGACAAGTGGTAGTGCATAGCCATGATGGTGGGACACAGAGGAT
>NW_017728950.1:26296208-26314367 GCF_001723895.1 Crocodylus porosus
GTTGCCAAATGAAGCAGATCAGTTGTGCCAGCATGTGTCCTGGCACAGCTGACGTTCATTGTGCAACACAGATGTCACCTGTTATCCTGTGGAGTTGGGCTACCACTCCTGAGGCTTAGGAGGCCTGATCCTATGGTACAAATGTAAACAGGGGAATCCTAGGTTCCCTGCTTCCAGACACATGCCCCAGGAATCCCGTGGCAGGCATAGGGCTGCTGAATCCCTGGGACTGTCTCTGACTGGGTTTCCCATGTGTGGACATGCGCCCTGAGTTGGGGTGCAGAAGTGCAATATGCGTGTCCTGATTTCTGGATATGCCTCTGCAAATGGGGGAACCTGGGCTGCAGGCCTGTCATAGGCCCAATCCTGCATGCCTGGGAATGTGAATTTCCTGGGTGCATGGGATCAGGCCCCTGAAGCCCCAGCAGCACCTGCCCAAGGCACCTTAAGAGCACAGGCAGCTCTGGAAGACAAACTTACACCACTTCTCTCACGGCTACAAATTTTTGGCACTTGTGGTGCAACAAAAGGCGTGGACGTCTGTTTGCTTGGCTTTTGTATGGCGGCACAAAGATGACATCTGTTTCTAGCCTGACTTCAGTCTAACAGCTCATTGCATAGTGATGCACTTTCTTTACTTTGATGTGAAAATGTTGCCTTTGCAGTACTCCTACATTTGCCACCAAGAGAATGTAGCAACTTGTAAATTTCAACCTTGTAACTCACTGTTTCTAACTTAAATTTTCTTGAAGTACATTGGGAAAACTATTTGACTGCTTACATGCTGTCTGTTTGAAAGCTAATAGACTTCCATATGATTTAGAAGCATTTGGGTGGGGGTGGAGGTTTTATAATTGTAACATTTTAAAATAAAGATGACTTGCCAATAGTAGTTTTTATTGTTGATGTGAGATGCATGCAGAAAGAGTCCATGTTTGCATCCAGGAAAAAACAGTGAAACTGACGAGACAAACTATCATATGCACAATGTGAACCAATCAGTAATTTCTCATAGTAGTCTTGAATGTAATAATAGTAGGTGGAGAGATTTAACAAGTGGTATATTTTAAAACTGAGTATCCCTTTAATATCCAGAAGATATGTGAACATTATTACCCTTAAGTGAAAAGGGAGTGTGATACCAGTGACAAATCAGAATATTTTTAAACTTTAAGAACTATTCTGCAAGATGTCCTTTTTGTTATTACATTAATGATAGAATCAAGATAAAATTCTCATTTGATCTGCTTTATTTTAGCATTTAGTACTCATGAACTAAGTTTTACTCAGGCCTTTTACAGTTTTTGGGTAATGTAGAACAGCAACATCTACTGGTAGCTCTCAGTATATACCATAACACAAGAGATTAGGAGCATGGAAAATAACAGGAGTAGTACTATGGATAACTATACCACTTTTCTACAGAATACTTAATCTACAGTCTTAATTTAAGTCTGCCTATTTTTATAGCTTGAGTAGTGTAAAATACTAAGTCAAAACTTTTCTTTGCAGTAAAGTAAAACTGCATTTTTTTTTTTTTTTTGTAAAATGCATTTGCATTCCTTTACAAAATAGATTAGGTTTTTTTTCAGTACATCTGAAGTGTAAACACTGTCATTCTGCAGAATAATGCCTGTATAAAGGAATCACTTGCCAGGCTCATGGTTACATCAATGTGACGAGGCTGCCATGAAAGTGAACATTTAACAGTTATGAATATTAAGACACTTACATGAGTTATGTGACTTATGACTACATCTGCACAGTAAAACAAGATCAAGCATTGCCTCTATCTGGCTGGAGGTAGCTGAATTGTATCAAATGGGTTGGAAATGCAGTGGCAACACGTAGTGCTTGCCTCCTAATTTATACAAACTACACGCAGGTTGGGTTTCAGTTTTTTGTTAAAGTGTTACAAAAAAGTTTTGGTGGAACAAAATCATTCTGAGCTGAATATTACTTCAATTATTAGCCCTTTAGCATGTTTAACATCTGTTTCAGTGCAGATGTGATTATTTGTGGTTGACCATAGTGGCATGCAGAGTTGTTGCCTTTTCTCAGAACTCTTCACTGAAGAAGGCAAAGGTGTATAAATATATCCATCTCCTAATCCAACTTCAGATGAAGATCTGGGCATCGATAGGCATTTAGTATCCAAGTTTTTAATTCATTGACTATTCATGACCCCCTTTCCCAGTAGTGGCTCTGCATCTACACCTGTGCAACGTAGTATGGTCACTTTTTTTGCATAACTTAAAAGTAATTAAATAGTTCCCTTATGTGAGGAAGAAGACCATCAGTCAGTTCCGAAAGTGGATTCAGCAGTACTTATTTGGACAAATGTGCAGTAATGCAACTTGTGACAATGCATTAATACACATTAAAGTCTTCAAGTGAAGAGATAGGAAGTCCTTCTAAATGTTGAAATGTTCTCTCCTATCTTTTTCTTTAATTTGTTCTGACAGATTCATTTATTCAGTGCTTTAAACTAGCTACACTGGGAGTTGTACACTTAAATCAGTTTGGTGTTTTATTGCTGCCTGAGGTAGACCTGGATGTGAACTACAGGGAAACTGATCCAGCCTCTGGGGAACTTGTACAACTGTCCTAACAGGAAAGGACAGTGTGTTTTGATAGGTGGTGCTTTGCTTTTTCTGTGACCACTTCCTTCTTAGGAAGGTAGTAACTTGGCTCCTCCTTATAAAGAGAAGCACAATTCCTTGCAAGGCCACAAGTCTGTCATGCCTTCATAGGTCTTGAAATCTATGGAATATGACTTTCTTTATTGTTACCTTTGACTAATCTAAATGACCCAATTGAGGGCTGAACTCTGATTGCTGGTAGGGGAGGCAGAAGGAGGAAGGTTAGTTCTTTGCTGGAATTGAACTGTTTTCTCGATCCTAGATGGACAGGACAGGATGGAGAAGCCAAAACCTGCAGGAAGATGCCTTCCTCTTCCTCAAATGCTTTCTACTTCCTTTTGCAGTGCAAGAAAAATGGGTAGATGTTCTCTTTCCAAACTTTACAAAAACCCAATAACAACAAATCTTTGGAGTCTTTGGCTCTGTGTAAATGCCAAATGTCTGTGAAGGAACTCAATCTACGATACGTGCCAATAAACCAATACTACAGTTCAAATATTTAGAAGCGATTGCAAGGGTTAAGAAAATGAAGATTTAGGTGCATAGGGATCTGTCTAGCTTTTAATCTTACTGGCTTCTTAAAAAAACAACCAAACTCTGTTGTTTTAGGCAATCCTGACTATCCTGGATGCCCACCTACATTGAGACCATCTTGTTTGCAGTGGAAATAGTTTGCAGTGGAAACAAGCCTATTCTTGATAAAGTGAAGCTCCCGATTGTAGTTTAGTGTTCAAGTTATGAACACTGTATACTAGGTTCATTTAAAGCATTTTTAAAATATAAAGAACTTTTAGCCACAAAATCTAGAAGTTAAACAGACTAAGAAGGTGCTGGTCACAATAAGATATTAGATGCGTTTGAGGACAGCTTTAGCTCACAGCTGGCATTGACAGTAACAAGTGGTGAGAGTCTTGCTAAAGTTGTATCATGTTGTGTTGCTGTCGATAATTGTTAAGTATCAGAATGTAAGTAAATGTTCTTATATAATATTAACCAAAAACTCAGAAATTTAAATTGTGAACTAGTGAAGCTGGACAGAAATAAAGAACATAGTTGGTGAAGAGAAGTGTATTTTAATCTTTGTTCTAGGGCAAATTAAGGGCGCCTTGGCAAATATGACTAACGATGTGAGGGACTATATGTAATAAGGAGTCTTTTGAATGGGTATGTTGGAAATTTATATATGTTTTTATATGTGTATGTATATATTTACAACTAAAAACTGTCTAAGTTGCAGAACATTTCAGTGTGCTGTCTATTATAATGAAGCCTCTTAAGAGATTGTAGGGAAACAATTTCATGAGATCACACTTAGTGAAGAGATTTTAATGAATAATTGGAAACTTTCTCTTAAATTTCAGGTATCTAGTATTTTATTGTCCACAAGATATGTTCTACCGATGCTTTTCCTTTCTGCCTCTTCGACTGATGGTTGCAGGAATGAAAGAAGTGACTAGAACTTGGAAGATAACGGGTGGAATCACACATGCGAACAGCCATTACAAAAATGCCTGGCTTATCATGGTAGCTGTTGGCTGGGCTAGAGGTAGTATATAAAATAACTTGTTCTGATGAATTGCGATATTTAAAGTTATACTGACATAACCAGCTCTCTAGTCTTAGCTGTATCACTGTATCCTGTCTTGCAGGGATGTTGCCTTAAACACAAACTGTTGCCCTCTCAGGGAGGGAAAGCTAGTGTAGCAATTTCTCTGCTCACATTAGGAATAGCATTTAATGATTTTGGAGGGAGCCATGTCTGTCACGGTTAAAGGATGAGTGGTCAGTGGCAAAAAGAACTGATGGGCCTGCTATGTAATTTGAACAGTATTTTTAAAATAGCTCTTAAAGCTCTTGTATTTCTGAATGGCTGGAATGCTACCTTATTTAATGTTTCTTATATGTCTTAAGACTTTTGATAAACAGATACGTTTGTGTAATTATTTCCTAAACTACCTATCATATCTAGAAATCTATTGTAAAACTCAATGTCAATGTTAGTACTCTATAGCCAGGAGTATTCAGTGAAGTTCTGCACTTCATAGGAGTGTAAAGACAAGTTGTAACCGGAAGTGATTGCAACTTTTGCTGTCCCAGTTGATCATAAAACCTATTGACCAGTCGGACTGCAACACTTCAGTTGTTCCTTTTCTTCCACAGTATATTAATCTATGCATATGTTTCTTATAATCCTCAGACTTTAACTTCTCATAATGGAGAGCTTAGACTTTGAATACAGAGGTCACTGTAGTATGAGGTTGTTTGAAAAATAATGTGAACTTCAAAATAAAACGATTTCATGTGCAATAAGTGGTAACACTACACAGCAGTGGAGATCATGGATGGGGGCATTACCAAATGCACCCATCACTTGCAAGTTATGTATAGAAGTGGTGTGGTCCAGCAAATGATCATTACACAGTTATTTTATTTTGAAATTGGTGTTACTTTTTGAAATGCCCTCATGTATAACAACAATGTAAGATCTGTGTAGAAATTCAAATCTGCCTTCCTCTGAATAAATGGAATACAATGCCCTAAATTAATGAACTAGTGACTTCAGATGTGTCTAAGCGTCTATTTTGTGTGCCCATTCTTATAATACCTGACTTTCAAAGGGGAGGTTTTTAGCAACTGGTTCTTTAAGGTGTCTGACACTAGTAACTGGTTAAGCAAGTTACCACTGAAAGTTTCGACTAATCTTTGTCTAAATCTTCATTTCTGGCACCAGATCATGTTTCCCTGAAGTTAGTGGGGGATTTTGCTGCTCATCAAGGGCACTCCTAGCTACTAAATCATGACGATGGTAGTACTGACATGTTTTACCTTATTGCATTTTCAGGAGCTGGTGGTGGCTTAATCTCTAACTTTGAACAGCTGGTGAGAGGTATCTGGAAACCTGAAAGTAATGAGCTACTGAAGATGTCTTAGTAAGTTGATATAACCATATTGCAACAAGAATAATTTTGAAAACCACATTCAGGCTAACTTCCTTGGTTGAGCTTTTGAAAATAAATGTGAGGAGACTGCTTATAAATTCAGTCTAAAGCTTTTCTATTTGCTTGACCTCTCTGAGACCATTAACTCATCATATCACTTCATAGGAACACAGGACTGGAAGAGACCTCTTGGGTTACAGAGTCCAGTCCCTTGTGGTTTGCTGACAACAAGACAAGAAGTTTTTTGTCTGGAAGTGTTTGCAAGAATATTTCAGGCTCTCTAGTACAGCCATAAGGCATCCCATCACAAGCTTAGGACTTGATACAAAAAGTCCTTAGTATGCTGTGAGGGGAAAAGGCAGGAGAGACTATGGGTGTTACCAAAGCCTGCGTGTCCAGATGAAAAATTGTCAGTTTGCAAAGACAGCTCATTACAATTGGCAATTGTCTGAATTGGCAAGGCAAAAATTCTTGTCTTCTAAAAATGTTCATTTACTGTGTTT
This sequence comes from Crocodylus porosus, assembly GCF_001723895.1. Taxonomy (NCBI): domain Eukaryota; kingdom Metazoa; phylum Chordata; order Crocodylia; family Crocodylidae; genus Crocodylus; species Crocodylus porosus. The sequence goes on from NW_017728950.1 coordinate 26,302,293, forward strand.
CTGACTGAATTGAGTGTGGCAGGGTAGTATGAATGAAGTATGATTCTTCTGATGATCTGTGGTTCTGAAAGTAAGTAGATGATCTCCGTTTCCCAGAGTCTGGTCACTTTCAGCACTGAACACGAACATGCACTCCCTCCAAAAAACAAACAAACAAGCAAAAAAAATTCCTCGCCTTTCTGGTCATATGCAAATCAACTATTAAATATTTAAGTTAGAGCAATATCTTTCTATTAAAAGACAGATGCTGCTAGTGTTCTCCAGAGGGTAAAATGGGATTATTAAACAATTTAGCTTCTGTCTGAAGAAAAAGTGAAGTGAAATTGAGTAGTAGACCACAAAATACTACTGCAAGGGCAGATAAGCCCATTGTGGGCATTTTTAAACTAGTTTGCCTCCCCATGTGCCTTCCCATTTAGCTTCCATGGAAATAACTTTTCAAAAACAAGGTTACGACTTCTGGTGTGAGAAAAGCAGCAGAAACAGGTAAATACTTCAAAATCCTGTTTTCATCCAGCTGTCCTTGGTAATAAAGAATGACAGGACAGCAATTCAAAATATATGAGCAGAATTATTTCCAAAAAGAAGGCTCTTCAACACTTACGGTGTCAGCTACTCTCTAGTGATCTACATTTTTCATACTTGGTGGAAAAATGGTTTTACTCAGTTTGATGCAATGCAGCTACTTTCCTATTTAAATTTCTGAGCAAAAGAATATAGTTGCAAATACCAAATTGTTGCATTGCAAAGACTAAAAGCAGATGTTCAGTATGCCAGGACAATGAGAAGTTGGACACACACCAGTCCTCCTGGCTTGAAATGTAAGAAAACCCATGGCAACTTTTTCCCAATGGTTGGTGGTTACAAAGATAAATTCATTAATCTAGAGGGGTTTGAAAAACAATTGGACAAGTCTTGGAGCACAGGATTGCAAATATAAATGTAAGAATAAAGCTGAACTTTTGATCACAAAAAACATTCCAGATGCATTGAGTGAGTGGAGGCTGCTGCATCTACATGTGCACTTAACTACAGAGCTGACTAACTAGCTCTGCAGTAAAGAGTTGCTGTTTATATGTGCACCTGTATTAGGGTGCACTAAATTTATTAACTCTGCTGTAGGATAGTACTGTCCGGGACAAATAGCCTACATTGGAGTAGTTATGTGCACTGAAACACGTGTAGACCAGTCTGGTTCAGGCACAAGCATGCTACAGTGCGGGGGCTGTGTGCCATTTAGCCCCCCACTGTAGCACCCTCAAGTCCCAGTCAGCTCCTTCACAGCACATTAAGCTGGGACAGAGCTGTGGAGCAGATCCCAGCTGGCAGGCAGACTCCCCCAGATTTCCCTGCCAGCCCAGGTTGCTCTGCCCTGGCTTAATGTGTTGCAGTCGCAGATGCAAATGCTGCACCTAGGAGTAATTAAATTCTGGTACAACATGCACTGGAGTTTATTGACATGTTCTAATTATGTGTGGATAATAGATAGATAACATTTTAAGGTGTCAAACTATGTTTCTATTTTTCCCCAACCCCCCTAGAAAGCTAGTTCTAGAGCACACAAGAAGCTGTCCTTTATACCCTTAGTCCTGAACTGAAGACTCATTTGTATTGCACAAAACAATGCTATAGAAAGACATGCCAGGCCTCCTGTGTTCCTGAACTGAAAGTAGTGTAGGACTAATGTGAATGTAGTTGAGTGCACAGGTGCAACATGCCTCGATTTGGGACTAGATTTGTGCTGTGTGTGCCAAAAGAATTATTCAAAATTCTTGTGGAAGAAAAAGAATGATGTGGTTGGATACCTTCTTTAAGAACATAAACAAATATTTGAGACCACTTAATAGCGAGAGGAGAAAAGGGCTTGTGAAAGGCAAAGCAAACTGAATATATTGTTAATAAAACAGAGAAAACGAACAATTTTTTTCTGAAATGGAAAGGTCACATGATATAACTTCGTTAATCCGTTAACAAATCTTATAATTAATCTTTAAAATTTCTTGCAACAAATTTTTAACCTTTCATTTTCAGGCAAGGCCTTAGTTATGAGTTGTATGTGTTGCGGGGGTGGGGAAGCCACCCAATACTTGTGCTCCAGGTAACTGTTTCAGTTGGAGGGTGAAGGTGAGAAATTCACACACCATGTTTGCTTTCCAGCCCTGTAAAAGTAACTCTGGTAGGAGCCATACTCTTCACACTGCAACATACCCAGAGCCTGCCAATAGCGAGACACGACCTTATGTTCTTTTATACCATCTTTCTGGTAGTTACAAAGGTAAGAATTTAGAAGTATAATGCATATATTTTAAAATAATTACACAACTGTATTTTGTTTACAGTTCTTTAGAGCAAGAAGCATAATTAACTGGTTGCCTACTGAAATATCACTTTCTTCAGAAAAGGGAAAACTGAGATCTGTTCAGTATCAGTTGATGAACATTGTGTTGCTTAACTGAAGTGAATGGAGTCAACCTAATTTACATCAGGACCCAACACACAGAAAAGAATTGGTCCTAGTTGCAAAGGAAATGGAGTTCCTCTGCAGACTCCTGTGGGAGATGTCCTTTTGATATGCAGGCAGTATAGCCCCTGTCTCTGGACTGTCTGGTTTAGGGGATGTGACAAGTGTCTGAAAATTTAGGAGAGCTCCAAATGGGAGTACTTTCTGTTGGGGCAGACAGTTGAATCATCTTGCTAAACCACTATACAAACAATGTCTTAGTACATTTACTGACTGTGGACAAGGCTGTAGAGTGGGTTAGTTGGTTGCAAGTTTGCTTTATGTATCATAGAATTATAGCAAATTTAGGGTTGGAAGGGACATCAGGAAAACATCTAATCCAACCCCCTGTTCTAAGCAGGACCATCCTCAACCAAATCATTCCAGCTAGGGCTTTGTCAGACTGGATCTTAAAAACCTCCAAGGATGGAGATTCTACTGCCTCTCCAGGTAACTTATTCTAGTGCTTCACTACTCTTAGAGAGAGATTTTTTTTTCCTAATATCCAACCTAAACTTCCCTTGCTGCAACTTGAGACCATTGCTCCTTGCTCTATCATCTGTCACCACTGAGGACAGTCTACTCCATCTTCTTTGTAACCACCCTTCAGGTAGTTTAAAGGCTGCTATCAAATCCTGCCTCAGTCTTTTCTTCTGCAGACTAAATAAACCCTTTTCCCTCAGCCTCTCCTAAGAATTTGTGTTGCAGGCCCCTAACCATTTTCATTGCCTTCCACTGGACACTCCAACTTGTCCACATCCTTTCTGTAGTGGGGAGCTGTGGCAGGGCACTGTAGGTGCCTGCCACTTTAAGGCCCTGGAGCTGGCAGCCGCCAGGTGCCTAATGAGGCCATTTTAGATTCAGGACTGCCCATATCAACAAGGCAGTTTGGCTTCTGGAGGCCAGGCAACAACACTGCCTGGCCAGAGGGCTCCTGAGTTCCATCCGGAGGTAAGGGAGGAGCTGTAGGGGATGGTAAGGAGGCTCCTGGTCCTGGGCATGACCTAAAACTGCACCCTGCCGGGAGTGGGTAGCCTGGTGGGGCTCCCAGTGGTGCGGGAGCCCCCAGGAAATGCCAGGCCAGTGATCACCCTGGTGAAAGGTGGGTTGGGGTGCCTTAACCCCTAGCCCTCACCTTTGGGTGAATTCATGTTCCATCGGAGGTAGTAGCACCACAGTCTGCTGCCCAGGGGGGAAGTGGGACCCTGGGGCACCAGTCATGGTGTGAGGTACCCCAGCTCCCCACGTCCGGGAAGCGGGGCCCAGAGGGGGAACCCCTGGAGACAGTGAGAGGCTAGAGACTCCGACCTGAATGAGAGAGTACCCTCGACTGGCCCATGCTGGGGCCAGGGGTTCCGACTGTCCTGAAGGTGGGTCACGGTTGGTAGCCAAAGGTCCTGGGGGGACCACACCCGAGAGGGGAAAAATAGCTTCAGGGAACTACATGGCCTGTATGAAGGTGGATGAGACCACCTGACCAGAGGACTCTAGGTTGGGATCCTACAGTAGGATTCTGGGGCCCGTTGTGTGGGATTGGTGCATATTAGAACATCATGATGTCAGCTGCGAGACTTGGGCTGCGGTATAGGGGAGGAATGGAGCTGCAGATGGTGCCACCTAGCAGCAGGGCAGAAAATGGGCAGTCTCCCACTTAATTAACACCTCAATTAATTAAGATCAAGGTGTGGCAGGAGAGAAGGTGGGCGGTTAGCCCAGAAACAGGTGGGCAGGCTGTGGAGAGATGGGCCCTGATTGGCCCTGTTACAGGGGCCCAAAACTGCAGACGGTACTCCAGATGTGGCCTCACTAGTGCAGAATACAGGGGAACAACTACTTCCCTCAATCTGCTGGCAACACTCCTACTAATGAAGCCCACTATGTTGTTAGTCTTCTTGGCAACAAGAGCACACTGTTGACTCATTCAACTTATTGTCCACTGTACCCTCTGCAGAAAAGAACCTGGGGGTGCTGCTTGCTCCCAAGCCTGTAGCAGTGCATGGAATTCTTCTATCCTAAGTGCAGGACTTTGTACTTTGTTTTTGTTGAACCTCATGTGATTTCTTTTGGCTCAGTTCTCCAAGTTGTCTAGGTCACTCAGAATCCTAGCCCTACCCTCCAGCATATATCGACTACTCCCACCTTGGTGTCATCTGTGAACTTGCTGAAAGTATGCTCCATACCATCTTCCAGATAGTTAATAAAGATATTGACTAAAACCAGCCTTGGGATTAACCCCTGGGGCACTCCACTTGATACTGGCTGCCAACTAGACCTTGAGCCATTGATCACTACCTGTTGAGCCTTAGGATCGAGCCAATTTTCTTTTCACCATACAGTTCGTTCATCCACCCCATACTTTCTTAGCTTGCTTGCAAGAATGCAGTGGGAGACCGTATCAAAAGTCTTGCCTAAGTCAAGGTATATCGCATCCACTTCTTTCCCTGCATCCATAGAGCCAGTCATCTCATCGTAAATGGCTTTCAGGTTGGTCAGGCATGACTTGCCCTTGGTGAATCCATACTGACTGTTCTTGATCACTTTCTTCTCCAAGTGCTTAGAAATGGATTCCTTGAGGACCTGTTCCGTGGTTTTTCTGGGGACTGAGGTGAGGCTGATTGGTCTGTAGTTCCCTGGATCCTTCTCCTTCCCTTTCTTAAAGACAGGCACTATATTTGTCCTTTTCCAATCATCTAGGACTTCCCTTGATTGCCACAAGTTTTCAAAGATAATGGCCAGCGGCTCTGCAATCACATCCGCCAATTCCCTCAGCACTGTCAGATGCATTGCAGCTGGCCTCATGGACTTGTATGTGTCCCAACTTTTTCTAAATACTCCCTAACCTGTCCTTTCACTACTGTTGGTTGCTCACCACCTCCAAACTGTGCTGCCTGGTGCAATAGTCTGGGAGCTGACCTTGCCTGTGAAGACTGAGGTAAAAAAGACATTGAGTACTTCAGCCTTTTCCTTGTCTGTCACTAGATTGCCTCCCCCATTCAGTAAGGGATCCACACTTCCCCTGACCTTCCTCTTGTTGCTAACTTACTTGTAGAAACCCTTGTTACCCTTCACACCCCTTGCTAGCTGCAACTCCAATTGTGTTTTGGCCTTCCTTATTTCTTCCCTGCATGCTTGAGCAATATTCTTATGCTCCTCCCTAGTCATCTGCACAAGTTTCTACTTCTTGGAAGCTTTCTTTTTCTGTTTAAGGTCACTGAAAGATTCTCTGCCAAACCAAGCTGGTCGCCTACCATATTTGCCATTCTTCCTGCACATTGGGATGGTCTGTTCCTGTGCCCTTAGTAAGGTTTCTTTTAAAGTACAGCCAGCTCTCCTGGATTCATTTCCCCATCAGACTGACCCCTCAGGTGATCCTGCCCATCACTTCCCTAAGTGAATTCAAGTCTGCTTTTCTGAAGTCCAGGGTCCTTATTCTGGTGATCTCCTTTCTTCCTTTTGTCAGGATTCTGAACTCAATTATCTCATGGTCTCTGCTGCCTAAATTACCATTCACTTCTACATCCCCTATCAGTTCTTCCCTGTTTGTGAGCAGCAGGTCAAGAAGAGCATGGCCCTTAGTTGGCTGCTCCAACACTTGCACCTGGAAGTTGTCCCCAGTGCTCTCCAAAAACTTCCTAGCTTGCCTGTGCAGTGCTGTAGTGCCCTCCCAGCATGTGTCAGGGTGATTGAAATCCCCCAGGTGCACCAGGGCCTGTGATCTGGAAATTTCCTCTAGTTATCTGTAGAAAGCCTCATCTGTCTTATCCTCTGGTGGTTTATAGCAGTAGCCCACCATGACATCATCCTTGTTGCTCTCCCCTCTGACCTTAATCCAGGGACTTTCAACAGGCCTTCCTCAGTTTCATACTGGAGCCCTGAGGAATCATACAGCTATCACTTCTGAACATCAGCTGATTTTAACGGGATGTTTAAAATTTTATGTTTCAATGGTGTGGTTTAGAATTACACCTCTATAAGCATACACCTGTGATCAGACATCTTGGTTTAGGGATAAAAATTGCTTGCTTGTGTGGGCAGGGTATATATTGGTGTTTATATTGGAGATGTGCTAAGATCAGGATGAGGCATATGGCTCTCATTTAGCCATCTAATTAGGACTTAATTCAGCAAAGCCCTTACTTGATAGTATGTCCTCTGAACATGAGCAAGGCTTTGTAGTTTGAAAGGTTCAGTCCTGGATTAGATCCATAATCTGGAAGACTGCTACAGGTAAATTATTCTTTGTTACTAATTATGGCTAAAAGCATTTATCACTAATGGCTCTTTAATATTGTGAAGCTTTTAGCTTTTGACTTTACACTACTAGCAGCGAAGCATTCTTGTAATAGTATGGAAATCATGGCTGGTAGCCTAGCAGGGCATTAACACCCCCCTCTTCTACCCTCTGTCATCAGGGAGTTCTTATTTCATCATTCTCATCCACTCCTCCATCATGTGTCTAAGCTTAGCTCGATTAAATGTATGCAAGAAAAGCTTATTCACTATATTTCAGTCTAATTTTGAAGTAGCTACTTTGGCATTGTTTACTGCTTATCTTAGTTAAAATGCACTTACTTTTATTAAGATTGCACCAGAAGCTACAAAACTCTTATGTAGAATGTGGGCAACTCTGTTCCCTAATTAACAGGGTTTCTAGAATTCAGTGCTGAATGCTTGGTGCAAGTTTGTAGAGCAGCTCTAAAACACCTAAATTACTCTTGTTCTTGTTTGCTACTACAAATCTGTGGGCATGGCATTCAAAATAGAAGCATTTTGCTTTAGAAAACGTAAGTGTGTAACCTGAAGGTGAAATGGGACAATTGTTAGTGAAGTGTATAGATTTACACTGTACAAAACCATTTATGTGGGTGGCACTTGTTACATGTATTATGCAAGCTTGTCTGTGTAGATTGCTTGAAAAACTGAAGTTTTCTTATTTAATGTGGTATGTTCTTTTTTAGGTAACTATGATGTTAACACCATCTGCAATATCTCCATTTGCTCCCTTTGAAGCTGTACTGCGCCGCATGCTCTTTGGTTGGCAACACCCTCCATCTAACACGAAGAGCGAAGCCAAATTATCTTCCCCTAGCACCTCTTCATCCTGTGACACCCCTTCCACTAGAGGAAACAGTGATGGTGCTAAGAAAAGACAAGTGAAGAAAGTGGAATAAGTGGCTAAAAGTCTTCATATTCTGTTGTGGCTATACTACTCTAAGACCATTCTATTTTTCAAATGATGTGAAAGGAGAACTTTTAAAGAAAATATGTGCAGCAAGAATAGCAGTTGTAGGTGTTGCACTGCTGTAAGGTGGCTAACCTTAAGAGTAATTTCTGTAAACTGCAAATTAGATGTTGCAAATCTGTATCATGTTGGATTTTAAGTGGTACTGATTAAGATTTTTATAGTATTGATTTTACTAAATGAAATTTTATTGTTATTTTTATATTTATGAATTTTTAAATGGTAAAAGCTAAATAAACTTACAACAATATTTTTCTTTACCTTTCTGTAATATCACTATATTCACAGCCATCATTTTCATTGAAATGGACTTGCACTGCCAACTATAAAAAGTACCATATTCCAAAGTATGAAAGGTTCTAACAGTTGCCATTTAAATTATGTAAATTACAAATATTCACATAATATGAATAAAGTGGAATCTTTTTTTCCCTGAACAACTGTGGAATTGTACAAAAAGAGACCTTTAATGAGAAAAATACCTCTTATTAATGTCATTTTGTTGCACTAGAAACTAATTAAAGCAAAGGCTTCACTTCCTACTTGCCAAATAAAAGTAAATGCTTTCACTTTTATAAAAATAAACAAACAAACAATTTGGACCTGTAGCTAGTTAACATGTCTCCTGTTTACTTAGGTTAACACTGTTACTTGCAAGCTCAATTTCTCTTCTGTCCTGCATGCAGTAACAATATTACATTGCTAATTTATACATTTTTAATTAAGGTATGTGATCTGTAGTATCTTCCTCCTTTGCTTTTGAGTAGATGTGTTTGCATGGAATCTTATCCTCTATGTGCAACACCATTATCTTCTGCTTTCTGAACTGGGCTTCCTTTTACAAAGAGGAAATGATGTATTGCAAGTAATATCCATTTTTTCCAACCTAAAAGTCTTGCTACCTTAACTGATTCTGTTTGGAAGAAGATAAATTAGGAGCTAGCACTGGTGTAGCAATTTTCATTGGTGGTAATGGGGAAGAACTTTTAGTTGCCCTTGGTTTCTGCTGCATTTTACTACTTCCTTCTTCTTGCTGCTTGTTTGCATATTATTATGGCAGATTACATTTCTAGTAGCTAGTCTTTCAGTTCTAGATTATCTGTAAAAGATGTCATGTAAGTGGCAATACCACAGTGCATGTTTTCTGTGTGTCAGGGTAGGCATCTCCGTTTGATTTGTTTATGTAACTGGTTGGTATGATAGGCCTTTGGGTCTCTCTTGCCTAGGGTCTTACCCCCTTACAACATCGGGGTGCGATTGTGAGGGTAGCATTACCTGTATGTCTTGTTGGTTGTCCCTCTCACCTGCCACATCTTGATGTTCTTCTTGGGGGAGAGTCTTTGTAGGTAACCTGTGCGATCTCACTCATTTGGTTTCTTTGTTGGGGTTCCAACCTCCCTTTTACCCCACCCTTACTACATCCAGGGCTGCAACTGGCATTGTCGTCTACGAGTTCGCTTGCCTGGGTAATAGGTTCTTACCCATGCTGCCCTTTTGTAAGCTATTCTCCAGCCATCAGCTTGTCCTCAGCTGTTCTCTCGCCTGGGCCAGCATCCCCACAACTAAACTTATCACTGCTTTGAGTAAGGCAGTTCTTTAAACAATAACTGAGGAAATTAACTTATCAGCCTCCACTGGTATACCCTTGTGGCCACTAGGTTCTCGCCACAAACTGAGTTATAGGGTTCTTCAGCATCCTGCTGTACCCCTCTGTCCCAGTTGGGCCCTCTGGATACCTGTCCCATTGGTCATTGCTTCCAGCCTTGATACTGTCTGGGTCTTTGTGCCCCACCTTGTCTCTAGGGCCTCAGCCCTCCAGAGGGACTGCTCTCCTTCTCCCTTTTGGGCTCAAATAAATCCTCAGAGCTGGATGGAGCTTCCCCACCAGGGCTTCTGTCGCCTCCCAGCTCCTGTCCCCACTCTTCCCTACCATGTACCTCTGGGCTGCAATGCTGCCTGTCCTGTTAGAGCTCTGAGCCCTCCTGTGTCCCTCTCTTCACTGGGGTGCACAGCTGGCTTAGCTGTCAGGGCGAGCTGCTTGCGATTTCCCGGCCACTCTTCACTGGGGCGCACAGCCGGCTCTGCTCTCTTGGGTAGCCATGTGCAGCTTCCCAACCGCCCTGCCTCAGCATGTTTTCTCCCACACCAACAGCAATCATCTCCAGCTGCTTGCTGCTTGCCCTCTGCCTCTCTGGAGGTCCTCTATGGCTCCACCTTTCTGGTGAGGTGCTCTGGGGCACTCTTCCCTGGCTCCCTCCTTTCTGCGGCATTTTTTTGCCACTTCTGGCCCTGACATACGCCACATCGCTCCTCTTCCAGCCTGCTCATCCTCCGGGCCCCACCCTCTTCAGTGATCTGTAGGCTTAGACTGCTGAGGAACTGCCGTGCCAGAGCCAGCATCATTTTCCCTGCTATGCAGGAAGGGGAGAATGTGGAAAACCCACACGGACAGTCTCTTTCCCCTTCACAGTCTAGTTTTCACAAACTTAATATGTGTCTAGTGAGGACTCCAGGGGAAGAGAACAATGTGGATGCAAAAGTGCAGTCCACATCTGAGAAGGGACCATAGGTAAAGTCTAGTTATCAGAGTAGCTGAGATGGATACATCTAAAACTGGGAAGGAAAAGTTTTCGGGGTATATGTGAGTTTAGATGAGCTCAGCTTTAAAGTAGAACCTTCATAATTATGTACCCATTGTAGTGACCAAAATTAACTAATGCTTTTTCTTCCTTTTAGTTCTAACCAGATCTGCTGAGAGAACACTGGGCCTAATTGTTCACATGAATCAATAACAGAATTGCTAAGTAAATTCTCTCAGTTATACCTTTTTGAAGGTAGTATGGTTGATTCAGGATTGCCAAGGGCCAAAGTGACTTGCAGATGAAGGGAAGAACATGTGGCTCGGTTGTAGTGTTAGGTTGGTTTGCAGGGTTGGCAACTAGGGAAAAACCACACAGAAACGGGCAAATGGATGCCCTGGTACTACAAGTCCCTTCTTCAGTGAGTTGAACTTCTAGAAATCAGCCAGTATCTGAATACTGGTTAATATCTTATGCCTAGTGCAGTAAAACAGGTTGCTTCAATGTAGAAAAGAAAAATAAGCTCGCTGCCCAAATCTGGTCTAGTTGCCAAGAAGACAAAATGAAGATCATTCTTGCCTTGTAATTTTGGAAATTTCTTTTCCAGTAAGGACTGTTGAGACGATAGAACAGGGTGACAGTTTTATACAATTCTTTGGTGATCTGGGACTTTGGATACTCAGGCTGCAAATTAACAGGCAGCTAATGTTTTAATAGCACCAGCAAATATTGTTCTTGTGACACTTCTAAAACTTTTACATGCCTCATTTTCTTAAGAGATGCTTTTTAATGTTGTGATCAAGTGTTCAATAATTGCATTTGATACACTGCGTATGAGCTGCTGAACTGCTGTATGACTGTGAAACATTAGCCAACGTCTGGATACTTTTTGCCCAAACGGATCTGTGAAAATGTGTTTAGGACTATTCTTAAATAAGTTTACAAAGTTTTGAGGCAGAAAATATAGCTTTCTTTGTATGAAATATGGACTTGTGAAGATGATTTTGTTCTTATTAAAGAAGTGGAAAATGTTTCCTGCTTTTTTTGATTATACTTTTTGAACAAATAGAAACATAAGAACAGCCCAGCCCAAACCTATCCAATAACGTATGTTCTGTTTAAAAAAGTAAATGGAAAGATAACATCACATCATAAAACAAGTGTTTCCCTTTTGAGATGGACCTTAAATATTTGCTTTTAAGGACTTAATAGTGGAATACTTGGGGAAATGTTCCAGAGGAACAGAGCAAACTACTTCAATTTTAACTACTTTTCATAGATTTCATAGACATTAGGGCTGGAAGGGACCTCGGGAGATCGAGTCCAGCCCCCTGCCCAAAGGGCAGGAAGGCAGCTGGGGTCATAGGATCCCAGCAAGATAAGCATCCAGTCTACTCTTGAAGGTGTTCAATGTAGGTGCTTGAACCACCTCTGCTGGCAGACTGTTCCAGACCTTGGGGGCTTGGACAGTAAAGAAATTCTTCCTTATGTCCAGCCTGAAACAGTCTTGCAGAAGTTTGTGACCGTTCGACCTAGTCATCCCTTGGGGTGCTCTGGTGAACAAATGTTCCCCCAGATCCTGGTGGTCACCCCTGATAAACTTATAAGTGGCCGTCAGATCACCCCTGAGCCTGTGCTTTTCCAGGCTAAAGAGTCCCATAGCTCTCAGCCTGTCATCGTAAGATCTGTTTTCCTGACCTCTGATCATGCGCGTGGCTCTCCTCTGGACTCTCTCAAGCTTCTCCACATCCCTT
>NW_017728950.1:26314378-26336111 GCF_001723895.1 Crocodylus porosus
GACTTTTTGTTGTCCTTGATGCCTGAAGCTAGTTGGAGTTCAGTTGCAGCCTTGGCTTTCCTGGTTTGCTCCCTGCAGGACCGGACCAGGTGGGACTGAAGGTGGCCACTGCATTTGGGAGCAAGAGGAAATAGCTGGATGCTGAACATTCATCAATATTTAAAGCTTATTGCATCAGCTATAGTATTGTGATGTATGCTGAATAACATGATGGTGGCTTCAGCAGGAGGCATTGTGTTTTTTGAACCTGAGGTAGCACAGCAATCCCTCCTTTTCCTGTCTAGCCTTCACGTCCCCCTCCCCCCACTATTTTTTTAATACTATTATTTGGCTCTGGGTTTCTTCCAACATGCAAGCATGTCTAGCTGCATGAGTTTTCACTTTGCTTTCTGTATGCTTCATACTTGGAAGAAATACAATACGTAAGTCTGGATTATTCATGTTCTTAGGCTGCATTCTTTACCAGGAACCTGTTGGCTAAGTACAGACCATCAAAAAGCCCCAGGCTGAATCAGTTCAATCTTTGTAGATTTCTCTCAGCCACATAGACTGAACTGATAATAAAGTGAATTGATACTCACTTTTGAAACCGGAAAGGCAGCCAGATTCCTTCAGTGCCCCATGCCAATAGCCAGGGGATACCAGAGCATACCTCCCACCCTGCCAGCCACTGCCTAAGGCACCTGAATGCAGCTGAGCAGGGCTTATCTTTGGCTGCCAGCATGTGTCTTCCCCAACCCCTTATTATCCCCCCAGGGGGCAACAGTCCCTCCAGCCTAGGGCTGGCCAGATTCCCCAGCCTTAGTGGGGGTTCCCTGTCCCTGAGCCCTACCTCTGGTGCAGAGAAGGGATTCCCCCCATCCCACCCCTCAATATGGCCCCACTGGGCTGACAGGCACAGGGTAGGGAGCAGAGATGTTACTATGTCAGTTCTGTGAAGCAGGGGTGCAGGCCAAGGGACCCCAGCAGGCTCCAGGGTGAAAAGCCTTGCAAAGGAGGCTTTCCCCTCCCTATGCCTTGCAGACCACAGCTGGGGATGGGCTGGGGCTGGCCTTGGGGGCGGTGTTTCCTGCTCCCCCAGGTCCTTGGACACAGGGGCAGCAGGTGAGGGGTGAGACTAAAGTGATTCCAGCCCAGCTTGAGGGTCTGTGAGGAGGGGTGATAAGCTTTCCCTCCCCTTGTGCTGTGCAGACCTGTGCTAGGGGGCCTGGGTTCTGTCCCCTATCCCACCAGGCTGACGGGCACAGTTACAAGCTAGGGAGTAGAGGCTTTACTGCCTCCGTTCTCTGAAAGCAGGGAGGTGGGCCCAGCCCTGGTCCACTGGAGCAGACCGCACAGCCCAGGGTTGCAAAGTATCCTGGTATTTTTGGGGGCTGTGAGTTAACTCGCGTTGGGAGGGTGTTTGGGAAAGAAATTCCATAAACCAGGTTGATATAAATCAGTGAAGTCTGATACTATATCCATCCAGGTTTATCTTAAACCAATTTTGGCCATTTTGAAAGCAGTTTTTGTGATGAACTTCTGTTCTGTTACAGGTTTATACCAGTTTCTGATCGCTTAAACTGGTTTATGTGCAACTTCAGTTACTAGCTGTTGAAGCTTGCTTGCTAACAGTTGAATACAAACTTTAGGCTTCAAGTTTATCTTGTGTGATTTAGGTTTTTTTTTTCCCCTCCCTTAGCAGTGTATTCCCAAACTAAACAAATAAATAAAACCCTTAATCTGTACTAGGATGCCTATACCAATTGACAAATTGAAGGATTAAGTTGTGCAGGTATCTTCTTTTCTAGCTATAATCTGCAGTAGATCTTGTATTCTCTTCAGGGTCACCTATCTAGCTGTTATGCTAGCTAGAGCCTGAATAAAGTACTCTGCTTTAGTCAGATCAGCACAAAGAAGGGTGTATCTAGAAACTATTTATGTTCACTTAGTCAGATATAATAGTTTTTATTAAACTCATCCTTTGCTAATACAAAGACCCACATAGCAGGGTTCTTGAACGTGTTTAGAGCCCCACAGCTTTCACAGTGGCTCTCCACGGGCATGCAGATCTGTGTGTTTGGATCAGATTGCAGCCTGGGGATGTAAATAAACAATAAGTATACCTGAGTACAGAGCAATGTCAAAGGATGGGTAAAGTGATCCATGTAGGCAAACTTTGCCAAAAACTCGAACCTGAATGTGACTTGAGGATGGCGTTTATTAACTTTAATAAAAGTATTTCCTAGTGGGGAGGGGAAGGGGGAGGTGTTGATAGAACTCAAAATACTAAAACCCAACAGACTGCTTTTTTTCCTCTCTCAGCTCGGCTAACACAAGAATTTAATGGATGTTTTGTGTGATCTTTATGGATTTTCATTCTACCAGGCTACTGTATTCCTTTGAATATAATATGCCCTTGAATTTAAGATGTGCTTGCAAATCCTGTTTCTTTTTTTTAAGAAGAAAAAAAAAAGCTTCAGATAGAGAAACATTTACAAGGATGCAACCTCTATGGTGTATGGTCTTAGTTTTTGGTCAGATTTGATGATGCAAAATATTTCTTCTAAAATGTACTGTTTTTAAACAAGTGTCACATTTTAAAGGATATGATAAGTAGGTGTGGATTATCCATGTTCTTATGCTGCACTCCTCACCTTGAACCTGTTGAGGCTTGCTTGCTAATATTTGAATATAAACTATGAATAAGTGAAACTGGATATGAGAAATGTAACATTCCTGAGTAAATAATTAAACCCCTAAAGGGGAAGCAAGAAAAATAATACTGAACTGCATAACATAAGGATCATAAAATGATGCCCAACATTACTGGGAATTATGTGTTCATAAAAGGACCCAAACAGATGGGAAAAGGGCTTTAGTGAAAGCACTGAGACACCATGCATGGCACCTCTTGGAGAAGCCCAGTTCTAATTTTTCACTTGTTTTTTGTCTACTGAAAAGTAAGAGCAATTCTTCTGTTGCAAAGAACTCTGAAAGACCATAACAGGCCAGAATGCTTTTGACACTTTGGATTCCTGTTTGAAATCTATGGGTTTATCTTGTAAATCATGTGGAGGTGTTTACATACCTAAGAGCGTTACTATATTGAGTACCCTGTGGCGCCCTTAAGTGAGTCTGAGGGCACCCTGGTTGGGCATCACTGATCTAGAAGGAATATAAACAAAGAGTATACTGCAATTCTTGTACTCTGATTTCAACACACTTCTTGCGGCTTACATAAATAGCTTTAGGAAAATGTGGTGGCATATTGATCACACCACACTTTCTAACTATTGGTCTCTGCCTACATTGGATTAAGTTGGATGCTGTTGCAGAAAATGAGATTGTTCATATTTTTTAAATGAGATCATTGGATGCATTATCAATCTTACTATTAATATCACGCTTTCCTCAAGAATATATGTACAGTTCAATAAGAGATTAATTCAATCCTGAAATTAATTACTACATGTACCAGAATGTAACAGTTACAATTCAGATTTTCATAGAAGTGTTTGAAAGGTAGCTTCTGACTGTAAGACACGCACAAAACGGTGTATTGTTGTGTATTCTGTCAATCCAAAGGAAAATTTCTCTACAGAGAGGTCAATTTTTGCTCTGAGTGTGCTGTGACACAGGTCAATTTTTTTTGTAATACAGTAGTTGAACAGAAATATCAAAACTTTATTTCCAGTCAACTAGAAATCTTTGTTTCTTGTTTAAAATGAAAGCAATATTAGTTTCAGTTGTTTATGAGGCTAACAAGAGACATGAAGGGGACAGGTTCATAAACTGCCTAAATAAACTTGAACCCATATGTCCCAAGAGTGTACTCTGTGCACCAGGCACTGAGGTATTTTGCTGTGTGTTGTTTTCAGTTTTCCCTGTTCACATGGCCATTTTTTTATGTAAACATTTACATAAATCAGAGACTGAAACTTAAGTGTCCCACTTCTCAGGCAAATGTCCTAACCCTTGGGACTAGACTGTATGCCAAAAAACTTCACCCAGATGTGGCCCAGAGATATCTGTGGAACTCCTAGCTAGTTACTTAGAAGGACTGTCCCAGAACTACGTGTACTGGACTCTGAAATTATTAAAATAGAAATAATCTGCTTTCCTTTTCAGCTGGTTATAGTCATGTGTTTAATCTCTATTGTTCTTTACTGCATGAGCAAACATCTTGAGGGAAAGCCAAGATGAAGGAATGAATTATGTATTTACCCAAATCCAAGACTACTTTGAATTTAAGATGACCCTCCAATTAGATTCAATATATGGAAAATGAATAATGCTGTTATAATTATCCATGTATAAAACCCAGTTATTGGAGGGTCATCTTAAAGTCATTCCCCACCCCCCTTGCTGCAGTGGGGAAACAAGTGGCAAGAATAAAAGCAACTGGGGGGGGGGGGAGGAAGGAGCAGATGGCCTTCCTCACACTCCTTGGCCCCTGCTGCCTGTTTTCCCCAGCACCTCCCCTACTACCTTCCCTGCCTCCTGTTGCCTGCTACCTCCCTAGCTGCTGCTTACCCTGCAGGGTTTTGGCCCCAATCCAGCCAAGCCTGGGAGCAGCAATTTTGATGGTGGCAGCCCTAGCCCTGGGACTGGTTCAGAGTCAGGGCTGGGGCCAGGGCCAGAGATGCTTTGGCTGCTGCCACAAGACTAAGTGGGGCCTGGAGCCACAACTGAGGGTAAGAAACAGGGGCGGGACAGGAAGGAGGGAACAGAGGTGGCAGGGACAGGCAGTGGGCTTTACTCTGCAGCTAATTCGTCTACTCTGCAGTAAAGCACATGTGTAGATATAGCCACTAGTGTGTGGCAAAAGCAAGGGGAGCAGGTTTGGTGGGGGAGGGGTTGAGGAAGAGGCAGAGGTGGCAGCTGCAGCTCTGATTTAAGCCCAGGCCAGGGCTGGAGGAGCAGCAGCATCCACCTCCCCACCCCCCAGGCTTTTACACAAATCCAAAGATGAGAATTTTTTCCCCTATGTTGTATGTGGAAAAAATCCTTCTCTTGGATTCACATAAATAGGTTATTTCTGAGTGTATTTAGTTCCCTAGTCACTTTCCTCTTTTGCAGAAGTGACTTCCTTTGTCTTCCTCCTGCTTCTGTGAAAGTTTGCTCCCGTGTTTACAAGTCTCCTTCTGCTGGCTAACAATTTTATTGTTCCAGGAAAACACTGGGTGAGGAAGGAGGGGCTTTATTTCTAGTCCAATCTGGTGAAGAGCTTTATTGGAAAAGGGAGTGGGACCTTGAAATGGACTTTGGGCTTGACACTGTCAAGTGATTGAAAAGAATACAGTATGGGGTAACACACGGTAACGCAATAACACCGGTTATTTCTGCCAGCCTGTGTTACTGAGCAAGTGGGCATCTGAGTTTTTAACTAGCTGCAGCTCTTTCAGGCTGTGTGGCTTCATTCCTATTATTAGGATGGTATTTAATATATTTTTAGCTCTCTTAATGTAGTGCAGCAGCTGGAACTGTAGAGAGCCAGTACCATGTGATCTGCCAGCTCACAGCAGAGTCACCAGCAAGTGTTCCATGGACTCTAGTCTGGTAATCAGTAAATCACAGATCCCCTTAGCAGATACTTGAAGAGGTTCGTGGCACCTATGTGGATAATGTGTAGAAGCACAGCCTGTAGGCCAATTACATTTTTACCATAAACAAGGCTTTATGACACTGTAAAACATTAAATTTCAAACATTTAATATAGTAAGGCTTTGTTCTACCTTTCTTCTGAATCCGTTTCCCTTGTAAAGCATTTATACTTTACAGTTGTACTAGCCTCCTTGCAAAATCTGATGTGTCTGTATAGCCACAGCTTCCTTTATGAATTGTGTACATGGTTTTCTTTTTGAGGAGGCCTTGTTTCAGATTTCAAAATATCACAATGCGTAGGGTAAAAAGATTGGACTGAGCTGTGCAACAGTCAAGTTTTGAAATCTCTCCTCTCCTCAGACTATGGGAGGGCAAAGGACTTCTTTGTCCTATGTATAAAGAGCAGCTGTGCTAGGACCTCAGTTTCAAAATTCTGATTTGAGGTCAGTATGGACTCTGAAAGACCCACATCTACAAAGCTTGGTTCAGAAGTTTGTGGCTGGGGTTTTCCTTTGGAATTGTCTCAGTAAAAGTAACTTCACTTGTCAGTAACATCTACTGTCAAGGCATGGGCATATAAAAGAAGTTATGGGGGGAGTCACTGTTCCCCCGAGCACCGCCAGGAGTGACCAGGAATAACGGTCACAAGCTGGCAGAGGGTAGGTTTAGGTTAGGTATCAGGAGGCGCTACTTCACGGTCAGGGCGGCTAGGGTCTGGAACCAACTTCCAAGAGAGGTGGTGCAGGCTCCTACCCTGGGGGTGTTTAAGAGGAGGTTAGATGCACATCTTGCTGGGGTCGTTTGACCCCAGTACTCTTTCCTGCCATGGCAGGGGGTCGGACTAGATGATCTGCTCAGGTCCCTTCCGACCCTAGAAACTATGAAACTATGGTGAGGTCAGCCAGGCTAGGGACAGAAGTTACACATAAACTGGTTTAAGTGATCAGAAACTGGTTTAAACTTGTGACAGAACAGAAGCTTAGTGCACATAAACTACTTTTAAATGGCTGAAACTGGTTTAAGATAAATCTGGTTAAATGTAGTATCAGACTTAACTGGTTTGGGTCAAACTGGTTTATGAAACTTCTGTCCCAGACCCCTTTCTGGTTCAAGTTAAATCACAGTCCGCCGGCATTTTGCAGCCCTGGGCTGGGCTGTGCCACCTGCTCCAGTGAGCAGAGCTGGCCCTACCCCTCCACTCCCTAGCTGCAGCAGTGAGAACTGGCTGATACGGGGTGGGGGTGGGGCACAAGCCTGGCTAGGGATGCAGCCTAGTCTGCAGCGGGGGCTGCCCCCCACGGCAAACTGTGGCTGGGGTCTGGGACTGGGTGGAAGTGGGGGCGGAGATTAAAAACTCCTAACCCTGCTCAAACTTACTACTGGCTGCAACTGTGGACTACAAATCCCAGAGGCCCCTGGAAGCAGGAAGAGGAAGTGACTAGCAACCCTGCAGAGTCCTGTTGTTCTAAGTCTGGACTGTAAATCCCAGAAACCTTGGAGGCAGCAGGAAGAGGAAGTGAATGCACAGCCAGGGAGCCCTGCCCTAGTGTCCCCTCCCTCCCCCCCAGCTTCTGGCCTGAGCTGCTTGGGGCATGTGGCTGCATTTCTTGTATTAAACTGAACTCCTGTTTCAATTTATCTGCACATCTTAAACTAACTAACCTGTAAAGACTGAATTGATTCAGCTTTGGGCTTTTTGACTGTTTGTACTTAGACCTAGGGCATGAACTTACTGTACACAGGCTAGTCTGTAGTAACTGCCCATGATTTTAACCTGTGGTAAATGTGAGGTAGGTTACCCCTCTTTCCTTGTGAGTCACGTGTGGGTTTCCAATCTTTACTCAAAGAAACTTGCTACTGATCCTTATTCAGAATTTTATCTGGAGGACTTAATTTTGAGAAGCAAAGCTAAACAAAAAGACTTGCCATTTAAAAAGTGGTGCAAAACTACCTCTATTCAAAAATAGGGATCACGTATTAAACAGTGGAAGATTCATCTGAATTAAGAATGTGTTGTATGACTGCTCAAGGATATTCACTACAAAGCAGCAAACTGGAGAAAACAAAGCAAACTACTCATCTTGTTGAGGGAAATTACCATATGAAGGCAACTGAAAAAGAAATTCTAGAACTGTAGTTGATATGAACAGACTCTCTTGTCCCTGAATGCAAACTGAACAGAGCACAAGGATAACAAGCTTCAGGCTAAAGTGAAATAGTTGAAAGCATGCAAGGACTGAGGACAAAACAAACTGAACAGTTGATAGACATGCTTAAGAACATGCTGCTCCTAAGAAAAAAGAAGAAACCTTGATTGTGATCAGGCATGAACTGAGAATATGGATCCAATGCTGCTTGGGCAACCTCATGGTTGCTGACCCAGATCAAGATATAGCATGTCTCACTGTTAATCTGGTCTGCTCAGCTGTTTGTGAAACTAACTCATCAATATTATGAGGAGAAGCACCGATTATGGAGTTCAAACAGGGGAAGACCCCTGGGGATACGTTTTCAACATGAAGTGTGCAGGAATGTAATCAAGCATTTCACATTGTTAATGAGATGGGTTTCTAAAATCTTTTACATCTTGCTGAATTTTTTGCCCAATGATGTTAAGAAACTACTTAAAAAATGGAATTACGTTTGACCTACTTGCTAACATGGGATACAGGAAAATAGTCTGAACAATGCACTAGGGGTAAATTTCAACCTAGGGCAAAAAATCCAGCACAAGGTATAAGCACTAGACAACAGTGCCATAGGAAGTGGGGCTGAGCAGGGTGACTGCCCCAGGTGCCGAAGAGAAGGGGCGCCAACAGGTGCTGCCCAGCTGAGGCGAGGCACAGGATGGAGCCATGAGTGGCTTGTCCTGGATGGCTTGGGACGGGGGTGGGGAGGGTGGCTCCTGCTGTTGTGTGCCTCCCAGGCAAGCATGAGGGGGTGGGACATGTGTCCCTTGGATCTGTCCATGGGGCAAGGGTGGGCTGCTGCAAGCTTTGCCCTGGGTGCCAAACTTCCTTCCCACAGTACTGCCAAACAACTCCACGGAAGCTAGATGATGATGGAAGTGCTCAGCACCCCGAAAAAACAGGCTGTTAATATCTTGAGGTATGTGTGTATATGCAGTGCAACACAAAGATCAAACTAGCTCAAAATGAGCTAGCTCAGGTACAGGAAGCAACAGAGCTGCATTAACATGGCACTTTGCCCTGGCTAATTAGCCCTGAAAACAGCTAAGAGAGCTCCATGCTAAATGAGGAAATGTTGCTTCTGCTACTGAAACTAGCTCATTCAGAACTAGAACAGGTTGTTGTACAGCACTGGTTTATACCAGGTAAATATACATACCTGTCTTTCTGATTTATACAATGGAAGTTATTCTTGTCTGCCTGGTACATAAGTGTTTTTGATTTAATATATTGCTATTTAAAGTACTCTGAGGTCCTGATACACAAGGTACTAATTAGAAGTATTAATCATCATTAAAACCTGCCTGAATCTTTTTCAATACCTTTCTTCAATAAAAGATGGATTTCTGACCCAAATGCAACATTTTTTGCAGAAAATTTTCATTTTGGTTGTAACTTATTTTCCACAACACATAGAAATAGAAAAATTTCAACCAATTATTTTTAATTTTTTTTTGTTTTGAGAAATACAATGTTCTTAAAATAAATCAGCAGCTCTTTTTAAAGCAAATATGTATGTAGGTTAATTTTTTATTGAAATCACCAGTTTTCATGACACTTGAGGAATTTTTTAGACTACTGATGAAGAATAACCTATTTTAATATTAAACTTTGTATTTGTGAAGATTTTGGAAATACTTATATCTTAGTCCAATGATTTTATCATTTTGATTGGCACATTTTGAGAATATTATGTAGGACCTAACTTCCAGTGAAAAACTGGGTTTTCAGTTTAATTATTTTTTACATACTTCTAGTGGATTTTTTTGATTTTGTGTCAACAGCTGAGTTCCTACAAGCTGGAAAAAAATCAGATTTTCAGCTAAAATTTTTCATCTTTTTTTAAGGTTATAAACAATTTAAGTGAAAATTATGTTGCTATTTAGTTTCTTTTAGGAAAAAGTTCTGAATAGCTGTGATTGTGCTCACGTGATATAAAAGTACTTCATTAAACTCAGATTATACATTTCTGATGTCCGCTGCAAGAAAACGCAAGTAGGGCACTGAGAGGGGTCAGAAAGCTCTTGGACCAAGGTAAACGTTGCCTTGCTACCTGCAATGTAACGGAGAGTGGCTGTTGTTACTCTTAATATTTTATACATTTTTCTGCGCATTTTTTCCCCATTTTGAATCTGATGCTGCAGCTTTTAGCATAGGTCTGAATCTACCACATTTGCACTTTAAAAATCACTAGTTTGGAGCTGTTGTTTTAGGCATGTACGTAGTAATTTCCTGGCTTATTTTTGCTGTGCAAGAGCAATGGTATCGTGAGCAAAAGGCAGAGCACCTACTTGCCATATGGCTGGTGGTGTTAAACCACATGCATTTGAAAGAAACTGAAAGTGGATATGCGTGGTATCGGCTGCGCTCTGAAACTGAAGACTTCTTGCCATGTATCAGGTATGAAGTGAGCAGCATACACAGTGTAGATGTTTGTGTCAATAATGTGCTGACTAATAACCCTAATGATATCTGTCCTAGGGGTACGACTGCAGGTTAATCTATGCATCAAATCCATCCTGGACCCAAAGGTGGAGAAAGCTAGCAAGTTACTAAGGGGACAGAGATTTAGATAATCTAGATATCTAGGGGCTAGGCTAGAAAAGACTGACCAAAAACTTTTACATAGGCTACTCAGTTAGCCTTTACATAGTAATGACTATGTCGCTATTGAGTAGGGGCCCAGATCAACTCCTGTTGGGTTAGAGGTGGGACTATTCTGTGGCACTGATTGGGAGCTGGATCTGGTGCCTCGTCTGGAAAAACTGGGACCATTCACTGCCCACTGTAACTATCACTGCTTTGAGTTCCAGTAAGGGTTGCTCACCAGTGCCCACCCCAGAAATAGGTATTCTAGACATAACAACAAGAAGAGTTGGTTGACTGTATGGAATATAAATTGTAAACTGTGCTTCTAAACTATTCTCACTTTCAGATATCCTTTTGATTTGGCATGTCACTGTATCAGATTTGTACAAGTGCAGTGGTTAAAAGCTTCCTGAAGTGTACAGAAATTAATGCAGTGGTTCTATATAGAACACATGAGCGTAGTGCAGTTATATAAAACATGAGCGTAGTGCAGTTCACTGGGCAACATTGACATTGCTGCTGATTCTTTTGTAGAGCCTGCACTTGCAAATTCTTGCAACAGTTCCCTAGGCATTTTGCTAAAGGCATTACAGAATTAAACCACAAAACAGCCCAGGGCCAAATTCTCTGCTGGTACGAGTTTCATTGACTTTAATGAAGTTAACAGCATTTGGCCTAGTGTCTTCAAATGACATTTAAGGTGAGTCTTAAAACTATGAAAGGAAAGAAAATCAAAGGAAAACTCTCCCCTCGTTTTCTGCCCTTGGTGTATAGATACCGAGCTGCTTTGAAGGCTTCAGAAATAGACAAGGTCATTGAGGATTTAATCTAAATAATAAGAGGGAGATTCTTCACAGGTGTGGTATGGATTTTAATGCCTCATTTCCCTTGGGTATCTGAATTCCCAAGGCAGCCTGGCAAATCTCAGGGTGAAAGTCCAATCCAGAGCACCTTCTATAAGGTGCTGAGCATGCTCTGTTCTTGAGGAGTGCTCTGAATGCTCAGCCCCTTAGAGCATTGGGAATTAAATTTGTGTATATGTGCCTCTTCTGTATGGTAGTATTTTGTAAGAGGAGAGCTCTCAATGCCTGTATATGAAGCCAGTCTAGACTATCATTTAAATGCACATTGAGGGGCATAATAAAGGCCTTAATTCCTCCAGTCATGACATTTACTTCATAGGTTGCACTCTTTCATAAGTATTCTATTTAGAGCTTTTCTGACATGCATTTACAAGCACATATGGACACACTGGGAATCCAGCTGGAGGAAAGACCCTGCTGCACTAATTCATGACTTCACATTCTTTCAGGCATCTTGATTCTGGTAAGGATTTAGGAGGGGTGTGAACTTGAAGGGAAATTAGGTGCCCGATTCTGAATGGCACTGTTGAGAGTCTGGTGCCAAACTCTACTTTAGAACTCTCCCCCTTTCTGGACCACACTTGGTCCTACCACTTTGTGCTCTGATACTTAAACAATGCAACTCTCTCCTTTCCCTTAACACATGCACCTAGCTGCCTGAACCTCTCTTTCTATTGTATTTGCTAATCCATAGTGGTCATTTTTGTAGTCTGGCACAAATATTTCTACTTCATCCTTTTTTGCATCATTCCCTTCTCTCTCTCTCTTTAACTCCATCTTTATCTGATACCATTGCCCTGATATTAGAGTGGTGAAGGCATTTCAGTTTTGCTCCAAAGACATGAGTCCAAGCTCTGTTCTTGACCCCTGGCAAAGGCCGACTGACTTGATCCAGATGTAAATGGGTACCTGGTCATTTGAGTTAAGGAATCAAGTTTTTTTGTTCACTAGGCTCATCACAAAAGTGCCACTGGATGCAGAAACCAGCATGCTAACATAATGGAATGTTTGGCTTGGATGGACTTTAGACTTTCAGTGGTCATCCTCCTTGATGCTAATTTTGCCTCCCCAATAAGCCTGTTTTTTTGCCTTTCCAGAGTCATCTTTCTCAGTTTTTCTTGGCCCACTCTGACAATGATAAATCCTGTAATTTTAAAATGCTTGTTACATCAAAAAGTTAAATTGCTTTGCTTATTCACAGCACTTCCCTCTTAGGAGCTCAAGGTCCTTACTAACTTTAATGAATTATGTCCCATCCTTGGGACGAAAAGTGGTGTCATAACCATGAACTGTAGTATGGAGAGGGAACCAGTTTAGTGCTCTGAGTATATAAACATGCAAATGTTGACCTACAAGCATGTGAGTCTGCCTACTGAAGTCAAAGGGGCCGTGTACAGGCTTCAAGTGAAGCAATTGTAGAGGGAGTTGTTCCTCCAGTTGTTCTATGCAAGATAACAAGATGAGTACATAAAAATGGTGGCTTTTGTCACACAAGCTGCATCCAGACAAGTGTAGCTGTGAAGTATGTTCTCCATCACACATTCAGTTATTCTCCACACAGCAAGGTTGCTCCCTGGTTGTCATTCCCCCCTTCTGTCCCAATGGGTAGGCAGAAAGCAGGATAGGGACCAGAGGGATAAGGCAGCCCTGCTCCACTGAAGCAGACAGCATAGCCTAGCGCTGCAAAGCATCCTGGGATGCTGGGGAACTGGGAGTTAACTTGAACCAGGAAGGGGTCTGGGACAGAAGTTCCATAAACCAGTTTGACCTAAATCAGTTAAGTCTGATATTGCATCTAACCAGGTTTATTTTAAACCGGTTTGGGCCATTTTGAAAGCAGTTTAGATGCACTGAACTTCTGTTCTGTTACAGGTTTAAATCAGTTTCTGATCACTTAAACCAGTTTATGTGTAATTTCTGTCTCTAGCTTAGGGGTGGGGCAGGATGGTACAGCACGTGGAGCTTAGGGTCCCCATGGCCAGAGGGATCAGGGGAACCCAGGGACTCTCTAAGCAGTTTCCATGCTGGTGTGGTGCAATGGAAGTCACCTTCTCTGTGGCAGGGAGTGAGCATGGAACATGGCAGGGGCTGGAGAGGCTTGCAGTGAGCCTGTGCATGCAGGATGCCTCTGTAGTGCAGCAAGTCCATGTGGCAGGGGCCTGTTTGGTGCAGCAGTGGGGGTTCGCACAGTATATTAGGGGCCTGTGCAATGCAGTGCCGGGGGTAAACAGGGCTCATGTGGTGTGGCAGGTGGCCTGGGGGTTTTCAGCCCTCATAATGTGTGTCCTGTGGCCTCCGGTCACTCAGAAACTGGACAGCCCTGTTTTACAAGATAAAGATAATACAAAATAATTTTTTTCCTTGTGATTTTTTTGAAGAACTAGATGTTTCCCTTTTCTAGCAAATTCAGGATTAAAAACTGCCTGTGATGTTTCCTAATAATAAGAAAGGATTGAATAATGTGTGTTGCTCAGACTAGGCAGCTGCATATAGTTATTGTATGCTGGCCTGCTTTGTTTACTGAAAGGCAGGCTGGTTGTTCCATAGTGGACTGTCCTGCAGACATATGTAGGCCATATGTAGAGTCTGTACAGGGTACTGGTGGACTCTATTCAGTCTGGGACTTCCAGATCTGTTCTCCCCCTTAAGTCTTTTCTGGAGGCAGGTCAGAGGAGGAGCTGCAGGTCTTGTATTTATGCAGGTCATAGAAGGAAGAAGAGATTGCAGCTTGCCTATCCCACTGAGTACGGATGGGAATTTCAGTTCCCTGTGTTGTATCCACATTGAGTCATGGGATTTGGATATTCTTTCCAAAATGTTCAGTGGGGATAAGTTTGTCCACTGTGACATCTCCAATTACTGTGTGTCCCTCCCTGATCCTTCTATAAGTCTGACAGTAATTTTTCCAAATGATTTAAGAAACATCTATGGCCTGGACTTTCATATCAGGTGGTTTCCAGAAACTCAGCTGTTCTGCCATATATTTACCAGCATCCTAGAGCTATCCAGTGGTCTTGGTTTTACGTATGTATGTATGTATGTATGTATGAGGCAGTGAAAGGTACTCGACCTTTGCTGTAGCGAGGGTGTGAGATATCATGGACCAGAGGTGGGGCTTGTCTGACTACTTCTTTCATGCTAGCAGACTCCCTGAAGTCAGTCTTTGTTCAAGCAGTTGCTTCCACTATTTGCATAGGAGAGAGTTAGAAGATCATGACTTTATAGGGAGGAGGAGGAGAAAGAGGAAGTTGTGTGGTTATGTGGAAAGCCTTATGTGCCACAGCATATGAACTGTTGTTAGTAATGTGGTGTATGGGGATGACTTGCTATTGCAGTTAAACATAATGGGCCAAATCCATCCCTAGTGTAAATCCAGAGGACGCAATCAGACTTGGTTCACTTAGACAAAATGATAAAAAAAAAAATCAGATAAACGGATGCAATGTTTTGTTCCAGAAAAGCACAGTAGTGTCTCATACACATCACAGAAAGCATGCTGCTCTATCCTTACAAGTATGAAAGATGCAGATTTTTTGTCACCATATTAACTATTATAACTCGTTTCTTTTTTGTTTGTATTAATATTGATTAGATCATTATAGTGTAAAAAATAAAGATTAATTGTATACAGACACTTATAGATAATATTCTCTTTAAGCCCTGCACATTTTTATCAGAGTAAACTATCTGATTTGCTTGAACTTTTACCTAAAAACATCTTGGAATGAATTAGAACACAGAATATACTCTTATGTTGTGTTTCAGGAACAATGAGAGCCCTCTGCTGGTGAAAATTAAAATTATAAAGACTTTGTATGGATATTGCTTCAACTCTAGAAGGTAATGTAATACCTAGAGACAACAATAAAATCTTGTGAAAAACAGTGTGCGTGCACATACAATTTTTTTTATAAAACACACAAAGGAAAACTGTTTCATATAGCTGCATTTCTTTGGGAGTTAACCAAAGACTGGACGGCCACATATTTAAGGGCAAATATTCAACCCAACTTAACCTGGTTTCTAAAAGCCAGATTCTCTTCCACCTATTAAGCACATAAGTGGACTTAAGTACTTAAGTGTAATTCTACTCCATCCTGCTCAGGTCCCTGAACATCCATTAATGCATCTGCTTTTGCAACATACAATTATATTACCTTTAAGACCAAGTCACAAAAAAACAATGGGGAGGAAGAGGTGGCCTCACCTACCTTTTGAATTGTTTTCCAGGGATTTGAGCAGGATAAACACCTAAGTGCAATTCTGTTTAAGTCCACTTATGTGTCTGTTAGGTGGAACAGAATCTAGCCCTCATTGTGCATATGTAATTTTTGTTTAATTTGTGGAATAAAAAGCAATATACCCATGAAGACTGGTGCCAACTTAAATTAGTGTCGACACAGTTAAAAAAAAAAAAAATCACTGCTTGAAAATGAGGTCCAGAATGTCAGATCAGATTCCATAAAATTGTAATTTTATACGACTTTCTCTTTTTTTTGGTGCTTTCAAGATTATTTCATTCTTATCCTGCCTTCTTTTCTAGAACAGAAAGATTTCAGTGGAGCTATGTCAATTTCCACAGCAGATGTTAATTTTTTTTAAACATTCTTGACCAGATCATCTCCACTCTGACTTGTTTTCCCTTCAGAGCTAGTTAGTTATGGAGCCTGTACATCAGGGAATCCCTTAAATTGTGGGAAACAAGCTCAGCACCCAATTTTCAATACTTAAGAAGTGTCTGCATAGCTAAATAAATAGGCAAAGCAAAAAATATCAACGGCTAGATTAACTGGTTGATTTTTAATCTCTTCATTTTGGGGTTTAATGAGTTTTTCATAACTATTAATGGCTTGGTATGGCCCAATATTAGTGTCCATCTCAGAGATATGAACTTGCTATTCAATATCATTTATTTTTCCTTTAACAATTTTTTCCCTTGAAAGACCACATGCTAGATGCTTCCTTAAGTTGCTATTAAGAAAAAACCTTATAGACCTGAATTGTTCTTAAACTATGTCCCTCCTATACATGTCTGGCTGTTAAAAAGCAAATGGATTTCCTCCGCTCCTTTTGAGAAGTACTACTCTGTCTTACAGTCTCAGCAACTACAATGGTACTCCATATATCAGGGGTCAACAGAGCAAAATTCTACCTCCTAAAGGATTTGGGCCACTAAAAAAGCTATACGTCATTTGAGGATTTTCTAGAGAACCAGTTAGTTCAGTTTGAACCCTATTAATTCTCTCCCCATTCCATTCCATTCCATTCCATTCTGCCAAATACACATGCAGTCCTCACTGATTTTAGTAGGTTGTGCTGGTATAGCTAAGAGAATTTAATGAAGTATGTTTATTAACAATTGTTTTGTCAAAACCTGCTTTCATAAATTTATTATTAGCACTAAAGCAGGCAATCCCAGACACTTGTAAGTCCCCATCTCTATGTCTTTACATATTATATGTCATGACTGAAGTCTGTCTTTTGGGAAGTTCCAGTGGTAATTGTTTGCAGCTGACTTAAAGGGCTTCTGTCAAAAGGAATTAGTCTTTCAGCAGCAGCTTGGCCAATTCCATGATTATGTTAAAACAAGCTATGCCCCCAAGCATGGTGGTGGCACCTCTTGTTCACCAAGTAGCTCATGTTCCACCCTGGTTCCCTAACGTCCCCTCAGCCCTCTTGCCTGCAGTGCCTTGCTGGAATTATTTAAGTTGGGAAAAGAGAGTCTGCCTAGGACCCAGTTCAATATGGGCCTCTGCCTCTCATGAGGTAAACTGTAGCTCAAGCCTTCTTATGCCTTCCTGGCACTACTGGGACTTCTACCTCCCCTTGTTAGTCCTGAACTGGTCTACCAGTCGTAACTACATTGACAAGGTAAGCTCTGTGGCCATAACTCAAACACCAGGGTTACCCAACACAATTTGGCTCTTGGCAGATCCCCACCTCCTTACTTGCAGTCAGCAGGATGGTGGGGTTTTTCAGCAGACTTTCAGCTGCAGTCACTGCTATGCAGAGCTCCATCGCTCACAGGGCCAGACTGCTTCTCCAGATTCAGCCCAGGTTAGATATCCACCAAGCTATGCCACTGAGAGTTACGTGCCTTCCTTTGGCCCACTGCAAGTGTCCTTTATTAAGTCTGCAGACTGGTTGAACTGCAGTAGCAGTTTCCCTCTTCTCCAGTACAGTATTACTGCTGTGTATCACTGCAATAAGTACTCTGCTAGGGTCACTCTGCACTGTTGCCTTACCACTGAGCCTCTTGTTCTACCCTAGATGTCTACAGTCTATTACTGACCAGCCTCTCCCGGCTGCTGGTAAGCAATTTCCTGCACCTGGTGCTCCCTATGGCTGTTAGCCATTCTCAAAGTAACAGGGGCTCCCCACCCTGTTAAGTGGCCTGTCTTCTTCACCTGTCTTTATTTAAGAGGGACAAGTGGACGTTTTTCAAGCAGAATTGCTATCACTTTTTCCACTGTGCCCTGCCAGAGAGCTCTCCTAGTTCCACTGGGTGTTTATAGATGTGCTGGGGGAGGTAGAGTGGGGGGGCACTTTAATTAGTGGCTCCAAGAGCTAATCTAATGAGATGCTTATCTCCCAGCCTGAGCTTTGCAGTGGGGGCTTGGGCTGGAAAATTAGCATCTCCCAGCTGTGGCCCAGTGGTCGGGGAACGGCTGCTGAGAGAGAACTGTCTTCCTCCCCTCCCCACCATTGCAATGGCAGAGCAGGGGGCTTGGAGCTCCCTGGTGCTGGTGCAGGGGGAAGTCCTCACCTGGGCTCTTGTGGGGGAGCTTGCCCCAGCAGCTGGCAGCTCCTGGGGGCAGGCAGCAATCACCTGCCTCCTGGTGGATGGCTGACCAAGAGCAGATTTTGCTCCCACAAGTGCTATGGCACTATTACTAATAAGGGTCTCCCAGCCCAAGCCCCTAACTGTAGAGCTCAGGCTGAGAGATGTACATCTCTCAGTTGCAGCCCCATAGTTGTGGAGTCAGTGCTGGAAGCTCCCTGCTGGACGGGACTGGGGAATTTGTTCCCTGCCTACTTTTGCAAGTGTGTAGCTGGGGGGGTGATGACAAGCTCCCCAGCCTGTTGCCCCGCTAGCTCTGTGCTTATGGAGCTGGGCAAGGAACAAGCTCCCCAGCCCCTGCCCTGTGTGCCCAGGTGGGGACAATGTCCCCCTGCCCTGATAGCAGGAAGCTTCCTGCCCAGCCTGGAGCCAGCTGGGACCTGCTCCCAGGCTGCATGGGGAAGTACCTGCTAATTGCCCCACTGGCAGATCAGAGCAGGGGATTGGGATACACCCCACCCCTGAAGCTCTTCCCAGGCTCTGTGTCTTGATCACAGACAGACCCCAGCCAGCTCCAGGCTGCACATGCAGACTTCCAGGGCAGGTCCCATCCCCATGCCCCAGTTGAGTGATTGAGACACGGGGCTTGGAAAGAGCTGCAGGGGTGGGGTAGGTCCCAGCCCTCTGCCCCAATCTGCTAGTTATGCAGCTAGTAGTGAGCTAGCTACTACTGCCCCACCAGCAGATCAGCAGGGTGCTGGCACCTGCCACTCTTCTGCAGCTCTTTACAAGCTGTGTGCCCCTGATGAGGGAGCCAGGACCAGGAGCTCCCTGCTGCAGGGCAGGGGGACATTGTCCTTGCCCCAGCATAAGGTAGACCCCTGGGGGTCTCCTGGCATGATGCTCCACCCAGTGGCAGCAGGGGCCCATTGGAGGCCTGCAGGGAACTGGGTGCAAATCTTCTCCCTAATTCCTGCATCTGTAGACACTTACCTAAAACCCTTTACTCCTGAGTTGTTTACTACACAGTAAATCTAGGCTGGAGTAAATGCATGTGTAGATGTGCCTAGAAGTGTACAAATATAATCCTATATTTAAGCACTGACTGGTGAAGCAGGTGTCATTTGTATCTAATAAATTGTTATTTGTGCCTCAAACTTTGCCTCTCTTGTTCATGTAAAGTACTTGGGTTATTGATCAAAAGAGCTAACCATTATTATTACTGGAAGGAAACCCATTACTGGTACTAGAAGAATATTATGCTCTTACCAGTCTTTGTGATAAGGAAATCCTTGTTAGTACACTTGGCTAGAGACAAAAGTATTCTGGGAAGCACTGCATTTCTTCCAATATTATTTCCCACGACAGTTATGCCTAGTAATGATCATGTCCTGTAAATGAAACTGGATGCTGAATCCTCATCTGACGTAAGCTGGCTTAGCCAAAATGAGTTGGGGATCTTTACTGCAGGCTCTTTGTTGCAAAACTGATGGCACTCGGGCTTTTAACTGTGATGCCTGTGGGTCTCATCCAGCTGCTGCTAGAGTCAGTAAGAAATCTCCCATTGACTTCAACAGTAACAGGCCTTGTGTTATGTCTGTTCTACTGTGATCAGCTCCTAGAATCAGCACAGCCTCTGCCTCATGCAGGTATCTGTCAGATATTATTTCTTTGTGCATAGTGCTCCAGTTTCCTCTGATTTCATTCTGATTTAGTACTGAAAATGATTTTTTTAATCCTCATTTTTTAAAAATTCCACCAGGGTCTACTGAAATCCATCAATACATGGGGTGTGAGATTTTCACTGAGGCTCATTTATGAATGTCTTGACCCAGATTGGAATTTTCTCCAAAAAAATATTTGGAGATATAATTTTGATTGGGTTAATTTCAAAGGCAGAAACCATCCTAAAATTAAGAACTAGATTAGCGGTTCCCAAATACACGTACCCCTGCTGCTACACAAGACATCTCTGGGGGGTACATGGCAGAAATTGTATAATAGCGCATTAATTTCCATTATAATAATAATTGGCATTTAAGGGGTTAAAGTGTAAGATGTATGCTGGTAGGGGTATGTGGACAGCTGGTAAATCTGGAAGAGGGTATGCAATAAGAAAAAGTTTGGAAACCTCTGGTATAGATCATGTTGCAAACATTTTTCAGAATGCGCTGGGCCTAGGATTTTCATTCAGACATGAGTTTGAAGAGATCTCTCTTTATTTTAGTAAATCAAGGTAAATGAGCCTAAACTGCCTTTAAAACACAAGGGTCATATATCATTCAAGTGACAGGACTGGATGATCCCAGAGTGGAGAGAGCACGAGCGGTGAAAGTAACTTCTGTATCATTGTTGTGTCACTTTGATTTGCATTCATAGCTGAATGCACTCTAGGTACAAGTTACACACCATTTGACTATAATTAGAGGAGGCTTTGGCTCTAATTCTCTTAGAAATGGTTGTTCATGTTTTATTCCTGCAAGAATAAAGTGTGTGCACATATAAAATAAGCGTATTTGTCTCACTGTTCTAGAAGCAGCACTCAGTGTTTATTTGAGCTCTACACTGCTAAATTCTGCTTTTAGCTGAGATCAGTTCCACAGCATTGATGTCACTGAGCAATGAATAGGATAGGAAGGAAAGGTGGGGGCGTGGCACTCTGCATGAAGGAGGAATACACATCCTCATCAATTAACAAAGAATCAGAGGAGGGGCACTCTGAAGTGCTCTGGCTTAGAATACAAGGCAGTTGAGGGGAAAGAGACTTAAGGTGGGGGTCTACTACAGACCACCCAACCAAGGGGAAGAGCTTGACCAGGAATTCTTAGGTCAGCTCATGGAGGTAGTGAAGTCAAAGGATGTGGTAGTCATGGGGGAACTGAACTTCCTGGACATCTGCTGGGAAGATCAGTCAGCCAGGTCTGACCGCTCACGTAGGTTCTTAGGCAGAGTGCAGGACCTCCATCTAACCCAGGAGGTGCACAGCCCCACCAGGGGTGACGCCTTGTTGGACCTGGTGCTGGCCACAGGAGACAACCTGGTGAGGGGGCTGCGGGTGTTCGACCACCTGGGCGACAGCGATCATCGCCTGCTGGAATTCACCATCCAGTGCAAGGTGGCAAAGGCCTACAGCAAGGCGGCAGCCCTAGATTTCAGGAGGGTGGACTTCAATGAGCTAAGGAGAATAGTCGAGGAAGCGCTGAGGTCCCAGAGAGGATGGGAGCCAGGTCGCTTCTTAAGGAGACAATCCTCCAAGCCCAAAGAGAGGTAATCCCAACATGGATCAAAGGGAGCAGGAGGGCACACAAGCCCCCATGGCTCACCAAAAGCATTCAGGGATGTCTCGTAGCTAAAAGGGAGGCATACACCCAATGGATAGGAGGGACCATCACCAGGGAGGACTATACCTCGGTTCCTCGGAGATGCAGGGGGGCGGTCAGGAAGGCCAAGGCGGCGACTGAACTGGGACTAGCTTCCTGGATCAAGGACAACAAGAAGTCCTTTTTTAAATACATAGGGGGTAAAAATAAGGTTCCGGGTAATGTGGGGCCCCTGCAGGACACATTGGGAAATTCAGTCATCACACCAGATGACAAAGCTAACCTATTTAATGATTTCTTTGCCTCCATTTTCCTAAGCAGGGACCGGAACAGTCACCCCCCTGCTAGACCCCCCTCAGGCCCCAGTGGAGGCACACCTAGGCCAAGGGTTAGTGAGGACCTAGT
>NW_017728950.1:26336211-26346138 GCF_001723895.1 Crocodylus porosus
AGAGAAGTGGTGCTGGCTCCTACCCTGGGGGTCTTTAAGAGGAGGTTAGATGAACACCTTGCTGGGGTCGTTTGACCCCAGTACGCTTTCCTGCCATGGCAGGGGGTCAGACTAGATGATCTACTCAGGTTCCTTCCGACCCTAGAAACTATGAAACTATAATTTATGGTATTGCCTATGTATTGTGATATCTGATATTTTTTGGCTAACTACATAAATATGGTGGTATTTTTTTGGCAAACTTAACCATTCCATTCTTTTTTTTATTATCTTTGTCCCTCTAAACGCTGCATAGAAAGTATTCATTAATGAATAAAATATGAGTCCATCTAAACTGCAAAACCCATTAGGCCACACAGTGTGGCTCCCCACTGGGCAGAAGGTTCTACCACAAATTTGGCTGTGATATGCCGTAGAAAGTTAATTGGGGTTGGTCAGTTCATAGAGATTCCCTTTTTCTACAGCGCCCAGAAATGTAAGCTGACAGTTTCAGGAGATCAGAAATAGGTTTCTTTTTGAGGTTAAAGAAAGTCTTTTTTGAGGAAAGGAGTCACTGTTATCAAAAGTCTGTGCACCTATTTTCTAAGCTAAGATCTATATTTAAAATAAATAACACTCTATCAAGCCAGGGTGTGTGCCCTGTCCAAAAAATATTTTAAGAAGTTTCATGCCACTATTACTTTTATATCTCTGTCCAGGTGTTGACAGACTGAAAGGACACCACTGTTTGCGGTCTTTTTTCTGTTTCTTTAAAAGTGTGTGGACAGGTCTCAGCACTTGCCAGCACACAAACCAACACATTCTATTTAAATGGCTTGGATGAGCTAAAGAACAAGAACCCCTGAAGCCACCACTGCTCTGAAAAAGCTGCGACCAGCATTTATATGCACCAAGGCTTCTATCAAACACGTACCTAAGTACCTAACTATGTAACTTTGAGGAGAGAAAAGGCACTGTTGATTGCAAGTCTCTAAATTACTAGAAATAAGTACACTGGAAGCCAGAGTGACATGCATACACATCCCACGTTATCTCTGTGCATCTCTAAGTGTTCCCTAAATATTAATTAGCTCAAACAACCACCTTTACAAAGTAGATCTACCTAGGGCACTTAATTGATTTGTCCAAGGTTATAAAGCACAGGCCTGATCCAAAGGCTGTTGAGATCAATGGAAAGACTCCATTTGGCTTCAGTGGACTGTGGCTTATGCTCTAAATCAGTTGCAAAGCTAGGAACTGCAGCCAGATACGAGTTTGTATTGCCAGACCTATTCTGTCTTGTAAACTCAATGACTGTCCTAGATGTGGTTCTAAATCAGATTCCAGTGCTTTGGGTACCTGCCCATATAAACATTGGGTTAGTAGTACACTGAGCCTTAGGATACATTTGAAGTTACTTGCATAAAATGCATTGCAGAGTTTTTAATGTTTAAATCTCCCTTCACTCTTGAACCCCCCTCTTCAACATCAGCCCCTTTTTCTTCATTCTCTAGTGAGTTCACCTCTTTCCCCATACCTCCTGCTGCACACACTTCTAACTCCTCCATCCCTGTTTGAGGTGATGATCACCAGTCTCCTCTTTTGACCAAGAGGTAGATGCTTGCTGCTTATGCTAAGAATAAATCCCATAGATCATCTGACAGGAGGTGCTTTATTCTGAGGTCAGAAGAGCTTCCCTTTTGCTTTTTCATCTTAAGACTCTGATATCAGCAGGCCAGAATGTCCCCTCCAACCTCACAGAATAGCACTGATGTTACTCCACTTCTGGCCACTACCTGGAGTTCAGGTAGGGATGTCTGGCACCCATTCACACACAAAAGAGCTCAACCAGTGCGTTTAGTCTCTGTAATCATAGGAAACAGAACATCCAAGATGTTAACAGATCTCTCACACAGCTGCATACTGAACTGCTGCTAGTGTCCCTCCAGACTTGGTACCCTACTTCCGTTTCACCAAAATATTACTTTAAAATATTAAAAGAAGAAATTAAACAGTGTAATACAGATAGTCTGGCCCACTTGCCTACTCCTTTTACAGCCTTCCTGTACCTTCTGTTTCTTGCCTGTGGCAACTTTGCTGTTGTTTATTGCTGGGGAGTGGGAAGTCCTTGGACTAGTAGCAGACTCACAAGTAGCCTGATCTGTCCAATCAGGTCATCCACCCTGCCTAGGTCCTCTGTCCAGCCTTATACCTAGCACTCCCGCAGGTTTCTGAGGGCTTGTCAGGGCTTCAGCCTAAGCCCTCCTCTTCTCTCTGGCCGCACCTCTGCCTTGGTCACTGAATAAGACCTCAACCTCTGGGGTATCAGCCTTGCCTTAGCAGCAACCTCCCTTTTTGGAGTGGGGGGGAAGGGTTCTGTTTCAATGTGCCAGTCTCTCCTTAGTTTAGGGCCACCTCCTGACCCCTACAGACAGGGGCACAGTTGGCATCCCTGTTTGTGGCCTCCTCCCCTCTGTAGCCAATGCCATACCTAGACTCCTGGCGGCCCTAGGTGAACTTTTAGTATCCGGTTCCCCTTAGCCAGAGATAATGATTTTGTTGCGAAAGTCTTTATCACATCTGTGGTATCAATGTCTTTAAACAGTTCATTCTCAATTGATAACATTGCCAGTCCTGCATATGAACTATATATATAAATTTTTTTTTTTGCAATTGTAATTAAAAAAAATTATCGCCCCATTTATGTCCAGGCCCCTGGACAGCTGCCCGGTTCACCCATGCCTGTGTCCGGGTCTGCCTGTAGCTGTAAGCAATACTAGGACCACAGGTCCCAAGCAAAGAAAAGCACAAGCCAGCTGCTTCAAAGTAAAAACAAGTGGTCTGCCTCCTTGGGTAAATGCTGCCCACAGGCCGTATTTGCTCAGGAGCCTTCTCCCCAGCTTTCCCAAGTAGCTTGTGCACCTGTCCTATCTCTAACAGCACCCACACTCTCCAGAGCTCCTCTTGCCTGGCTCCAGACTCAGCTTAAATCCGTTAACCCAGTTTCCTTCTGGGCACCTGACTATGTTTGCTGCACCCAACAGCCCAGTGCAGGCAGTTGCTTGTTAGTTGCCAGGCCTTTTTAGTCCTGGGTTCGATACAAGTGTGCTGCCTTTTTTAACTACCTACCTCTCCACAGCCACCCTAGTAACAGGGGCAGAGGTTCCCTGGTACAATAGTCGGTCACCACCTGTTCCACCTCAACTCAAGGCATTTGTTTCCTTTTATTCTTCCAGGTACATTCATAATTCTGTAATGAATTTAAAAACATAAGTACTGCCAGCATCCCCAGGCCATCAGACTGTAGCTAGTACTGTATGACCCAGTGAATTTATCTTAATCCTTTGTCTTAATTTTCATCTGGTGCCCAGTGCTGTGGTACCCACACTCTGAAAAGAACAGGCATTGCTAATGAAATATATATCCAGAAATTAAGGATATTGCATACAGTACCAGTAATAATATACAGGGCAGTTAACAAATTGGTAAATAAAAGAAGGGAATGAAGAATTTATTTTATGAATGGAAACTAAAAGAATTTGGCTTATGCAGCCTCTCAAAACAGTGGATAAGGACACCTCTCTAAAAATACAGCAAGAAGCAAATGCTGGGCAGGGAAAGAGCCATTTAAGCTAAAGGACAATGTTTGCATATGCACAAATTGATATCAACTGGGCCTGCATAAATTTAGGCTGAAAATTAGAAGACGATTTCTAACAACCAGAGCTAGGAAGTTCTGGAACAGCTTTACCACAGTAGCAAGGAAA
This sequence comes from Crocodylus porosus, assembly GCF_001723895.1. Classification (NCBI taxonomy): domain Eukaryota; kingdom Metazoa; phylum Chordata; order Crocodylia; family Crocodylidae; genus Crocodylus; species Crocodylus porosus. Next base: position 26,339,958 of record NW_017728950.1, read on the forward strand.
CCTGACTAGTTTTAAGATGGAACCTGGTGAATTTATGAAGGGGATCATTATGGTGTGGTTTCCTGTGACAGCAAGAGACTGAATTCTGTAACCTGAGAGTTTCTTTCCAGTCCTGCATTCCTATGACATTGAACAAGGGGAACCATAAAACATTCAGTCTACCTTCTCAGAGATGTGCCACAGTATATTCTCACCTAGAACTAGAAATAATTTGATATGGCTCTCGCTTTGGCATGGCAAACATTCAATATTTCAAGTCGGTACCAACCGTATGGTGGAGGGGTGCCTTTCAAGATGCATATTGAAGGATACAGTAGATAGGGAACACTATCACAATCTATGGGGCATCCTGGAACCAAAGCACTGAGGCAGCTTGGATGACTATCCACCCATATCTTATGCTATGTCTCTCAAGAAAGATAGGTGGCTTATGAATTCCACAAAGGAAGGTTGTGCTTGCTTAACATCAGCTGGATGTGCAGTAGCAACAAAAAATCCCAATAAAATGTTGGCCATCACTAAGAAGGGAATTGAAAACAAAATGTAAAATATCATCATACCACTATGCAAATTCATGGCATGCCCACATCTTGAATACTCTGTACAGTTCTGGTTTCTGTGTTTCAAAAAGGATGTGGTATAATTAGAAAAGATACAGAGAAGAGCAATTAAGGTGATAAGGAGACAGAAAAGCTAGGACTTCAGTTTGTAAAAGAGAAGGTGAAGGGGAGATATGCTAGAGGTCTAGAAAATCACTAAGGCTGCTTGCAGACATGGGGGAAAAAAGGGAACTGGCACTTTAAACTCAGCACAGTCCAGCACCAAGCCCAGTGCATGCCCAGAAGAGGCAGTGCCTTTGTTGCACCCGGCTTTCCCAATGTCTGTAGAGATCAGGTGATTTACTGGGGTTTTTTTGGCCCTTTTATCTAATAGCTGATTGAATCAGCTTTAGCTAAAAGTGCCAAAAAGCCCTGCCGAAACACCTGATCTATATAGACTCTGCAGAGCTGGGTGGAAGTAACGTACTGCTGCTTCTGGTAGAGCACATGTTTTTTCCCCCACATCTATCAGTGCCCTAAATTTGTGGATAAAGTTGTGAATAGAGAATTGCTTTGCATCAAGTCCCAGAATACTAAAGTTAGGGAGCACCTGCTGAAATTAGCATGAGCCAGGTTTAAAACTAACAAGAGAAAGTTATTTTTATGTGAAATGCAGTTAACTTGTGGAACTCTACCTGTATTAAACAGAAGAGTCAGGGGTATATCCTCTGGCATCTCTAAGCCAGTGATTGTGGATGCCAGGGAGGGTATGACAGGGGATAAATCACTCTAGATGTTCATATTGTTTCTCTCTAAAGCATCTACTACTATCACTGCTGGAGAGAGGACACTGGACTAGATGGACCATTGGTCTGTCCCAGTGTGGCACTTATGTTGTTGCTTCCTTCATTCGCTGTGGAATCTGCAAGGAAGCTCCTCCATTCCTCCCCCATAATAAGTGTCCCTTCTTTCTTAATATTGATCATCCAATTTCAAATGCCTTCATTTCTCTCTACAGGCTCCGCTATGTGCCTTTGGACCTTTCCATTCTCTCAGTTGGCTTCCAAAATATCTCCTGCTTAGATAGTTCATAGATTTTCGGGCTGGAAGGGACCTATTAGATCAAGTCCGACCCCCTGACCTGGGCAGGAAAGAGTGCTGGGGTCAGATGACCCCAGCCAGATGTTTGTCCAACCACCTCTTAAATACCTCCAAGGAAGGGGACAACACCACCTCCCTTGGAAGTGTATTCCACATTTTGACAACCCTCACTGTCAAGAATTTTTTCCTGACGTCCAGTCTAAATTTGCTCTCCTTCAGTTTGTGGTCACCTCTCAGCCTTCTCTTGTGAAAGCTGAAGAAATTCAGGTCCTCGTAGGGTTTTTTTTGTAGGTCTTTAACCAGACGGGTGGCTGTCCTCTGAACCGTTTCCAGGTTATCTACATCCCTCCTGAAGTGTGGTGCCCAAAACTGGACACAGTACTGCACCTGTGGCCTGACCAATGCCACACCGAGAGAAAGTATCATCTCCCTAGACCTGTTTGTGATGCACCTACTTATGCAAGAAAGAGTGAGGTTAGCTTTACTTATTATCTCATCACATTGGTGACTCATGTTCATTTTGGAGTTGAGATCCTTTTCCGCAGTCATGGAACTTAGAATGGTACCTCCCAGGCTATAGGAGTGTTGATGATTCTTCCTCCGTAGATGCAACACATGACACTTGTCTCTGTTAAACTGCATCCTATTCTGTTCTGCCCACTTCCCCAGCCTGTCCAAATCTGCCTGGATTTGCTCCCTGCCCTCTAGTTTGTTTACTTCCCTCCATAGTTTGGTGTTGTCTGCAAACTTGGACAAGGTGGTTTCTACTCCCTTGTCCAAGTCACGAATGAAGATATTGAACAGTACTGGTCCCAGGACAGAGCCTTGGAAGACTTTGCTGCCCACATTTCTCCAGGTAGAAACTGACCCATCCACCACCACTCTAGGTGCATCCCATGAGCCAATTTTCCACCCACCGGACTGTGTAATAACCTATATTGCAACTGTTTAATTTATTTATAAGAATTGGGTGTGACACTGTGTCAAAGGCCTTTTTAAAATATAAGTAAATAACATCTACCTCTATTTCTTCATCCAAGCATTTTGTGATCCGGTTGTAAAAAGAAACCTGGTTACTCGGGTAGGATCTGCCTGCTATGAACCGATGCTGGTTGCCCTTTAGCATTATTTTACCTGATGGTCCCCCCAGTGGTGCCCCAAATGATCAATTTCTTCATTGATCATTTTTAGCACATGGCCTATCATCTTCCTCCTTTAATTTCCATGATGATGTTCCTTTGCCCAGTCTTCTTTTCTGCCTGTCTGTAATATCATTTTTGGCCAGAAAACTTGTAGGATATTTTTGTGGTCTCCATATATAAAAGATTCTACCTTCTCAAGGTGTATCTTCTTTCAGTTTTTGCTGCCATATAATAACACTGATTTTTACATTGCTATTTTATAATTAAATTTTGTTCCAAGTCTATATTTTTTTGACCTTCAAATCTACAGTTGTATAAATGCAGTCTCCTGCTTTATATATAGTTCTAGATATCTCTGTTTTCTTCTTTTCATCATTTTGGAGCCCAGATACACACGGTTGCCTACCTGAACAGATCTTGTTTGTAAATGATTGGTTCTACCAGGTCTTGTTGATTCTCATTGTTTGCATTTTCCTGACGTTGATTACTGGTCCTACCAGCACTGCAACTGTAGCTGGTCTGTTCATTTTCATTTGCATATGTGCCTTGTTGTTGGACAGAAGGCACCTAACATCAGCAAAAGCAAGTTCTTCCAGTTCAGTCATTGTCACCCTTTTTATGCTTGTGCATTGCTGCCCTTCAAAAGTTTTGTTCACAAAGAAAGTGATGACATTCGAGAATTGTTTATAGAAATAATTCTGCATTGGGTTATTTTATAACAGGCCTGAAAAAACATTGCGCAAGAAGGATCTTAGAAGCCTGGACTTTATCTTTGGGAACAGCAGCAAGAATTAACAGGGAATTAGGTGCTTCAATTTATAGGCCAGATCAGCAGTGGGAGAAGGAACAATAACGATTTACATCAGCAAAATCTGTGGCTTACAGTGGTACTTTAATTTTTCAGGTACTTGGACACTAATGCAATGACTCTGTAATTAAGGCAGAGAATTTAGCAGTTGTATCTATGCAGAACTCCTTTATCTACCAGTCATAGAACTGGCAGAAATAACCTATTTTTACTCCTTAGGTCTCATTAAGTTTTAGTTTAGTTTTACAGACTAGAAGACATAATTTTGGTTTGATAGATTTTAAGTTTCTGCAACACAAAATAAATAAATGCAGTGAAAAATGCTTTAAAGACTTTTTTATTTTCTTTTAAAAATAAATCCAATATATTTATTGCTTTGCAAATGAAGAGCTCTGCATCCCAGTCAGATTCAGATGATCTGCTACAGACCCACCATAATAAAGGTGGAAAAAAAAGTATGTGCTGGGAATTTATTTATTTTGAAGCCTGGAGCTGTTATTTCTGCAAAGGAAACAAATACCAAAAATAATGCCAAGCAGGTTGAAGTATTTTGAGTGCAACTGCTGCCATCTTTGGCCTTCAAATTCTCATCGACCTGATTTCAGATGCTGGAACTAAGGACCCAATGTTTGAAGATATCCTCAACAGAAGAAAAGGCTGAAAAACCCTTTGATAGCTCTGGATGGCAAATCTGAAGTTCTTTCAGATAAACTCACTAAATTGGACACCCAGGAGGCGAAAAATGAAAAGGGACTACACATATTTGAGACTCAGAGAGACAGAGCTTGGGAAAAAATTAAAGGCCAGCGCACATTAAAGTGTTAGCCAATATTGCAGTACAAAGACATCAAGAACAACTTGAAAACCAACTTTGGGCTTGGAACATAAGGAACTTGTGGGGGAGGGTCTGCTGGGGAAAGTTAGCAGCCCCAGTGGTCTTTTTGGAATACTATTCATGGGAAGATACAGTCTCTCTCCTGGCTGGGAACAATGTAATACTGAAAACAGTGGCATAGTAATTATGATTTTTTGACACAAGAGACCTGAAAAAATGCAGCACTGAAGGACAGCTAGAATGGGATATAGCTATATTAAGGATAGGATATATATATTATATACTTTGCATCCATTTTAGGGCCTCTCTACACCTCAGGATAACTAAGAATTCAGCCCTATATGCTTTTTTTTCTGGGACATAAAATTAGCAGTTGTTGGACAAAATGAGGAAGGAGAATCTGTGCTGCAATTTGGCATCTGGTATGAACTCAGAGCCTGCATTTAGGGCTTGATTTTGTACAGCTCTGTGAAGCCTTTGCCTCCACTGGCTTCAGTCAGAGCTGAGGTTGCTCAGCATCTTGCAGGTTTGGTCCTTAGCAGCAGAGGTGAGTATACCTCCCAGCAGAGCTCTTTTATCCTCCATTCCTGTTTCATGAAAATAATTGTCATTATTATTGCTGCTCCTTCCCCTATGCCAGGGTGAAGTTTGAAATGACTTGTTACAGGTAAGCTTGTTACCCATTATCTACTGGGGGTGGGGGTTGTCTTGCTCTGTAGCAGGGGCATGGTCCTCTCCCTTAGGCTTCTTGAGCATATTTTAATTACCCTCCTAGCAGCATGACATTGAGTACCATGCCAGGTTAGTGTGTTGGTCTCATGTGTCAGGTTTGACTGTCTCCTTCCTAAGAGATTAGCCAGTGGCTTTGTATGGGACGGCTTGGATAGGGCTGACTCTGCCTCAGGCAGGTGGTTGAACTAGGTGACCCAGGAGGTCCCTCCCAGCCCTGCTACTGCACGGTTCTAACCAAGGGGAAACTGGGAGAGGGGAATGTATGGGCCTGACAGCCTCTCCGGGTTGCGTGTCCAGTGCTCCGCTGCAGGCTTAGGGAACAGCAGGGCTGGATTATGACAGGGTGGGCCCCTAAGCTAGGGGCTCCCAAACTTTCCCTGCCGTGGCTCAGCAAACTGCGGACCAGAAAGCGGCTGTGGCTGTGGCCGTGGCCTGGCAGATATGGACCACTGCACAGAGCCCTGCGGCTGGGATTTCTGGCCTGAACGCAGGTAAAGGTACTCCCACCCCCCGGCAGGGACAACCGTGGGCCCTGCGGGCAGAGTCGCAGCCTCCCTGCCCAGCTCTGCGGGGCTGTGGCTCCCCAGTCTGCGATCACGTCTGGTCCGGCAGCCGGCGCTTACTGTGAGGCCTTAGGCTATAGCTTGCTTAGCTTATCCCTACATCTGCAGCTCTCGCAGGGGATCCCAGTGGCGGAGACCCAACTTGTCCACTCCTTGGGCAACTTCACCCCTCAGCTCCTGCCCCACACAAACGAGGGCAGCCCCTTGCGCACCACCTCGAGCGTCCTTCTCCGCTGCCCGCTGCCTCCTGCCCTGGCAAGGGGCCAAACCCCCCTTCCACCTTGCCCCAACCCCTGGTGGCTGGAGCAGGGTGGCCCCAGCACCCTCCCCTCCTTGCTCCGCCCCGGCCAGGCCAGCAGCCGGACTGCAGGCAGCAGCAGGGGGCAGAGCCCTGCCACCCCCGCGTCCGGCCCCGCAGCAGGGCCCGGCCGGGCAGTGTCGGGCAGGAGCCACGTGGCCGG
>NW_017728950.1:26346502-26352072 GCF_001723895.1 Crocodylus porosus
TGGGGGGTGGGGATTTGTGAAAGCAGGGCAGGGGCCCTCTTGAATGGGTTTAGGGGTGTTGGTCTTTGGGTGAATCTGCTCTTTTATTATAGTGATGTAACATCACTATAATACAGTAGCAGGGAGTATCTGATGTCTTGAATGGCAAGTTTTAAAGAGTGCGGTCTTGAGCCCTGAATCCGCCCTCAGAAGTCTTCCCACCAGGGGGAGTGGGCTGCAGGCAGGGCTTCCTCTCCTGGGCCTTTCTCTGCTTTGAGGGCAAGGTGCTTGGTTGAGGTTGCAGCACCATCTGAGTCAGCGAGCAGCCGGGTACACGAGCGTGTAAATCAGCACGTTGAGTTGCTTTAAATGGGCGCATCCCCGTATTTGGAGCCGGAGACTCCCACAGTGGGTGCCAGAACCAATGTAGTGCTGATGAAATGCACATTCTTGATCAAGAAAGGTGAAATTCCGTCACTCGCTGGCCATGTGTTAGGGGGTGCGTCCCCTGAGATTGTCAGCACTTCAGGTGCAGAACCACTGCCCCAGCTCTGCAGGCCGCATGAGGCGACGAGGAACCTGGTGACCCTCCCTGGCAATGGCGGTGTGCTGCTTCCTGGCTGGCTTCGCCATTAGGCTCCACCTCTGCAGAGCCCCCAGTGACTTTGTAATAACCTACCATGGCATCCCAGGTTTCCATGGAACGGTTGGAAACCACAAATCCAGGCCGTTAGACATAATGGCCACTAAGACAAACAAATGTAAGCAGAACGTTACACTTCAAAGCAGTCCACACCCCTCCCCCCCCTCCAAAAAAAAAAAGCAGTTCAATTCATTTAAGAATCGGAAGACTGCCAAAATAATTATATTTGGAATGATATTTGGATTTTTTTTTTTTGCTTCTGGTTTCTGAAATGTAGATTCATGTTTTCAAGCTTTTCTCCACGCTTGTGAAAGCTAGAAGCACGCTAGAAGCATTTAAAAAAAAAATGAAAACAGATTTTCACATAATTGCATAGCTCCAGAAACTGGGGCTTAGCTAAAAAATTATGGTAAATATTACAAGAGTTGGCAACACTGAGTGGAACATTGTGGCTAGTATTTTTTATGCGGTGTTTCTTTTTTCCTAGAAATCCTTCTTCCAACCATGTAAAACTTACTTAAGACCATCTTTTGTAAAGTGCTTTCATATTTTGAAAGCAATTCTGTTCAGGAAGTAGAGATGGGCCAAAGCAGCAAACAAAGCTCCCTCAACTTGCTGATAGTTCAATTGAAGTAATTCCAAACCACCCATGTTCATAATTTTTGTTTTTGCAAAACCCAAACCAGACAGATGATACCCAAAAGGAAAAGCAAAGCTGCTGTGGCTTTTGCCCAGCTCTAGCAACACATTCCCCACTAAGTAATGGGTTGTTATCAAACATTTTTATTGTGGTAGTGCCTAGAGGTCAACCGAAGTGGCCTTTCTGCAAGGAACTTTCTAAACAGTAAATGACAGCCCTTGTCCCAGAGAGCTTACAGTATACTTCTGCACTGTATTTTCTAACCATTGCCTGATTTTTCCAACCATCTTAGTTTCCAAGCTGGATATGACCTTTCTGGGAGGAGTTCACAGATAATTACCCAGCAGGTTTTGCTTATTTTTAATCATGAATTATTCACAAAATGACATGTATAAACAGGACAATACCCTTAGTTTAACCTGTTCTCTTTGGTCATAGAACCACACCAGAGTTGGAAGGGACCTGAAGAGTCACCTGGTCCAGCCCCACGCACAGTTGCAGGATTTGCTATTTCTGAAGCATGCCAGAGAGATGCTTGTGCAGCCCCGTGTTGAAAATCTCCAGTGAACAGAATTCAAGTTTTCCCTAGACAGCTTCTTCCATTGTCCTATGGTTCACACATGTATGATAAGCTTTTTCTGAAATTGCTCTAAATCTATTTTGCTGTAGCTTAAACCTGTTGCTTTGTGTCCTGCCCTCTGTGGCAAGGGAGAACAGTTTTTTTTTCTATCTTGTTCATGGCAACCTTTCAAATATTTGAAAACTGCTATCATGTCCCCTCTTAATCTCCTTTTCTACAGACTAAACATACCTAGTTCCTTCAGCCTTTCCTCATATGGCCTGCATTCTAACTTTTATCATCTTTGTTACTTGCCTCTCTGGATCCTCTCCAGTTTCTCTACATCCTTTTGAAATGCAGTGCTCAAAATTGGACACAGTACCTCAGCTGAGGTCTAACCAGTGCTGTGTAGACTACTGTTACCACCTTCTGTCTTGGATATAATGCTTCTGCTAACCTAACCCAAACTTGTGTTTGATTTTTTGCAGTAGCATCACATAGCTGGCTCAGGTTGAGTTCCTGATATACCATAACCCACAGAACTTTCTTCTAGTGTCATATCGTTTAGCCTACATTCTGTATTTGTACATTTGTGTTTGTCTGTAGGAGTAGTAGTACCTTACTTTTGTCCTTGTAGAACTTTATTTTGTTATCTTTCGTAAGATTGATCCAGTTTATCAAGATCACATAGGATTAAAATTCAGTATTCCAAAGGGTATGCAGCCTCTTCTAGGTCTCGTCTGCAACTTTAATTTAGTAAGTGATCACTTTCTACATTCAAATCATTAATTAAAATGTTAAATAATCTTGGATTCAGAACAGGCCCCTGTGGAACCCCACCTCAGACCACCTCTGAGTTAATGGTATCTATGCCACATTTCTCCAGCTAACTTACAAGAACGGTGTCAAAAGCCTTATTATATCCACTGCATTCCCCTCATCCATCAACCTGATTCCCTTGTCAAAAAAGGAGATCAAAATAGTTTGGCATGATTTGTTCTTTACATGTCCAGGTTGGTTGCCAGTGATCTCTTCCTCATTGTCATCCCAGATATTTCCAGGCTGACTATTCTAAAATTTGCTTTAGTAAGTTCTCAGCTATTGAAGTCAGGCTCACCAGTCTCCAAGGTCTCCTTTTCCCCGCTTTTTAAAGATAGGTGCTATATTAGTCCTTTCCTACTCTTCTGGGACCTCTCTTGTCATCCACAAGCTTGCAAACATGATTGCTGGTGTCATCATGATTTCTCCAGCAAGTTCCATCTGCACCTTGGGGTGAATTTTGTCAGGTGCTGCTAACTTAAATTAATTCAAGTATCAAAAGTTCTTTGCCATTTTCCTTATCATGATCTGTAGCCCTCTCCCTTCTTTGTGTCTGTTAAATTTGCTAGTCATTTGGTTGTGCGTGTCTGCACGTGTGTGAGAAAACTGAAGCATATTAGGCATTGAACCATTCTGCTTTCTTTGTGTCTTCCCTTAACAGCTCACCTTCACCATGGAGCAGCAGACCTACATTTAGTTTCCACAGTTTGTCTTTTCCATCTTGTCCTTGGAAATTTAATTTCATAGGCGCAATCTGCAATGCAGTAGATGCCAAATGTAACTTACTTGTTTCATAGGATCCAACTATCTGTCTGGGTATTAATTTAATGAGTAGTACAATCAGCAATGAGAAACATTAAGCTTCTTGTATCAAAAAGAAAGAAAAACAACCTTAGTAGACTGACAAGATTAACTCCACCCTGGTTGCTTGCTTTAGCATTATAAAAATCCACCTGCTATTGGGCAGGAATACAAGAAAGGCCTTTTATTCTGAGGTAAGAATGGAGGAAACCATATGTCATTTGCAAATCAAGAATTCAGGTTACTGGCTTTGCTTTTGCGAATGAATTATTTTTTGCAGAACATTAAGCCCAGATTCTCAAGGAAGGTCCATTAGAATTAACTGGAGCTGGGTCCTTAAATAGCTTTGAAGATCTGGGCTCTAGTTCTTAATGTGGAGCTTATTTTTAAGACTTGGTAATTCAGGCTGGTAATTATTAACTTATGTGTGTTCAGTGGCCAGTGTGGAATTAATTGTCTTAATTGCCTTTCTTATAGTGTGCCTACCATAGCTCATGTTCTATCTAATCTTGATCTTTCCTTTAGTGTAGACACATATTATTGACACCTTCTTACCTTCATTTATCTGGTTCAGATCATGCCAAGGCTGGGGCAGCTCTAATGCAGTGCATGTGTATCCACATAACAGAAACTACCCAAACAATTAGCTTTAACTGGCCTCTTGGTGGTAATCAAAATAAGTTGGATGAATATGATGTTGGATTACCGTTTTGCCAGTAGGATAGATCTGCACTAAGAGCTTGCATCTGCAGAGCACAGGTGCAGCACTATGTGTATACAGCCAAGGGAAAAAGTGATGAGCAGGGTAGAGAATGTTGGGGAACTTAATCTTGGATTAAGAAGCACCCTGACATGATGCCTGTAAATTACTCCTCTGCTAGAAGAGGAGTATGTCTAAAAAAGGGAAATGAATAACTAGGGCTGTTTTAAGTTGTGGCTTTAACCCAAGTCTCTTCCTTTGTGTGCTCTGCAGAGCCAGCACCAAACTCATTAGGGCCTGGAGAGGTCTGCTGTGTACAGAGGTTTGTACTTAGGGCTAGATCCAATAAAGGACTTTGGGTCTTACTATTTCTAGGGACCTAGCCTCCAAAGTGGAATTTAAAACTAGGAGTTATGCACCTAGGCTGCCCAGATAAGGTACAGGAGAGTTGATACCTCAGAAAAGATATCCAAAAGCCTGTGTGTGGAATGAGGCCACTTAAAGCTAGCCAACAGGAAATGCTATGCTCAGGAGGGTGCCTAAACACCTTCTCCCGAACCTAGGCACCTGAGGGAGAGCTGCAGGTGGGTACTGCCATTCATTCAGGCCCCAGAGTCCAGAGCCTTCTTCTGAAAGTAGTTTCCTGCAGCTATTCCACAGAACTGAACAAAGTTTGCTGTTTTCTTTTAAGGGGATGCCTTTTTAATAAACCAGTGGCTAGAGCACTTTAGAAGGGATGTGAAAAACCCAGATTCAGGATCCTTTTTAGCCCAAGTGGGTTCAAACCTACATCATGCACTTCCCCGGAGTGTTTCCTATGCATTGTAGACTAGGATGGATGGGGGCTCTCCTCTACTCCTTCTGTTGATGCTGTACCACAGTACAGAAGAGAGACCAATATTTATGGGATCAAGAAGAGGGAGCACAAGAGGAAACAAGCCTCTGTAGGGCAGTGGCTGGAAGTCTCCTGGAAGGGGAGAGGTGTGGGCATGAACTTCCAAAGGCTATATTTCCCTGGGTAATAACTAAGCTATTATGTGAAAGGTGGACATTGATGTACCCACCCACTGCCTCCAGCCACAGTTTAGAAAAAGAGCAGGAGCCACCACACATGAAGTCTGTGATGCACCCAATCCTGTCACTGTGCATTTGGCAAGCTCGGGGCCTATGTATAGGACCAGGGCCTTCAGGGGACTTAGGTGCTTAAGGGAGTGTTTTTGGGGCACAGGTACCTAAAGTCTACCTAGGTCCTTTGGTCCTACTCCTCACTGCTTAATTTTACTTGTTTTCACATACAGGCTCTTCTCATACTGGATCTGAAGCAATACAATTTTCACTCCTGCTTTTGCATTACATTATGGTTTACAGCAGGGGTTGTCAACTGGGGGGTACATGTACCCCCGCGGGTACTTGAGAAGCCCTAGTATGC
>NW_017728950.1:26352172-26384444 GCF_001723895.1 Crocodylus porosus
CCCACATCCCCCCACATCTTAGTGTCATCAGCAAATTTGAACAGGGTGCTTTTACCCCCTCGTCCAAATCACTGATGAGATGTTTGGTGTGGGAAAGTGCGCAGCATGGGCTAAAGTAAAGTAAAGTCTTATTTTAGCATACTTTGCTCTGCACAACATATGTGAAAAGGATTTTTTTTCTATATAGACTTGTGGAGTTCAGGAGTCCAGCACTTCTCTCAGTGGAGTCTAGCACCCACCTCAGGGGAACAGCTTTTACTTTGCAAGTGCAGCAACAGGAAGAATTTTCAGTTGGAATCAAATACCAGACAAGGTGAATAGTGGACTACAAATAAACTGTGTTAATTATTTTTAGATACCCATGTATGTAATATTTGATTATTTTACCCTTAAGTGGGAGATGCTGGGGATGATAGAAATGGCGATGGTTTAATGGCAGTAGAACTATCAATTGTATGAGATTCTCTACTACCCAGACTTACTGGATCGCTTGTAATAGCACATCATTTCTTCTGTTTTTTGCTTTGGAAGAAGAACCACTTTGGCGTGTTTTATAATACAGTTTAAACAATAACACCTATGCAGATTGAGGGGGCTGGTCTGCAGATTGAGGGGGCTGGTCTACAGGCTTGTATTACTGTGACTTATAGTATCTTAAATGTATTGGAGCAATGCAAGAAAAGTAGTAGCTTGGCAGAGGGCAGGTTAAGGAGATGGCACGGATAGAGTCATGAACAGTCTGGAAGAAGTGAAGGGGATAAATTAGTCACTAGCTTGGCAATGCAAGGCTGGCATGTCTCAGTATGTCCTTGCTGTCCATTTTTTTATGATTGCAATGCCCTTCCCAGCTCCATTCATCTCATACAGATCTTGAATTCCAGATGTTTGCAATAATTTCAGTTCCCTTTCTCCATCTGCTGCCTTGGTTTCTGTCTCATGTATGCATCATGCAATTGCTTTGATATCCTCAGTTTCTCCTCTAGTCCTCTTTTTCCCTTTTTTTGCTGCTGCTTTATTTCCAGCTCCTTCCTCATCTTATGCCACACTTCTAAGTGCATTTCATCCCTGATCATCTTCTTGAAGACTGGGATTTTTGAAAGAGCCTAAAGAGAGTTAGGTGCCCAGCTTCCTATGCATTTCAATGTGTTTGAAAATCCTACCATAACTTGTTAAGAGTCTCTGAGCTTTTCTTTCCCTGCAGTATGCCACTGCTGAGCTGAGGGTTGCATTTTTAGGGGTCTGTCATCTTCTTAACTTTGTATGTTCTTAGTGCAACTGAATCTGACTGAGAAAGCACAAGGTATTCAACACTGTGTTTGCACATGAAATGTATGAACATGAATGTGGCTGTATAGTTTGTGCACAGAAATGATCGTGAAGAACCTATTCATACTTCAATGCTTAAGACAGCAGTAGCAATCTATAGAAGCCTAAACTGAAAATTTTGTGTCAAGATACGGATTGCTCAAAAGTAATGAATTTGGGTCAAACCTTGTTTGGGTTCTTCTCTAAAAAGAAAATAATACATAATGCACATCTTGGATCCTATTTTTTTCTTGGTGATATGTTTAATTAACTTCCTCCCTCCCCCCCAAAAAAATCCTAAAACAAATGCAAAAGATTGTTATTAACAGTCATTTAGCTCCATAAATTTACAAAATCCTTGACAAATAGAACATTTTTGAAAATTATGGAAAATATATTTTGCCCTAAATTTCTTATTTCCTATATTTTGGAAAAGCCTAGGCTACATTCTCAGCTGGTATAAATCAGTGTAGTTCCATTCAGGTCAATGGAGCAATGCCAGATCACACCGCTTTACAATCTGGCCCTTTATTTTTAATTTGGGCCTCTCAAGAAGTTGTCTTGACTGCAGGTCAGCTAAGTGAAATAAGCAGGTAAAGAGGATGTTTCAGAAGTTAATATTCTTTCTCTGTCCTTTGTTCTGTCCTTTTACTATACTTTGAGCTTGCCCAGATACTTCTGGCTGAAACTTGTGATTGCTGGGTTGTGGTGGATGGAATATATAAAGCAGTGGTTCTCAAACTTTTCAGACCCCTCATTAGACTATAGGCATCCCTCAGAAAATGCCAGATATTAGCTTTCACTCATTTTTTTTGACTATGGGAAAAATAATAGAGCAATTCTTTTGTTGCAAAGAACTCAGACCACAGCAGGTCAAAATGTTTTTGACATTGGGTGCCTATACATGTGCAGCGAGGCTGCTCCAATGTGCTGTAATTACAGTGTGCCAGAGCAGACTTGATTAATTGAGTCTGATGGAGCGTGGTAATTACCGCACTCCAGCAGACTCCAGTGTCTTGTGTCAGCATCCCTATGCTGAAAAATGGTGGTGGGGTACTTTAACTAAAGCTCATTTGATTAACCTTATTTAAAGCGCTCCCACCACGATTTGTCAGTGTAGGGATGCTGGTACATGAGATGCTCCAAGTGCTTTAATTAGAGTGGGTCTTAGACCCACTCTAATTAAAGGCCTCTCCCCCCTTCACACCCCCCCTCCCCCAAGAATGTGTATAAATCCCCTATGAATTCCTATTTGAAATGTCTGGGTTTATCTTGTGAACCATGCACAGTTCAACTGTGCTAACATTGTACCATGCCCTGCAATACCCTTAAAAAAATCTCATTGTACCCCTGGGTGCTGTAGCACCCTGGCTGAAGATCACTGATACAGAGGGTAATGATATAGAGGTGGTTTGTAACCTCTAGCACTTGAAGCGTGAGGGGACATATTGTGTTATCAGTGAGGAGCTTTTGTGAGGGCTCTTGAAGTAAGAATGTTGGTCTCTAAAATACATTTTTATCTGTTCTAGTAAGGATGGGCTTTGGGCTCAATACACCAATGACCTTGTTCTTGTTGTTCTAAGTCATCGATTCTCTTATGGCACCCCAGGGTGCTGCCAGATTCTTTGAAGGGTGCTGAAAGGTGTGAGGAGATAAGTTCACGCTGAGGCCTGCCCTGTCTGGCTGACCCCCTACTGCCCAGCTCCTCTGCAAAAAGGTAAGCACTATAATATATAAATTTAGTTTTTGAAATTGGGTGCAACTCAATTCACAAAAGTTATGCAGTGGTGCCTTGAGTTGAAAAAAGGTTGAAAACTACTGTTCTAGGCATTAGTGCTAGTTGTTGAACTTACTACAATAAGTAGATAGGGTTTTTTGATTGTTCTTTATGTTGTATAAGTCTTTTATGTGAATTTGGTATAGGCTAGTTGCCAGTTTAGAGGTGTCCAGCCAGAACCTGAATAATCTGGGTGCCTCCATCCTCAATAGGTAGCTATTTCCACCTTTCTAGATGCCTACTTAGGTGGTAGCAGAAGATATGAATATTTATTTAGCATTTGTTTTTGGCTAGGACACTACAACTATTTGTTTCCTTAATAATGATGTCACCAGACTGCTTTGTCATTTTCTTACTTTGCACTTGGATTACTGCCATGTGCTTGGAAGACCCCCGGGAGACTTTAGCTGGTGCAGAACAAGGCAGCTTGCTCACATAGTAATACTTTGGTGGTCTCTAGCAGTTTTTATCAGTACAGCTCAAAGGAGAGCTGTCTTGTTATCTCAGTTTTATAGATGAGGAAACTGAGGCAGAGGCAGTTGCTTAATGGCAATACTTCCGGTGAATGTGTTGCTTTTCTCTAATGGAGACTGTACAGCCTTTCTGTTTGCTTCCAGATGAAATTCAAGGTGTTTGTTTTGAAGTGGCTTGGTTATGAAAGAAAACTAAAGAGGTTGGGATAAGTTCATGGGGAGGATAGAATGACAGAAAAGGGAGTTCTGGCTCACCATTTAGGAGCTGATTGCAGCCTGCAGGTTGTAGTGCAGAGTAGAGGGTGTTTGTTTTTTTTCCATCCTGCTAGACTTTGCTGGTTGCCTCAAGGCGCCTGAAAGAAAATTTCCCCTCTTGTGGCTACAGGTGCATGGTGTTTTTTCGCCTTCCTCAGAAGCATTGGGTACTGGCTGCAGCCACAGGCTGGGGATTTTGACTTATATATGCTGATGCAATGCTGCTGCTGGGACTAAAAAACCCAGAGATTTCTGGTTAGAGGGCCTTGCTCTTCTGCTCTGGGTCAGGCTGATTGCCATAGTTGTGGTGAGGAAGGAATTTTACCCCACCGGTAGATTGGCATGGACTGTGGGGAATTCTGCCTTTCTTTGTAGCAGGGTGCATGGTCTTCTTCCTGGGATGTCTCAAATGTATTTTAACGAACAGCAGTGGCAGGACATTGACATCGTCCCTATGCTTTACCTGTGGCAAGTTAGAGTGTTCTTGGTGGGTTTTTTGGCATTGTGCCTGTAATTGTGAGAGAGTAGTTTGTGCAATTTTCAGAATAACAAGTTTAGATAAACAGCTATATAGAACAGTTTAGATAAGGATCTTGACCAGGGGGTTGGACTAAATAGTCCCTCCTAGCCCTACTTGTGTGGATACCTTTAAGAGTGGTATGTATAAATTGTTACACTTGCCCAGGGATTAAGGAGGAAACAGCAGAACTATAGGCAGGGCACTGCTCTCTGAATAAACAAGCTTTATCGCTCTATAAGGTTAACTCCTTGGTCTTTTGAGAACAACACATAGTACCAGGAGTGGGGTGTGAAGAAAGACAGCAATAACAAAAAAGGAGCATCTCAGAAGTCCAGAGGAGTTAAAACTGTCTAGCAGTGCAGCAGAAAACTGGAAGAAATTTAAGCAAAGCTTTACCATATATATGACAGCCAGTGGAGCTACAGGGAAGGAAGATTCACTCAAGGTAGCTATTTTTTTTTTTTAAATATAGCAGGCCCAGAAGCTCTGTCTCTTTATAATAGTCTACAGCTGTCAGAAGCAGAACAGAAAAGCTATGGTACAGTAATAAAAAAGTTTGAGGAATATTGTATACCCAAACAAACTGAAACCTTTGAACAGTATAATTTCCACATGAGATAGCAGAAAGAATTTGAGACAATAGAGGAGTTTGACAAAGACCTCAGACTGCTGAGCCAGACTTGCAACTTTGGAGACCTAAAAGAGTCAATGATCAGAGACCAAATAGCATTGGGTATAAGCAATACAAGCCTCAGGAACAGACTGTTAGAGGATCCTGAGCTTAATTTGGAAAAAGCATTGGAATATGCCAAGTGGCTGAGATAACAGATATCAGGCTGTGGCAGCTGGAGGAAAAAAGAACAGAACAAGCTGAACTAGACAGGATTACAAGACTGCAAAAACCTAAGGCAATGCACAAGCAATACAGAAAGGAGGACCTTGCTATGAAGCAGGCAAGTGGAGCCCAAAGAGAATTGCTTGAAGAAACGATGGTCAGCTGCAGATGCCGTGGGGGGTTACCACAAACCCATGCAATGCCCTGCATTTGGTATGCACTGCAGCAAATGCAAAAGATTCAATCACTTCGCAAGAATTTGCAGAAAGGAGCAGGATCCACCACAGCAGAAACAGCAGCCTCATGGTCTATGCAATGAGGAAGAGGAAGAATTCCTCATTGACACAGTGCAAGAAAAAGTTAATTCTTCTGAGAATTGGACAATCACCCTGGACACCAATGGACTAATGGTAACTTTTATATTAGATACAGGAGCACAGGTCAATGTAATACCAGAATACATTATTCAAAAACTGAAAACTAAACCTGTGTACTATGAGAACAAGAAAGTGAGACTTAGAACATATAATGGGAACATGCTTGCAACCAAAGGTGTTCTTGCACTACATTAGACACAAGGGCAACATAGTAAAAGTTCAGTTTGTAACAGACCCAGGAAAGCTAGTGGCAATTATGGATTATGAATTTTTAAAGCTCTAGGTTTGATTTAGAGAATGGATGCTATTGAGGGACTAGAAATCAAGAACATAGAAGAAAAGTTTAATGATGTGTTTCAAGGCATAGGGAAACTGTCCACTGAGTACAAGACAGAATTAAGAGAACCAAATACTCCCACCATACATGCTCCAAGAAATGTTTCTCTTGTACTAAGGGAGGAACTGTAAAAGGAATTAGATTAGTTAACATGGACATCATAGAGAAAGTAGAGCAACCAACTGCTTGGGTTCATTCACTGTTCATAATAGGAAAAAAGATGGATCCTTGAGATTGTGTCTGGATCCTAAGCAAATGAGCAGGTACCTTAAAAGAGAGCATTTTCCCAGTCCTGCCAGGGAAGAGGTTTTTGGTAACATGGCAGAAGTTAAATATTTCTCCACTTTGGACGCTTCTTGTGGGTTTTGGCAAGTTCCCCTAGAAAAGAATGGCACTTGATTATGTACCTTCAGTACGTCCCTTGGAAGGTATTGCTTTTGTAGGTTTCCTTTTGGACTGTGTTCTTCATCTGAAGTATTTCACAGAAAGGTGCAGGAAATTATTGAAGCTCTTGATGGAACTATGGTTTATATTGATGATGCATTAGTTTGCAGAAATACTATGGAAGAACATGACTTGAGCCTAAGAGAGGCATTAGAAAGAGCTCGCAGAGAAGGTTTGAAACTGAACAAACAAAAGTGCAAGTTCAGGGTCAAAGAAATAACATACTTGGGAGAAAAGCTCTCTGAGAGGGGTGCAAATTGATCCAACAAGGGATAAAGTCATTACAAACATGCCACCCACTACAGATAAGGAAGGAGTGCAAAGATTACTTGGAATGATCAATTTTGTACGGAATAGCTCCCTAACTCAGCAGAGCAGGCCAAACGCCTTAGTTCACTCCTACAAAGGAAAGCTCAGCAGATTTGGGAACATGAACACAAAACTGTATTAAAAAACTTAAAGGAAAAATAATGAAAGCTCTGATACTAAAATAGTATGACCCTAAGAGACCCATTACATTATCAACAGAAGCTTCTAAAGGAGGCATTGGAGCAGCTTTGGTTCAAACCATGGGGATAGTGGAGACTAGCAGCATATGCATCTAGGGCACTCTCTAAGTCAGAATGTCTACATGCACAAATTGAGCAAGAAAATTTAACTCTGGTATATGGCTGTAAGAAATTTCATGTATTCATCTATGGGAAGCCTCTGATAGCTGAAACTGATCATAAAACTTTGGTAACCATAGCCAAGAAACGGTTATCGGACAAGCCTCCCGGATTACAGAGACTTTTCTTTCAACTCAAAATGTGTGATCTAGACATGCAGTAATGTCAGGAAAACATCTACTTATTGCAGATACACTGTCCAGAGCGTATGACACAATGGAAAATGACAGAATTCCAGACTCAGGTGTAATACGTGTCAATCTGATTAAAAGAATGATTCCTGTCACAGATGAAACGTGGGCACTAACTGCAGAAGCTACTGCTCAGACCACCACACTGCAAAAAGTGATAACAGCTTTTTGTGCTGGTTGGCCTGGAAAACATACACCTAGGCTCTACTGTCAGTACTGGATATGGTATTTTGTTCAAAGGCTTGCGGCTTGTTATTCCAGCAGTGCTAAAGACATGTTAAACAGAATACATGAGGGGCATCTAGGCATTGAAAAATGCAAAAGGAGAGCAAGGGGTGCTCTATATTGGCCCAACATAAATAATGACATAGAAAATGCTGTAAAGGCTTGTACAATGTGCCTAAAGTACAGATCAATGCAAAGAAAAGAGCCTATGATGGTTCGTAGTTCATAATTTCTAGGGTCGGAAGGGACCTGAACAGATCATCAAGTCTGACCCCCTGCCCTGGGCAAGAATGAATGCTGGGATCATAATACTGCAGCCAGATGTCTGTCTAACCTCCTCTTGACCCCCAATGGAGGGGAGAGTACCACCTCCCTTGGGAGCCCATTCCAGAGCCTGGCAGCCCTAACCATAAAGTAGTGCCTCCTGATATCAAGCCTGAACCTACTCTCAGTCAATTTGTGGCTGTTATTCCTTGTTATCCCAGGGGGTGCCTGGGGGAACAGAGCCTCACCTATTTTCTGCTGGTCCCCCCTGGTGAGTTTATAGGCAGCCACCAGATCCCCTTTCAGTCTTCTTTTGTGGAGGCTGAATAGATTCAGGCCCTTTAGTCTATCTTCATAGGGTCTGACCTGCTGCCCCCTGACCATGTGAGTGGCCCTCCTCTGGACCCTCTCAAGGTTAGCCACCTCTCTCTTGAAGTGCGGTGCCCAGAACTGAACGCAGTACTCCAGCTGTGGCCTGACCAGCGCCGCATAGAGGGGAAGGGTCACTTCCCTGGACCTGCTTGTGATGCATCTGTAGATGCACGACAAGGTGCAGTTAACCTTACTGACCACTTCCTCATATTGGCAGCTCATGTTCATCCTGGAGTCAATAGTGACTTCAAGATCCCGTTCAACCACTGTGTTGTTGAGAAGGGTGTTCCCCAGCCTATGGGTGTGTTGCTGGTTCCTTCTCCCTAGATGCAGCACCCTGCAGTTGTCTGCTTTGAATTCCATTCTGTTCTCATCTGCCTACCTCTGTAACCTGTCTAGATCTAGTTGGATTCTGTCCCTCCTCTGCAGCGTGTCCTGGAGAAACTTGAACACAAATTACAGCGAAACATGCATGAAACATAGATTGTCCCCAGCAGAAATGCTGTGTAACAGGCAACTCAAAACCCAGCTGCAAAATTTTGTGGATGATGCTCATCAGAATGAGACACGAAAACATTAAAAAATTCAACAAACTCAAAGAAAAATGGTACTATGACAGGGGTTCCAGTAACTTACCACAGCTGCACAACAAAGATATGATGTTCATTTCAAATGGACGAAAGTGGAAACAAAAAAGCATCAGTTTCCCATCAAGTAGCTCCCAGAACCTTTAAAGTAGGACAGGTGTTAAGAATGAACAGACAACACTTGGAACTCATAAAAGGGAGAAAAGAAGCAGCATTATGAGATTCATCAAAGAAAACAGAGTGATCATCAAAGCAACAAGAAATGACAGAGGAGATTTGCAAATGACACAGAAGTAGAGACATCTGAGCAAGGAAACCAAACAAGAACTGAATTGGTAAGGATTGAGAATGCAGAGAAATGAGATCACTTAAGAGCTAAAAAGCCAACACAAAAACTAATACAGACCTGTTAAAATGTGCTTTAACTGTGGGTTGAACTAAACCTCCAATGTTAGTATTATATGGGGATATGTTACATGTAAAGGGGGAAGATGTGTAGATACTTTTGAGTATTATGTATAAGTTGTTACACTTGCCTGGGGATTGAGGAGGGAACACCAGAACTGTAGGCAGGGTACTGTTCTCTGAATAATTCAGCTTTATCATTCTGTAAGCTTAACTCCTTGATCTTTTGAGAACAACACACTACTTTTCTATGATTCCAAAATGGTTTTGTTTTGAAGGCTCCTGTGTGTGTTGAGCTAAAGATCACATAACAATGGCTTTCCTTTGAGGATGGCCAGGAGAATTTTGGTTGCAGGATATCTAGTGTGGATAGAGTGAATATATGGATTGTTTGAAGGTGTGACTGAACCTTCAGATGGGTGAGTTACTTATGCATAGAAATACACAATAAGTAAAGGAATTTAGGAGCAAAGTGTTTTTTGAAGCTGTAGAAGAAAACGGGTTTGGGCCTGTTTCTGAGGGTCAGGTTTTGTCATGGCAGCATATCTTTGTTGGTGCAGCAGGAGTTGGGTCTAAGATCTCCATTTTATTCAGTTCTGGGAATTGAGGGTATTTGTCTTTTAGTGACAGTAATTTATGCCACTACAGTAACTTTAATACTGTTAGACAAACAAGTTACCTTATTCTACACTAGCTGATACTTTTGACATAGTTTGAAGTAGAGCATGCTGGGCTCGTTCAGTGTTGAAGTTAAAAAAATGTTATAGCTGAGTTCTGTATTGGGAAAGTATGATCATAGTTTTCTAGCCAAATGGGGGACAGGAACTCCTGTTCACTGCTGTTTTCTACACATCTTCCAGAAAGATGGAAAAAGGTAAGGTTTGGAGGCCAGACTAAGTCATGTGAAGTTGTTGGGAGATGGAAGTGTGCTGCTAGTTGGGAGGGATGTGTGGTTCTTGGGACCATTCCCCCCTTCCAGAAGACAGAAATGGAAACTGGGATCTTCTGTCATTAGAAAAGCCATAGGGGAAAACAGAATGAGGATGTGAGGAAAGAAATGTAAACACTGGAAATCCCACATGAGTCCTACTATTTTGGCTTATGTGCTGAATCTAAATTCATGCCCAGTATACTGGAGGGGGCCAGATGTTGTACAAAGCAATCCACTGAGATTTTCAAAGGATCCTAAAAGGGACCCATTTCCCACTGGAGAAGATTTGGTGTCAAGTTCTGTTCAAGTATCTGGGACACAATTCCAGCTACATTGAATAAATTTGCATTGACATGAATGCAAGATGCATATGATGCAGAAGAAGTAACCATGTGAATTGTATACAATCCATCTCTAAAGCTATGCTGGTTTCTGCCATGACTTCAGGTTTTTAAACCAAATCTCGAATCTAAACTTGTGCAGGTTTTCTGGAGTTGAGTCCAAATTTTCTATTTATATGCATCTATTACTGTCACAGGTATGGAGTTCTTGTGTGTGCATCATTTTACACTTCCTAACCTGGCTCTTCGTTGTCCAAAGCAGTGTTTGAATCACGTTGGGATTTGTTTCTTTGTTTGTTTGTTTGTTTGTTTTTGGTGAGAAACATGGGTTGAAACTGTAAATTTTCTACCTATACCGACTCAAATGAAATAGCCATCTAGACACTCACAGACCACTCTTATCTTAGTTGTTCTCTTGAGAAGCCTGTGAGTAATATTTGGTAGAATTGTTTGATGTGGTCATCTGTAATGGTAGTCACAGCAGCAGGGATCTTAAAACAAAGGACTTTGTGTGTTTTACCAAGAGAAGTCACAGTAACAGGTTTCAGTGTAAATGAGAGTTGTATTGCCTTCCATCAGAGATGACTTGAAAATAAAGTGCTTTGATGGTAATACTGCAGATGTCTGCAGGAAACCCAGCACAGCCTTGAACACTATAGTTAGATAGCTGTGCAAAAAAGTACATGAAGGGAAGAGCTAATGTGCAATACTTCTATTTAAGATAGAGGGAGGAAATAGAAATTGTGATAGCATGCTATTTCAAGTAATAATAGAAAGTACTTGATGTTTACATGGTGAATGGATCAATACTAATTCTGTAGTCAGGGCACATACAATAGTTTGGATTATACAAGTGATAGATGCACTCGGTATAGCTGAAATTTCTACCCTGCAACATTTATTTCTCACTGCGTGTTAGATGGAATTTTCCACCCAACTATCTGGAAGGATTTGCATAAGAATGGTGATAGAGCAGTATTCTTTAATGATGTGCTTTTCTTTGTTAAACTTCAAAAATGTCTTCAATGCATGATGAGGTTCGGATGAATTGCCAAGCTAATGCTTTTATATTTTCTTTAAAGAGCTTATCTTCACTGTGTTGTGGGAGTTACTTTATATTGTTGTCATAAAGGCAGTGGCAGTAAAGCCGACTTTGTAGCAACCCCAATAGGTGCCCCTTTCCCCCCCACCTAGGGTCTTCAATACTGCTGAAGGAGACAGATTGAGACGCCCCTTAGCTGGCATCTGCTTGTACTGCTATTAGCTCATTTGTGCTGCTTTTATGGTACTATACATGGCATTACTCACTGTTCTGCTATGCAATTTTACTTTTAAAACAATGACCTCTTGGCATTTAACCTAAATCAGTACAGGTTGCTATAATATTTGTTGAAACTGGGTCAAAACCCAGCTCTTTCAGAATGACTTCTTGAATTGAAGCTCAGTATTCAGCCAAGATTGAAAAGCTTCTGCCAGTTGAGGCTACTGCAGAGATGGCTATAAAATGATACAGCAGACTGTGTTCTCCCTTCCAATAAGAGTCTAATTTCTAAAACATGAGTGCTTGAAATGTGGTGAATTTTAGGAATGTAGGCTGATGTGAAGCAGCATTTCTTCCCTGGGAGACTGGCCCTGTGAGTCACCTTTTAGGTTATAGTTTACTGAGGCTATTTGGAAATTTCAGCATAAAATATAAGTAGGACCAGTGACTTTGAGATTTCTCACCAAATCCAGTTGCATATATGGGACAGTGATTTTGCATATACCTTATGTATTGGATGGAATGAGCCTAACTATACCCCCGGTTACACCAGTGTTAATTCCATGGACCTCTATAGTGTAGCATAAGTGAAGAAGAAAGGATTTGTTCCAGGACTGGAGGAGGAGGGTTGCCTTTTTTGGTGTTACCAATTAGCAGCAGTAAGCATAAAAAAATATTGTAATGTGCAGAATTCTTCTCTAATAACCATGTCAAGTCTTCCAATATTCTGCTTCACTAATATGCACAGTACTAGTTCACTGTACATGTTTTGGCTTTATGGAATCATAATAGCAGGTACCCATCTATGCTGTGGGCACCCTTATTGCTGTACACACATCATCTCATACATTCAGACAGAAAATTGGTCACATTCACAAGGCCTGCATCGATTTCCCTCTTATTTCCTTCTCCCTTCCCCAGAACATTTCACCTCATCCCCCAAAGCCAAAGAAGACGCATGGTCTTTGGAGCAAGAGGAGAGCTTTAATATTTGTGTTGATACAGAATGTCTTCTGCCTCCTTTCAGATCCCTTCTGAAAAACAATTTCTGTTGTGGTGCCTACAGAAAAATCAACATATGTACAATGACTAAATTATGTGGAAGTTGGGGAATTGTATATGTAATTACAGAACAAAACTAAGTATATAGATAATAGTATATATTGGATTGCATCTTTTCCCCCAGCCTTAACTATGTTTTGTCTTGAGTAGTTAAACAGGTGCATAAGTCAATGGGACATTATTGCATGCTTAAGTTCAAGTATGTGCTTTAAATGTTCTGCTGAATTGGGGAGATGATGTTGTAAGTCCTTTGAGTCGAGGACCATTTCTACTTTTGGTTTGTACAGCTCCTAGCTCAACAGGACCCTGATCCTGGCTCAATAAGGATCACAGTAATATAGATGAAGCATGTTAGGGTTAACAATGCTATATTGATTAAGAGGGGAAAATATTGTCTGCAAATGTACCTTCCTTGGAACTAAGCTTGAATTAAAAAATGTAAAAAAAAAAATTAGGGAAATAATCACGATGATTATTTCCCTAATAATCTGTAGTGGGTAGTAGCCTATGTGAGACCAGATTGCACACTGGTGCTAGGACCAATTTGGTATTGGTGGAATGAGGGGTTGTCTGGGACATTTCAGGACTGAGATGAAGAATGTTTGTTGTCTTACATTATTTAAAACACATTTCGGGCCTGTTTCTGCAACCCTGCACTGTTCACATGACAAATGTATTCCTACCCAGGGTGGTTTTTCTATAATTGTCCATGAAGGGGATTTTTAACACCCTTTGCTGAAACTTGTGGTTGGGTACCAAGATACTGAATTATATATCTTTTGATATGATGCTTCCAGGGCCATGTGCATAAATAAGACCTGAAAAATATCAGGTGACTGAAGTTGCTGATCTTGTTCATTAAAATGGCAGTACGCCCTTTAAAAAATTATCCATCTGACTTCAAGTGGCAACTAAGGTGAGGATGTAAGATGAAGCAGCATGTGTGCATTTCCTGCTATAATTTTACACCCTCCTGCTAGTTGCTATTCCTGCTATAGCCCTGTCTGACACCTCAGCATGGCAACTCTACTCATTTTACATAACTACTGAATCCCCAATTAGTGCAAACCATTTCTTTTCCATTTACACCTGTTTTCTGACCAGTAATTTGCCACCGTCACTTAATGCTGCAAGTGACTTTTGCCCCACAACTTGCAGTACTGAGAGAGGTCTACCCACTTGGGTTTGCTCTGCATTGGTATAATGTTGTTAATTTCAGTGACCTGAGAGAATAATTTGGCCTGCAGCAAAAGCAGTTACTACAGATCTAACTACTGTAACTGAGGGGAGTGTTTGGCTTTATAAGTTAAGATAATTTTGGTTATAACCTACCTCGATTCAGCATTTCCTTGCTTTTTGGATTTTATGGGTCTGTACTACAATGTTGTTTTAACATGGATTTTTGTATTTAATTAACTTGCGTGGTGGAACTGAGAAATAACTGCTGTCTTTATATGGGTAAATGATGTAGTATCTGTGAAGCTATTATAGTGAAGATAAAGCTTTATAACACTGCAGGAAATAAAGCCCATGAAATTATTTGAAACCCCACCATCCAGGATAAATGTTACAGGAAGCATTAACCTTCCATAAAAATTCCTTTGCTAGTCAGGAATTTAAAACTCAGCCACTGAGAGAGAGGATATTAAACCACAATCACATTCTGTAGCTTTTTCCTTAAGAATTGGTTGTGAGGAAAACCTCATTGGATGGCAGTCGAGGGTATTTGTGTTTCAGTATTTTAAATTTTTTTTCCATTGATGCTTAATAATTCTCATATATGTAAATAAAATGTGTATATAAAAATATAAATATGAGACTCATTCCAATAGGAGTCTCCCTTTTGTATGTATATACATTCAATCGCCTGTGTTTTTTTCCTCTTTAATAGCCACCTAGAAATAGATATGATGATGGCTGAATTGCACAAGCCTGATTGTATATACATTAGAAGGCACTGAGGTTGTTATCATGACGATTTGGAACCGTATTCCCCCTTCCCCCCTCCTTACATCTATAGGGGAAAAAAAGGAAAAACACCTCAATTGATTTCTGGCAAGAGGCTTTAGTTTGCCAGGGCTGGATTCTGAAGTTCTCTACTTGCTGCTTAACTCAGGCACTTGCAATGACAGCTTCCTCACCTTGTACTCCTCTGCTATATTTGGAGAGTGAAAAAGGAAAGCCCATTTAAGGCTCGTAACAGGAAGATACTGTGTAGTATCAGCTTCCACTGTCTCTTCAGTGGGAATGGATGGTGGATTTTGCGTTACCTAGCAGACTGAAGCTCTTTACTCCTCCCTTCACTGTTACAACTGCCAGAAAGGATCACTGTTTGGATAGTACTTGGTTACGTGGACACCTGCGCTGGATAAACCTCACCAATCTACTTCACCAAATTATCAGTCATTGATAATGATTTTCAACCCATAAGGGGAAAGGCGGACAACATGGTTATTACATTGTTGTGAACAATAGTAGAGAGATGATCCAAATCTCCAAACTGGGGTAGTTTCATGTAAACCTATGGGAGAACTACTCCTGGAAAAAAAGGGAAGTGCAAAACTCCACTGATTAGGTTACACTGTTTTAAGCTTTGTTTGTTCACATCTATTTCAGGGTAGCAATTTGCTAAAGGGAAATCAGCCTATTACCTGCTCCCATGTCACTTGGTGGCAAGGCACAGTAATAACTGCTGGTGTGTTCAGCTGTCCATTTGTCCAATTTTCATTCTATTGTAATTTAGATTGCTGTACACAACCTGTGTAAATTTCACTGGGATGGTATTCATCTTTCCACAACCTGACAGACTGGCCTGGATTGAGCCAATAGATTTGAAAAAAACTTTATGAACCATCGGCAGCCACATGAGCCATGCCTTTCCAAATTCTAGCCATACTCTGGAAGACTTGCTTCCGACATCAAGGGAGATCTGATAACCACGTATATTTTGCCTCAACTAAGGCTACCTCTCTAAGGCAAAATATATCATGGATTATTAGGGCAGTTTTATGGAGATTTTGATGTTCTGGGTTTTTTATTATTATTATTTTTTTTACGCATTCTCTCTTTATTCCAGATAGGCTTTTACTCTTTATGATTCATAGACTACAAATTTGCAATAGGTTTTAAGGTTAGAAAAGCCCACAATGGTCATCTTGTATGACCTTCTGCATAATAAGGCCAGAGAATATCTTCACCCTGTGATTCTTGAATCAAACCCAGCAACTTGTGGTTGAACTACAGTGTTTCCGTTAGACATCTGATTTTAATGTAAAGACTCCAAGTGCTAGAGAATTCACCACATTTCTTTGATTTTTGTCCAATTCTCCCATATAAAGGTTGCACATATGCTGTCTCCAGATTCTGTACTTTCTTTCTTATTTGGAGGGCAAACAGTACTCCCATACTCCACAGTCAGTTTGCATAGAGCAGTCTGCAGCCTTGCTACGCACACAACTTACCAGCCATAGAAAGTGAAGAACATCTCCCTCAGGGGTGTCAAACGTATGGACCACTTACTGGATTTGGCCTGTGCCGTTAATTGCCACTGTTCCCCACTGGCAAATTTCTTGACTTGTGGGAGGCCCCAGGGGCCACATCTGATACTGAAAAAGGCAAACTAGCATGCCAAGGTAAACTCTTTAGGAATCAGTGCTTTATTTAGCCTATGAGAGTGCATTGCATAGCTTTGGACCAGCCCAGGGAGTTCCCTGTCTCCTTGTCATGGTCAGCTCTGCTGTACCCTGAGAAGTGAAGTTCTTGACCAAGTCAGTGGGGACAGGAGAGAACAGGTTCGTTGTACTCATAGAAGACTGTATTGCTGAGGAGTTTTACTGCAGTGTTCTGCACTTGGTATCACTGTATTTCAAGTGTCCAGGGCGTCATCCTGAACATGCTGTGTTGCTGTAGCTAAACAAAGAAATGAGGAAGTGTTTTTTTTTTTCAGTTGTCCACTATTTGCTAGGATATCTTGTCACAGTGACTTGTCCAACATCAGGGTCAAAGCGAGGATTGGAACCCAGGTGCCACAGCCCTGGTAAAGCTGTCCTTGCTGGGTTCACAAGAACCTATGTTTGGGTCCTGTCTATTGGACCAATGTGTTTTTTTGAGCTTCCTTTAGTCTCAAAAGGCTCAAGCCATTGTCTTTCTTTTGGTTTCTTGGCACTTTCCTTGGTACACACTCTATCTGTTCCCTTTTAGGAGTGGGGCCTTGTGGTCCAGCTGTCCAAGGAATGCAGGACCTATGCTGGTCTTCCAAGGCATAACAGTTGTTTGAGTGCTCCAGCCTTTTGGCCATTCTGATTTACCATTTCTTCTCTAGGGATGCACAATAGTTGAAGCATTTAAGGTGCAGATTTTGCAAAAGTCTTTCAGTGCAATAATCCATTGATTTCAAAAGCACCTGGTACAGAGATAGGCAAAGCACTGGAACTGCTGTACACATTTCCTTGGCTGAGTTTCCTTACTGTTCCTGGACACTGTACCTTTTTAAGTAGTTGAAGATCCTTCCTCTTTCCACCCACACCCCATACATGGTTACTTCTTTAGAACCTGAAGTCTCCTCCTGCTAACTTTCTGCTTCTCTCTTTTCTCTCAGTCCCAAGTAGTTGCTGAAAGACCATTTCTTTTATAACCACCTGTCCCTTTTGTTATATGACCCTCTAATTATCCTTGTCAAGTGATCCATTTGCTTAGTTAGTTCCCTCCTGGCATTTAGACTTGAAAAATTGGTTTGTCTGAGCAGTAGCCATGTCTTTCTCCAAGGGGACTCTATTTGAATGGATGAACTTGAAGGCTTAATGACCCCGTTAGCCCTGTGCCAGGTGCAAGAATTTCTTCTGTCACCTCTGATGGGTTTTGTCTCAGTATGGAAGCAAATAAGCACCATGTTCACGATTGAGTTCACAGTCTGATGCAGATATGCAAGAAGTCCTCTGTCAAACAGAATTCAGAAGCTGCACAATGACAGATACCCCAAATTGTCTCACCAAGTTTCCTGAATTGTATTGTGTTCCATAATGCCTTTTGTTCGCGTAGAGTGAGGATCTTATTCTGTTGTTCAATGTAAATATGCAAACTTCAGGCTTCTGAGGTAGTTTTAAATTAAGCATGTGATGTTCTTTTATCAGACTGAATAAAAGTCAAACTTTATTCAGATCCTTAAATCTTTAAATAGAGTGCTACTGGCCTGAACCTTTTCAGGAAATGAAATGATCATAACAGGATGACTGTATATGTACATATCCATCACTGTGTTCTTCTAAGTAGGAGCTGCTGCTCCTTGTTACCTGCCAGTGCTTTTGATGGAAAATCTAGTGAATTATTTGCTTTCTCAATAACTTCTTAGATTGGTAGTCCTCCTGATGAATCTTTATGACATTACTCCAAGTTTGCTATATCTTTTGTCTTTAAATAGCACTTGTAAATATGTTTAGGCAAAGCTGAGGTTTTGGCTGTCTTCAAAGGTGTTAAAATAGCATCTGAAGGAGGTGTCACCTGGGTAGGAGACATGCCACCAGACAGTACTATAAATTAGAGACAGATGGATTGCTGCTTGGAGACGACAAGATTATGGGAAGAAACCTGTTTACTTTTTGCAAGACACCCGCCAAGCTGAACAAGTATTCAGAACAGAACTGAGCTGAATAATGCATATCTCTACTAGTCTCTAATTCTCAGAGCATTTGGAGAGAGTTCCTTCCACAGAATCCTATACCTCCCCCTTCATCTGCCAAGCCACTGAGCCACAGTAAGAACCTCTGGTTCAGGTTTTGCTGTGACCTTTTGTAACTGCAACACATTGGTTGCTGACTAAGAAGTGGCCCTTCTGTTTTAACAATGCATCCATCTTCTTAAAGCCACCTGGACTTACCTAATTATAACTACGTGGTGGATGGGCTCTCCCTCTGCTGTCAGAATGGTTCCTTCTAACAGTCACTGTGTGTCATAGATGGGAAGAACGAGGGCCTGCAAACCACAAAGGGGAAGTTAACAAGCTTGAAGTTTGATATCAGGATCTGACACAGCCATTTGGTTGCATCAGTCTACCACAACTCAAAAACGGTAATAGCAGCACCTGATAGTGCTGCAGTCATGCAGGCTGAACAGATGTGCTGTCTCTTTTCAGGGGTTAATTACCGGGCTTTAGAATATTTGATGTACAGAGAACGTTCCCATGAGCCTTTTCCTGCAAGGTAGAACTTGCCGATAAGTCACGTTAGGGCTAAATTTAGCCACCCTGGCGCTGGGTGGGAACTGTCTATGAGTGGTTTGACTGGAGCTGGAGTATGGCATCCAGTTCTGGGTGCTGTGCTTTAACAAGTATGTGGTAAAGCTTGACAGAGTCCAAAGAGGAGCCATCCATATGATTAGGGACTTGCACGCGAGCCATACGAGGAAAGGCTGAGGGACCTGGGACTCTCCAGCCTGGAAAAGAGAAGGCTAGGATGTGACTTGGTTGTAGTTTGCCACTACATTAGGGGAGTACACTGAGGGCTCGGTGAACAGCTGTTCACCAGAGCACCCTTGGGGAAAACCAGGAGTAATGGCCACAAAGTCCTGAAAGACTGTTTCAGACTCAACATTAGGAAAAACTTCTTCACAGTCAGGGTGTCCAGACTGTGGAATAAGCTCCCTCCAGAGGTGGTGCAATCACCTACCCTGGACATCTTCAAGAGGAGACTGGATGGTCACTTTGCTGGGGTCATAGTTTCACCTGACCCCAGTTATCTTTCCTGCCTGGTGCAGGGGTCTGGACCCGATGATCTTCTGCGGTCCCTTCTCTGAATCTATGACTGGGTTAGCTTCAGTACTTGTCTGGAAAGAAGAATTAGGAGAACCAAGTGACCACTCTTTCCCCCCTCTGCTTGGCTTGGCCCCTGGGCCCACAGTAGGCAGCCCCTGCTCCCTGAATGAGTAAGTAAGTAAAGGAGGCCAAGGGCTACTACCTACTTGCTAGCCAGGTGCACTGCAAAAGTGAGTTTCATTCTTTAAAGCTCTCTAAAGAGTCTCTGCACTCTTTAAACCAGATTCAGTGACTTGACTGTTGCGTGGACCATGGGGGGTGAAAAGTGATAAATTTGATTCTGTGAAGTGCAGTTTCTTCCCATAGGTGCTTTTGGACATGGAGAAGTTATGTGCCTATACCAGGATACTAAGTTTAGCTCGTTGCTCTGCATGGGACTAGCCATGGAATAGGTACTCCTCAGCTTGAGCAAGGGAGACAGAAGCTTGCTATGAAGTAGCTAAACAAAAGTGTTAGATCCCCATCTGTCTGCAATGTGAGTGTTCAGTACAGTTTGTGAAATGCTTGTCACTGCAAATGATGATGTGGGGTGTGTGCCCATGCCTGTCTTTCTGTCTGTCTGTTGCTATGAGCTGACATTTTAATACTTTCCAGCAGAGGAAGGCCAGTCTGGTTATACAGAGTAGTTCTTGGGGAGTCAGCATGTCTATCTGAGCACATGGTGAATGAAAGAGATTTATAGTCTCCCTGCAGCAAGTTCTGCTCTTATTTCTTCTTTTCAGGGTAATTTCATACTTTGTTGTTAAACAGCAGAACAACATGTTGCAAAAGCTGAAAAGGGCAGGATTTTCCAAAGCGTGCGGTGTTGGACTTCAAGTAGTAGAGAGTTGAATGAATGAAGCTAGCCTGTCAAGATGGCCAGAGTGCCAGTGCGTCACTCACACCATGCTTCTGAGCTCTACTCTTTGGAAGCAAGGGTATATTTCTGCCTGGCCCTGTAAAGGTGGCTGAAGTGAGAAGGAACAAGATCCATTTTTCCCCTTGTGTGCCTATGGGGGAGTTGAATGCAATATCTTTCGGGGGATACAGGTGCTGCTAGAGTTAGCCACTAGGCTAGCTGTCCTCAAGAAGGTGGGATGAGGAGTGGGCTGTGGCTATGTCCCTGCTCACTTAAATTTTTCAATTATTAAAATAACTAAAATAACAATAATATTGTCTATCTATGCTGCTTCTCTGGAGATCAGGAGAACACAACCTAGAAGGGCAGCCCAACTCCCTTGCTCTTGCCCAACACATGCCAAACCCAGAAATGAAATGATGATGCTGGATCTAGCTCAAGGAGTTGATGGGCTTTGTTGGCACTCAGTAGCAGGGGACTTTGTCTGGACTGTGGCTGGAGAGGGAGAAGCAGTGGTGGTGGTGGCAGCAGCTGGGTCCTAGCTTTGCTTGCTGCCTTAGAGCTGAGCTGGTTCATTTTGTCCCACCACCAGAAAATGTTGTTGACCAATGGTCTGGAGTGCCTTGGAGACAGAGCTCAAGAACAGTGACAGGGGGCGCATGAAGGGCAGCTTAACTACCTTTTTTCTGAGTTTGGCATGTGTGAGGCAGGTGGGTGGGCCTGTTTTTCTCAACAGGGTGTTCAGGAGCACTGGTACAGACATACCCCTCATCATTGCCTCTCCCTCTTGTAGTATTTATCTTTAAGACTCTTATTAATTAGGTATCTTGCAAGCACTGAAGAGATCTTGTGTAGTTCTAAGCTACAGCTCATGCAATCGTACATAGTTTGGTACTGGTAGCTATGAAGCCTCAGACTGCAGCAAAGATATATCTCTAAAACAGATAGGGTGTTATCTGACTGGCTGGCATAACGTTTGCCCAGAGGCTTCAGGCCTGTGGAATAGAAAATAGCTTATTTTGGACTAAGGGAAGGGGAAGAAAGAATCACCTAACCTAAACCACTTAAAATGTGCTCAGTGGCACTAGGAAGCCATTAAAAATGTGCCATGCCCTCTCTCTCTGGATCTGTCTCAGTCTAAAATATTGACCTTGCTGTTTGGTGCATACTAGATACAAATACTGAATAATTCTACATACAACAAAACATCTCTCTTGCTCATAATTGCAAGGAATACATTTGTCTGGAGGGTGGCAGGATTCTCTCTTGCTGTCCAAGGCCTACAACATCGGACCTTTTGGAATTAAAACCCCTAAGCCCCCCTCAGCATGTTACCAGTATCATGCAATTAACTAGTTAATTGCACAATTACCTTAAGACCAGCTACATATGCAAAGCACTTACCACATGATAAAAAGCTCTGACTAGCCATCAAGTTAGACCTGGGTTTCACATACCCCCTCTCCTCTCCCCCCAGCCCTTAGGACTGCAGCAGCCATGATCCCCTGGCAGAGGCAGATTTAGATTTATTGAGGCCTGAAGGTAGGAGTTGTGGACTCAGGGCCCTGCTCCATGAAGGCATAGACACACCATGAAAGCCGCCTGCCCTGGGGGCTGTGCTCACTCTGCTGCTCCCAGGATGGCATCAAAGCATGGCCCAGCCACAGCCCTGGCTGGCTCTTCCCACAGTGCACTGCCTCAGCCTGTCCATGTGCAACCCCTGAGTCGGAGCAGGAGATTTTTCCCAGGGGGCCGTGATTTGTTGGGGCCCCTGGGCCCAGGCCCCATGCTTTGATCCACATCAGTCCCCTGGGCTGAGGGTTTTACACACCTTGGAGCCCTAGGAATTGCAACTGTCATAATCTGCAAAACTTGGGGTGCATGAGGCATTCCTGTGTTTCCGAGCCCCTCAACTGAGGGGGTGCCCAGGTGCAGAAGCTTGCTTCTTGCTGGTATAGGTGGAGCCTATTATCAGGGGTGCACTGGCAGTAAGGTGTGAAGGGATCTAACACACAATCCCACAAACATCGTGCCTTCTGTCATGCACATGTGGCATGGCACAAAGCATGATTGTGTTGTCTGTGCATTAGATTCCATCACAGCTTTACCTGCACATGTAGAGGTGGCCCTAAGGGCAACACTCATCTTGAAGTACTAGATATAACCTGCTTCCTTCCTATTCATTTCTTCTAAAGATAGGTGAAGTGTTTGTATACAAGTCTGGATCCTAACTTCCTGGCATATTTGTATGCTTTACACATAGTGCTTGGTTGGCAATGGTTACTCCAATTAGCACCATAGGTTTTGATGCTCCTCTTGCTGCCATTTTTATAACTGTGCAATTCCACTGGTTTTGGTGACCATATTTTCAAATCTAAAAACAAGACACTTCTGTGACAACACTTTTGGGATCACAAAATGTTGCAATGAAGAAAAAAGAGCACTTTTTCTTCTCTGGAACCGCAGCAGAGGAAGTGTTCTGGCAGCATCTGTGTTCACTGTGTTGTTCTCTTCACCCTGAATAACACTCATTACTGTGAACACTTTCTTCCACTGGACTGTCTGTTCCTGGTAGACACAGAGCAAATTCAGCTTGGTATAATACTGCAACTGCACAACAGTTTTGCAGTTATATTAAAAATAAAAGTTGTGACTGACTAACATGAAATATTAGGGCATTTCCAGTGACTCAAAAGAGGTAAAAAGCCAGGGTGTATGCTCCCTTCATGGTAAGTCTGTACCCTGTAGTCTTTACACTTATGGGAATCCATTGCAACTCCTTTGATTTTTCAGTAGTAACAGACTCCAAAAATTCATGTAAAAAATTTGCTGGATAATAATGGTGGCTGTAGTGCAAGATATTATGGTGTTGCCTTTTCTCCCTTTGCTTCTTTTCTCCCTCAATAGTATATATGGAAATTGGTCGCCTGGGTCCCCTTGAAGCGAGAATGGAGTCCAGCACTGGATGTTCTGCAACATGAAGCACACAGCTGCCCAGCATGTTGCTGTGGGAATTACTGAAGAAGAATTTGAGGAAGGCACTAGAAATGCGTCATGCTATCTGTCTGGAACCCCTTTAGCCTGCAATACTGACATTGCCGTTTGCTGTATATTAGATACAAATACTCAATCACTCTGCATGCAAGACAGAGGTTCTGTTGTGCATAGTGGCTGAGAATACATTTGTTTGGGGGTCTTCAGGATTCTCTCTTGTTGTCCAAGGCCTACACAAACAGGTAACATTAAGCCTTTGGAATAAAAAACCTCCAGGGTATGTCCCCACATGCAGTAGTGTGTGCTCTCAGCAACAAAAATAGTAACAAACTTGTGCCGCTACCTTTTGTCACTGAGCTCACCCCTGCATTTGCTCTTTCGTGCGGGGCAAAATGACTCTCTTTGGGCAAACTGCCCTTTCCCTGCTTCTCCTGACTCCTGCCTTTTGGGAGGAGCCAGAGCACAATGAAAGGAGGGAAGAAGCCCTAGCCAGCAGCCAGAGCATCTTCCTGGAGGACCGAGCCTCCTTGTCTGCTGGCACATGCTCCTATGGCATGTACCATGCTGCTTTTTTTTTTTTTTTTTTAAAGCGTGTTTTTTGCTACCAGGATTTCCTGGTAGCCAATTTTGCCCTTGCACTGCAAGTGTGCAGTGTGGGGCACATTTTAACATGAGGTTTACAATGCCACAAGCCGCACATGCCTGCATGTCTGGATCTGGCCCTAGGGTTGGCATGCATCTTGGAACACTGGATGTAACTTGCTTCTTTCCTGTTCACTTCCCCCAATCATAGATGAAATGTGCCTTTGTATACAAATCTGGATCCTAACTTCCTGGCATATGTGTATGCTTTACATTTAGTGCTTGGTTTGGGGAGAGTTCAGGCTAGGTTTTGTCATACAGCAAGCTTGCTATTAGAACCTATCAAGAGAGTATTTTTTTCAAAGTAGATGTTAAGCAGATATCAGAGCACTATTTGTGAGTAGGATTCATGAACTAATTAGTCACTCAGTCCATTACTCAGTAAGACTAGAAATAATTCGGCAGCTAGGATGAGGATAGTCCTTTCTCTGACAGCTTTCTCTGCATTTTGATCATTAAGCAGTTCAGAGTTTAGCTCCATCCATCTTGTTTATCTGCCCTCAGGGGAAAGTAATCCCTGCATCCCAGCCATCTCAACAAGTTTGAAATTCAAGCATATTTTTGGTACTGTCAGTAAAATATCAAATAGTCACATTTTGATGTGAATATTGACATACATAACAGAACTGGTGACTTTTTTTAATGTATAGTATTAGGAAAACAAATCTTTATTCCTTTTGCCTGCTGGACTGATTGTAACATCTCAACACGAGTTGTATGCCCTGCCCCCTCCTTAGAGAAAGCTAGGGTTGTAGTGAACATAGAGGTCATTAAAAAAACTGTTAGACTGAAACATGCTAATCATTCCCAGCAGCAGTCCCAAGGCAAGCCAAAGACATCCCCAGTTCTACTCCACCTTTTTGAGTCTTGGGTGAGATTTATTTACACTCACTTGGGTAAGAGATACAGCTTAAAATAATCAAGCCAATGTTTATTTTGGCTTTCCTTGAATCTCTTCCTCACACCAGAAATCTATCCAGTCCCTACGCAGTAAATATGTCTTTAACAGATGCCTGTTATAGTGTCAGTATAAAGGATTAAGTACCTTGGTTGCTCTAAAAAGGATATTTTAACAGCGTAACAGTCCAAAATGTGGGACACTCAATCATTTCTACAAAAAACTTAGAATGCTGTGGTGCTCCTTCCCTTTGTATCAATGAACCATTCTCTCCTATATGGGATTCTTCTTTTCTGATGTAAACATCTCTCAAAGGGAGGGTTCACCAAATTTGTTTGGTGTAGAAGAAATTTTGAGATTAGAATTGGTTTTCTTCCTCAAAATAAGATGTAATGAAGCAGTATGGTTAGCATATATATAGTATGAGCAGACAGACAGTATGGTATGTTAAAGTATGGACTTACAGTATGTTAGCTACCCTGTGCTAATTGCCCATGTGTATATTCTTACCCCTGCTAAGTACAGCCTACATTAATCAACTTATTCCCTTTTCATTGAAAAATGACTTACCTCATATTTAATGCAGGATAAGAGCATGCCTGTTGGCACTTGCCATGCAGGAACTGACACACTGGGCACGTCTACACAAGATGCTAACTGTGCGGTAGCGTACAGGGCAAAAACCATGCTAATACACTACTGCGCAGTAATATTAGGCTACTGTGCAGTTAGCATCACTAAAAAGCCATGTGCTGGCACTGATGTGCCGTAGTGCCAGTTTACTGCGCATTGATTTAGTGCTTGGTTATACAAGTACTGTGCTTAATGCGCTGTAACTACGGCACATCAGTGAATGTGTAGGCACTCCCACTGTGAATGTATGCCCAGGCTTACACTGTTGTAATGCATTCATGTGCTCATATACTTAGGTAGACTTTAACAAACTGTGTTTCAAGCTTCAAGTGTGTACAGTTACGTAATGGCTTGTGCTAAAACACTTAACATTTTAAGCACTGCATTCTTAAAGCATTGGTTAAAAATTTTATGTAGCCTTTTGTGGTACATATGTCAAAATAGTTATTTTTTCAGACATGAGTCCGCATATGTTTTTCTCAGTTCTTTTGTGTAAAGGATTTATCAGATAAACCTATAATTAAAAGAATATCAATACCATCAATAATGAAAGGAGGAGACCATGCAATGCCCATTCACCGTTTCAGTTTTCTTTTATGGTTTTACTTGTTCATGCTGGTGCTCTTGACAATGGCCTTTTTGTTGTACTCTCCCATTCCCTTGTTTTTTGTTTCAGTGTTTCAACACATGGAACTTAGCTCTGAGTCTATCTGGAATTGTGGCTGCAGCTAACATTAAAGAACCTGGTACCAACAGAGGTTCCCTGGTGACTTCCTGGTATTGTTGGGATGGGACTTGGACTCCTCTGCTGTCAAAGAGAAGCCAACATGAGCTCATGGAGACTCCTTTATCTGTAGTGGAGGTGGAATTCTATCCAGAAAAGTATAAGTGAATGCTAGCCAGTAAAATATTTTGGGTGTGGTGTAAAGCTAACAGAAAAACAGGTACTTATTACTCATTAGATACTTGTTACTTATTAGGTCCTTTTTTACTCATTAGAAATTCCATAGCACAGCACTAATCTGGTACCACAGCCAAATACTTAATTGGGTTACTACACCCTGCTTCCCTAAATTACTTCTCTGGAATCGATTGATTTAATTCTCTATATGGATGTTTTATTCAACCAGAAAGGTAGCTGTGTTTCAAACATCCACACACAGATGTGCTTACAGGCATGCATGCAGACATAGATCTATATGAAGACTGGTTGGAAAAAACATAGGTGTAATCATTTTCTGTTGGAAAATAAAGTCCCTTTAAAATAGGAATGCTTTGAGAAATTTCACTGGGGGAAGGGGGAGGGAGAGATGGACAATGGATGGGACGACATGGTTTCAAAATGCCCCATGTCAATATTGCAGGAAGAATAATTTGAACTTTTTACTTTGAAAAAAAATCTACTTCTGTAGTCTATTGTAAAGAAATAAAAATCAAATTCAGACTAATGGAATCTGAAACAACTTCAGTGGAATTTGGCCTATAGTCCGCAAAGTTTCTTAGTAGCTTTCTAAGTTAAAAAGGTTGTAGATGCGTATAATTATGAAGTTGTTGTTATTATATCTTATATTATCAGTCTAACTATACCTGTACATGGCATCTGTATCTCCTACAAGTTACTTTTATTTAACATTGTATTTACTGCTCCACAAGTTATGAAAACTGGAAAAATACTTCGAGATGCACCCATTTTTAGGATTATTCCTGGGGTTTTTGCATTGTTGAAGTGAAACTCATGAGGTTTCCATGGCATTTTTTTTAAGTTTAAAGGGAAGCTGCTTGAATAGATTCTGGCTGTGGGCATTAGTGGTCCATGCTGTCTATCTGACTGGCTGGTTTGGCTTTCCTGATAATATCAGGACCACACATCAGTTTTTTGTGGTGTACAACTGGGAGCCTCTTCAGTGAAACACACACAGACTGCATATACATATTCAAGTAATCTGGGAGAATTCTCCCAGGTTTGTTCTCCTGGTGGGAAAAACTTACCCAGATATGGCTGAATAGACATTTGTATGCTGAGCCTTTGAAGAGCGGAGAGCTTGTAGGGCTGACATTGCACAGCCAGGGGGCCCTTGTGCACACCTCAGACAATTCTGCAGGTTCCTTCAGTCTGCCTGGTGACAGATGGCTGTAGTACACAGGGCACTTCCAGTGTCTGTGTCTCCCTGCAGTACAACATGGAGATTGTGAAGGGGTCACATTCTATCCCCTGCTTGGCTGGAGCAATAGAGTCAAGCAAGCGACACTGTCTCCCTGGAGGTAGCTGGGGGTGCAGCAAAACAACCCAGGATGCTGAAGTATTGTACTGCAGCTTCTGAGAAGAGACCGTGTACAGACATTTGCTCTCCCTGGAGAAACTCTCCTTGGAGTGATTTAACCCTGGTTGTTCCCAGGTTATTTTATTTGTGGAGCAGCCATTTTTACTCTGGGAGAAAAATCCTGGACATCTATACATTTGTTGTTTCTCCTGGGCAAGTCACTCCTCTCCCAGGAGAAACTAAAAGTCTGTACATGGCCACAAATCCTGTCTCATATTGTGTTGAGGAGGAGCAATGGGGAGGAGAAGGAGAAGGTAGTCTGTAAGGATAAGGATGAAGATAGGTGGGATGAGAAAGTAAGTGATGAACTGGAGAAGAAAGAGGTGTGTTTCTAAATTATCCTCTTCCTGTAATGTGTTGTCATTGTAGTAGCAGCAGCTTCTGGGTCTTTTCAGGTCTAGAAAAAAGTATCTTCTGATAAAAGCAACATGTTTCAGTTGTGTGCATCTGGGATGGTTAAATTAGTTGCTTTTCAGCTTTGTCCCTTGTGCATATGCTAATGGTCAGTGCATAGTCTGTTAGACTTACTGCTATCTTCACTTAGCTGTTTCTTTTGATCTTTTTTTTTAACATGTTCAATCTTAACATTCCCACCAGACACTCGTAGGTGCCATTGAAGTTAATGGACTCCATTGAAGTCAATGGAAGAAGACGACTGGGCCTCAGGGCATCTGTGGTCCGTTTCTAGCTCTGCCACAGACTTCCTGTGTAATCACAGGCCAGTCATTTCATTGCTATGTGCCTTCATCGTTATCTTTTAGAACAGAGATAATAAATGCTTCCTTTGTCTGTCTTATCTACAGACACTATAAACTGGGCAGTGAAGGAACTGTCTCTTAGAGCTTTGACCTTGGACTGGCCTTTAAATACAATGTAGTGTAAAATACAAAATTAATAATCAGTGATGTAGCATATACTTAAATCCAAGCCAGACTGTTCCTCTCTAGTGCAGGTTATACATTTTCTAAAATAAAGAGCCTCCAGTTCCTCTGATGACCAACAACATTCACATAATAAAGCTATCTTTTGCATTATGGAAATGTATAAAGATGATCTATAGCAGTGGCCCTTAATTCTATCCAAGTCCAGATGGAATTGCCTGCTTGATCCAAAATCTCTTCTGTGTTGCCATGTGATAAGTCATGACCTTCATCATGTCTAGCCAAACTTTTTTTTTTTTAATCAGCCCCAGCACTTTTCATATTGCAAAACATACTAAACACTGTTTAAAATTGCTAAGGAAGCTGAGCGGTACATCAAGGAACATATTGCTCTCATAT
Source organism: Crocodylus porosus (assembly GCF_001723895.1). Lineage (NCBI taxonomy): Eukaryota > Metazoa > Chordata > Crocodylia > Crocodylidae > Crocodylus > Crocodylus porosus. Next base: position 26,381,214 of record NW_017728950.1, read on the forward strand.
CATCTGGCATATATATATCTTTTGCTATTTAAGATTAAAACACATATGGAACTTGCTTTTAATTTGTCATTTTTATTTTCTGAGTTGTTGAGTCCGGGCCTCAGCTGGGATGTCACATTAATTCTGTTTAAAACTTGGGGAGCAAGTGGGTTGGTTTGAGTTAGCTGTGTGCTGTATAATGATTCTGAGTTTAAGCACTGTTATCTCCAGCAAATGTCTTTGCTACAATAGTCATCTGTGTGGAGCCCTGGAGCAATTCTTGGCTTTTTTACTTGTATCACTTCACTATCAAAGCTGAAATGATTAATATTCACAGAAAAATAGATTTTCCCAAAGCAAATCTTCCTTTCTATTTCTATTTGGTGAGAACCAAGCCTTCTGCATATATTATATGGTCCTGCTAGAACTAGTTCTGAGAAGTGAGGATGTGTATCTGTGAATGTGCTACAAGCACATCAGTGCCTAGGCATGGTAATCGGAAAGAAATTGTAAACACATCCAGATACCTGCCTCCTTTCTTATCTTTCCTGATGCAGAAATCCTGATCCACATTTTTGGTCCTGTTCTCCCTTCACTGAGGCTGGTGTAGAATCAGGGGTGCCCTCTTGAAGAGGATGGACTAGTTTGTGTACAAGCTTGAGCAGAATCAGGCCCTTTGTCACTTCACAAATCGATTGCTGTGCTTTTTTTGCTTACTGCTTGTTTGACTAGAAGGTGACGGCTAGTACAAAGCACACCAGCTGCCTGGCATGAAGAGGCAGAATTGTGTGATTGCCCCAATCGTAGCCTGGTACATGCGGAACCTATCAAAGCTTAGGTCAGTTATAAAGACCAGGATTTTCAAGATTAGGCACTTAGCTAAATTGCCTGGGTTTTTGTGTGTGTGTGTGTGGTTTTTTTTTTTCTTTGTTTTTTTAAGTGCAGAGCACCCAGTAGCTTCTATTGACCTGAAAATGCTGAGCACTTCTGAAATGAGTTTACTTCCTTAGAAGCTTGAATATGCATTTAGGGTCCTAATTTAAGATACTCCTTTTTTAGGGTACTTTAGCTGAATTTGTTTAAGACCCTGTATAAAGAGGAGGAAAGGGTCTGACTTAAAGCCTGCTGAAGCCAAAAGGTTCTACTACTTTCCATCGGCTTTGGATCAACTCCCAGGAACCATTAACCTGCAGGATAGCAGTTTTAAGCTGTAGGTCCTCTTGAATCTTTCCCCCCAAAATGTGAGAGTGGCTGCTCCTTTAACAATGGGGTATTTTGCTTTGCAGAAATGAATGCCCTTTGCTATTCAGAACATCTCCATTTTCCCACCCATTTCAGACTCTTAAAAAAACCCATATTTATATTTTACTGGCTTTTAACTGATTTAAATTAATAATTAAATTCATCAAATGGGTAAATTTAATTCTAATGTTACTGCAAAGTGCCTTAAGAAGTCTTGGCATGTTAGAGTTTAAAAATTTCAAAGAGGTTACCAATGGGGAGATCCAAAGGTTAATTTATAATGGGTCTGCCAGGTCTCTGAATGCAGAAAGCAATGGGTGTTTTTTGTATGGCATAAGCTTGCAGGATCTGGCAAGCATCTTTTCTCTGTTGCTCTGGTGTAAAACTGGAGTGATTCCACTGACATTGACAGCCTAGATCATCAGCTGTAGCTCCTCTGTCACTGAGAAGACACTCAAGCCCAATATTTCCAAGGGCCCTTAGTATGCTGTGTAGAGAACAAGGGAGATACAAGCCTATTATTATTACCTGTGTGAAATCAGTGCTAGTGTGCTAGCTTAAACAACCAAGAGCACAGCCCGGCTGAGCAAGTGGCTTTGCCCTAGTTGTGGGTGTTGCATGTATCCACAACAGTCGGATCTGGGACAGCTGTAGCAGGGGGATAAGCAGCTTTGTTATGCTACCTGGACTAGCCCCTGGTAAATGCTGACTTTTTCTTTTTTGCTCCTTGTGCTGGTTACTGACAGGGAAGAATCAACGGCTTAGTGAATTCATTCAGCACAAAAATTTGGCACAAAATCACTCCCGTGCTTCACAAATGTCCGAGGTGTAATGGACTGTGTAAGCTAAATGTAATGCACTGCACCGTAGATGTGCGACAGCAGGGGGAGCAACCATGCTAACTGAATATGAACTGCAAAACTGTGCTAACTGAATATAGCTACAACTCCTAGAGACTCTGGGGGCTGGGAGACAAAAGACAGAGGAAGCAGGAAGCAGGGGCAGAACTGGGAAGCAGCAGCAGAGCACAGATGCAGAGGATGGGGGAAACATGGGGTCAGAGACTCCAGAGGAGTGATGGAGCCAGGACTGTTGCAGGACGTGGACATGTGGACAGCAACTGAGTGCTCTCAGGAATAGAGGCTGGTCTGGGACACCTCTGGAGGTGTGGGAGGGTACAAGGGTCTTTGAGTGTCTGTACCTTGATAGTACTGTGTTATTTGTTACCTGTTCTTGAGTGAATACACCACGGTGTTACTGTTTGTTATCTGTTATGCTGTTTCTAAGTATATGTACTTTAACGTTAATGTTTATCTACTTGTATTTGTTAATTTCTCCCTAGCCTGTTGGCTTGTGACCCTAATCCCTAACATTTTCTGCGTAAAATTGGGAACCTTCCTTTTGACTTCCTGTGTCACTTCCTGGGGTTGTGGGATTTGTTATAACTGATGGCAGCGGTGGTCATAGGCCATAAGGCACAGAACAAATTGCTGTAGGGTATGTATAAATTTTATTGCTGTATGGGTATTTGAGCTGGAACATGAGTACCTCAGGAGAGGGACCTCCACTCTGCAACCTAGTGTCTCAAGGCCAGTATTCAACCCAGAACCCTTTAGTGGGGAACGCCAAGAATGGGAGACTGGCATGAACAGTTTGAAATGGTGACTGAACTAAATGGGTGGGATGGGACTATCAAGCTAAAATTCCTGAGACTGTTACTCATAGGGAGAGCCAGAGAGGCCTATCATGGGACCATGCCACTTTCTTTAACCATAAGAGGATGGCAACAGAGTCAGCACAAGAGTTTGGCCTGACCCTAAGACGCTTAGCCATAAATGTCTTCCTACAAGTTGGCCCACAGGTACAAGACATACTGCCCCATGACTGTTTTGTCAGCAGTGCCTTCCATGGGGATGTGCAGGCTCAACTCTGGGGAAAACCCCAGAGTCTGGATGAGCCTGTGTCACTTGCCACTGAGGTAGAGCTGGTTTAAAAAAAAAAAAAAAAAAA
>NW_017728950.1:26384544-26389819 GCF_001723895.1 Crocodylus porosus
TCTAGTGGCCTGTTACAAACTAATCAGAGGGGACCAGCAGGCATTGGGGGAGTCCCTGTTCCCCCGAGCACCACCAGGAGTGACTAGAAATAACATTCACTAGCTGGCAGAGGTTAGATTCAGGCTAGATACCAGGAGGTGCTACTTCACAGTCAGGGCGGCTAGGATCTGGAACCAACTTCCAAGTGAAGTGGTGCAGGCTCCTACCTTGGGGGTCTTTAAGACCAAGCTAGACAAACACCTTGCTGAGGTCGTTTGAGCCCAGTACATTTTCCTGCCGAGGCAGGGGGTTGGACTTGATGATCTGCTCAGGTCCCTTCCGACCCTGCAAACTATGAAACTATAATCAGTGACCTAAGAATCGAAAGGAAGCTGCGTGACAGTGACCACGAGTTGATCACTTTCGCTATCCATTGCATAGCTAGCAAATCAGCCAGCAATGCAGTAGTCCTTGACTGTAGGAAAGCCAACTTTCATAAGCGCAGAAGGCTTGTTCTTGAGGCCCTGAGAGGCAATAATTTGACAGGGAGGGGAGTTCATGATGAGTGGTTGCTCCTAAAGGTCAACATTGGACCCCTGCTAAACCAGTTGGGGCAGCTGACTACTGACAGCCAGGAAAAAGCCAATCTGCTTAATGATTACTTTGCATCAGTTTTTCACCAGCCCAAAGGGACCACCCTGCCTAACATAATGTGGGATGACAAGGGCGAGGGTGAATATATGCCCACCACTGGCATAGATCTTGTGAGGGAACACCTTGAGAGGCTGGACCCACACAAATCACCTGGTCCGGATAGATTGCACTGAAGAGTGCTAAAGGAACTGGCAGACATAGTGCAGCTGCTGGCAAGGATATTCAAGAACTCGTGGAGGTCAGGCAAAGTACCTGAAGATTGAAAAAGGGCCAATGTGGTGCCTATCTGCAAGAAATGGAGGAAAGAACACCTGGGAAACTACAGGCCAGTCAGTTTGACCTTAATCCCCTGGAAGATCTTGGAAAAAATGATCAAAGAAACCATTCTTGACAGGCTAACAGAAGAAAATATTCTGAGGGATAGCCAGCATGAGTTTGTTACAGGTAAGTCTTGCTTGACCAATCTCATTTCCTTCTATTACCAGGTGACATATCACCTGGACAAAAGGGAAGAGGTTGATATCATATATTTGGACTTTAAAAAAGCCTTTGACCTGGTATTCCTGGTATCCTCATGGAAAAATTGGGTAATTGTGCCCTTGACTACACTACAGTCTGATGGCTGGGGAACTGGCTCCATGGTTGGAACCAGATGGTGGTAGTTGACAGAACCAAATCAACATGGCACTCAGTAACCAGTGGTGTCCCCCCAAGACTCCATTCTCGGACCTGTACTCTTTAATGTCTTTATAAATGATTTGGACTCTGGTGTCCAAAGCGGACAGGCTAAGTTCACTGACGACACCAAACTTTGGGGAAAAGTATCCACACTTGAGGATAGGCTGGTGATCCAGGCCAACCTCACTAGGCTTGCAAGGTGGGCAGATGAAAACCTGATGGCATTCAATATGGAGAAATGCAAGGTGCTCCACATTGGAGAGGGAGGGAACCCACATCACATATCACACTTATGGGCTTGGCAATGCTACACTCACTAGCACCATGACTGAAAGAGACTTGGGGGTCATGATTGACCATAAGATGAACACGAGCTACCAATGTGATACCGCAGCTGGCAAGGCGAACAAAACTCTGGCTTGAGCAAGACCCAGGAAGTCATCCTCCTGCAGTACTTGGCCTTGCTGAGGCTGCAGCTGGAGTACTGCATCAAATTATGGGCTCCACAATTCAGGAAGGATGTGGAGAAGCTTGAAAGAGTCCAGAGGAGAGCCACACACATGATCAGAGGGCAAGAGAACAGGCCTTATGAAGAAAGGCTGCAAGCTATGGGACTCTTCAGCCTGGAGAAGCTCAGGGGTGACTTGGTGGCAGCCTACTAGTACATAAGGGGTATTCATCAGGATCTGGGGGAATGCCTGTTCACCAGAGAACCTCAAGGGATGACAAGGTCCAATGGTCACAAACTCCTTCAAGACTGTTTTAGGCTGGACATAAGGAAAATCTTCTTTACCGTCTGAGCCCCCAAGGCCTGGAATAGACTGCCTCCAGAGGCAAGCACCTACTCTGGACACTTCTAAGAAACACTTGGATGCTTATCTTTCTGGGATCCTTTGACCCTTGCTGACTTCCTGCCCCTTGGGCAGGGGCTGGACCCAATGATCTTACGAGGTCCCTTCCAGCCCTAAATGCATGCTCACCTGACCTCAGCCCAGTTTTACTCTAGCTGTGCCTGCTGGCTCAGAGCCCACTATTCAGGGCTGCAAGATTGAGGCACAATGGGTGTTGCAGGCTTGAGGGCCTGCCACCACATATCATGTCACTGCCTTTCAATTCTGGCCAGCCTCTCCCTGCTGGGCCCAGAGCTAACCTCCCAGTCTCTGTTCTCTGTCTTCCCAATTGTGTTTGAATATGGGTGTGAGCATTTTCTGTATAAGATTGGGAACCTTACTTTTGGCTTCCTATGCTATTTCCTGGAGCTGTTTCCCCTGTAGGCCATTCTGTTGGGGAATGATAGCTCTACTTCAGAGTTCTTAGTTGTCTTTTCAGGCTGGGACTGGTTTTCTCTGCCCTTTCCTGGTTTCTTCAATTGGTGAACTCTATTTCCCCACAAGTTAGGACACTGAGGAAGGTCTCACCTCACCTGAAATCACACTGCACCAGATCAGGACATGCTTCTGGAACAGGGTACAGGGCTCTGAGGTTCCTTTACAGTTCTGCTCTTGCTAATTCAGCAGAAGAGTTGTGGTTGGTTCTATACCCATAACACAGGCAGGTTTTGTCAGGATTTGCCTCCAGCAGATTTAACAGAGAGTTATAAAAATAAGGTACCAGCATATATTGATGCTACTAATATCATATAGCAAGAACCCAAGTTGTTACAGGAAGTTTTTGACCCCCTGTGTCACTAAGCCAACAGATAATCTATACAGATAATGCAGACAAATGTAAAACAATAAACCTTTGATCAATACATCAATACAAAGAGCTCCGTGTGGACTGGAACATGCATTCAAGGGCCGAGAAAGGGACTTCCAAGAATAAGTTCCAAGTCATTGTTGGCTTCAGTGGAAAAGGCAGCCTGGATTCTGGGATGTATGACAGCCAGTATAAAATAAAAACTGAAAGGTGCTATTTACCCTTCATCACAAATTTTATATCAAGTTTAGGTCATTATTATGATTATTATTATTATTGTGCACAGTGAAGTAATGTGGTTGCTTTGGAGAGCGTGCAACATATGACAACCAGGATGATTCCAGACTTCAAGAATGTCTTTTTTTTTTTTTTTAAAGGGTAATGTGTCTGAGTAAAAAGCTATTACAGATGAGAAGCAATAAAGGTAGAATATTGGATGCGGCTTAATACATGTGAGCAGGAAGTTGTAAAACCCAATCTAAAAATTAAGAATATTCAGGGAATTCAGATAAAAGAATTTAATTCCCTCAGGCTGGATTGTGACACCTCTACTGACACTGAATAGGACTTGATATCTTCCCTTCAAGCCTGCAGTACTTTATGTAGAATAAGGGCATCATATAGTTTGGATTCGAAAGCTATGCAGCATAAATCTGTTCTCCCTTTACTTCAGTGGTGTTACACCAAGAATAAATTTGGCTCCAAAGCTGCACAAGAAGTAAGATCATTAGAACAAAGAATATCAGCTAAGGGAAACTATCAGATACTTTGTGTGTGGAAAATGCAGAGAATAATTGCAGTGACAAAGAGGGGTGGGGCAAGGGATCTGCAGCTGAGATGAACTTATTGGAAATAGACCTGTAAGGCTAAGTGGCCTTTTCCTGTGTAGCAGATTGCTTTGGTATGTCTGTAAGTGTGTGCTGACCAAGAAATAGTAAGAACCTGATTCTCATTTACACTGAAGTCACTTTACACTGCTCTGACAGCGTAAACCTCACGGTAAAGGTCTTTTTATACTATCAAAGAAGGGTAAAGTGGCTTTTGCATAAATAAGTTTCAATAACCTTTCTTATGTGATTTGTTTTGTGTTAAAAAAGCACTGGAACAGTAATGGACTTTTCATGGGAATAATTGTATGGCATATCTACGTTAAAGCTACTTTTATTGATATTTGAACACAGAACTAAAGAAAACAGAATGACAAAGTATTAACATTTTTTTTTGCATAAATATAAAGCAGCAGTTAATACCACTTTTAGAAAGACTTCATCACTATTATTTACTAATCCCACAATGCAAAAAGAATTCAGAGAGAGCATCTGACCCAGTATTGCAAAGGCTACTGTTTCACCATTCGCCTTTTATGGCACCAGTGTTTGATCAAAAACTATCCATTCCCATTCATTATAACAGTATTTTTTTCTCTTTCTCTTTTAACTTAACAATTTGAGTTTTTAAGTGCAAGAAATAACAGCTATGTCCAGAGTATAATACTTGTATAATGGGTACACAGAAATAACATCTAGCAGACCGATGCTATTATAAATAGCGTGTGATCTATACGGAGTACTATAATAGATCTGTAATTATCCTGGATCTCTGATGCAGTTCCACGTGTGGAATACTCAGGGAGCCAAAGGGTTTTAGCACTTGTGGCAGCTGCAGTCTCGGTCCCGATGAGTGAATTCCTGGAGCACTTGTAGGCAGATGTGACCAACATGCGCCTGATTAGAAAACCAAAACCAAAATTAAAGTTTCTGGCTTTTCCTCTGTCCTAACCTTTGTGATCCATATAAACACACTCAGTAGATAAGCTGCAAATGGTTTATCCTTAATGCATTTATTCTTGGATCCAGGAATAGCTTCCAGATGCAGTCTTAGATATCTGTTTCATTATTATAGGTAAGGGAAAGTCACTTATGTATATGTAGCTGCCTCGAGAAGGGCAAAAATCTGTGAATCTATGGCTGATGCCCTGTTCATCCAGTATACAGTTTGGCCACTAGTGGAGCCCATGGGGCTCATCTCTCTTCCATTGTATAAAAGTTATCACAGTCTGTTGCTGTTTCCCAATGCCCAAACTTCTGAGTCCATAGCGAAGCCAAGTTAATTTCTAAAAATAGTTTACTCCTTTCTATCAGGTCCCAAGCAAGGAGATGAGGAAGGGACTTAGTTTCATAGTTTCATAGTGTGTAGGGTCGGAAGGGACCTGAGCAGATCATCTAGTCCGACCCCCTGCCATGGCAGGAAAGAATACTGGGGTCA
>NW_017728950.1:26390979-26405021 GCF_001723895.1 Crocodylus porosus
GGGTGGAGATCATCCGGGCCGGCTGACTTGAATAGGTCCAACCCCTCCAGAAGCTCCCTAACTAAATCCTCGCTAACCCGTGGCCCAGGTGTGCCTCCCCCAGGGCCCGAGGGGGGCCCAGAAGGGAGGTGGCTGTTCTGGTCCCTACTTAGGAAGACGGAGGCAAAGAAATCGTTAAACATGTTAGCTTGCAACAAGGTACTTCCTCAGTATGTGCTAAGTATGATCTTACCCATATCTCACCTCTACTATTTGGATATCGGAGGTGGGGTTACCCTTTTACAGAGGTGGACAGTTGTTTTGGCTGGAGGGCCACTTAATCAGTTTTGGTGTCCTCTTGAGGGCCACATCTCTCTCTCCCCCTCCCTGGAGCTGTAGCATGCTCTGGCCTTTTCTCTCTCTCTCTCCTCTCTCTCTCCCCCTTCCCAGAACTGTAGCACTGCCCAATCCTCCCTCTCTCTTTACCTCTCCCCAGAGCTCTAGCACCCCCTGATCTTCCCTCTCTGTCTTCCTCTCTGGAGCAGCAGTACACCCTGATCCTCTGTCTTTCTCCCTCCCTGTTTCCCCCCGCCACACAGAGCTGTCTCATATCCCAATCCCTACTTGGTACCTGCCAGCCCTGTGTTTAGGTTCTGAACGCCACCACCTGCCCAGTGTGACGGAAGCAGCCCCAGGTGGCACCAGCGTCAGCTATGGATGCACTCAGCAAGTTCTGGGTGAGGATTGGGGCATCCACCTGGGTCCACGGCTGATGCTGCCACATCAGTGCTGGGGGGAAGCAGTCCCCCTTTGCCCACCTGCACAGTGGAAGCTGTCTTGTCTGCCTTCCCAGCACCACATAAAGGGCAGAGCTGGAGTCACTGGCCATCTGTGGACCAGATCCCATGAGCTGGTGGCTGCCCACTCGCAGGCCAGATACAGTCAGTTGATTGGCTGTATTTTGTTCACTCCTAGCCTGTTATGATTCTTGGTTGGTGCCATGAAAGATCAGGTCCATTAGCTGGAGGTAGTAGCAAGGTCACAAACTTGATGTAGGCCAATCGCCAGATGATTACAAAGACATACATGTCCAAGTGTTGTGCTATCTTCTGGGGCATGCTGTGCTACTTTGATGCTGCTCTGTGATTGGGGAAAGTGGATGTAGCTGGATCAGTGACTCAAAAACTGTACTTCCCAGTACCATACTTACTTCAATGCCATCCTAACCCTGATAGATTCGCACTGTGGACTCTGTGGGTAGATCATTTGGCAGCTAGAGTAGTTCTACTCTGTGCCTGACCATAATCACAGACAGCAGCTTGCACCTGGGAAATGCTTCCTTACAGGGTTTTAAGGTGTGCACTCAAAGTGTTGATCTTGGTGTTTTGTGTGTTTGACATTTTCCCCCTCTGGTGAACAAAACCCAGAGGGGGAAAGCATAAGGGCTGAACAGAAAACATTGCAAGTATCAGGTGTTGGAAGAAAGCCTGATCAGATGGATAGCTGGGATGGAAACAGGGGTTATGGGAAACACCTGCTGGCTGCATAAGAGAGCAGGAAGCTGAGGGAGATGTGAATGGAGAAGATGCAGCTGTTGTACAAGTCAATAGAGTTGGCAGGAGTACAGTCATCCTCCCCTCTGGGCTGCTTGTGTGGGGCAACTTGGATCAGAGAAAAAGGGGTATAACCAGAGGACTGGAGGAGAGAAGGGGGGCATTTTAGGTGAGGGGCCCAGGGCTGGACAGAAACTGTTTTGAGACATGGGGAATGGTTCAAAGGGCCCCTGGGTGGAGCTATAATTCGCAGCACAGCAGCTGTATGTGGGTCAGAGCATGGGGAAACATGGCAGCTGACTGGAAAGCATGTGAATGTCAGGCCAAAGGAGGGCTGATAGAGGAGCATAGGCATTGTAAAAAAAGGAGTATCCAAGGGAGGCCGTGGGGAGTTCCCTCTTAAAGCTCCCTTTTAAAGAGGCAGCAGCACCAAATTGCTGGTTCAGTACAAGTGTCCTAACAAGTGCTGGATGGGGTGGGGTGGGGGGAAATAGATGCATGCTTGTGTAACAGAGTTAGATCATGCTCTCTTACAGCCTGGTCTCTGTCCAATTAGGCTTATGCTTTGACTTGTTGCAACAAGGAAAGTTTGGTGTGATTGGACCATTCAAGCTGAACTTCTGATTGGACTAGCCATGATCCATAGATTCATAGACATTAGGGCTGGACGGGACCTCAGAAGATCATCGAGTCCAGCCGCACACCCAAAGGGCAGGAAGTCAGCTGGGGTCACAGGATCCCAGCAAGATAAGCATCCAATTTGCTCGTGAAGGTGTTCAATGTAGGTACTTGAACCACCTCCGATAGCAGGCTGTTCCAGACCTTGGGGGCTCTGACAGTAAAGAAAGTTTTCCTTATGTCCAGCCTGAAACAGTCTTGTAGTAGTTTATGACCGTTTGACCTTGTCATCCCTTGGGGCGCTCTGGTGAACAGACGTTCCCCCAGATCCTGGTGGTCACCCCTGATAAACTTATAGGTGGCCATCAGATCACCCCTGAGCCTGTGCTTTTCCAGGCTAAAGAGCCCCATGGCTCTCAGCCTGTCATCGTAAGGTCTGTTTTCCTGACATGTGATCATGCACGTGGCTCTTCTCTGCACTGTCTCAAGCTTCTCCTCATCCTTTTTGAATTGTGGAGCCCAAACTGGACACAGTACTCTAGCTGCGGCCTTACCAAGGCCGAGTACAAGGGGAGAATGACGTCCCGGGATTTGCTTGAGAAGCATCTATGGATGCAAGCCAGCGGTTTGGTCGCTTTAGTAGCTGCAGCATCTCATTGAAGGCTCATGTTGCCACCTGACTGAGTTAAAGAGATCAGACTTCCCTATCAGGATGTTCTGAGTTAGTTGGGTGACTGAGAATGGCTAGGTAATGAACAAATGTTTTTGCAAATATACATTCACATACAGTAGGTCGTATTATTTGGACTCCATTGTGTGGGGAAAAAAAGCAGATCTCTGCCAAGGCCTCTAAGTGGAAAGAATTCCTTCCACATGGCTTGTGCATTTGGGCTAAGGTCCAGGGGAAGAAGTAACCCAAATGCTTAATATTTAATTGAATTTTGGGCTCAATTGGCAATCCGCTTGCAGTCAGGGAATATGATAATGTTCTAATGGTCCTGCCAGCCTGTCTTAACCTGGGTATCCTTACTCTCTTTTCACATTTCTTAGACTCCTTTTAGTTCCCTAATGTAGTGGTGGTGGGATGAGCGTTTCCATACAGGTCAGTGCACCGCCAGTCTCCTCACTGTTTGTTCATATCAGAGATGTAACTCTCTGTTCCATAGCATCCTTTTTGTCGGACATCATTTTTTAGTTTATGTCCACAAGAAAGTTCATATTGTTTTAAGAACATGGAAAACACCAGCATATGTCAGACATACTCTTGAGACAGTCCAGGGTCCTATCACCGACAGCATCCAGTACCGATGCTTCAGAGAATGCTGGAAGACCTGCAGTCATGGGAAGGACTTGCCACAGTGAAATTTTCTTCCTAACTCTCAGTAGATAAGTTTGCTTATTCCCTTTGAAGGATGACGGTTTACTCTCCTTTTCCAAACTCCTGTTTGTTTTCAATGTAATACTGGTGGTGGCCCTACCTGCAACCACATCCAAGTTTTTGGGATCCTGGGGTGTCAATAGGTCTTGGTCTATTCCCACCCTGTCTACAGGCTGGGAGCCACTACTCATTGGAGTGCTCTCTTGTAGTCTTCCCTGCACCAGACCACACACTAACTAACTATTTACAATAATTTATTATTTACAGTAATAACTGAGAAATTGTTTGTTATTTATGGGATGTTGAATTTGTCAAAGTTTTTTCAACGAGCTCAATAATAATCTATACCAGCAGATAAAGCAAATACTTATCATATAGCAAAAGCAATTATGTTATCAACTTTAACAGGCAGGCAACTTACAACAGATATATACATTCCATCAGCCAGGTCTCCACAAAATCACTCTGCCCACAGAAAAGTAGCCCTGGGGAGCAGTGCTTGATCTGCCTCAGAAGAGGTGTGGTAATGCTGTCATCTGGACAGAACGTGGGGGTACCTGTCAGGATCTGAGGTGCATCTTGTGGCAGGCCAGTAGGGGGTGCTCCTGTGTTGAACCACCTGCCTCACTGTGCCTAGCCACCTTCCAGGCTCTGAGTGCCTCCCTGGGAACATCTTGCATCTGGCCTGTCCCCTTCCTGGAGCGTACCTGCAAGCCTGGGGTAACAGCGCCACCAGCCAGGGTCTGGATTGATCTTGGCCCCTTGTCCCCTGGGAAACACAGGCCTAGTAGTCCTTGAGGGTACTTGACCCACTGCAAGATCTTGGGGTGCTTCCCTCAGTCTTAAGCACAAATAGTGGTCTCCTTTAGTCAGTCAAACCAAGGGGACCCCAAGGCATAATAGGATAGGATTCAATACTGACAAGTGCAGGGTGCTGCACTTGGGCAGTAGGAACCAGCATACCTATAGGCTGGGGAACTCCCTTCTCAAAAGCACGGTGGCAGAAAGAGGTCTTGGAGTTATTATTGACTCCAAGATGAACATGGGCCGACAATGTGAGAAAACACAGTCAGTAGGGCTAACTGTACCTTGTCTTGCATCCACAGATGCATCACAAGCAGGGCCAAGGAGGTGATCCTACCCCTGTATGCAACACTCGTCAGGCCGCAGCTGGAGTACTGCGTCCAGTTCTGGGCGCCAGACTTCAGGAGGGATGTGGACAACATGGAGAGGGTCTGGAGGAGGGCCACTCACATGATCCAGGGACAGCAGGGCAGACCCTATGAGGAGATGCTATGGGACCTTAACCTGTTCAGCCTTCGCAAGAGAAGGCTGGGGGGGGGCCTGGTGGCCATCTATAAACTTGCTAGGGGTGACCAGTGGGGTTTGAGAGAGACCTTGTTCCCCCGAGCGCCTCCCAGAGTAACAAGGAAAAATGGCAATAAGTTGCTAGAGAGTAGGTTTAGACTAGACATTAGAAGGCGCTACTTCACAGTCAGGGTGGCTAGGATCTGGAACCAGCTTCCAAGGGAAGTGGTGATGGCTCCTACCCTGGGGGTCTTTAAGAGGAGGCTCGACATTTACCTGGCTGGGGTCATTTGAGCCCAGTTTTCTCTCCTGCCCAGAGCAGGGGGTCAGACTAGATCTACAAGGTCCCTTCTGACCCTACATCTACAAATCTATAATCTAGACCCTCTCCCAATAAATCTCCTACACTAGGTACAGATGAGAATGTTACTGGTTACAAGGAGTAGGATTGAAATAGGATACAGGGTAGAGCAATATCAGAGATATACCTTAGAGCAAATAGTGGCATGATAGCCTTTGCCTGTGCATCTGTGCTACTGCAAGCTATATAACTGGTTAGGTCTCAAGTAGCTTACTGACAAATATCATGCAGAGGGAAGTAGAGATTCCCTCTGGAAGCAAGCAGTTCATTGGCCATGTGGGGGGGAAAGAGATTGAGAGAGAGATTCAGATGGTAGAGCTTCTTTGTGAGTTCTTATCATGGCTGCTGCCCTGCCTCCTGGGCAGCCCTTAACTTATATAATAGACCTTGTAACCTCATTTACCTGATACAATGCCAGCAGCTGATGCAATTTGAAATACATCACTGGTTGCCAGTGAGCCTGGCAGGGCCTCTAGCCCCAACCCAGGTGGTTGAGGCTAGTCACATAGGCAGAGGAAGCAGGTTTTCCCCTCCCTCAGGAATGTATCCAGCTCAGGTTACAACTCAGGGTTACCTGCAGCAGAGGGAACCAGGAGTGTCTGCCCTCTGCGGTGACCATGGTAACCAAATTGTCATATTGGTCATCAGGGTGATAGCACAGTTTGGGGAGAGACAGAGATGGCATTCTGCCACATGGCTACTCCAGAGACCAGGATTTATTCCCTTTTCTAGTCTTTCCTGGATACCTGCAATCAATCACACCATTCCCTGGACACTTCCCCAAAGCAGATCCCCTGTGTTTGGCACTGGGAGTGTCCCTTCTCAGCTGCACTTCATTGAGCTCTCTGCTGGAGCTCCCACACAGCCATGATTCCCTGCTGTTTTCTTTAGTTCACCCAGAAAACCTCTTCTAGCAACCCCTGTCCCTGATTCCCTCCCAGTGACTCCCTGCACCCAGGGATTTTAAGAGTGGGGAGGGAAATCCATTTGCACAACCCCTGCTCCTTTAGTAAAGGAGACCAGGCAATCCTGGGTACTCATTAGCTGGTGGCTCCTTGGACCTCAGTAGCAGCTCACTCAACAACAATTCTTCTGCCAGTCCTCTCAGAAGCAATTGTCCTGGTAGCAGCCCTTCTCAGCACAGCTTTAGCTACCCTCTTCTCAGCTAGTCCCCTTTTCCTGGGCTTCCTGCCTTGGTCTTACAGCTGTCCCATCACGTGCATGCGTTCGGTATACGCAGCCTGCTGCAGTTCCTTTGTCCCAAGAGTGCAAACACCTTGATTGAGCTTGCAAGCTCTGAGGAAACCCTTCAGCACCTTTACATCAATACAAATTACTTTTACATACTCCAGGATATCTAATTCTTTGTTTTGCACCCTACCAAGTACTTATTCTCTGTGACATCAAGTTCCACACGATGTTGCAGTATATGAAAAAACCATGACCTTTCCTCAGCTTTGAATTTGACAGCTTTCAGTTTCACTAACTTTCCCCTCATTCTTGTATTATGAGAAAGGTTGATGAGAAGTTCCTGACCCTTCTTCTCAATACCATTTAGATTTTTCTGTGGCCCTCTGCCACATCACCTCTTGGTTGCCTCCTCTTTAAAGCAAATAGTCCCGTTATTTTCTCTCTCTTCCTTATAAGAGCTTTTTCATCCCATAATCATGCTTATCACTAACCCCATTCTGTTTCTGCTACATTGAAATGAGTTGACCAAATGACCAGGACTAGACACCTTTTCTAGAAAAGGGTGTACCAGTGATTTACATATTGGTAGAAGTGATGTCCTCTGCAAGGGGGACTGCTAGGCTCCAAACCTTGCTGGATTTTTGTCTTTGGGAATACCTTTGTGTAGCCACTATAAAAAACGAGATTTCTATTTCATTTAGTATGTTTAAAGGTCAGCCTGCTATTTGTCTGTGTTCCAGCTGTGCCTGGAAGTCTCAGCCAAGATTAACACCATGCCAAAGTGGTATGGTATGTAGCACGTCATGAGAGAAAGCCCCTGCCCCAAAGCACTTACCACCTAAACAAGCAAAAAGCTGGGGGGAAGAAACTGGCATTTTTATTTTGTAGATGGGAAAACTAAGGCACACAGGGCCAGATGCATAAAAGGGGTTCAGGTACTTCAGAATGAAGGTAGGTGAGTAGACGCTTTCAAAAGTGCCTAGGTTCCCATTGAAGTTGAGGCACTCCTTGAAAACCCATTAGCATCTATCTGAATTCGCTGCTGTTAAAGGCTTCTGAAAACTGTCTGCAGTGACTTGCCTTAGGGTTACAAAGGGAGATGATGGCAGAGCTGGAAGTGAAACTACATGTCTTGAGTCTTACCCCAGCACCTTAACTACGCACCTATCTTTCCTCTCAACCTTTAATTACCTTGTGCTAGATTTTCCTTTTATAAGGGTAGACAATTGGAGTGCTTTGGAAGATGAGAAGCAGTTATAAGAAATCTGCAGTTGAACAGAAACTTGCTGAAATTTGTTTTGCTTGCCTCAAACATTCAAGAGCACATTGTGTCCATCTGACTTGTGGTTCATCTCCATCCCCAGTGACTTACTAGATATTTTTTCAAATCACCTAAATATAGCTAAGCAGAAGCCTGTTGCCTTGACCTGAACTTAACAGAAGGGCATCTTATGGCATTGTCACATCTTGGGAATGTGACCTAGCTTTGCATCATTTATAGAGTTTGAATTATTCTGAGTTAATGTGAAAGTAAGCCTTTGATCTCCCTCCAGTTGCACCAAGTGAAATAGATGTAACTTGAATTCCTTCCTCTCTTATCATTCCTCGCTCAATAATATTACAGCCTACTGTTCCTCTAAACCCCTCCTCATTTGTAGGTTCTTGGACAACTTTGCCTTCTTTCTGGTATTCAAGCCTGCTGCATTCTCCATGCTTTCAAGAAAGGTTTTCTACAGTAAAAGGGAAAATACATCTCATAATGCAAACATGCACTGCTCAGCACTTTTAGTTATCTTATTTATTCACTGCAGTACAGCTTTCTATGACCCAGTGATTATCATTTCCCAGAGCTATCATCATTTTAAAGCTACCTCTGAATTGTGCTCCAGCAGATGGTACACCCCTATGAGTCTTGTGTGAAAGCTTGAAAGGGAGGAGGGGGTGGAAGCCAACACATGCACACAAACCATACTGTTGCCCCAACAGGAGAAAAACCTCTAACTTACATTGTTTCTTGCACTGTTCAATTTCAGCATGTGTTGTTGAGGACTGTCACACTGTTAACCACAAGGGAAATCAAGGTGGTTGTTTTTCTTGTTTTCTGTCCTGTCTACCCAACTGATTTTTTGCTGCATAACAACTGAGCTGATTAATTCTAAGATAGAATACCAAATAAGTAAGACTCATTCATTATACGCTGTATTCTAATAGATTTCAGTATGATCTAAACTTGGATTGAATACTAACCCATTGATTGCTATTCAGTTGTTTAAGCAGCTGGGCTACTAAGCTAAGCAACTGTCGTGTGTCATCTTTGCCTTTTTTTTTTTCAGTCCCCACTTCCCTGTCTTCTAAGCCTCAAATCACTGACTACTCATCTATACATTTCCTTCAGTGGACTATAGCCTTTGTTACTGACTACCAAGTATATAATAGAAAGCATAGCCAGCCTCATAATGTAGCAAAATATGTCGTTATCCTAATGTAATAGGGTGGAGTTCCCATGGGTGTTTCACTGAGTAGTGGAGGCGTATGTTAGCATTCTTGCTGAGATACTAATAAAGAGGGTATTTGCTGCTTAAACTGTTTTAAAGTCATCACTGGAATCTGGCTGTATGTTGCTGTTCTTCTTAGCAGATGGTGGGTGAAGGTACTGGAAGGAGTGTCACAAAGAACTTTTATTCAATAAGTATGAAACAGTAGATAGTTAGCAACTTAAAGAAAAGGAGTCTGAGAGTACCTACATCTCTCATTGACTCCAAACTAAGTCTTGGGTGCTTAACTCCTTGCAAATCAGACTTATTTTTTTCAAATCAGTACTGCAAAGAAGAAAGTGCTTAACTTGATACATTTTGACTCTATAGTGCTATACCTGTACGTACAACTAGACATTGGTTTTAAATACCTTGCAAAACGAGGGTCGGCTTTAAGCACCTCAATATGAATCTAGGCATCTAATGTACAAGTGATGGCTTTTGTCAATAAAAGTCATCCTTCTAGAGTTCATGGATGGTCATGGTTTTTTATACTGTAAAAACAGCTAACTGAAGTACTGCAGCATTCACTTGTTGCTCATGATGCCTGATGGTGTGTAATAAATAGTTCCACAGGTTATCTGCTCATTTTACATTATAGAGGTTATTAGTACAGATGACTGGGGCTAAGATGTATCAGAATAATGTAAGGGAGGTGGCCTAATAAGAAAAAAAAGACTTTATAGTGGGGCTTTATTACACTTTGCAACTTGGCTGTCATTGAAATAGTTATGAATTCTGCTGACACTTCTTCCAGGAGTCCAAGTTGGCCTGTTTTGTAGTTCTGGGGCAGGGGGGCGGGGAATGGATTTCTTTTATGTCCAGCAAGTTGGGTGCCAAAAATGGTTAGTGCCAATGGCCATTCTTGCTATAACATGTTATGTAGAGGAAATAGCTGCAGGGAGAATCAAGAGAGAGGAAAAAAGGTAGCTGTCTTTTGGGTTAACTGTGAGATTCCTGCTAGCAAAGAATTTCTTTCTTCTTTCTGTATTGAAGCTCATGGATGATAAAGCTGAAGTTCTACATCATAAATTCCCATTTGGACATTCAGTTTTGAGAACCTACATCCAGCATCCTTATCATTTTGAAGTTAAAGTCACAATCAGTAATGAAATCTGCTTGCTTTTCAGACACTGAAATTAGCTTTGATTCTTTGCCTGAAACATATGTTTAAAAGGCAACATGCACATACTGTATGCTGACCCTATCAAAGTAATAAATGCCATTGAAGTCATTTTCTGAAGCTGCCTACAGCATTCGTTTATTTTTAATATGGTCCCTCTGAAGGAGCAGCATGAGGATACTTAGGGGAGCTATTTCATTTCTGCTGGGGTGGAGTTCCCATGTTGCCCTATTAAGAAGCGAAGTGAGAGTTCATACTAACTTCCTTTTGTTACCCGGAAGGATGATGTTTATTCATTGGATCTATTTTCACTCTATACTTTAAAAAAAAAATGTCTTGTGTGAATGATTTAACATGAGTAAATGCCTAGTCAGTAAGTAAAGTGCAGTATTTGATTCATGATAACTTTCTTGATGCTTTGTTATAAGTGATCTATTATTATTATAGTTGTTGCTACAATTTTTATGCATGCATTAGTGTAGTGTAACCTAGAGATCCCACGTGAAACCTTGCCCTCAATGCACAAAGATTAAATAGACATATACTAGGGGGAGAGGGGAAGGGCTGGGGTGGCAGGGGCGGGAGAGAGAAGTCAGACAGAAGTGCAGCTCCCCGCTGTAACTCAGAACGCTTTGCAGGAAGCGTTCTGAGTTACAGCAATCCCAGAGGGTCCTTGCTCCTAATTTATCTAAACAAAGAACGTCTTCCCGAGTGTTATAGGTGGGGAATGGCAGTACCCAAAAGACTGATAAACTCATCCATGGCCCACCCTCCTCAGCCTCCCACTCCAGGGAGCCAGAACCAGAGCTGGCAATTGAATTAATCTCAGTCCAGTGTCTTAAACTCAGGACATTTCTACTCCTGCCTGTTTGGACCTGCTGGAATTACTCCAATTCCCAAACCATGCACGTGCAGAAGCACACACATTTTCTCTCTCTGGAATTCCAAGTGACATGCACACAGTTTAGATATTACAAATCTGAAAGATCAGTCCACTGGAAAAGGGAGCATTTTTCGTCACTCATGGTGACAATTAGAATGACAACAAGGCTAGACTCCTCCATCACTGTTCTTTAACGCTGTCAGCACCAGCTTTACCAGAATTATCCTGTCTGATGCATGAATGGACTTATTCATTTCTCACATTGTTTGACCCAGGATTCCAAGATCCTTTCAGATAGCAAACAGGCCTCTGTCCTGTAAAGAAACGATAATGTTGAAAACTGGACTTAAAAAATGTGTTCACTTAGCCATGAAAGGTTAATTTTATGTTTGTTTGGACACATTTGTAGAATAGCTTTGTTGTGTTCCTTGCCTCTAAATATCTCTTCATGCTGTATAATGTGGTTTGAAATCTATCACCTGCTAGGTTTGATGTTTGTATAGAAAAGGGGGAGAGAAGAGAGAACCACGCAGGAGGAGAATATAGTTTTAGGAACACACTTTGATTCAATTTCTTGCATTTTATTGTGGGCAAGACTGGATGCTCCAGTCTCATGCTGAACACACATTTTTCAGTGCACAATGGTTTTATCACAAATGGGTCCCTTGAGAAAATGATCTCAGGCAGGGAAATGTGTGCAGTCCTTCCAAAGAGATATGAATAACCTTTGCATTTCTGCAGTGTATTTCTATAATGCTCTGATTATTTTATATTGTTGAAGATGGAGCTCATATTCTGCTGCTGGACCAAATTCCAGTCACTTCTGTGATGAAACATGGCCATTTAATCATATTTTAATTTAAAGACTCAAGCATTTTTAAATCGTAAACCAAGGAAACCTGTGTATCTAGAGTCTTTCAAAGGCTAGGTGAATGTTATCTTGGTAGTTTTCTAGAGAAGGGAAGGTGGATGAATAAAAAGTGTCCTCCATAAGATGTGCTGAGGCCACCAAAACACATTACAGAGGTCAGCATCTTACCCAGATTCCAAAACTGAAGGCAGTTTTTTTCAATCCCTGCATAATCCCAGAGCCCTTCAGTATATGCCCAAGGTTGGGTTGTCAAACATTTATTCATCCCAGGAAGTATTATACTCTATAAATACTTGCACTGAAGTGAATGGGACTGTTTATAGCAGGGGTAGGCAATGTCTTTTGGCCAGAGTGCTGAAAAAAATCACAATGTCTACCTTGGAAGGCACCAGAGTGCGGACATGCTGGAGGCCAGAGCAGCTGTTTGCAGCCACCCGGCTACAGCTGGCCCATGGAGCCTGGTCTACTTGCAACAAGGCTTGTAGCCTCCCATCCGCATGCTGGGAGCAGCCTGGGCTCCGTGGCTGGCAGCAGCTGCTTAGAGCCTGTGCTGGCAGTGGTGTGCCAAACAAAATGGCCTTGCGTGCCATGCTCAGCATGCGTGCTGGGGGTTGCTGACCACTGGTTTATAGGATGAAATGCTCTTCAGTATATCTAAGGGTTTGGAGGTCCAGTCCTTTAAAAAAAAAAGAAGGCATTTTCCCATTAAAGTTCTTGAAGTTATTTGTGCAGTAAGATACTGTCCAAAGGGAGAAAAATGTTTACAGTCTGGCCCTCAACTGTATGTAATTCTGTAGGAATTTTCTTTCTTCAGTGCATGCCTTTGTAGAACTGCTTTATAGAACTGCAAGTACTGTTTTACTACAAAACTAAGATGCAACTAAGACATATTTTTCACTGTGATATTTATTTTCTCCCCAAGATGCTGCAATCCTGAGGTCCAGATGGGTGTTTGTGGAAATTTTAGAAATTGCTGAATGAATTGTAGTTATAAATCATCATGTTGAGTCAAGGGAAGTTTTAGGCATCACTAGGTAAACATCAATCACAACATAACAAGAGTCGGGTATAGTTTCACATTTCATTGTATGGCTTGTTGAGTGATTGTGTGGTTGGCAAGGATTTTAAGGAATTGCATAATGACAGACAGGCTCTTCACCCCCAGCTGTTTATTTTATTTCCATGAACAACCATCATCCAGTGTTTGTGAGGTGTTAGTGGGTATTTGATACCTCAGTAGATCATGAACAGCCTTGACATGGCTGTAAAATTGGTAAGAGAAATCTGTTGTTCTTGGGGACTTTTTTGTGTCCTATAAGAAAGTGGACTTTATGTTATGATGTTAAATATTTCCCCTAAAAGCTTTTTTTTTTGTCATTATTGAAAGATTACTCTTCCTTTTCCAAAATAATAAAAAAGTTGGATTTGAAAGTTTCCATTCTTTCAAATCATTTTCCATAATATTTGTGCTTACACTTTCACTTATTAAAAATGCTGTTTTCTTACTGAAAACTAAAGGTTTTAGTAAATTAAAGACTTAAAAAAAAAAATCACAATAAAAATGTTAAATGTTTCAGATAAAAACACTGTGGAAAATTGGAATTAATTCAGATTAAGGAAAATGGAAATAATTTCAGAATTTTAATTTTTGTAATGAAAACTTCCTCCTGCCATTTTCAGCCGGTTCTAAATCACTGTGTCATTGTGGTGGTGGAAGGAGAGGAGGGTAAGATGCATGAGAATGTTCTTAAAGTAGTGTTGTGGAAAAGAAGCGCTATAGCACTAAGGTTTTCTGTTCTATATAATGGTCTTGCAGAGTGTGTTGGTTGCATACCATATTTTGATGTATTATGAAGTAACATAGTAGATAATCCACATTACCATCAGTTTTTTGTTATCTTTCCACAGGCTTACCTTGTCTTTACTCAGAGCCGCCTCCTAACACTCTTACTCTTGGAAATCAAATCCAACAAGATTTTCAGCTAATTTAAAACAGAATTTTTTCATTTACATACTCACACCTATATGCACTTGCACAAATGTGCACATACACGTGCATGTGCATTCACTCAAGTCCACCAAAACTTAAGGATTATCTTCTTGGTTACATACAAATAGTCTCTCAAGGGTCAGCCAGCAGCTTCTGTTTGGGAGCAGAGGCTGGTCTATAATGAAGACCAGGGGAGAGGCCCCACTGATAACTCTGAATTTAAGATTTGGGTTCTGACTTCTCATTTTTTTTT
>NW_017728950.1:26405080-26422154 GCF_001723895.1 Crocodylus porosus
CCCACTGATAACTCTGAATTTAAGATTTGGGTTCTGACTTCTCATTTTTTTTTTAATGAAGAAGGCTCTAGCGTATAGGCTTACTGCAGACCAAAGACAAAGTTCTCAAACAGAGCTGCCATTCTAAATTCCCTTTATAGAACTGCTTCTTAAACAGAATACTGATTAATTGAAATTAACCCATTTTTTTTTAGCTGGAGAAGAACAGAAGAAAAGTCTATCAAAACAAAGAATTTGATGCGTATCAATGAAATGGGAAAGGAAGGAAATCCAAAAAATCATGCCTATACTGCCTTGTTTTTTCTTTATCAGAATTAAAAGAATGCTATCTCTGAGAGCACGTTTGTTGGGTAATGAAGATTCAGCATTTAGCAGCTGAAAAAAAATCAGTTTTCCATTTTCACAGATGCATTTTTGTTGAGTATCTGAGCCTCAGAAAAGGAACACTGCAGATATTTCTTCCCCCACTTGTATCAAGCATCTAAATGTCGATCTTAAAAAAAAGAGGGGGAAAAAAGGAGGAAAAGAAAAATGAATCTATTGTCAATTGGAACCAGCACATTATTTTTTTCATTATTGATATATCTATAATTTTAATCTGCCCTTCCTTCAGCATGTATATTTATATATGTGTATTTTTTTGCAAACCTGCAGTGCAGTGCAAAGCTAGATTTAAATATTTTCAGACTGACTGTACCCATCATTTGCATTCCACTGACTCATTCAGAGCAAAGACATCTGAGCAGAAATACAGCAGATAAAAGAGAAACCATTAATCCAAGGAAGATTACTGGCACAGAATCTTTATCCTGTATCCTCCCTGAAATGAGACAAAGATCTTACTATGTACATCCCTCTGGCTTAGCTTCAGAAAGTAAGCAATACAGTAGTGTAGACATGGTACTTTTAAAGGCACATTACATTGGACTGAAGCTTCAACCTCCTGACAGACCTTATTACAGCTATGGTGTTTGTTCCAATGGTTGCTTTCTCAGTAGATTTACGCTCCCCCCCCCTTCCTTCCCCCGGGCCAAGAAAACCCCTGATGTTCAGTCCTGATTTTGCATTTAGTGGAAAAGACAATGCATCTCTCACCTCCAGCTTAATCTAATATAAATAGTATGTCTCCTCAGGAGAATGGGGATTGTTCTTTAGCAGGTCAGTCATACGCATATTTTTCAGGGTTCTCTGTTCTGCTGAGACTAACCTGGCATTAGCTGTTTATGCCAGTTAGATCTTAATGAGCCTAATAAGACTAAGGCTTTCCAGGTATTGATGCATGGGTTTTCGAATGGGGTGGGCTGAGGATGTTGAACAGGCTTGCTCTTTTCAGGAGGCACTCATTCGAGGTGACGTGTCATATTAGATTGCAGGATGCAGCCTGCTTTTATCACCCTTTGCTGTGAATGTGGAAAGCTGCAGTAGCTTTCCTCTCTCTGGCTGTTTGTCTCTCTCTCTCTCTCTCTCTCTCTCTGTCTTTGTCATATTGATCCTCAGTTGAAACATCTAAATAGGTGAGAGCCTGGGAAGCATTCCTTTCTTCTCTTGTAATAGGTGGAAAACCCACTTGCTAGATGATCACTGCACTGGCTCAGCTGGCAGTGGTCATTGTCCATCTCATGCAGTACTTATTTCCATGTCATAACAATAACAAAACCTACTGCATTCAATTAGGTTTTCCACTTAAAGCAGTCCAAAGAGCTTGATAGCTTTCTGGAGATAGTTCCATGTGTTTGTGACCTTATCTTACTATAGTTTGCATTCAGCTATGAAATTAAATTGCAGGAAATGATTCAGTTTTGAATCATTCTTTTTAAGCTGGCAGAGGCCAAAAGCCCTCCTGTGAGCTACAACAATGTGAACTGCAATTCAGATGGGAAAACGTAAATACTTAAGCATGCCTGACAGATTGGACCAGAAGTGCAAACAGTTCTGGGGATGGGTTGTTCAGCTCTGTCCCAGACTCTTTTGTTTCCTTCATAGCCTCTTGTTCAGGTGCAAAGCATTTTCCTCTGGCTGTCTATATTTAGGATGCATATATACATTAATGCCAATTCCCTCCTTCCTCCACCCCTCCGCGAAAAACCCAATCCAATGTACAAGAACCAAGTCTTGAAGGAAACTTCATCCTAAACAATTCAGCGTCATCTTCCAGTTAAGAACAGAAGAAAATTTAAGTACATGGGGAAAAACCCTCCATGTTATGGAAATATAATCTTGACATGGGTAAACTGTGATCACTTTTGTTGACTTAAACTGACAAAAAGTGAGGTCAGAAGTAAATCTGGTTCTCTCATATAATCCTAGGAATTGTCATGGCTTTTTTTCTTCCTAATAATGCTTACATTATCCATTCAGGGTGATTTGATTTCAGGTTTAAAGCTCTGAGGCCTCAGTAATAATCTTTCTCAGTGTGACGCACTTATTTATGGAATGGTCTGTGCCATTTTTAATTGCATGTTCCCCTTCTGCACTTATTAATTATCTCTCCAGCTCCTTTTAGACCCTGTCACCTTGCCAGGTAAATAAACCTTCCAATTTTAATATCACAAAGGCTATGCAAAAAATAGGATATGTCTTTCAACATGCCATCTTGCTTTTGTCCCATAGATTTGAAAGGCAAAACTGCAACTCTTGTCATTGTGAGTTCTTTGCATTTCCTGCTGGAAATGGTCTTTTGTGTTCATATTCATGAATGTGTGTACCTCTTTGGACATATCTACATATTGCCTTATGGCAATGTTGTTACTGCACCATGCTTTAGTACTTGCAAAAGGAAGTACTAAAGCACGGCACTACTAAGTAACTGCCTCTACTGCACTGTGTGCATGGTGCACAGTTAGTTTTAGCCACTACTTCGCTGTAGCGGTACGCTAAAAAGGGGGAGCGCACCACTAGAGTAAAGTAGCTGCTGGTCATGTGTAGAATCATATGATTGCTACGATGCCACAGCACATCGTATGGTGATTCACTGTGTCACTATGGTGATGTAGGGTGACATGTAGACATACCTTTTGTGAAACCTTTTGTATCTCTCTTGTGCACGTCTCCATGAATGTGTGCACCTTCCAGAGATTCTTTGAACCAGTACCGTTTATTTTCAGTGGGCCCTATTTGTTTAGAATTCAACCAAATGACCTTATGGATGAGAAACAGGAGAAATAACATGCCAGAGAATTTCAAATAATCTTGACTTAGTCAATCATCACCCACTCTGGGTTACCATGCAATGCCTCTTCTAGGGTTGCTAAAACTCTTTGTGTCAGCACATGTGTTTTTGAACTTTATGTTTGATATATATACATATACATTATGGGATTACCCTGAGACGAGGGCCTCTGTTGTTCTGTGGGTTTTACATGCACCTAGCAAAGACACTTTCATTCTTTCTTCCAAAGGACTGTTAATAGTTTAATTCATCAACTATTAACAGGGGGCCAGACTTGATGATCTCCCGAGGTCCCTTCCAGCCCTGATGTCTATGAAATCTATGAAATCAAGACAGTCAAAGTCTTGGAGGGACACAGAGGTCCATGGCCATGCATGGCAGGTCAGCAAATTGGGGTTAGAGCTCAGGTCCGGTGTCTTCTGACCCATGCTACCTCTTTTTTAGGTAGATAAGCAATGCTATGAGGATGACATTTTATGAGACTTGGAAACAACTGTTGCCCATTTTCTATGTTTGGAGGAAAGACAACTTCAACTTGGGAAGTGAAGTGGGGGTTTGTTGATTTATATGAGAGAGAGAGAGAGATGGCATTTACCTCAGGTTTCAATTTTGTCCCTTTTTTCCATGGTCCAAGGCAGTGGTTCTCACCCTTGTTAGACTCAAGGCACCCTTCAGTACACTCAACACACACCTTGGAAAATGTCAGCTTTTAGTTTTCACTGATTTTTTGACTACAGAAAAATAAGAGCACTTCTGTTGCAAAGAACTCAGAAAGACAACAGCATGTTAGAGTGTTTTCAACACTATGGATTCCTGATAGAAATCTCTCGGTTTATCTTGCAAATCATGTTTGCACACCTAACAATGCTGTGGTTACATAGCACCTCACAGCACCCTTGCAAGGAACTCAAGACAACCTACGGTACCCAGTGCTCGTGCTGAGAATCACTTATTGAAGGGCAAATGTGGTATCATCTTCGTTGGCATCACTGCAAGAAGATCAGCTTTCCAGCTGTACGTGAACACACAAAAGAATGACAGTGTTTTAGATGCATTGTTTCCATGCATTGCTTTGCAGGTATTTACTTTTATAGTTCAGCATGCCACTGGTGCCTGTCAGAATCTGCAGCCCTGCAAAGAGACCAGAATGGATAACGTTAACCACACACATAAGATGGAACAGGACTGGGGCTTGACCATTTTTGACTAGAAAGGAAATGAAATTTTAAAATGTGTCCAGAAGGGATTACTCAGCTGGCAAAAAGAAAAAGACATGAAAGGCCTCCAAACCAGTAAGGAAAAAAAGAATCCAAACTCACTCAGCCTAAAGTGTCATGTCAGCAAAGCAGTGAGCAAACAGACCTTGCAGCCTGTGTAGATATCTGATCAACCTGCTTGGGCTGTATTTTACCAGGGGAAAGTGCATTTTAGTGGTGAGGAGTTTCCAGAGAGAATCACCCAACTTTCAGTTACAGAAAGACCCAATCCTGTAAGCTTTCCACACATTAATGGTGTAACAGACTTCAGTGGGACTGCTTCCTTCAGTGGTATAAGTTAATGCAAATATGTGTGTGAAGGCCTTGGTCCTTATGATTAGATGCTTTGAACATCTAGGTTGCTCATGAATGTTGAGAGTAAAATTCACCAAAAGGTTTAAAAGGGACGTAGGTTGATGCTGGCCTTTGACTTTCCTTCTTGTACAAGAGTGAATTTTATTGCAAGGAAAGAGGCATTATTTAAAATAACAAGTTCCCAAACCAGAAACAACATTATAGCTGTGGCCCATGGAGAAAAAGTGGCGGAGCTCTGTCATTCTTTGGAGGGTAGGACCCATGAGAAACTTTAACTTTGCTATGGCCTTTTAGCTAGGGTAGTTAGTCCTTTACCTTGGGCATTATTCTTCCTTTCATATCAAGAGGTCTTAAGTGTAGTTCTTACCAGAGACAAATTCCACAGGTGTTGTCCCATGTGGATCAACTCGGTGTCATGGACTGTTCTCAGGATCACACTGAAGTGCAGTGAAATACACTTTTCAGTGTTGCTATGGAGTTCTTCACCATGATCCTGTACATGTAGTGAGAGGTAATCATTTGGGTTTTTTTAAGTGCCTTCTTTGGTTATAGATAGGCCTCCTATGTCCCATTCCTCCCTAAGTCTCAAAGTGCTTTATAACATTAAACAACATTAGCCCCATTTTATCACTGGGGAAACTGAGGGGCAGAAAAGTGAAGTGATTGGTTTGAGGAAGCCAACGGAAGTACTGGGTCTGCAATCCTCCAGAGAACATAGTGCCTTCAGTGCTGATGCTGAACTTTCTGAACCATGTTTCCACCCCCAACAAGGAGCTAAGTAGGTAGAGAGCCATCTATGGGCAGAAAACCCAGACTGCAGAACTGGTGTTTGCCTTCTCAAAAACACCTGGGATTTTCATTTCTGTTTATTTGCCAATTATTCTTTTCCCTCACTTCCCTCACTTGGTGGTGCCTATAACCTGACATTTCTGAACTTTCTTATTAAATCAACTTCTTTCTGAACACTGGCTGGTAGAGTTGAAGGTGAATCAAATGTTTTTAAGGGAAGCTAATACTGATAAGGTGTTGGCCATTGGTTGTCCTGTTATTGTTAAAATTCACACTCTCTCCCCCTTCAGTATAAAGTGCCTCTTGATAGAAAGCTTCTTACACTGAAAAATGACAACCATTACAAACCCCATGTCACTGTATTCTTAAAATATTTACTGCAGCACATATGCATCCTCCTCCATGAAAACACCATGTATTTATAGGAGCATCCTGTACAGAACATTGCTCTCTGTGCAATATTTATGAAAGATTAGGCAATACTACCTGAGAATGGGTGGGGAAGGGGACTTCAGTTGTCCCATCTTGTTAGCAGGGGATGGAAGCCTGTAGGGAGGCACTGATTGATTTGAGCAGACTCACTGTAGCATGTTAACACCACTCTGGGTATGGGGAAAACTCTCTAGATTGAGGAAACTGGGGTCTGTGGTCGCTGCAGGAAATTGTTAGGAAGAAGCAAGCTTAGGCTGATGAGTATGTATGGGTATTTGAGTTACCGGGAAAATGAAATTCCAGGAAGCACGTAAGAATATTTCAAATAAGGAAAATCAGATTCTCAATTGTTGCAAAGCTTGCATAGCTCTGACACACTGATTTACATCAGCTGGGAATCAGGCCTTCTGGATATAGAAATGTTGAGGAGATACAGAGACAACAGAAGTAAGTGTTGCTGCAGTTTCTTTCCAGGATACAGTCCATCTGCTGCAGCTGCAGCTGATTCAGAAACCGCAGCAAACTTGGCCCACAGTTCACCTGTAGTGGCAACATTAGTAACATGAGCAGTTGGCTGGCAACAAAGCGTCACTCAACCAACTGCATCATCCAGACTGTTGTATGTCTCAGTCCTCCTCTGTCCAAACTGGCATCAGAAGATGACAGAGAAGCTTATCTGATTACTTTTGAGCTGGCAAAAGCTTTGCCTCCCCTCTGCCAGAGGGTTTGTGTCAGATGGAGGGCTTAGCCTTTAAGGACAGCTATCACACTTGGTCCAATGCCAGGTGTGCCCTGGAGAATAATAAGTTCCTTTATGGAGTATGGTAAGTGGGTGGCATGTCAGGAGTCATTAGGTTCAACAATGATTGGAGATATAGAGCCAGTCAAGCTGGAAGCCATTCCAGGCCTCAGGATCAATGTGACCAAGTATTAGTATAAGAAGATTTAGTCAAGACTGAGGTCATGCAGCCAGCAGATCTGCACTCATAGGGACCAAAGGTGTAGCGAGCTCACTGAACAACTGGGGCAGCAGGGCAATGAGATGGGGTGCGATTGCAGACCACTGTAGATGAGAGTGGGGTGGGGAGGGCTATGATGTTGGTGAGTTGAACGGAAGTCTTACCTTTTTAGGTTTCTGTTGCTGCTTCTGTTGCAGCAGCGTCAGCTCTACTCTGGCAGCAGCCCTGTGGCTGGGTCCCTAGGAGCTGACCTGGTGCCCTATTTTTTCCCTCCTCAAATACACTGGCACAGGACTGCGCCTGCTCTGGCAAAAGCTCCCTGGGGGAAAGGAGTGGGGAGAGCATCATTTGACTTTCTCTACTTGCCTCCACCCCCACTACTGCTTAGATTTCATATATGTTGTAGATACCAGGGGCTGGAAGGGACCTTGTGAGATTGAGTCCAGCCCCCCTGCCATAGGCAGGAAGTCTGCTGGGGTCAAATGATCCCAGAAAAATAAGCATCCAAATGTTTATTGAATGAGTCTAGAGTAGGTGCTTGCCCCTAGTCTGTTCCAGACCTTGGACACTTGGACTGTAAAGAAGTTTTTCCTTATGTCCAGTTGAAATCGGACTTCCAGAAGTTTATGGCCGTTAGGCCTTATTATCGCTTGGGGAGCCCTGGAGAACAAGTGTTCTCTTAGATCCCGGTGCACACCACTTACATACTTAGAGGCTGCCACCAAGTCCACCCTGAGGATAAGGGGGGACTTGGTGGTAAGATGAAGAGTCCTATGTTCCTCAGCCTCTCCTCATAAAGCTTGCTCTTTTGGCCTTTGATCATGTGGGTGGCTCTCCTTTGGAGTCTCTCAAGCTTATCCATGTCCCTCCTAAAGTGGGGAGCCCAAAACTGGATGCAGTACTCCAGGTATGGCCTCACTAAGGCCAAGTAAAGCTGGAGGATGATGTCCCTGGTTTTGCTTGAGATGCATTGGTGAATGCATGCCAGAGTTTGGTTTGCTTTGCTGGCTATGACATCACATTGGTGGCTTATGTTCATTTTGTGGTCAATCAAGACCTCCAGGTCTCTTTTGGTCATGGTGCTAGCAAGCATAGCATTGCCAGGCCTATAAATATGATGATGGATTTTCCTCCCAAGGTGGAGCACCCTGTGCTTCTCTATTTTGAATGCCATCCTCGAATGCCCACCTTGCAAGCCTGTCCAGGTCAGCTTCTATCCCCAGCCTGTCCTCCAGTGTGACCACCTTCCCCCATAGTTTAGTATTGCCCACAAACTTTGCCAGTCTGCATCTGATGCCCGAATCCAGATCATTAATGAAGATATTGAAGAGTACTGACCCAAATACTGAGCCCTGAGGGGCACCACTGGGTGCCTTGTGCCATGTTGATTTGCTCCCTTCAATTAATACTTGTTGGGTCCGACCCCAGAGCCAGTTCCCCAACCATCAGACTGTGAGATAGTCGAGGCCTCAGTTCCCCAGCTTAACCATGAGGACATCATAGGAGACCAAGTCAAAGGCTTTCTTGAAATACAGATATATGACATCAACCTCATCTCCTGTGTCCAGGCAATGCGTCACCTGGTCATAGAAGGAGATGAGGTTGGTCATCTTACCTCCTCCTGTGGGGAGGGCTGAGATTCCCTGTTGACCAGCCCTCTTGCAGAAACTGCAGCCCTTCAAGCTAATGCTAGCTGGTTTCTGGTGCCTTGCTATGGCATTCTTAATTTCTCCGTAGACAGTATAAAGAGATAGATGTACTATTTTGAAGTCAGGCAGAAGACAGGGCAGGGTAAGGTGACACCCTGCCCTGATTTCTTCCTAGATGCTAGGAAAAAGGTACTAAGGAAAGGACAGTAGTCTAGGGAAGAAAGGTCTCTACCCATAACTTGGTCTTTTGTGTAAACTAAAATTAATATTTTTTCTGTTTGAATCCCGGGAGGGAAACATTTGAACCAAATGCAGCATGTAGGAAGAGGCTGAGAAATCTACCTGCTTATGCTGCCTAGTGCAGCAGTCTTATCAGTTCTGACAAACTATGTGGCTTAAGACTGGAGTGAGAGTCTTCCTGTGATTAGGAGAGAGGTATCATTAGCTTTTCTGAGGAAGGGACTCTCCTTCCCCAGTCAGTACTGAAACTGGCCTGTGGTTAGGTCACTGTTCCTGGAGATAAATGCTTTTCCAGGTAAGAAGTACAGATTGCTTCCTGGTCACTTATGTCATTAAAGAGTTGAGATTCTTCCCACACAAGTAGGGAGGTTAGTGTTAGTGTCCCAGATGTGTTCTGGCCTGAATAACTAATTCTATCTGAACAACTTTATTGTTGTTTGTATTTGCTGCATGTTGTGTGTTTGCTTGGTGCTGCATGAAACATAGAAGTATAGCTGTTGCTCATGGTGTCAACAGCTTAAATTGAACCCACAGAAAACTGTAGATACTACACAAGATAACGGGTTGATGGTTGCATTTGAGTGCAGCATGGAGATCCCTTTTTGTTAAAGGGTGGATTAGATGCTACTCTCCCTGTTCAGTTCCCATTGATAGGCTTCACAGCTGTCACATTTCAGTAAAGGATTGGAATATTCCTGCAGTGCCAGCTGAATAATACCAGTTTTTTTACTGCTTCCTCTGAACTGCTGTGCAGTGCTTCTGGAACCTGATAAATAGTAAGCATGTTTCACTCCAGAGCTGGCTGCATTTCATAAATGGATGAAGGAGTCCATATTCTGTTAAACTTACTTGAGAATGGCAGAACCTAGACATGTATGTAGTTAAGGACCAGATCCTGTCAGACACCTCATGTTGTGCTGTACCCTACCTTACTCTAGTAGTAAGGTTAATTCAAAGCAGCTCTTTGTGGATCAAATGTGACAGAATTTGCTCTTAACTTTGTGGGTTGCATTGGACTCCTTTTGGGTTGCAGATTTCTACATACGTTCACATTGCTGCCATTATTGTAGGTATTTTTTATTGACATTTCTAGAAAGTTTTTGAGGATGGAGATCTCTGAAAGAGTAATATGCTCTATTGGAGCTATTGTCAATGCACTCCATACATACATCTCTGTGAAACGAACCTACCCAACTTAAGAATTTAATTTGTTGTCCAGAAATCATTACTGCTTTTATTGCAATGGAAAAGAGTTGAAGTAAAAAGCAGTACAAGCTTTAGAAAAGGTCATGTAATATGTTCTCCAATGCCGCATGATGGGTAGACAATACCATCTTATAGAACCAGTTCTTGAGTGGTACTTTAGTGGCTTACATTACCTTGCTTATTCTACATCATGAAAAAGGAGATCCAATCATTTTATTCTGGAAAGCATTCTTCCCCTCTTTGGCTGTCATATGTATTTAACAGTAGTGCCCTCAAGGACAATGTGGTAGATCAGCATGCTAGGGGGCTACTGTCTACAGCCTGCAGTTTTTCATTTCACGTTGCTTAAGAATGGTCCTCTTTGTTTCCATTTTGAGCCACGGCTGAATTCTTATATGTTGTCTGATCTTCAGGCTCAAATACCCAAGAGAATAGGCAGCTGTGAATCAACCCTCTGTGTGCTTTCTAGCAGGTACTATAGCAAGGAAGGCAGCATACTTCTCCTTATTTCTTTAAATTGATAGGGATTTGAAGGAAAAGACTTTAATAAAACAGGCTCATGAATGATTATTTTCTTCCTGCTGTAAAATAAGACAGTTCTGAATAGTATGCAGAAATATAAGAACCTTTTAACAGAGTCCTATGGGTTTAAACCCAGTCCTTTAGATTTATAATTAAAGCTCAGTGTCTATATGCTAACCTACACCTTATGAGAAGGATCACCTTTCTAATTACACAATATAAGGAGATCTGTCACATGCTTTCACTTAGTATTATGGTACATGGTTGCTAATCTATGGAGGTTTTTCTTTTTTCCTCTTCTTCCATAGATTCTATATTATGTTTTGGAAATTTGACATAATGGGTTTTTTTTCAGGCCAGATGTTTCATCCTGCTATGTTAAGTCATCTTGACATACTGCCATGAAATGGAAACAACTGCTAGTTTTAAATTGCTACATATCTTTATTAAAAGGTACATCTCATGCATCTTAATTCCCCATATACATGCTCTCCCTTTTTCTCTCTCTCTCCCCTTCCCCCCTTTACTTTTTCCCCCTGAAGAAGAAGGCATATTATAATTTTCTTGCTGTTCTGCCTGAACGGCTAATGAGGTTCTAGATAGCATAATGAATATGCAGTGCTATTGATTCTGTATGTGTGTGTGCATGTGCATGTCTTTAATCACAGCTGGAATGCAAAATCAGGCTCCACCTTTCAACTCTATCTCCATCATGCTGAGAGAGTGAGAGAGAGCGAGACTGAGACTGCTAGACAGCTCGAAAGAGATTGCAGCTCAGATGTCCTGGAAAACAGCAAATCCCTCAGACCTGGCAGATTCCGTTACCATGAGAACTGCAGATATTTCCATTGTGATGGCTTGCTCTAGCAGCCATCTGTTACACCCATTTGATTAGGAAGTACAGTTCAGCTTGTATGGGATTTTCACCGCACCTTATCCCATGGCAGTGTACAGAAACTCTCTAGCTTTTTATATGCTAAACTCAATGTTTTTAAAGTGCTGTAATTTACTGAGGGCTGAAGGCATTTAATGAAATGCCACAAGAAGGTCACTGAGGGACAGTATCTCTGAGAAGAAAGAAGCACATGAGATATATGAAGGGGATTAGTGTCCAGTGTATAAATAAGATCAACCCAGAAATTAACTGTATTTAACAGTTCCTCGTACTTGCCAGAGAGAGAAGCTTGATATATAAACCTCATGAAACCACACTAAAATTGATAATTGCCTCTTGGTACTTAAACCCCATTCCCACATATATTTAGTGTATGCATGCAATAAATGCATGCAGGAAGTATATTTCAGGTTCTGTTGAAACTGGGCAAAGTGAAGGTTCTCAGAAAAGCTCTAATGTAGTGTAATGAATGTACTGTATAATGAATAGACCAACTTTAAAAATTTTATGGTTCTATTTGACTTTTCCTAGGTACAGAACAACCTTAAAAGTTCCTTGAGCCCTTGCTGTAACTTACTGATTAACCCATTGTTTAGATTAGCTGCATCCCTGGGTGTGTATATTTCTAGTATAGGAAATAGCAAGGTCATATCAAACCAATACCAAAACATAGGAATCTCCCTTCAACTAAAACTCTCCAGGCATTCTTCCTAAATGGTAGGCGTTCCAGTGCTGTAGTT
Source organism: Crocodylus porosus (assembly GCF_001723895.1). Classification (NCBI taxonomy): domain Eukaryota; kingdom Metazoa; phylum Chordata; order Crocodylia; family Crocodylidae; genus Crocodylus; species Crocodylus porosus. Next base: position 26,417,253 of record NW_017728950.1, read on the forward strand.
GTCTGGAGTATCTTAAAATGACTGAAGTTCTTGTAAACTCAGCGAAGCTAATTTAATACGCGCACACTGAAATGAATTTCTGATTGCCACTCAGGACGCATTAAGGTCAACTCTTTTTTCACTGCCCACACTTAATGGGCAATGCCAAATAATAAATAAATCAGATTCTCAGAATCAGGGGTTGCGTGTGTTTTTGTTCTCCTTATATATTTTCCCACCCGGCTGAACATAATTCCGTATCCATCTTCATCTCGGCATGAAAAGTTTTTTCTCCCATTGTTTTTCTTCACATAGCACTAGATTACCATGGAGAAGATCATGATATCATAAGAAATGAATGAGCGTGTTCCTCACCATGGGTGAAATACACATTCCAGGCCTAATAAAGTCAGAAAACACGAAATAGGTCCTGTAATACGGACTTGTATGCTTGCCGTGTAATTGCAAATGGAAAGCTTCTACACTTCAAGGCCCAGATTTAGGCAAGCAATAAGCATGGTCTTAAGCGCTTTTCTGAATAAGGATGGATGCAAGCATGTGTTTAAGTGCTTTTCTGAATAGTGATAACTTTAAACAGCTATTTAAGCACCTTGTTGAATTGGGGACTAAACAAAATCCATTCTTTCTTGTAATAAAGGAAATTTCAAGTTATCATATTTACAGCTAAAAGAGCATTTATTTCCCACAACTTACATCTTGCATACTTCTAGAGGTTGAGTCACAGAGGAGAGACTTCTTTTCAGACAGGGCACTTGTTTTTATGAACATGGTATCTGCCTTTGACAGGCAACAGATGTATAGAAGCCCTGAAATCTGAAACAATAAATACCATTCAGAGTCTCACCACTGAACCTTCTTATAGTAGTGCCTTTGTTGAATGAAACATTTACAAGAATACCATTTCCCCCCACCTCCAAGGCTAGGATCTGAACCATGTTTTTAAAGTAAAGGTTAACTACCTGAGGCATGAACAGTTGACATACAAAAGAAGCTAAAGTAAATTTATCATTCATTTGCCAGCTCTGAGGTGTGTCAAGGGCTTTTTCTTTCTCTTTGCAATGCATGAGAAAACAAACCTGGAAAGTGTATGCAAGGAATATTTCTTTTCTAAGCTGGAATGTTAACATTTGCACCTTCTGACTTAATACTGTATATTTCTTTAGAATCATCAATCTCATGAGAGTTGTCTTGCCATCTGTACCAGCACTGCTCCAGGCTTCCATATGAAAGTCCAATCTGGCAGCATAAATACTGACTAATGAAGACTAGGTGCTAAAGTTTCTGACTGGTTGGAGGATGAGTCTGTGTCTGTGAAAGAGAGAAATTCATATATTCAACAAACAAACAAAATCTACTTCAGCATGGAGGTTCAACCAAAAATATCATGCATGTTCTTGCTCGTACTCTCTTTTGGTTTCTTCCTTTATCTTTCTGTATTTAATGGAGTTCATCCAAGATCCAAGAGAAAAATGATCTTTGACTAGCATGTTATACTTTGGAGATTACAAATAGGGGCAAGATGTTGACTTGCTGTAATGCATTTTTTTTCTTTTCCTTTTGCTCTAGGAGAGTTATAACTACATAGATTAGCAAAACTTTTGCAAGAATGGATGTAAAACAGATTTATCTGAGTGTCAGTTTTATCTGATCCATTCGGTCTTGCAGAGTTTGGATGGCTTCCTTTGTTACAATAACCAGCTTTCAAACATCTATATCCTTAGGGTATTAAATGTCAGCCTCTAGTGTACCATTCAAGGATAAAGGATTGACAATACTGAAGTACTCTATTTTTTTTTCTTGTGCACTGGCAGGGTCTTTGCTTGAGCACCACCACTGACCCCAGAGATGACCCACAGGAACTGCTGGCAAAAAGGACTGAAAAGGTATTTCAGCTTGCAGGCATTAGAAACTCTCTTCATTAATAGCCTTTTTGCAGACTTTTCAGATAGATTTCCTGTCATTGTGATAAGGATATATTTGTAACTAGGTCCCCTAAGTAAATGGCCAGTGGATAATTAATTGAGCTAACTAGGACTTTCCATACTGTATTTCCTTTTTTTTTTTTTTGTTCTCTGATGGTCCCCTGTCCTTTGACACTTCTTTGATGTCTGTATATAAAGCACTCTTCCACATGCCTATTCACATTCTGTTGGCCAAATCCTTCAATCTTTACTCGGATCAATCTTCAGGTAGCATAGTAGCCTCCTTTCTTTTCTTCTTTTCTCAGAACGGAGAAGGAACATGTCCCAAACTACAGCAGCTTGTATGCAGTGGTCATTACAGTAAGATACAGGAGATACAGGAGATCAAAAGCTGCCTCCTTTTCAAATCCCTTGGTCAAACTCATGCCATACTTCCAAAGGCCCTTCCCTTCTTCTACACTTCTAAGCAGATAGGTGCCCCTGAGCCTGGTTTCCAGAACTCAGGAGGTTACTCTGTCCCCTTACATAGACAGTTATGCCTTTTCTCCCTTGACCAGAAGCACTAACTTTTTGAACCCTAGGTGGGATGGGGAAAGGAGGCAGAAGAACAGGATGTGATCAGAGGAAGGAATATATGATTGCCCTTGAGAAAGCTAGAGTGAGAGACAGACTTCATATAGACAGTATTACAGTGACAACTTTTATCTGTAATACTGTTTATTTGAGATAAATATTTGGTGGAGGTTTGCCACTGTGGCACTCCTATCCTAGGCCTACAACGCTCTTTAAATTAGTTGCACCGTTGGAACACTCTGGTAATGAAGAATTGGGCCTATTAATATTTGTCACACTTACATTATCACCTCAACATATGGACTTTCAGGCCCTGTACTCACTTATAAATATTTGCTGAACTGTACAGAGTTGCACAGAGTTGTATAAAGACAATTGGGGGGAAGCTGGCAATGTTTTTGAACAAACCGTTATTCCTCCCTCTCCCCCCGCCAATACCCATTACCCTTCAAATGGTCTAACTTCCTCATTAGCAAGGCTTTTGACTTTTGAGTACTTAATGTTTTGGTAACTTTTGTGACATTGTTCACTGAAAATGTTTGCAAACATGTTTTTCAAAATAATTAATTTCCTGAATAAGCGAAAATAGAAAAGTAGAAAAAATAAAATAGGGAAATTGACATTTTCCACAATTGTCCATTTCAGTAAATAATAAATGAGGATAATGATTTTTAATCAGTTATAGTTATCAAAATTATTTTACAAAGTAATTGAAATAATGAAAAATGGCTCTTTTTTAATCTCAACATTTAAATTTATTATGTGCTGTGTACACAGGACTACCAGTTACTTAAAGCATCAAAATATTATAAGCAACAAAACATTCATAAAGTACTTACAGAGGGACTATGAGGAAGAGACTTTTGCCAAGTTCTTTGCAAGAGCAATTGGAAGTCCACAAACAGAAAGGTACTTGATTGTGTCCACATCATTAGTTGCCTTTTAGCCACAGTGACTAATATTTTACAGTATTTTCTTTAAAGTGAAAGCAAGAGGGATTTTGGCTTGTAATATACAATTAAGTGTTTCTGTCTCTGTAGTTCTTGAGATCAGTTAAGGGCCAGAATCAGACATCTAGGCAATCTTACCCTTTCTTCTGTGCACAAGCACTGAAGGTTGCAATATTAATTGCTGCATCAGCCGCTTTAAGAATTAATATTTCCCCCCATTCTATAAGCAATGTATCTTTTAATTCCCACACAGTCTTCACTTTCACAGTCGCCTGAATGGTAAGCAACAATAATGTCTTTGGAAGTGATCCATAAATCATATTCAGATCCACGCATCAAAATGATCCTATTTTTAATCTCTAAACCACTGTGCTATGCACTTGCTAGTGAAGTTCAATGGGAAACATTATGTTTCACACCTACATATTTCCTTCAAATATGTGCTGGTGCACCCAAAACAAAAAAAAAGAGAAGAGAACTTCTGTAATACACCCAAACAATCTACAGCCAAGGAGCTCCCCAAATAAGGTACACTGCAGAGCATACATTCTTTTAGAGGAAAGAGGGATTGGCTTCTGCTTAGGACAGTGAACTACAGCTGAGATCTGGACTCTTTACCTGGTTTTACCACCAACTCTGAAGTTTGGTGCCTAACAATTTGCTTACCTCAAGCATAGGTAAATGAGGATCAGTCAGCTGAAGTGCCCAGGTGTCAATATTACATTTGTATGGAGCATGAATGCTATGAAAACATCCCCACCCACCCATTAAATTCTGAGCCTCTGCTCAGCTGTTTACACTTTATTAAGGCTGGTTACACTATTATGGTACTCAGAGGGTCTTGCCTCTAACACCAGCCTTGACTTGGAAAGAATGTTACACTTAACACATGTTATATTTAGATCATAGTAAACATTAATACAACTTAGAAAGTTTTCCAAGCAGTCACACGTTAATGCTTACTACACTCTAAATATAGGTTGTAATACCATACCAGTCTGGAGCCAGCTCCAGTGTGATCCCAGGACTCAGACCAAAAATCAGGTGATGGTATGGGGGCTGGAAGCAATACCAGCAAGGCACAGAGTTAGTCCCAGCACCAGAACCACACAGCAGCCAGTACAAGGGTTTGGTGTGGTATGGGACCTGTTTGTTAGGCTCTCACCTCCTCCCCCATACCTTGATGGAGCCTTGCTGGTTCAGGTCTCTGGTGTGGTAAGGTGAATGAGACTCCAACAAACAGCTTTGTTGGGCTCCCACCCACCCAGCAGATCAGAGTCCTTGACTGAATTACTTTCATGGAACAGTCCAATGTTAGGTCAACACATAGTTTCATAGTTTCTAGGGTCGGAAGGGACCTGAGCAGATCATCGAGTCTGACCCCCTGCCATGGCAGGAAAGAGTACTGGGGTCAAACGACCCCAGCAAGGTGTTTGTCTAGCCTCCTCTTAAAGACC
>NW_017728950.1:26422165-26434091 GCF_001723895.1 Crocodylus porosus
CGTCCTGGCCTGCTTAGCTCTTTCGGCCTGCTCAGGACATGGAGAGCATGAAGTTGCCTCCTCTCTGGTTGCCTCCTCTCCTTCCTTCTCCTCCAGAGTTGCCAGGGCCTCGTACCTGTTCTCCAGCTGGACTGGAGGAACTGGTACTGCTGTGTTACATGTTAGGTAATAATCTGAAAATACTCCTTGATGGAAAAGGCCTCACTTTACTATGCTACAATGGCTCTTAGCACATGCTTCACTGCTTGATCACTCAGACACTAGGGGCACCTATACACGTGCTGGATGTTTGCTCCAACGCACGCTAATTAGCATATGTTGCAGCAGACTTGGTTAATTGTGTCTGCCAGAGTGTGTTAATGTACTCCAGCAGTCTCTGTGTCATGTCTATTTAGCATCCCTGTGCTTCAAAATGGCAGCAGGGGTGCTTGAACTAAAGCTTATCAAATGAGCTTTAGTTCAAGCACCCTTGTCACCATTTTGAAGTGTGGGACACTGAATACATGTGATGCTGTAGGCACTTTAATTAGAGTGGCTCTCAGAGCTGCTCTAATTAAAGTGCCTTCCCCCCCCTTCACCCCAGAGCATGTATATGGATAGACATCCTAGCATTGTAAGACCAGTGAGCATGTGATAAGTGTAATGTGTAACTACGAGCATAGCACAGACAGCAGGTGTGGGCCAGAAGAACTGTCAAAGGGGGCTGTGCTGTGTAGTTTAAAAGACTATACTGTGATCTTTATAGATAGTGTATTCTAGGTAAAAAAATATTTGTTTCTTAATCACTCCATTGCTGGAATTTCCTTTTATTCCTGGCAAGAGATCTGTGAGTCTTTCTTTTCTGGGTTCAATACAGTTGATTCTTCAGGAGAGTCCCACAAAAGTTTGTATGATTAAAGAGGATGCCAACATAGAGGCTTTGGTTTGCTTTATCCCAAATTCTGGCAAAGCATATGCATATTTTGGATGAAGTACCTAGCTGTTGTAACTATTGAGGACAAGGTTGTGCCTGACACTTTTTCACCAGCTGCCAAATGAGGGAGGAGGTGACAAAAAGTTCCCTGGAACTCTTTTGTATGGCCTGTGTTAGGCCCAAATGGAATGACAGCCCCTGTGCTACTTTCCTAGAGTTCCATGATGCCCTGAAAAGGGTGTGGAAATGGAGCTATTGTCCTTCATAAGACTAAAGAGAGGGCAGGGCTGCATTGTGCATACAGTAGTGATAGAAGGTGCATGCTCCCTGCACCAGAGGAAACCCCTGTATGCACATGTTCCCCCATAGGCTTTGCCACTCTGCACTTCATAGTAATCTGGATCTTGCCTCAAAGGCTGATAACATTGTAATGGAAAATCTTCTGTACTAGCTGCATACAGATGTAATAGATTTCATAGACATTAGGGCTAGAAGGGACCTCATGAGATCATTTGGTCCAGCCCCCTGCCCAAGGGGCAGGAAGTCAGCTGGGGTCAGATCACCTCAGCAAGATAAGCATCCAAGCATTTCTTAAAAGTGTCTAGAGTAGGTGCTTGCACCACTTCTGGGGGGAGTCTATTCCAGACTCTGGAGACTTGGATGGTAAAGAAGTTTTTCCTTGGGTCCAGTCTAAAGTGGTCTTCCAGCAGTTTGTGGCTGCTAGGCCTTGTCTTCCCTTGGGGTGCCTTGGTGAACAGATGTTCTCCCAGTTTCTGATGCACATCCCTTATATACTTATAGGCTGCCACCAAGTCACCCCTGAGCCTTCTCTTCTCCAGGCTGAAGAGTCCCATGCTTCTCAGCCTCTCCTCATAAGGCCTGTTCTCTTGACTTCTAATCATGCACATGGCTGTCCTCTGGACTCTCTCAAGCTTCTCCACATCCTTTCTGAAGTGCAGAGCCCAGAATTGGATGCAGTACTCTGACTTCAGCCTCACCAAGGCTGAGTAAATCTGGAGGATGACTTCTTGGGTCTTGCTTGAGATGCATTGGTACAAGCAAGCCAGAGTGTTATTAGCTTTGCTGGCTGTGGCATCATATTGATAGCTCATGTTCATTGTGTGGTCAGTCGTGACCCCCAAGTCTCTTCTGGTCATGGTGTTAGTGAGTGTAACACTGCTGAGCCTGTAAGTACGATGTAGGTTTTTTCTCCTGAGGTGAAGCACCTTGCTTTTCTCTGTGTTAAAAGTCATCAGGTTTTGGTCTGCCCACCTCGCGAGCATGTCCAGGTCAGCCTGAATTGCCAGCCTATCCTTTAGAGTGACCCCATAATTTGGTGTCGTCCACGAACTTAGCCATTCTGCTTCTGACACCCAAATCCAGATAATTTATGAATATATTAAAGAGTACTGGTCCGAGTACCGATCCCTGGGAAATACCACTGGTTTCCATGCACCATGTTGAATTGGCTCCATCAACTATCACTCTCTAGGCCTGACCACGGAACCAGGTCCCCAGCCATTGGACTGTAAGGTTGTTGAGGCCACAGTTCCCCAATTTTACCACGAGGACATCATAGGAAATCAAGTCAAAGGCTTTTTTGAAATCTAAATATATGACATCAACCTCTTCTCCTTTGTCCAGGTGATGCATCACCTGGTCATAGAAGGAAATGAGGTTGGTCAAGCAAGTCCTACCCGCAGTGAAGCCATGCTGATGGTCTCTCAGAACATTGCCTTCTGTTAGCCCATTGTTGATGGTTTCTTTGATTTTTTTCCAAGATCTTTCCAGGTATTGAGGTCAAACTGATTGGCTTGTAGTTTCCTGGATCGTCCTTCCTTCCTTTTTTGAAGATAGGCACCACATTGACCCTCTTCCTATCTTTAGGAACCTCTCCCAAGTGCTACAAGTCCTCAGATATCCTCGCCATTTTTTGGGCTATGATGTTAGCCAACTCCTTTAGCATTCTTGGGTGCATTCCGCTTGGGCCAGCTGACTTGTGGATCTCCAGCCTCTCAAGCTGTTCCCTCACCAGATTGTCACCAATTATAGGTGTATGATTGCCTATACCCTGCTAGTCTTCTGTCCTGTCAGGCAGGGTGATCCCATTGGGCTGGTGGAAAACTGATGCAAGTAATCGTTGAAGAGATTAACTTTTTCCTGGGTGTTGATTGTCCGCTGCCCCATTTGGTTCAGCAAGAGTCCGATGTTGCCCTTGTTTTTTTCCCCAACTTCCCACATATTTGAAGAAGGACTTTTTATTGACCTTGATTCCCATAGCCCGTTTTAGTTCAGCTTCAGTCTTGGCTATTCTGGTCTGCTCCCTACAGGTGCGGGCCAGTGCTGCATAATCCTCTTTAGTGGTAGTTCCTGACTTCCATCCCTTATAAGCTTCTCTTTTCAGATTCAGGAGGTCCATGAGTTTCCTATTGAGCCAATGGGGTCTCTCTTCCCTTTTGCTACCTTTCCTATGGGCTGGAATGGACTTCCCTTGTGCTTTTAGGATCACATCCTTAAGGAGTGACTACTTACTGTGGATTCCCTTCCCTGTCAGATCATGGTCTCTCAGGTCCTCAACAACCAACTTCCTGAGCTTGTGAAAGTCAGCTTTCCTAAAGTCGAGGATTTCTGCATTGCTGACTGATTTGCCAGCTTTGTGTTGGATAGAGGAAGTGAACAACTCGTGATCAGTGTCACCAAGCTTCCCTTCTATTCTCAAGTCACTGACTAGATCATCCCCTTTGGCCAGTACCAGATCCAGCTACCTCTTGTTAGCCTGTAGACTTCTTGAGTTAAATAGAGTTAGTCAGTGCAAGTAAGAAAGCTTCACGACTGTTCACATTTGGCTAAATGCTCTTCCCATGAGATGTCAGAGTGGTTGTAGTTGCCCATGAAGACCATGCACCAAGAGCATGCAGCCTCTGCTATTTCCCTAGCGTATTCGTGGTCAAGCTCTTCCTCGTGGTTAGGAGGTCTGCAATAGACTCCTATAGTTATGTTTCACTATGTTCTGCCCATATTCTAACCCAGAAGGTCTCAAGTCACCCTTCTTGTGTGGCAGTCTCTGTAGGGAAGTATACTGCTCCTTCACAGAGAGAGCTACACCCCTGCCCTTCCTCGCAATATGCCATCAATACCTGTGGTCCAGTCATAGGTGGAGTCCCTCCAAGTCTCTGTAATCCCTATGAGATCATATTCATTTTTGCTTAGCAGAAGGACCAGTTCCTTCTGTTTGTTCCCTGTGCTCCTTGCATTTTTGTACAGGCAGCTAAGCCTGCTATTGGAAGCCCTGGGTTTCCCTGTCCTCTTAGAAGACTACTGTCCTTGGGCTGGGGTAGGAGTGAGTTCCTTTATGAGTTCCTCCTAATATACAGTCTTGGGAGACTCTATTTACTGGATGGAAGTTTCCCTTCGTGTCTTAAATAAGTTAGGGAGTATCTCTGGATGAAAAAGGATATCCCAGAGACTCTTTCATGTATAGAACACTGAATGCTATTTGAATGCTGTCAATTAGGAAGTTTTTATGGTTTTGGATGAGAAGGAAATGTATAGGGACCTAGCTTTTCAAAAGGTTTTGGGGCATGCTGACACCTGGAGTTTATTTGATAAGTAAGCAAGTCATGAACTTATCTTGTGTGTGCAAATATGTTAGGTAGGTATATAAAATAAGATTGAAATATCCAGGACTAGATTTCCTAGGTGACTTTGAAAAATATCAGACTCAAAACATAAATTTAGCTTCCGCACAAGTGCAGAATGTGGGCTGTTTTCTTTAGTAAAGGTTCTGATTTCTGCACACCTTCTGACTCAATGGTGGGAGCACTGCAGTGTCTAATTGTTTGTTCTGTTGAAAGCAAATCAATACAAATATTTATAACATAAGAAACTCTCTTGGTAACATAAGTTGTTGTTACCACTGGGGGTTAAAAAGGGGAAACAGCTCTTGATCAGGTAGGGCATATATTTCTGGATAATATCTAAATTATTTATTATTTCTTTTGATGTGGGTCACATCCAGTGTTTAGCTGAGGTGGAAGTTCTCAGTTGAATACACATCAGTCTGCATCTTCTTTCAGATTTTGTAACTGAATCCCATCTTTGTGGAATAGCAGTGAGTGGGTATGTAGAATTTTAATTCAAATCTGCCTTTGTTTAGCACTAAAGATAGACCCATCCATATATATCATTTGATCTGTGACTGAACTTCTGTAGGGTGCCAGTCTGTTTGGATTCAAGATTTTGATAGTGCTCATTCTAGAAGAAAAAAGGGTCAGGTTCAAAGTCCAGACTGCAAACCAAGCCTTTTTAGTTTGAAGTTATTTTACAGGCCTACATCCTCCCAGTTCCGGTAAAGTTTCTTATGTGACTTTTCTTTCTGTGGGGAAAAGGTTTAAGAGCTTCTTGATTACGTATGCACAGAGAGAAATATATATTTTTAAATGTTCCATTCTCACTCAATGTTGATTGCTTTCTCTAACATTAAAATAGATTGGATGTGTAACAAAGGGCATTATTTTCAGAGAAATCATGAGTGTCCTACACAGATATTCCATCCTAGGGGTGAATCTATTGCAGGTTACTTCCCAAATATTTATGGGTGGTAACATTTCTTTCAGCCTAAGTCCTTTAGGGGAAATAAAAGCAACTCTGACTATTACAGAAAAACACATTCACCTCTAAATTATATATTTTTTTCAGGTTAAAAGTATGTAATTTCACAAGGAACACTATGGGACTCATCCTGCTGCGAAACTATTGCTCAATTATTCTCAGCAGTGGTAAGGTGCCTACAGTTCTTTAACTGCTGAATAACCCCTGTGAAAGCCAAGACACAGGTATCGTGGATGACAGCTGATACTGGCATATTGGTGAACGTCTCAGAATGCTATACCAGCATGAGATTCTGCTCCAGGGTTCCCAATGCCTGCATAGTTCATATATGTCAAAAGCTTGGTTAATGATAGTTCACTTGATGGTGAGCACATTCTATTGACTTGTCTGGTATGAAGCAGTTAATTTAAAAGAAATTACAGTGTCTATCTTTTCCTATCTATCACTTCCCAAACTAGCAACCTAAACTCTGATGGCTTGGCCCCAGCTCACATTAAAATAGGCAGAAAGCAGAGAAAAGCTTGAATGAAAAGACTGTTTGCAGGCTCTGGACAACAACCTTCCTTTTTTGTGTCCTTGTGTGACAAGGTATTTAGCAAATTCCCAGATTCATTGGAATCTGATGGCTCCACTGTGCACCTCAAACTTGTGACTTCTGGGCTGATCAACCATGTGCCTTAGCACCTGTGCTACCTCAGCCCCCAGACAATAGGTCTATGTTATTTATATGAAAGATGGGTAAAATATTTAAAAGATGACCCAGGGTAACAGAAGAATATGCAATGAAAAAAAAAAGGTCTAGTAAATTGAAAGGCAGGTTGTTATTTAGAGTATAAGGTTTGGAAAGAGAGCACTGATTCTTGTTAAAGATTTATTAGCAGGACAGACTGCCAGTCAAATGCGGTATAGTTGGAAAAAGAGAAGCTAGAGTGTTTGAGTCAAAATGAGAGGCTGTAGTTCTGCTAACTGTCCTGTGGGGAGGGGGTGGGGGAGAAGAAAGGAGAAGAAGAAATCTGTTAAACAGTTCATTTGGACCTTGTTTTTTTTAAGAAGAGTTATTAGAAGGTTGAAGGAAAGTCACAGATTGCCAGGCTGGAGGGAAGGGACTGAATGGTAAAAGGATTATGCAAACTATAAAGCCAAATATCCCTAGAACACAATTCATGTGTTAATTACAGGTGTGCAGCTCAGCGAATGTTCAGCTCTGAGCAGGAACCAACACTGTACTTTTTTTTTCCCTTTGCCTGAATTATTTAGAGCTGCATTTGACAGTCTTCCTGTACTCTGACTTCACTTACTAGCTGAGTCTCCATCCTTGCCTAGCCACCTCATTATTAATCATGCTTGCTCAGGTGCTTGGAGATACCCAGACAATTTAGATCTTTGGCTATTGGAGATATAAGAATGCTTCTTTTCTGGAGTAAGGCTAGCTCCTCTTCTCTGACCACCCGTCCAGAAGGAAGTCTTTTCAGACAGTACTGCCATATTCTGGTAATGGAGGCTTTGCTCTTCATGGAAGAGGGTGGGCCAAAATGTGACAGATAAGTGTTCACCAGGGAATATGATATTTTCATTCAGCAATGACATTATGAAAGGGTGCCTATGCCTCCTTTCTTTCTCTTTATAAGAGCATCTGATTTAAAACTGGGACACAAATCTGCAATTAGTGTTCATTAATATAGTTTGCTCCAAAATGTCTTTGGAGAAAAGTTTGTTGTTCTTCCCCAAAATGGGAGTACTTTTTTCTTTAAAAAACCCAAAACAACCTCTTATTAATGGAAAAACCAAAAATATTTTTGGGGGGAAAAAAAAGAGAATTTGTGCTTGTTTTTAAATGTTATGTGGAAAATTCTTATAATTATTTGTTGACCAGCCATCTTTGTGATACAATTTGGACATCCCTTCCACCTATTATTGTTCCTTTTCCAATGTGGTAGTACCAAAGTACTCCTATGCTCTTCCTTTCCCATTCTTTTTTTCTAAGCTACGTACAGTAAGTTAGGTTCCTTTACCCTTTACTCATACATCATATCTCCAGCCCTCTTATCTTTATCTCTGTTCTTTGTATTCACTCTGTTTTATTGCTATCCTCTTTATATTGAGTTGCCCAAAACTGATCACAGTTTTCCAAGTGAGGCCTCACCAGTGCTGTGTACAGAGGAATTATTACCTCTGTAGTCTTACAAGTAATTCCTCTCCACATCCCAGTATGGTATTTGCCTTTTTGTGCTACAGTCTCTCACTGTGAGCTCATATTTAATCTGTCATCTGCTATCACTCCCTAAATAAGTCCTGCAGCAGTTCCCCTTTAGTAATAAAAACACAGAAAAATGTTTGAAGAAAAAGTAAGTTATCCCCTTGGGTGGCTCTTTCAGAAAACCAGGGTTTTCATACAGCTGCAAAGACACTGAAACAGTCTCATGCACTGCTTACTCATGTATGGATTTTCCGACTGCAATGCTAGTTATAAAAGCAGATATGATGTTTTCCATCTATATGAATTTTCTGACTGTTCACCAGTTGTGATCTTGGACTATCCAGCATGACATAATGGTGGGATGCCATTAACTGTTTTCACTACTAGATTTAAAGCTCTGATAGCGTGGTATGTTTTAATGGTTTAAAGGCATGCGCTATGAATGGCTTTCTAGCTACACAACGTTTTATGAAGATTGTATGGATGCTGCTGTATATGGGAAAAACCAGAATGTGACTAAACACATCACAATTTACCACCTCCGGGTTTGAAGAGTTCTCTACTTTCCATATCAGATTCCATTCCAACATTTCTTTTATGAGCATTTTCTTAGAATTGCTGGGGGGGTTTTTTCTGCTGTTGAATTTATTTAGAAGAGCTCTTTGTTGATACTTGAGATTGAAAAGTTTGCACAATGTTTAACCGCCTTCTCCTTCCTGGCCAGTGAATTATCCTTCCAAATTAAAAATCCTCTCCTTATTAGTACATCTGATTATTCAAACAAATTAATCATACTGAGAAAACTATTAATTAGATGTAAATATTATGTGAGGGAAACATGATGGCTACATGTTTATCTTCTGATAGCTACAAGAATTATGGTATGTCAAATTATGGTGCGTTGTTTATGCAGGCAGTGGGTTAGTTTAATACTCAGTCATCTATATTTCTTTATTTTTTATGGATCAACATGGGATCATTAAGCTGGAAATCTGGATCAGTCTTTTCCTCATATTTACAAGGACTCCCTGTCTGGTTCTCTTTGTATGATAATCTGTTGTCATCTTCAGTTTGCATGAAGCTGTACAACACAGACTGCAGGTAAACCATGCTTGGAGATGCCTAAACAGTGAAAGCACTGGATGACACATGGAGTAAAAGCCTTCCATGAACTACAGAGTCCTGGTATGTTCTGTAGTGCATTCTCATTCTCAGTTAGAGTAGGAGATAGTGTGTTGCCAAGGCCTGGCCAATATCAGCCAGAGTTGCTACAAATCTGTCTGTGGGCTTCCATGAGTATTGCTACCTGGAAAGCAGTGAGGTAATATTAGCCCAATAATGTTAGCCCCTTAAAGTGAAAATAAGCTTCAGGCCCCTTCCTAGGAGCTGTTTCGATTTATAGGATTTGCACCCACCCCAAAGTTCACCAGATTCAGGCTCTATGGGTACATCTATCTGTGAAATGAATGCCCCACAATAAACTCTGGAGCAGTTCAAGCCAGAGTCAGCTGCCCCTGGGTGCAGCATCTACACATGTGCCCTGGACAGCAGCAATTTGAGCCAGGCTGGAGTAGCCCCAGGCTGGCAGCAGGCTTGAGGGGAATCAGCCCCAGGTTCCAGGTGGCAGCATCAGAGTGGATGGCTGGGGCACAAGAACGCTGAAGTGCAGAGCTATGTGGCAGGCAGCCCCTGCACTTTAGCACCCTTGTGCCCCAGCCAGTTCCTGTCAACATCTATACATGTGTTTCATCACAGTAATTACTCTGCTATAAGACAGTACTGTCCCTGACAGTACTGTCTTACAGCAGAGTTAACTAATTTACTGTGCCCTAATACCACTGAATATGTAGACAGCAAGGCTTTACTGTGGAGCTAATTAATCAACTTCGCAGTAAAGTGCATGTGTAGATGCACTGGGTATCAAAATAGGGCAGACTCCCTTGGTTAATGGCCAGTCTCTGAAAATCCATGCCAATAGCCAACCCTGTCCCATTTAAATGTAGGGGTGGGTAGTGTCGGATTATTGTGGAATGACGTTCTTGCTGCCAGAATTCCAAAGGGCAATGACAACGTTCAGTGAAGTGTTTCTCTTCCCTTCCTCTTCATTCCTTTTGACAATTTTGCTTCCATCTCAAGTGTCCTTTCTTCTTCCCAGCTACAGAATCAGGAAGAACCTCCAAGGGCATGTAGCCCAACCTCCAACAGGGATGCAGACTTTGCTGTTCCAACTAGGGGCTGTACTCCTCTTGACCTGCTGCTCACAAACAGGGAAGAATTGGTGGGGAATGTAGTAAGTGGATAGCAACTTGTGCAGCAGTGACCACAAGATGATTGAGTTCAGGATGCTGAGGAAAGGAAGGATGGAGAGCAGCAGAGTAAGGACCCTGGACTTCGGAAAAGCAGACTTCAGCTTGCTCAGAGAAATCATGGGCAGGATCCCCTGAGAAGCCAGTCTGAGGCAGAGAAAAGTCCAGGACAGCAAAGCTATACTTTAAATAAGCCTTACTGATAGTGCAGGAACAAACCATCCTGATCAGCCGGAAGACTAGCAAGTATGGCAGAAGACCAGTTTGGCTTAGCAGGGAACTCTTCGGTAACCTACGTCACAGAAAGGAAGCTTTTAAGACGTGGATACTTGGACAAATAAATAGGATGGAGTGTAAGAGCATTGCTCAGGCATGCAGGGATGAAGTCAGGAAGGCCTAAGTGCAACTGGAGTTGCAGCTAGCAAGGGCATGAAGAGTAACAAGAAGGGTTTCTACAAGTATGTCAGTAGCAGGAGAAGGATCAGGGAAGGTGTGGGTCCCTTAATGAATGGGGGAGGCAACCTTGTGACAGAAGACACAGAAAAGGCTGAAGTGCTCAATGACTTTTTTTGCCTCAGTATTCATAGCAAGGTCAGCTCCCAGACTAGTGCACCTGGCAGCACAGTTTAGAGAGGAGGTGAGCAGCCAGCAGTAGTGAAAGAACAAGTTAGGGACTATTTAGAAAAGCTATACATAGACAGGTCCATGGGGCTGGATGGGATGAACCCAAGGGTGCTGAGGGAATTGGCTTATGTGTTTGCAGAGCCATTGGGCATCATCTTTGAAAATGCATGGTGATCAGAAGAGGTCCTGGATGATTGGAAAAGAGCAAACATAGTGCCCATATTTAAGAAAGGGAAAGAGGAAGATCCAGGGAACTACAGACCTTTCAGCCTCACCTCAGTCCCTGGAAAAATCATGAATCAGGTCTTCAAGAAATCCATTTCTAAGCACTTGGAGGAGAAGAAGTTGATTAGGAACAGTGAGTATGGATTCACCAAGGGCAAGTCGTGCCTGACCAACCTGATTTCCTTCTGTGACAAGGTGAGTGGCTCTGTGGATGTGGAGAGACCAGTGGATGTGATATATCTTGATTTTAGCAAGGCTTTTGATACAGTCTCCCACAAAATTTTCGCAGGCAAGCTAAGGAAGTCCAGGCCGGATGAATGGACTGTAAGGTGGATGGAAACATGGCTGAAGCATTGGGCTCAGAGGGTAGTAATCAATAACTAAATGTCTGACTGGCAGCCAGTATTAAGCAGAGTGCCACAGGGGTCTGTCTTGGGGTTGGTTTTGTTCAATGTCTTCAGGAATGACCTGGAAGATGGCATAGAGGGTACTCTCAGCAAGTTTGCAGATGACATCAAGCTGTGGGAAGTAGTAGATATGCTGGAGGACATGGCTAGGATTCAGAGTGACCTACGCAAATTGGAGGACTGGGCCAAAAGAAATTTCGTGAGGTTCAACAAGGACAAGTGAAAAGTCCTGCACTTAGGACGAAACAATCCCATACACCAGTACAGGCTGGGGGCTGACTGGCTGGGCAGCAGCTCTGCAGAAAAGGACCTGGGGCTTACAGTGGACAATAAACTGAAGTGTGCCCTTGTTGCCAAGAAGGCTAACAGCATACTGGGCTGCATTGGTAGGACTGTTGCCAGCAGATCAAGGGAAGTGATAATTCCCCTTTATTCAGTACTGGTGAGGTCACATCTGGAGTACTGTGTTCAGTTTGCCACGCCCCTCCAAACTACAGAAAAAATGTGGACAAATTGAAGAGGGTCCAGTGGTCTCGGGCTATGGGCTGAGGAGGGAGAGGAGGATCCACGCGGTGAACCAGAGACTGTGGCGCTGGTGTTATCGGGAAGGCTTTGGCTTCCATGACCACAGCCCGCTCTTTGG
>NW_017728950.1:26434106-26459060 GCF_001723895.1 Crocodylus porosus
GACCTGAAGGGGGTTCAAAAGAAGATGGAGCTAGACTGTTCTCAGTGGTGGCAGATGACAGAATAAGGAGCAACGGTCTCAAGTTGCAGCAAGGAAGTTTAGGTTAGATATTAGGAAGAATTTTCTCACTAGGAGGGTAGTAAAATACTTTAACAGGTTACCTAGAGAGGTGGTAGAATCTCCATTCTTGAAGGTTTTTAAGACCCAGGTAAGACAAAGCTTTGGCTGGAATTATATAATTGGGGCTGGTGCTACAGTGTGATTAAAAGAGGTAATCCTAGTCCAAGGCACTGGTTAGGGCTCCACTGGAATTCTGGGCATAATTCTGATCAACCATGTTCAAGGAAGGTGAAGGGAAGGTCCATGAACTTGAGTAAGAGAATATAGAGTCTATCACATGAGAGGTGTTTAAAGGAGCTGGGGTTGTTAACATAGCATAAAGTAGACTGAGAGGGGATACTGTTGTTGTCTAGAAGTGCATAAGGCACTAAATGTCACGTAGGGAAAAGGGCTATTTAAAGATTATGTTGGCACAAGGATAAATGGGTATACATTGGCCATGCATAAAAATTAAGCTGGAAATTGGAAGGAAGTTTCTAATCCTCAAGGCAGTGAGGACCTAGAACAACCTTCCAAAAAGAATAGTAAGGGACCAAAATGTAATACATCTGAAGATGGAGCTTGATCACTTTGAGACAGGGTTATATGAGATGATTGCTTCTGATAGAAGACTAATTTCTGAGCCAAGAGTTCCTCCCAGTTCTTAATGCATAATGTATTCTCCCGTGAGCAAGATCTCCTGTGAGTTCCAGATGCAAGCACCCTGCCATGAAGCTCTGTGATTTTGTTATCTCGAAATGGATCTCACTGTGTGTAGATGAGCTGGCAGTGCACTAATGATGATCAGTGTCTGTAAGATTGTTTAAACCAGTGCACAGCTTGTATTGTAAACATTTAATAAGGTGTCCATAAAAATGCTGTGTGATCATAGACATGCAGTGAGCCATGGCTGGGTTTACTTAAAGAAGAACTTTGTTTGATTTCTGCTATGCAAGAAGATGTCAGGAGAAAATCCTGACTCACTTTATATAGGACAGCTAAGGACTTCAGAAGTTCAGAACAAAAGGGGATACATTTGGACAAGAGAGTTCCTTATTGCTGTACCGTAGGTATTCTTTAATGCTATGGAGCATATCTCCTGTAGGAAATAGCAAGTTGATTGTGGTGCATAGCTTTACAATGCAAAAGGTGAGATCAGTTAAAAACAGGTTTTACTGTTAAGTTGAGAACATGTCCTGCAAGAAAGCCAAAAACTGGAGTGAGTTGTGTCCCTCATTCCCTGATTAAATGAATAGGCATTAACTGAAACAAAGCCCAAATATAAGGCTTTATTGAGTGATAGTTACTGAAAAGGTTGATTATATGGCAATAAACCTTGCTTCAAGTTTTTATTTGTTATTCCTTCTTACAAGTTTGCTCTGTGTTTGAAGATCTGTCTGTCAAATTCTCTTGCAGAAAAGAACTGTTCCCCTAGGGGAGTGGTTCTCTCAACCTTTTTGGACCTGAGGCACCCCTCTATAACTGTAATGGATTGACTGGCACGCCAGTTTAATACAGGCTGTTCTCAGACTTACGACACAAATAGTTCCTGAAAACCCATCTTAAGTCGAAACATTGTAACTTGGAACCAATTTTCTCATAAAAAACAATGTTATAAATGGGGGATTGATTCCTGAACCAAGGCCTCATACCCTATTTTCACTAAAAATACCCCAGAATTTTGTACTCGATCAATTATAGATGAGTAATATAGCTACATTAAAGTATTTATATTGTAAATAGCAATCATATTGATGTGGAAGGACTTCTTTGAGGTGACTTTGCTGGCCTTTTTGAAAGGCTCTTGGTTGGACTTTTTGAAGGGCTCTTGGCTGGAGTCTTCTCCAGAGTCTTGACTGCAGGTTTTTCTGGAGTCTTGTCTGCTTTCTTAAAGAAAGTGTCCAAGGAAGTTTGGACAGATGTTCTCCAGGGAGATGAGCGATGCAATGAACTTCTTTGCTGGCATGGTGTTGCATTGGATCAACCGTTGTAAAGTTGAAACTGACATCATAAAGTTGAAACAGGGTGTCCATTTATAAACACTGTAAGTGCAAAACGTAACTGGAAACATTGTAAGTTGAGGACTGCCGGTACATTAATTTATTACAGTCAGTGCTTATGTCCTTACAGAGGGGCCAGGTGATACGGGTGGAGGATCAGCTAGGCAGGGACAAGCCTGAGCCTGCACTTATCTGCTTATCACCCTACACTTTGTGGCACCCCTCAAAGAATCTTGCAGGACCCTAGGGTGCGTTGGCAGGCTGGTTGAGAATCACTGCTGTAGGGATTAAATCACTCGCAAGTGTCTGGAAAGGATCATTCCTCCTGACTCAGTGCTACATTACTCAGTTGAAGAGATGCATTGTGGGTAGCTCCGACTTCCTCTGCTACTTCAGTAACGGCCACTGCCTGAGGTTAGATATAGATCCCAGTGATCCCAGTGGACAGCAATGAATAGTTCTGAGTTATTTTATTTCGGTGTCTGGTTACTTTCCCCAGCTTCATTCCTCTCCTTTTTCCAGTTCTGGTAGTCAGGGTGTAGAGTAGAGTAGTTCCTTCCTTCCTTTGTTTATTTTGCATGGAAACAAAAGGCTCATTTCCCCCTCCCCTTTCCCCCTGACTTCTGTGAAAGATTTTCTGGTTTCTCCAGAATATATTATGAAACGTGGCAGAGTGACTTTTTTTTCTCCCCGCCTTCCTCATGTATTGTAATCTGTCTGTTCTGATTAGATTCATCCTATAGAATCTCTGCCAAATTCTGTTTTAGGCAGCAGTGTTTAGTCTTGAGCCTGGGAGCTATGTACAGTTCTTTTAAGATGTTCATACATCAATATCAGTCCTGACTAATCCCAACAAGCTTTAGATGGCAGGAAGGAAGGCTTGAGGTTAGCTGTTCAAGTCAGCAGCTAAGGGACAAACACCATTCTCTTTGCTCTGGCCAAACTTGTGCTGAAGTTAGTACAGCTTTGGCTTGAGAATAAGTGCTGCAGACCTGGTTCCTTGTCAAGCTGTTTTCTACATATCCCTGCCATACTATGGCTGAACTTTGATTTCAGCGGGAAAAACATTGTCCCCTATTTTTGTACCACTTACAGACTTAACTAGGAGTTCTGGTGGCAAATGTGGTAAGGGGACGGCATCTCATTGAGGCTAGAGAAGTATGAATTTAAGCCTCACTCTGGATTTGTGCCAAGGGCTGCCCCTAACTGGCCCCACTGTAAAAGATGCCCAGCCATCAGGTAGTTGGATGTCATGCTAGTCACAATGTCCCTGTGTGTGCTGTTGGCTGAAGAAGCTGGTGTGCCTTAAGCACCCTAGCTCAGTGGGCCACTAGTCTTAGGCATATCTTTGCCCTAAGGAATAAATCTAACAGGGTTTAGCTGATCCATGTTTACAGTGAAGCAATAGGAAAATTACAAGAAAATCATCTTTTTAAACATTCTTTTAAAAATACAGTTGACCTGAATATAAATATAATAATTGACCTTCATTTGTAAAACGATTCAGTTTTGTTATTGTTATGTTAAAGCTTACATTACAGTAACAGCTAGCATCCAACTAGGTCAGGGTTCCTTTGGGTTAGGCATTGTACTGCCTTGAGCAGCATAGGAGAATGTGGCTAGTGAGATGGACTTTTACCAAGCTGTATGCATAAACGCCAATAACATTTCATATAATTTGAAGCATCTGATAAGTGTTTAATGTGAGAAACTGTACCTGCCTAGCTGCTAGACATCACTCTATGGGGTTTCCTTCCCAGAGTGCACTGTGATAAGAAAGGATGGGCTGGCTGGTGGCTAATCCTCCTGTCACTATCGGAGAATTAAGAAGCTGACTTTACATGGGGGTTGTGTTGGTTGAGGAGGCCACTTAGTGAATTCTTTACTCAAGAATTCAAGAACACTCGCAACTTGAGCTTCATTTTTCCAAACACACGAAGGAGAAGAATGTTTCACTGTCCAGAAAGCACCCGGGCCTCGAGATAAATTAGAATTGAAACAAACGTTCCCATTCATCTTAGGGGCCCCTCCTCACTAGCGTTCTTGCTGATCTGTAAAAACCTTCTTTGTAAGTGGTTTCTAAAGCATAATCTGTGCTTTTAAACTGGGCGATTGGCTAATACCAATGTATGGTTTGTTTTAAAGTTTGCTACTTATAACGCTTTTAAAAAAAGTTTTGAATTGAAATCCAAAGCCACTGGCTGAGGAAAATATCCTCCCTCTCATCTCTATTGTGGGATAAACATGAGAAAAATCAAGTCCAAATGAATGAAGACCATATGAACAGTTATGGGGTGGGGTTAAGGGGCTTAATTTCAGTAACTGAAGTGAAATTATTCCCAGCAGAGGATAAAAAGCAGAAGAGAAATCTGTACTCTCAATGCCCTAGGAAGATATAGCTGAACCTCACCTGCTTTCAGATAAAGGGTGGATGAATCTGGGAACAGAATTAAGTTACAAAAGCAAAAACATGGTTTGGATTTTTTTAGATCAATCTTTTCATTGCTTTTGCCACCCCGCTCTGGAGGTCCACATCTGATAGTAACATAGCTATTCAGGCAAGCAGGCTTTGTCTTGGCTAAACGAGACAAAACCAACAGCTATGGGATGCTAAAAAGGAGAACAAAAAGGGAATCTTTCTTTCTACAAGAGAAAGTGTGGTCAGTTCAACAAAAAGTCACATTCACTGCTTAGTAAAGTTGCAGATCAAGGTTATGTTGCAGCTACAGAGAATTTTGGAAAGCAACATGTAAGCTTGAAAAATGAACCATTCCTTCGCATATATAACTTAGCATATCACCCTCGATCATAATTATAGACAGATTTGGATTGAAGCGATTATTGAATGCATTGTCCTTACAGATAATCAGGGACATGACCACTAGTGACACTGTGATGGAAAGGACTAAACAGTGCAGTTTATCATCTCAGCCCTTGAAATGGCTGAGATATGCAAAAGTGCACGTTTTATCCAAGAGGTATAAATAGCACAAAGGGAGGAGGGGAGAAAAAAGAAGAAGAATCAGGTGGCTTTGCAGACTGCTGTGTTTGAGGAACAATTTTGACAGAGATAGAGCAAGCTGATGATAACTTGGAAAAAGTATAATTTGTCATGATTACCTCTTTTTTCCTCCCAAAGCAGTACAGTTTGCAGTTTGTACCCATTGCAATTTATACCTGGGTAAAAACATGGCTTGGGTAAAAGGTAGTTTACTTGGGAACATACTTGGCTAAAAGATAGCTTACCAAAAAAAAATATAATTTTGTCCTTTCAGTTGTGTGGGCCTGCATTAAACATTTTACTAGGGGTCTATGAAACCTCAGTTAATGAAACCCCTTGTAAAATTCCATTTAGCACATTGCAGGTGGGATTTGTTCCTTTAAGGACATTAAATATCTGAGAGGAAATATTTTTGAGTGAGGTACAATTCGGAAAATACTGTATTTCATGCTAAGGCAAATGCCTTGTATACATGTTTCTTCTGCATTTTTGTTAGCCAGGTGATTCTACCTTCATAATTTTTCTCCAGATAAGTCATCTAGTCTATTAATTAGTATGAAAAACTGTCAATCTTGTTCTTAGCTACTGATACCTTTGTGTTACAGACTAGTTCTTCTGCATGTAACAGCAGCAGCATGGTTGTCCTTGTAGGTTAGGATGCCTCTGCAAAAGTTTGGAAGCATCTAGATATAGGATACCAGAGAGTTTAGGAATTTGCTGGGAGCAATCAGGATGACCCTCAGTCTTTAGTACCATTAAAAGTAGAATGGGAACAATATGAAAAAAGAAAAGAAAAACTTCAAGAAGTGGATGTTTGGTAATGGAAACTAACATTTTTTCCTCCTTTATATTAAAATGTTATTTAAATGCCACTGCCATTAGAAATCCTGATACTTTATTGCAGAGCTGTTCAATTGGAATCTGTGGGCCACACAAGGGATTGGTTTGTGGCCCTCAGGCTCCCACCACTGCAGCTCCCCTCTCTACCCCCACCTGCTTTGGCTGCAGCAGCAGCCGGGGTCTCTGGACTCTCCTTCCTTCCTCCAACTTCCCAATTCCTGCCCTATCCTAGGGGGCAATGTGGCATGGTGCAGTACAGCTTGTGGGACAGGGGGAGCCTGTGGCCTGGGAGAGCTGAGGCAGAAACTGTGGTGCTTGCACAAATGATAGTGTGTGGGAGGGCAGGTGCCTGTGCAGAGTGTAGCCTGGTACCTATGCAGCATGCCTGTGCAGTGTAGCAGGTGTCTGTGCAAAGTGTAGCTTAGATGTCTAGATGTGGCTCATGCTGGTGTGGCCACTACTAGTGTGGTCCACCGGGTATGTGGCCATCGGCTGCTTAGAGGTAGGAACATCCCTGCTTTATTAGAATATCTGAGAAGTCATTCATTATGTCTACTACTAGTAGGCAGGTAATCTAATACTGATGCACTTAGTTCAACAACAAAGCCCACCTATGGATTTAGAGAAATGATCCTCCAAACATATGCTTTTCTTTGCACTCTCTAAGATGCCACTTTAGCTTCAAGCATCTCAGAATGAGGGCCTTGCTGAGTTTAGTTTGATCAGGAAAATGACTGTGCATATTTTAGAGCAAATATAAAAGAGGGTCAAGATTCCTCCACTTTTTTCATCTTTGTACACAGATTTATGTATTGTTTTCATGCTCATTTGTTCACAAAAATTCCTTCATAATTCAGGCATTCAATAATTCAGGCTAACTTCAGGCTAACTTCAGTGCACTTAGGAGTCTAGTCAATGACACACTGCAGGATAAGGGTATTGGTGGGACGGGAGTCCAGGAAGGGTGGTCGGTTCTAAAGGAAGCGATCCTTCGGGCACAGAGGGAGACTAACTCAGTACAGGGAAAAGGGGGAAAGAAGCCAAAAAACTTCCTTGGCTAAACAGGGAAATCCAGGGAAGCCTAAGGGCAAAAAAGAAAGCATATAGGCAGTGGAAGCAGGGGGAAGTTACCAAGGAGGAGTATACCTACTTGGCCCACACTTGCAGGGAGGCAGTTAGAAAAGCCAAAGCAACTACAGAGCTGAGGCTGGCAACACAAATTCAAGACAACAAAAAGTCTTTTTTTAGGTATGTAGGGAGTAAAAGGAGGGTGCAGGGCAGTATAGGACCCCTACTGAACAAGAAGGAGCAATTAGTGACAGAGAGGGGGGACAAGGTTGAGCTATTCAATGAGTTTTTTGCTTTAGTTTTCCTGAACAGGGGTCAAGATAAGTCTCCTAATGGGTTCTTAGATGGGCATCAGAGGGACACCAGCCCACCAACTGTTGATGCTGACTTGGTGCAGAGTCACTTGGATGGACTAGATGTGTTCAAGTCAGCAGGCCCGATGAACTGCATCCGAGACTACTGCAGGAATTGGCTAGTGTCGTAGTAGAACAAGTGGCACAGCTGTTTGAGCACTCATGGCACTCGTGTCAGGTCCCAGAGGACTGGAAAAGGGCCAGTGTGGTCCCTATGTTCGAGAAGGGGAGGAAGGAGGAGTCAGTCTCACCTCCATCCTTGGAAAGGTCTTTGAAAAGATTATGGAGGATCATATTTGTGGGAGTCCAGCAGGAAAAATAATGCACCAGAGAAACCAGCGTGGATTTGTAACATTTAGATCATGCCTGACTAATCTGGTTTCATTTTATGACAGGGTCACAAAATGCTTAGACGCAGGAGTAGAGGTGGATGTTGTTTTCTTGGATGTTAGCAAGGTGTTCGATATGGTATATCATCCCAGTCTCATAAAACAATTAAGAGGCTGTGACATAGATGTTTACATGGTCCTGTGGGTGGCAAATTGGCTTATTGGTCATGCCCAGAGGGTGGTAGTAGATAGGTCGGTATCGACCTGGAAGGTTGTGGGTAGTGGGGTCCCGCAGGGCTTGGTCCTTGGACCTGTACTCTTCAATATCTTCATCAGTGACTTGGATGTGGGTCTGAAGTGTACTCTGTCCAAGTTTGCGGACGATACTAAATTGTGGCATGAAGTGCACACTCCAGAGGGTAGGGAATGACTTCAGGCAGACTTGGACAGGTTAGAAAGGTGGGCAATACACAATAGGATGCAGTACAACAAGGACAAGTGCAGAGTGTTGCACCTAGGGTGCAAAAATATCCAGCACACTTACTGGTTGGGAAATAACCCTCTCAGCAACACAGAAGCGGAAAAGGATGTCAGAGTCATAGTGAACCCCAAGATGAACATGAGTTGTCAATGTGACAAAATCATCAGCAAAGCTAACTGCACTTTATCATGCATCACCAGGTGCATGACTAATAGAGCCAAGGAAGTAATACTTTCCCTCTACGCGGCATCTGTCAGACCTCAGTTGGAGTATTGCGTCCAGTTTTGGGCGCTGTACTTCAAGAAAGATGTTGATAGACTTAAGAGAGTCCATTGGAGGGCCACTCGTATGGTTAGGGGCTTAAAGAGCAAGCCCTGTGAGGAAAGACTGAGGGACCTGGACCACTTCAGCCTCCGCAAGAGAAGGCTGAGAGATGATCTCGTGGCCATCTACAAATTCATTAGCAGGGGGCAGCAAGGGATCAGAGATGCTCTGTTCACCAGGGCGCCTCTTGGGGTAACAAAGAACAATGATCACAAACTGAGAGAGAGCAGATTTAGGCTGGATGTCAGGAAAAACTTTAAAGGTGGCCAAAATCTGGAATGGGCTGCTAAGGGAGGTTGTGCTCTCTCCTACCTTGGGGGTCTTTAAGAGAAGTCTGGATAGGCATCTGGCTGGGGTCATCTGACCCCAGCACTCTTTCCTGCCTAGGCAGGGGGGTCAGACATGATGATCTGTTGAGGTCCCTTCCGACCCTAGCATTGATGAATCTATGAATATGAATGTCTGGGTTCAGCGGAGCAGGGCAGCTAGTAGCTGTCCTGTATTTGTTCCATATGCTATATTCTCCTCCCTTTAAATCATGCTGTGGCATTCTAAGAGGAAGAGCACTTGCACCACACTGACACCACTCCAGGCCTGCTTCTCACTTTGCTGTACAGTGGTTTGCATTTCCCTGGTGGCTAGTTGCCCCTCTTCCACTAGCATAGCCAGCTCTATGGCGGCTGCCATCCATGTATAGACAAGCCAGATGTACCTCAGAATCCCATTGCCCTCAGACTTCCCCTTCACTTTCTCCAATACACCAGTTCTTTATCTTTTCTCCATATGCTGGAAAACACCCTCTTGTCCAATAAGACACACCCTTGTTTTCTTTCTGTCTAGAATTTTCCCAAAAAAATACACTTGCAGACATGACCCCATGGGAGCACAACAGGAAGAAGGGGGTTAATCTTCTTTTGCTTGGGGTGTTTTTTTGGCCTAAATAAATAATACTAGAATGACCTCAATTCCCGGTGCTCTTCCATGCACAAAGAAATCAAACTAAATGGGCCACAGGACTATCTGTAACATGGCTCTGCAGAAGGGTCCAAGTAAATAAAGTACACATGCACATCTTGGGTCTGACTGTAGTCTCATATGCTGTAGAGCTTAATTAATTTTGCCTGAACAAAACCTTGTAATATCAAGCCCTTGGCATTTTTAGCATGGATTTGCAGCTGGGCATTTACTGTTAGTACTTGTTGCCATGGCTGGGAGAGGATCATCTTAAAACGCCCAGGCCTTATGTTAGATTCAGCCCTGTAGAAGTGCCTGGAAGTTGTTCTAAAACATGCACTTTGGGAAAAGGACCTTGGACCATGGGAGGAGGTGTGTTAGGGCACTGGGCTGTAGCTTAGAAGGACAGAGTTCTATTTTATGCTCTGCCATTAACCTTTTGAGTGACTGGGCAAGTTTTTTCACCTCCCTCAGTTCCTTTCTTTGCTTTATCTTCAGCTTAGGGACTGTCTCCTGTGAGACTGCACAGTGCCTGTGAGGCTTGCAAGGGCTTTCAGATGCCACTGTAATACAAATACTCTGACAGCCTGGGATTACTGGAGTTTAGCGTCACTCCATATATGTCTTTTGTGCTGGAGGCTTCAAAGTGTTGTGGAGGAGGATACTTCTCTAAACCAGTCTCGTCACCAGCTGTGTGGCCAGAGACCTAGGAATCTGCCTCCATTTTCCCTTTCAGTGTTACAGTGTCAGACCCTTTAAATATTGCAATACTAAATCATGTTCTGGAGTTGATGGAGTACATCCCTAAAAGGGCCCAGTTTATGGATATGAGTGGAACCTGTATCTTCTATACCATCTGCTGTATTTCCAGGATACCCCTTTTTTGCTGGTTTTTCATTCCTTCTTGGTTTTCTCTTATCTCTAACCAGTGTCCCATCTTGCTCTGTGTGTCTTTTTTACTGGAAAGGAGACCAGTGTTTTTTCTCCCAATTTATTTATATATTAGATCTTCAATTTACGTATTTTTCTATCTTTAAAAAAATAAGAAATTAAGTTCAGAAAGATATGCTCAAGAACAGTTACTTGTGTCCATGCTAGATTCTTATTTCAGATAAGTTCCAGAACAACAGAGTGAAGCTTTTGGCCTTGAACTGTGATTTTTTTTCTGTGCTGACAGAGGTTTTATTTCTACAGCTCTTTTAACTGCCTGTTACCTTATGAAAGGCTTGATTCCTCTCTGCTTTGCTCCTCGTCCAGTTATTTATCCCTGTGCAACATGAGTATGAAGCAGGCAGAATGTGTCATCGAGTTAGAATGACAAGATTTGACATCTACTTTGTGCTAGTGTAAATGTATTGGGCTAAGCATGTATCCTTTATCTCCTTCAGTCTGTTGTAGTGTTTGGACTTGATACAGTTTTGGTTACATTTGATACCTGTATGGAGTATGGCTATAACACTAAACCCCAGGAGTTTAGAGCTGGTTTCGAAACATGCCAATGGGAGTTGCATGCCACTAGGATTTGAGTGCCTAGTAATGCCTTGCCCCCATAGGGCAGTGATTCTCAAACGGGGTGTTGTAATACCCTGGGTTACCTTGAAACCCTTTTAAGAGTGATGCACAATATTAGCACTGTCAGGTGTGCAAGCACCTACATGTGATTCACAGAATGAGCCCATAGATTTCAAATAGGAATCCATAGTGTCAAAACTGTTCTGATCGTTGTGGCTTTATTTTTTGTTGTTGAGTTTTTTGCATCTGAAGAACTGACCTATTATTTTTCCCTAGTCAAAAGAAGAGTGAAAGCTAAGAGCTGGCATTTTCTGAGGGGTGCCATGAGTCTAAAACTGTTGACAAGCATTCACATAGAGAGAAAGGAAACAGAGTCTCTGTGTTTAAGGCAGATGGCTCAGACAGGGAGTACTGACCCTGTTTTGCTTATATATGTCAGGCAGCTGGAAGACCTAGCTAGAAGGGCTCTGGCTGTGGAAGGGAGATTTGCTTCTGTAGGATAGAACTGGGATTGCTGGATCCTAGGAGACAGTGACTATAAGCAGGCCCAAGGAAGGAACAGAACTGAGGGAGACCCAGCCTTTTTTAGAAAGGCCTGGGTTGAAATCTGAGTGGAAAGTCACTCATGTGGGATTGAATGGACTGTGAGGCAACCTGGCCACAGAATCCTCAACCTAGAAGCATGTACAAGTGCTAAGGGGAGCAGGGAGGCTGCAAGATACTCTATAGGTATACCACTTGGGCTAACAGGCCACCTTAACTAATTTGTTCTGACAAGCTGTGTGGTCTATTATGGGCTGATGTAGCAGGACCAGGACTCAGGGGAGACTGTGCTGCCCCCCCGGTGGCCAAATGGCCACTGCCTTAACCTGATTCTAGGTACCTTCCCCTCTGCTCTTGTCTGCCATGCCTTGATGTAATTGTTATATTGTGAAAGGGAAGCTGCCTTTTAGTCCTAGAACAGTCCTTGCCCTTCCTTTGCCAATGGATCCCTTCTTGGACCCCACTAGCCTACACTGGGTCTGCTTGTAGTTGGGCCTTCCTGACCCGTATGTGCCTCAAGGAACCTGTTGCCTTAGGGGCTTATTACATGGCTCCAAACTTTCCCCTTAGGCCATACTTATGCTTCACAGGTGTTGTTCGTCCAATGAGCCCTTTATAGGGGTCTCAGCCTACTTGGCTTTTGCCCTTTACTTCTTGCTGGGCTACTTAGCTCAGGATCCACTGGGTGGGACCTGGCTTCTGGGCTCCAGTGTTAGCCCTGACCTATCAGGTTTTGTCTTAGCCCCTCTTGGGGCCCTGGCCCTATCTCTGTCCTCTTCCCAACATCTTGGTTTCTCTATGCTCTTCTCAGGAACAGGGCCTTCTGGCCCCAGGCTTTGCTCCTCTTTGGGCTTGCTGCTGTATCAGACACTTAACTATGCCTTGAGCCTGCCTTCAGCCAGGCTCAAGGTGATCACATGCTGATAGTGCACTAATGGAACCTCATTACATTACAGCCTCTCTTCTTCAGAAAATATCCCCTTAACAATATCAACATGAAGCTGTTGTTGCTTATCTCTTATAGACTCTCCAAATGGGAGTATGGGTCTTCATTTGAACCATAGCAGTCAGTAATGGTCTGCTAATGTGCAGAAATGGCTTCCTGTGTAAAGTGCTATGAGCCTCTTGTGGGAGGTGAGGTGGGAGAGTTGTTACACAGTTTCCAGCTGGTCCAGAAAAACTTGTTCATATGGGGGTGGAAGTCACCCCTTATAGTTTCAGTGCTAGGTGTGACTGTGGCTTAGCTAGCTGGGGTTAGGTTTCAATAGTGCAAGAAACAAACTGTACAACATAAATCCTCTTAACTGCTTTAACCTCATGTGAGACTTCACGCATTCCAGTCTGCCTTTGGGCAAAATTACATAGCTGTGCCCTTCTCTACCTTCTCTTGGCACCTACGTGAAGAAAACCAAACCAGCAAAAGATGAATTGTGTCACTCAGGTCAGTCCTGGTTACTCTTGCACCATATGAAATAGCTGTATCTCTTTATTAAGGTATTTCTTAGAGACTGCAACCAGGATCATGGCCTGATTGCAAGCACATATGCTGTACACACAGAGACTGAGAGACAACCCTTGCTCCCAATGAGTATATGATCTAAATAAACAAGATAAAACAGAGCTGTGAGGAGAAAGAGAGGTGAAGTGACTTGCCCAAGGACATTTATTATGTCAGTGTCAAACCTAGGACTAAATTCAGTACCACAAACTTGTTCCCTGTTCTTTAAACCAGGCTGTTCTTTCAAACCTTGATTCACTCATCACAAATAACAAAAAATTATTACCCACTGACCTTCCCATAAACACCGTGATCTGCAAAGTAGGGTTAAATCAAAATGAATCTTTTTCATTCCACGATTCTACTCAAGAGGAAAAAATAAAGCAGGATAAAGAACAGTTATCAAGCAAGCGTCTCCCTGATGATTTTTCTTACCTTGTCTTACTGCTTTGCACCAAAAGCCAAGCCTGCAGAGCTGATTCTTGATGCTGGTCTTCTGTACCTCAAACTTCTGATAGTATATCTTTACCTTTTCAGCAGCTACTGAAGAAACTCAACACACAAAGAGGGGCATAAGTAAAGGGCCAGGTGACTTAGCATCTATACCAAAGACTAGTCTTCCCCCATACATACACATACACACATAAACATGAACTCTTGTACAAATAAAAAATTCCCCAGAAGAGCTGAGGAGAGAAGATATTTTGTGCATCCCACTTTATTTCACAAAGGATGACATTGTTGAGGAAACACAAAAGGTTTGGAGGAAGAACCCAACTGTAGCTCATGTTTCATATTTATGTCAGTGCTTAATTTGTCCCATTAAAATTGTAAGCTAGGCAGTAATCCATGTTGTCTGCTCATCATTTGCTTAGAGGGAGAGAGAAAACATGAGTGATAGGAGAAAAATACTCACAAACAACAGTAGTAATTAAAATCAAGGATTTAAGCATAACCCTCCTAGCCAGATTTGTCAAGGGAGAAGATAAATAACTTCAACTCCAAGCTCCATGCTTGCTTGAGATCTGTAATGTATTTAAACCAGCTCCCAAAAGCCCATGCACATTTTTAATCAAAACCTGCTCTTTTTGGTTCCTTTTGTAAAGAAATGCCCCGATTTGATAGAACACCAAAACCTCATTAAACTGCAGTCACTGTACTACAAAAGATGGAAAATGAGCAATGCCATTTAAACTATTGCAACTGTACACATACGGTGTTAGACAATGCATTCTCCAGTTCAAGGTTACACATGGCATCATAAGTAGTTCACTCCCCCCCACACACTTATAACTCTAAACAGGTTTGGACTCTTGCCAGCACAAAAGATTCTGCAGTCAGCTCCTTCAAGAATGAAAAATAAAGTTTTTTCCCCCTGCAGGAAAAAAAAATCCTGAAGAAAAGCAGACAGCTGCTAACTAGTTGTCTAGCTGTCTATTTGTGGACATTTTCTTTCATCTTGTCATACCTTTTGTGCTGTTTGAAATGTTTGGAGCTTAGACTTGAAGAACACTCAGTGGATTCCAGACTTGTATTAAAAGAAAGAAAAAGAAAGGCAGAAAAGTTCTGACAACAAATGTGTGTGTTTGTGTGTTGGGGCCACATTCATTCTATGTATCAACTAGAGCATTGATTTTTATTTTCAGCAGAGTGAAGGAAATATTTCAAACAAGGGGAAAAAAAATACCCCAAACATAGCAATAATGCAATTTGTAAGGAAAGCACATATATCTAGATTACCAGTAATAGTGAGACCTCTGCAGAAACGGAAGAGGCCACTCAGTCAAACACAGCTGCTCCTTTTTCTATTCTTGCTTATTTATTCTTTCTTCAAATGGACAAAGTAAGTCTCTCACTAAATGGTTTTCTCTCGCCTCACCACATTTACTGGAATAAGCAAGCAATGTGAAGGCCCAGTCAGAAGCCTGTTAAGGTCAGAGGATGTCTTTCCATGTATTTCAGTGGACTTTGGATCCAAGTGCAGAATTTTTGAACTCCAGCTCCCTTTGCCTTGAAGGTTCTGCTGGCTTCTATGGTTATGTTTTACCTGGCAAAAAGCGGAGACAACAAGGCTCATGTCCTTGCTTCCAGATTAACCTTTGTAGCTTCTTATCTCCCTTCATTTGATTCACTCTCCCATGTAAGAAGGCAGTGAGAATGTCCGATAACTCTGAGAGGCATAAGATGGAAACAGTTAAACAATCTCCCTTTGTGGAGCATCCCATCCAGCTCTATGCCAACGGCTGTTCATGTTGGTCTCTGAAGTAAACTAACCCTGTGGATTGCCTACAGCCTCAGCAGCCTCATGGAGCTCTGGGGTCTTAGTGTCAGATAGACTGCACTTGTAATGAAAGAGGACTTGCCATTAGACATATGGCAGTCCCATTTCCCGTTCCCACCAGCAGACTTATTTCCCCCACTGGCTTTTGTAGTGGGCAGACAATGGATAAACAATACCTCCTTCACTCCTATTAAGTCCAAGAAGCTACTTGTACTGACTGTTCTGTTGTGCTGCCAGCAAATTATACAACCAATGCCTGTAACATGATCCCACATGTGAGGGCAGTCATGGTGCCCCCTGGCAGCTGTTTTAATCCTGCTCCTCATTCCATCTGTCTAGGGTGCCACCCTGTTTTTTCTTGCCATGCCTTGATAGAAAATAAAATATAAATGATGGGAGGCTGCCTCAGCATACCAGTGTGAGCCTTGAAGTACTTGGCTCATGGTTGGGTTGCCATTCAGTCTCATCCTTCAACCCTAATCCTTAGCAGGGCTCTCTCTCTAGCTCAATTACCAGTACTTTGCATTCACAGTCTGCACGCCACACCTGTCCTTCTCGGGCTTGCAGTTTCCACCTCAGACTAGGCCTTAATCAGGTTTCCAGTCTAACCCCCTGACAGGCAGGCTCCCTCTGGGCTCTAGTGCTAACTAATCAAATGCACAGTGCCTTCCCCTGGGCACCCACAGTGGCCTCCTTATTCCCCTTCAGTCACTCCCAAGCATTGCACTCAAGTACAAGCAAACATGAAAACAAACAACTTATCTCTATGTGAGACTTGCTTTTCTCTCGAGCTTCTTCTCCTCTAAGGGTCTGGGCCAAAACTGACTCCTCAGCCTAGAAGCTCTGTTTAAATTCCCTGCCTGGTCACCAGGCCCCACTTCCCTGACAGAGCACAGGGATTCCTTATTCATTAGCATGCTTCCTCCTCTGGTCCATCCCTGATGGGGTACTGGGGTTTCTCCTTACTTCTTTTGTATGGCAGATGTAGATACAGAACACAACTATGATTTTACATTTAGGTGGCTGAGCCAGACACTTGCATCAGGAGTAGGAGAGTATATACCTCCTTCATATTTATGGATTGGGCATTGAGTCATAATATGTTCCGTAATCTGTTCTGGGTGACCACAGTTGCACACTGAAGAGTTTTTAATTTTCCATTTGTCCATTAAGTATCTCAGATGGTTTGTGCAGATATGGTTGTGTGAGATCAAAGCCAGGGACCTTCTGCATTGGATCTATCACAAGATGTTTATCTGGGACTTCCTGTGAACTCCATTCAGTTTTCCAAGCTTCATTAAGGTTGAAGTCACATTGTTGAACATTAAGCATGTGGATCCAGAAGGGCTTGTGCAACCTTAGGAACTGGTGAGGGGCATTGTCAAGGTCCTGGTGGATAGGGAAATGTTTGTTTCTCTTAATTCATTGGACTTCCCATAGAGTTGCTGCTTCATAATGAATCAGTGGAGGAGTGATGTGCAACAGCATGGGCAACAAAGATGTTGGGGCCAGCTTGAGGGTTCCAGTGATGCACTGCATTGCAGAGTCCAGTTGAAGGTAAACAAGTCAAGTATGACTGCTTCTGGCCCATACTGGTGCACAGTACTCATCTGCAGAATATGCAAGGGCCAATGCTCATGTTCATAATACTGATGTTGATGCTCCCCAGCTTGTGCTTTTGGGATTAAATTGACTCTTACCTTCATCTTGGCAGCTACCTTCTTCAGGTGGGTATGGAAGGATAACGGGTGGTCCAGGGTACACTTAGCACAGTAGTTCTCAAGCTTTTTTGTATCAGAACCCATTTGCAAACATCGACAGCCAGTTCAGACCCAGTAAATAGTTTAGTAGAAAACACACAAGTATTTTGGTCCCAAAATACTTACACACTACAAATTAAAGCAGCTCAACAGTCTTAATTTTAGAGACAGAAATCAACATCAACAGGAAAACATTAACAGCAATATCAACAGGTGTCCCTCCATTACTCCCAAGTGACTCTTATCATTGTGCAATTTGCTCACTCTGGACGTGCAGCCCCCCCAGACCTACTGATGCCCCTCATTCCCAACCCACAGTCCTTTGCTCCCTGGGTCATGCTGGTGCTTCTCACTCCTGACCCAC
Organism: Crocodylus porosus; assembly: GCF_001723895.1. Classification (NCBI taxonomy): domain Eukaryota; kingdom Metazoa; phylum Chordata; order Crocodylia; family Crocodylidae; genus Crocodylus; species Crocodylus porosus. Next base: position 26,451,514 of record NW_017728950.1, read on the forward strand.
AGCCCCCTGCCCCACCCCAGCACTGCTAAAGGAGGCCCCCAGCTGCCCCTTTTCCACCCAGGCCACAGTGAGGCACTTCTGGCTTGTGTGGGTGATGGCAGAGCGAGTCCAGGCCTGCTCAAGTCCAGTACTTGCTTTACTTTATGTAGACGTACCTGTGGAGGCCTGATCTATTGTCACAGGTTTGTTATATACTATTAGAAGACCAGGCTATCCTTCTGAAAAAGCATAAAATAGACCCATTTTGTAACTAGTAGCTCCCTATACGTCATCCATTGTGCAACTCAAACACTTGCACCTTTTCCCCACAAATTGGACTTGCCTCTATTGCAGCATTAGTAATTGCTTGAATACCAGTGGCCACAGCCTGTTCCCTCATAAAGGATCACTTACATGAAAAATGATGAATTGAGCAACCTAGAATGAAATGTGCTGACAGTAAAGCTGGAGAATGATCTTTGGCTGTGCATCAAAGAGCATTAAGATATTCCGAAGTAGATTCCTCTTGCTCTCTGGGTTTAATTCAGATGGGATTTTCTAACCACAAAATCAGGCTTTTTACTATAACTGTGATTTCCTTCTTGCAGTAGTTGGGAAGTCTCAGATTCAACTCAGGCAATGAAAAGACATAAATTGGTCCAGGATATGTGTTTGCTGTGTAGATGATACCAGAATTTGCTGCTGTTGAAAATATCCTATTCACTGGCCTGTTGTACCTGAGTAGCACTTTTCTCGAAGAATTCTAGCAGATGAGACTTGATCTCCTTCTGGAGATATTCCTGCTGTCTGTTCTTAATCAAGTCATGCTTTTCTAAATATTTTCTCTCTTGATCTCTTAAAATAGTTTCCCAGGCTGTCTCCATCCCTGACACTAACCTTATCTAGGCTGTGTTCCTCCTCTATTATGTCTCTGTCTCTTTTTTTCTTTTTAAAGAACAAATGTCTGCCTTATATTATTCCCTTTCTAGTTTATAAGAGATCTCTCCTAAATGAAGCGGACATGTAGAAATGGCTAATGAAGCTTCTTTGACTTTTGTTTTCCATTCTTTTTTTGAAATCTGGAAAGTATTTCATCACCTAATTTCATGCCTTTAACCTGTTACTAGCGCCCTTTCTGAATCTTCATCATCTCTTCCAAAAAAACAAAGGCTTGATTTGAGCAAAAATGTAACCTACCAATGTCTAAATAAAATAGAAGAACCCTGGCTGTAAAGTTAGTCAAACTCTGCTAACAGTGGCTGCACAGTGGAATTTCAGGGTATGTCTACATTGCACAAAGGATTGCCCAATGAAGATAGCTTCTAAGGAGCACAATATTGGAAGCCCAACAAGAAACTGTCCTGACATGATGGAAGCACAAGAAGAATAGCAAGAGACCAATGTGGCTGCACAAGGAGCTTCTAAAATGCCTCAAATGCAAAATGAAAGCATACTGGCAATAGAAGAATGGGCAGGTTGCCAAGGAAGCATACCAGGAAATAGCAAGAACCTGAAGGGACAAAACCAGGAAGGCAAAGATAAAGACTGAGCTGCACCTGGCAAAGGAGGTTAAGGACAAAAAGAAGAGGTTCTATAAGTAAGCTGGCCAGAAAAGAAGGACCAAGGAATCTGCTGGTCTTCTGTTAACAAGCCAGGGGTGTAAGGGAGAAGAGGAGGCGGCAGGCTCCAAGGAACCCCGCCTAGACGCCCCCAACAACACCCTGCGCGCCCCGGCTCAAAATGGGCGGTGGAAACTTACCCTTTTCAGGGACCAAGCAGGAGGGAGTGCCAGAGAGGTCTGGAGCAGTATAAAAGAGACACTGGGGCCGGTCCAGAAGGGGGCAGATCTGGAAGGAGCAGGCAGAGGAGCCGACGCCGGCGGGAGCGCTCTTCGGCAGATCCGAGCCACCTGGAGGTGCGGCCGGACCTTCTGGGGTAAGAGGGACTCCCCAGTGGGGCTTGGAAACCAGGACCACTGGCCCAGCAAAGCCGAAGAAGGCTAGACGCCGTGGGAGCGGCTAGGACCCGGCACGAGCCGGAGACGCATGAGCCGCCAGTTTTTTTTCCTTTTTTTTCGTTTTCTTGTGATTCGGGTGGAGTAGCCCGTTGCAAAGCAAAAGGGGAGGATTCCCCACCCTCTGGCAGATAGGGGAGCACTGGGGAAAGTCGGCTGTGAATTGAAGCTGGTGGCATGTCCTAGGTAACCTCGGCCGTGACTTTCTTTTTTCTCATTGGATTCATCTTGTTTCTTTTTGTATCATGGAACATCCAGTCGGACGGTCACACCCAGTGGATCGGGCGAGGGTGTAGGGGTGGAGGAGCCCTCATTAACCTGGGACCCAGGAGTGAAGGAGTCTCATTTTTGGACTGTATGTGCCGGACCAACTGGACCAATCCAAATCATCATCAAAGTCGTGGCAGGAGAGACAGACGTATACGCACGTCCAACCGGTGGTGAGTCACTTCTTGACATCCAGTGGGCGGTCCCGAGATGGGGAGGCGGTACCGACCGTAGCTAAAGATCCAGGCCCCAACAAGGGGGAACACCTAACTGAAGATGCAAAGAAGGCAGAGCTACTCAATAGCTACTTTGTCTCAGCCTTCACAAAAAAATTAAGCTGCCAGACACCTAATAAGGATTATCTGGGTGAGAGGGCGGGTAAGCTGACAGAGGAGATAACAAAAGAGATGGTCAGAGAGAGCTTTTGTTGAGTCTGAGTGAACTCAAGTCAGTAGGGCCAGATGAACTTCATAGATCTGATGACCTCGTGAGGTTTCTTCCAGCCCCTAACATATATGAAACCCAGGATCCTGAAGAAACTGGCAGAGGAGATCTCAGAGCACTTGGCAATGACCTTTATGAACTTGTGGGAGGTGGGCCAGGTACCAGAGGACTGGGAAAGGGCCAATGTAGTGCCCCTCTTCAAAAAAGACAAGGAGGACCTGAGGATCTGCAGACTGGTTAGCCTCACCTCCGTACGTGGGACGTTACTGGAGGATATCCTAAGGAAGGCTGTTTGCAAGCACGTGGAGAAGGAAAAGCTGATCACAAACAGCCAGCATGGATTTATGAAAAACAAATCAAGTTAAACAAACCTGATCTTCTTTGACAAAGTAACTATATGGGTGAATGAAGGGAATGCTGTGGATATAATGTATGTCTAAACTTCAGCAAAGCATTTGACAAGGTCCCATGTGGCCTTCTCATAAATTGGAGAAAGGTGGACTGAATTAAACTCCTACAAGGTGCATAGATAACTGACTCAATAGCCACAAGCAAAGGGTAATTATTATGGGGTCCATGGCATTTAAGAAGATGGATTGATAACTATAACTGCAAGCAAAGGGTAATTATTAAGGGAACCATGCCAGCATGTCAGGAGGTTTCAAGTGGAGTCCCACAGGGGGTGCCCTGGGCCTGATTCAACATGTTTAACAATTTGGATGGTGGCATAGAAAGCTTCTTGAGCAAGTTTGTGGATGACATGAAACTGGGAAGGGTCTTCAGAGATTGGAAAGTTGGGCAAGAGCTAACAGGATGAAGTTTAATGAGGACAAATGAAAGGTGCTACACCTTGGGAAGAATAATCAAGAACACAAATACAAAATGGGTGACACCTGGCTGGATGGTAGCTCTAAGGAAAAGGATTTAGGAGTAGTGGTACACCACAGACTCAATATGAACCTGTAGCATGCTCCAGCCACACAAAAGGGAAATGTGGTTTTTGGGTTGCATCAATAGAAATATTAGGTGCAAGACATAGGAAGTGATAGTACCTTTCTACTTGGCACTGATTAAGCCTCATCTGGAGTAGAACGATAGAAAATTAGGTTTGGAAGGGACCTCCAGAAGTCATCTAGTTCAACTTCTACTCAAAGCAGAACTATCTCCAACTAGTTCATTTCAGCAACAGCTTTTTTGAGTAAGGCCTTAAAAACCTCCAAGAATGGAGATTACACCACCTCTCTGGATAACCTGTTTCAGTGTTTCACCACCCACCTAGTGTGAAAGTTTGTCCTAATATCCAACCTAAACCTCCCTTGCTGCAGCTTGAGACCATTGCTCCTTTTCTGTCATCTGCCACCACTGAGAACAGTCCAGCTCCATCCTCTTTGGAACCTCCCTTCAGGTAGTTGAAGGCTGCTATTAAATCCCCACTCAGTCTTCTCTTCTCCAGACTAAATAAGCCCAGTTCCCTCAGCCTCTCCTCAGAAGTCATGGGACTAACCATTTTCATTGCCCTATTATAGACTCGCTCCAATTTTTCCATATCCTTTCTATAATGGGGAGCCCAGAACTGGAGATTTGAGTACTCCAGATTTGGTCTCACCAGTGCTGAACAAAGGGGAAGAATCTCTTCCCTTGGTCTGGTAGTAGGGCTTCTAGTAATGCCCTCCAGTATGCCATTAGTGTTCTTGGCAACGATAATACATGATTGGCTCATATTCAACTTACTGTCACGCCCACATCCTTTCCTTTAGAGCTGCTGCTTAGCCAACTGGTCCCCAGCCTGTACTGATGCATGGGATTGTTTTGTCCTAAGTGCAGGGCTTTGCACTTGTCCTTATTGAACCTCATGAGATTTCTTTTGGGCCAATCCTCCAATTTGTCTAGGTCTCTCTGAATCTTAGCCCTACCCTCCAGTGTATCTATTACTCCCCCCAGCTTATCATCTGCAAACTTGCTGAGGGTGCAGTTCACCCCATCTTCCAGGGCACTGATGAAGGTATTGAATAAAACCAGCTCCAGGACCAACCCCTGGGGCACTCCACTTGATACCAGCTGCCAACTAGACAGCCAGCCATTGATTGCTATCCTTTAATACTGTCTGACCATCCATCCAGTTTTCTATCCACCTTACAGTCCATCCAGTTTTCTATCCACCTTACAGTCCATTCATTGAATCTGTACTTCTTTAGCTTGCCTGCAAGAATGTTGTAGGAGATCATATCAAAAGCCTTACTATAGGAAGGAAAGGAATTTCACATCAACTGGTCTCCCCACATCCACAGAGCCAATCATCCCACCAAAGCAGGCAATTTGGTTGGTTCCCACATCTGCAGAGCCAGTCATCTCACCACAGCAAGAAATCAGGTTGGTCAGACAAGACTTGCCCTTGATGAATCCATGCTGACTGTTCCTGATCACCATTTTTTCTTCCATTTGCATAGAAATGGATTCCTTGAAGACCTGCTCCATAATTTTTTCAGAGACTGAGATAAGGCTGACCAGTCTGTAGTTCCCCAGAATCTCCTTGCCATTCTTAAAGATGGGCACTATATTTGCTCTTTTCCAGTCATCCAGGATCTCTGCAATCTCCATGAGCTTTCAAAGATAATGGCCAGCAGCTCCACAATCACATCAACCAACACTTTCAGCACCCTGAGGTGCATCACATCCAGCCCCATGAACTCGTACACATCCAGCTTTTCTAAACAGTCCCTAACCTGTTCTTTCCCCACTGTTGGCTGCTTATCTCCTCCCCAAACTGTACTGCCAGGTGCAGTAGTCTGGGAGCTGATCTTGCCTGTGAAGACTGAGGTAGAAAAGGCATTTAGTACTTCAACCTTTTCTGCATCTGTCTGTAGGTTGCCTCCTCTATTCAGTTAAGTGACCCACACTTTTCCTGATCTTCCTCTTGTTGCTGGCATACTTGTAGAAACCTTTCTTGTTACCCCTCATGTTTCTTGCAAGCTGCAACTCCAGTTGGACTTCCTGACTTCATCCCTGCATGCCTGAGCAATATTCTTATATTCCTCCCAAGATGTTTGTCCAAGTTTCCACTCCTTGTAGGCTTTCTTTTTGTGTTTAAGCTCACCAAAGACTTCTCTGGTAAGTCAAGCTGGTCGCTTGCCACATTTGCTATTTTTCCTGATGATTTGTTCCTGTGCCCTCAGTAAGATTTCTTTAAAATACAACCAGCTCTCCTGGACTCCTTTTCTCCTTCGTCTGGCATCCCAGGGGATCCTGCCCATCAGTTTCATGAGGGAATCAGTCTGCTTTGCTGAGGTCCAGGGTCCCCATACTCTGCTGCTCTCCTTTCTTCCTTTTGTTAGGATCCTGAACTCGATCATCACATGCTCACTGCTGCCTAAATTGCTGTCCACTTCTACATCTCTTACCAATTCTTCCCTGTTTGTGAGCAGCAGGTAAAGATGAACATGGCCCCTAGTTGGTCTCCAACACTTGCACCAGGAAGTATTCTCCAATGCTTTCCAAAAACTTCCTAGATTGCCTGTGCACTGCTATATTGCCCACCCAGCATATGTCAGGGTGATTGAAGACCCCCATAAGGACCAGAGTACTATGTCCAGTTTTGGGCTCCACATTTTAAGAAGGATGTGAGAGGGTCCATGAGTGGACAACATAGATGATCAAGGGCTTCAAAAGCAACTCATATGAGGCTGAAGGAGCTAGGCATGTTCAGCTGGCAGAAAAGGCATTTAAGAGGGGACATGATAGCAGTCTTCAAATACTTGAAGGTCTGCCATAAAAAAAGAACGAAAGCACTTTTTCTCTCTTGCTGCAGAGAGGAAGATGTGGGCCAATGGCTTGAAGTAAATTTAGATTGAATATCTGGAAAAAAGTTGTTCACTGTTAGAATAGTGGAATAGACTGGCTAGGGAAGTTGTGGACTCTCTATCACTGGAGGTGTTCAAGAAGAATCTGGACAGCCACTGGTCAGGGATAATCTAGGTGTAGCTATGCCAGTTTTCTCTGAGGGTGTTTCCCATGCTTCTGGGCTTTGTTAATTGCTCCCACCCTTCTCCCATGTTTTACTATTTGTGTCAGAGTGTTTTGAAGCCTTCCCAGAGGCACTGAGAAGAGGTGCACCGTTACATCGGTCTGATATCAGATTGGTACTGACATAAAGAAAATTGACTGTATCAGAAATTGGCCTGATGTGGCTGATAATTTGGCTGATAAATGGCCAAATCACAGTGCAGTGCAGCATGTAGGCAATGAGGAGCACAGCTCAGCAGCTTGGAGAGTTGCGTCCAGCTAGTAAGTCTGTTGTGGTGGAAGGAGAGGAAGGATAGAAAGGGTGTTGGGGGCCAGATCAAGGCCTCCGTGGTGAGGGAGGGAGTGGGGTTGGGGCAGGTGCTGCCCAGCCAGAGTGGGGCGGGTGCAGGATGGAGCTGCTGCTTATCCAGGGGTGTGGGGAGGGGGGTCTCCCACCACTATGTGCACCCCTGGAGGGCATGGGAGGGGTGTGCTCCCAGATCTGTGCAGGGCAGCATGGGGCGAAGTGGGCTGCAGCTGGAGGCTGGGGCCGGGGCTGCACCGGCTTCTTCCTGGTGGGGGTTGGGCAGGGCTGTACTCAGGGCGGGTGGCAGCAGCATTGAGAAGGGTTTTTTTTTGTGGGGGGCTACAGTGAATTCTTGGCTGTAGGTTCCCCATAGCCCCCTTCCCAGTGCCACCACTGCCCACCCCAAATGCAGCCTGGCCTAGCCCCTGCTGGGAAGAGCCTGGCACAGCCCTGGCCCCAGCCCACACCAGAAGCCTGCCCCACCCCCCCACAGATTTGGGAGGCACATGCCACCCCATGCCTCCTGCAGGGGTATAC
>NW_017728950.1:26459160-26472236 GCF_001723895.1 Crocodylus porosus
AAAAAAAAAACCAGCACAAAAAACAAACAACACGCATTCCCCAGACTAACCTCTTGTGCCTCTGTCTCACACCCTGGCCCAGCTGGGCAATGCCTGTCCTAGCCCCAGCCCCAGCCCCACTCCCTCCCTCACTGAAGGGACCTCCATCTTCCCCCCATGCCCCTTCCCTTCCCCCTCCCCTTCCACCACAGCAGACTTACCAGCTGGACACTGCTCTTCAAGCTGCTGGGCTGGTATCAGAAATCAGATCGATATTGGCTGATAGGTCTCCTTAAAAATTGGCTATTGGTATCAGCCCCAGAAATCTCTATTTGTGCACCCTAGCATTGGGTTTGGCTACTTCAACTGGGGTGTGGTAATTCTCCTGTTAGAAGCAAAGTTGGATGTTCCTGGCTAGAGGGGCTTGGCCCTCAGCCCAGGGTCAGACCAATCACCGTATTTGAGGTCAGGAAGGAATTTTACTCAATGGTCAGTTTGGTACAGACTGTGTGGGTTTTTGCTTTCCTCTATAGTGGTGGGCATGGCCTTCTACTTGGGACCTGTTGAGCATATATTGAAAACATTTTATAGAAGCAGGACATTGGCTGCAGTGGTTCCCCGTCTTTACGTGTGGCAAATTAGGGCATTAGGTCTACATTGTGTCAGGGTTGAAGGTAGTCTTATGTAGAGTTTAAATTATGGCAGTATGGGATGGTTTCGATAGGGATGATCCTGCTTCAGGAAGGGGGTTGGACTAGGTGACTTCTTGGGGTGCATCCAGATGAGCGTGCACATACAGTTTGCAGTGCCACAAACCCATCTCTGGTGCCACAAACCATCCACACTTAAAATTTTGGGAAAAAATATCAAGAAGTCTATTGATGAGAGACTGGAAGAAGGCACAATGTTGAAGGATAACCAACATGGTTTCATTGCAGACAGGTTGTGTCTGACCAACCTTCTGTCCTATGATCAAGTAATGAACCACTTAGATGTGGGAGATGCAGTTGATGTCATATACTTGGATTTTAAAAAGGCCTTTGATATGGTCTCCCATGTTGCTCCTATAAGAAAACTGGGGAATTGTAGGCTGACAGAGTCCACAGTCAGGTGGGTTGGGAACTGGCTAAGGGGTTGAACCCAGAGAGTGTTAGTAGTAGGTTCTGTACCATGTTGCCGGGAGGTGGCCAGTGGTGTCCCACAGAATTTGGTTCTTGGCTCCAGGCTGTTCAACATCTATTTCAATGATTTAGGTGAGGATGTGGAAAGCATGCTGGCCGAATTTGTGGACAATACTAAGTTATGGAGAAAAGCGGTCACACTAGGGGATAGGATGCAGATCAAAGCAACCCTGAACAAGCTGGAAAGGTGAGCGGAGTGGAACTGGGTACAGTTCAATAAGGATAAATGCAGAGTGTTTTGTCTGGGGAGAAGTAACCAGCAGCATGAACGTAGGTTAGGAAGAGATGTCCTGGCTAGCACAATGCCTGAAAGGGACCACAGGGTTATGGTTGATCACAGGATCAACATGAGCTGCCAGTGCCACGCTGTAGTCAACAGAGCTAATAGCAGAGTGGATGCATTAGCCAATGCATTGTGAGCAGGGCTAAGGAACCAAAACTTCCTCTCTGCTCAGCACTGGTGAAACCCCAGGTGGAGTACTGTCCAGTTCTGGGTGCTGCACATCACAAAAGATGTGGAGAATCTTGAAAGGGTCCCGAAATGGGCCACAAGGATGATTAAGGGCCTGGAGGACGAACCTTATGAGGAAACACTAAGGGATCTGGGACTGTTCAGCCCGGGGAAGAGAAGACTGAGGGGGAACTTGGTGGCCATCTATAAGTATATAAAGGGTGAATATCAGGAGCTGGGAGAAAAAAACTATTCACTAGAGCACCCCAGGGGAGGACAAGCAACAGTGGCCATAAACTGTTAGAGGATGGGTTCAGGCTGGATGTAAGGAAGAACTTCTTTACAGTAAGGGTGACCAGAATCTGGAATAGACTTCTCAAGAATGTGGTGCAGTCCTCAACCTTGGAAGCCTTCAAGGATACTGGGCAGACACTTTTCTGGGATCATTTGATCTCAATAGTATTCCTGCCCAGAGCAGGGGGAGTTAGACTCAAGGATCTTTTGAGGTCCCTTCCAGCCCTTGATTTCTATGATTCTATGCACATGCACATTTGTCATACTGCTAATTTGCAGTGTGATGGGATTTGTTTTGATACTAGGAGATCCTGATGTCAGAAAAAAACACACCAGAGAAAAACAGGGCAGCATACATGGCAGCAGCATGCACTGCTCAAAACTAGAGCCTGGCTACCCAGAGCCACACTCCAGCTGCAGGCCAGGCTCCGCACATCCAGATTGCTATGCTGCAGCCCTGGGACCCCAGGTAAGGCAGCCCGTACCCCACCCAGGGCAACTTGCTGTGTGCCAAGGTGCACATGCAGGGGCGTTCCCCAGGGACAACTAGCAGTGGCATAAATAAGTGTTATTGCTAGTTGTCCCTGAGGAAACGCATGTTCCTGCTCATAGGAACATGCCCTTGAGGTTTCATAAAGCCCTAGTTCTCTATAACTATGACTCTATAGGCAAGCTAGCTTTGAACAAGCTAGCTCAGGTATTAAAAGCAGGATAGCAGCAGTAGCACAGTGTTCTGCCTGAGCTAATATAATGCACTGAGCAGAGTGCTATGCTAATCTAACCGCACTGCTTCTAGTATCTCTTTAGCGCTGCACTGCTCTGTCCAAACATACCTGCCTTAGAAGGATCTGTTTCTTGGCTGAGGTAACTGTGTAGCGTCACTGTGGAGCTGGGCCCACAATGGCACACAGTGCCTCAGTTGCTGCTGGACATGGTCCAAGGCGTGGCAGGTTGTAGGGGGTCTCACTGGTCCCAGTCCCAGCTGTCAACCACATCATTATCACTGCTTGTGTCAGGATCTGCCTGGAGAGGTTCCCTAATGATGCCATGCAGGCCAAGTACATCAGTGACCTGAAGGCAAAACCTGATCAGGGCAAAGTCACTGAGGTCACCTCAGGGTGGGATACCAGCAACTATTTCATGCCGTTTGGGAACTTCACATGCTTTGCAGACTGGAGCTTTATCCACTGAGCCTATCTCAAATACCTCCTGCTCAATAATGCTGTTCACTTTGGGCACTGAGACAAGGGGTGCCAGTGGTGCGAATACAAGAGTGAGACACCACCCCACATCCTGTGTGACTGCAAGCCCCATGTGAAAATGTGACAACTGCATTACAATGCCACCCAGGGCCTGCTGGTGAGGGCCACCTCAGCATCAGTTGAGATGGTAGCTGTGAGCCTTGCTGTCCCAGGTTGCAACAGCCAGCTGTGCCTAGACATTGTTGTAATGGACAAGGACAGTGCAAAGGTCCGGATGATTGATGTGATCATCCAATTTGAGAACTGGTGACAGACTCACCAAAGCCCAGGAGCAAAAGCTGTCCAAATACAGGCCATTGGATGATACCCTTAGGGAGAAGGGGTATAATGTGATAGTGCAGGTACTGATCATTGGGGCACTTGGAGTGGGGGACCCAAGCACCAAGAGTGTCCTGCAAGCTTGATGTAGTTACCATATATGCATTGGAACTTCTTAACTCACTATGCCCTGGGCTAACATAGACTGCATGACAAATTGCATGTCCTAGATTGGGTGAATGCATACCCCTTATCCCATATATATCTTATCATGCCTTTCCTTAGCCAACCCCTGGCCTGCACCTATAGCTTTGCCATCTCTCAGGCCTCATCTTTTCATCCTCCTAGATCTATTAGGTATTTCCATTCTTCTTTTTTCCATAAATCCATCGCCTACTTCTTGTCTAGTTCTCACATCCTGTCAGAAATATTACCCCAGTTTATTGAGGCCCAAATGTAAGGGATCTTCGACTGAGAATTCCAACTGTTGCAGGGTTTTAAGTTTCTTGCCTTCCACAGTGCTACATGAAAACTCACTACAGCTTTTCATACTCTTTCTCCATTTTTCCTCTGGGCCCCAACACACACTCTGCACAGAACCGTTTCTAGCTTGAATCAACTCTAAGCACCCGGGCACCGTAGGAATTTCTCTGCCTTCCCCCAGACCATTCTGGTCAACTGACACTCCTGTATCACATGCCATAGGCTTTCTTCCCCATGACATATTTGTTGGCATTTAGCTGTTCTACACAGACCCCAACAGTAATGGAGTGCTTATTGGTACAGCCCGATGTGCCAGCAGCCACCCGAAGTTCTGGTGCTTTTTCCGCAAGCCCCTTCCAAATTGTCTGTGCTTCTTCCCTCATGAACCTCCCGACTGGGGTTAAAGTCTTCTTTTCCCTGACTCAGGCTTTGATTTTTTTATGGTGCATCAATTATGTTGTAGCTACTGTCTGCATCCTGTACAGATTCACAAATTTTACAGTCTTTTCATACATTGGTGGCATTGTCCAGGCCCAGGGCCATGAGAGTGACCTTTTACATACATTATATTTATACAATAATGTCCCAAGGGACTAACCCATTCGGTGCCCTCTTTTATCCCTTCTGTGCAGCACAGGCTGACATACTTCACATAAAGAAACCAAAAGACATCTGGGAAATAGGGTTGTGCGAAACACCACTGTTTCGTTTTGACTTCTGTTTCGCTGTTTCAATGGGACAGTTTTTCGTTCCGTTTCCTTTCGTCAAAACTGTTTCGCTGTTTCAACGCTGTGTTGTCGTTTTGCCCACAGGCTACAATGGGAAGCACTAAACTGCCGATAACTTTCTCGGTTCTTGCCTGATTTGGATGAAACTTGCATTGATGGTAGCAACTCCTGAGGCTGTGAAACCTGCCAGCTTTCAAGGAGATAGGTGCAGGGGTTTCTGGGAAACTGCACCTCAGGCTGCTGACAAGTAAACCTAGTGACATGGGTGACAGAAAGTAGGCCAGTTTAAACAATGCTGCCTTTTATGCTGTTTTTCTATCTCTCCCCCAGAGCACTGGGATTGGAAGGGACCTCAGGGAAGGATGACAGTCACTGGCCAGCTACAGTCAATAATGAGAGCACTCCTTCCCCCCCTTCCCCTTTCCTCTCCTTAGTTTCTCCTTCCCTGCAGGCGAGCCCAGCTTGAGCTTCGAAACTCAAAATGTTTCAGAACTTTCAAAACATTGCAACTGGCCTCGTTTCGAGGCAGTTTCAAAGCTCTTCATTTCATTTCGATTTTGCTGTTTTGAACTCAAAAGGGGTTGAAACAGTGTTGAAATGAAACAGTCGGCAAAATTTTGCACAGCCCTGTTGGGAAGCCCCATCTTCCCTTCAGTTTCTCCTTGTATAACATTGTTCTCCCAATCCTTTCCTTTTTGACTTTCTAAAAGAACACCATCAGTTCTCATTGAATCCTCCCTGTGGGGGTCCATGATGGAGAGAACACCACACCTACATACAGTATGATTGGGAGTACCACTGCCATAATTACATTTTCCTGTCCTGCCATCAACAGCTTGTGGTTGCATCAGCTACCCAGTTCTTGTTTCACCTTCCCTATCACCTTCTCCCAGGCTACTTCGCTTGTCAGTTGCATGTCCATCTCCACTCCCAATATCTTGATTTGGTCCACTGTGACCTGTAATGTCAGTTTTCACGTTCCTTCCACTCCACCAGGCACTTACTTTTTGTACATTTAGTTTTGCCCCCAGTGCTTTTTTTGTATTTATTTGTATGTCTTATCACCCATTCTAGGAACATGCTGTTTCTTGCTAAGATTCTGACATTGTCCATATACAACATGTATTTTCCTTGTGTGCCCTTTCCTCCGAGGATTGGCACACCCTTGATCATGTAATCTGTTCTGATCCCCTGTGCCAATGGCTCAATGATGAAGATGAATAGGAATGGTGACAGGGGGCACCACTGTCTCATCCCTGATCCGTCCTTGACTTCCTCCGTTAGATGACCATTCACTTCTACCCTGCACTGTGCTTCTTTGTATAAAATCTCAGTTCAACTTAGAGACTTTGGTGGGACCTCCATCTTGTTCAGAGCACCAAACAGGAACTCATGCTCCACCCCATCATACACTTTTTCTAAATCAAGATTCAGGAGTGCCACATGCAATCCTTGTTCTTGACCATACAAAATCACATCCCTTATTAATAGCTGTGATATAGTTACTACTCTATCAGGGACTGTGTAAACCTGGTCACTCTCGACCACTTTTCCCATGATCGTTTTGATTGGCCTCCAGTTCTCTAATTTTTCCCTCTCCCCTGTCTTGCACAGTAACATTATTATTTCTGCTTTTATACCTGCCCCCAGCTGCTCCTTCTCCAGGCACTCCTGGAACATCATTAACAGGTCCAGACATAGTATGTCCCAAAAGGTCTCTGTAGAAAGTTTTAACATATTTGTTATTTTCTATCTTTATTTGCCCATTTTCTGTTATTCTTAGGCTTAAAATAAGACTTCGTGCTGTTGAGATGTTATGTGGGTTCTGATACTTGCAGGTTTTTAATAAATTAAATTTATTATACTGTATCTAGTTATTTTTTCCCCAGATCTGTTTACACCTGTACAAGCATTTAGTTTATCTTTTGATATTTTTCCCTATTTTTTCACCAAAACATGGCTGGCTTCCTTTTATCTCATGTCTTAAATGGGTAAATATGAGTGCTCATGAAAGATGAGGTACATAACAAACTTGTCTCTAGTTGTGTAATCAAATATATGTGTGGCTGCCTTTAAATAGAATGTGCTGATTCTCTGATCTCTGAGATTTCCTTTAATAGGATGGTTGTAACTTGTCTTCTGCTACACTGAAATACACATTAGGCATATTTTCAGCAATAAGACCACTGTACAGAAGTATTCACACCTAGTTCTGTAGAAAAGGTGGAGAATGACAGCAGTGGAGTCCTGTAGGCAAAATAAAACCTCTGTATAGGTGTTTCTCAGGTGATTATTTTAAGCAGACTACAACGTGTCAGCTGATCTAGGGTCTACTTATACTGTCCTCCACACAGCACAAACCTGGTGGAATGTCAAACCGGTTTAAGTCTGAAGTATTTGCCTGGGGTAAGCAAACCTGTTAATAGGAATAAACTGGATTATGTAAGTAAACTCACCTGAGTGTAACAGATCTCTTTCCTTCTGTCCACCCCCGAATTGCCCACTAGTGTTCCCACTTGTTGATTGCATTCAAACACCTCTGTTCTATGTTCTATTCACCTAGCCTTAAATATAACAATATTTTATTCTGTTTAAAATTAATTTTGTTTTTATTGTAAGTACCTTGCAGCCTTTTTGGGGGAGGGCAGCATAAAAATCAATCAATCAATCAATCAATCAATCAATCAATCAATCAATCACAGGCATATATAAGATCACATCCCTCTGAGTTGTGCAGAGGCCTTTATTTAGTTCAACGTCCACTCTGGTGCTTCTACTTTAGTTCAGTTTAGGGAGACCTGTGTTTTTGGAAATGGCTATGCAGGGTTCTCTTTCTGGTGTTGTATACATACAACTTAGCTGGAAGTGACATCTCTAAGCATGAATGCGGCCATATAATTTTTATGATGCATCTTTTTGCAGGTCCCAAAGCTACTCTCTTTCTCATTTCATGTGAATTTGTGCCTACACTCAGGTGGTAGTAAAGCTCTCACTTTGTTAGTATTTTGCCCATTCAGTTTTCTTTTCCAACATGCAAATATAAACATCAGCTGATAAGATTAAACATAATGTTCATCACTTGCATGTTGGGGGCGTTTTTAATACGTTTGAAGTCAATGGACACACTGCTGCTGCTTTCAGTAGGGGGTGAGATTGAGCCCTCAGGTACTTAAAAAACAAAGAACTATTGCAAAGCATCTTCAAAGTATTTCCTAAAGTACTGAAATGTTATAATTTTGTGAAAAAACTTTTAATCTCTTTTTCATTTTGTTTCATAATCTTTCCTTCCACACCAGTTGGTAGAAAAAATAGCAGCATGCAGCCACAGCAGGTCTTTCCAGATTTATAGGTATATGCATACACATGCATGTGTGCATACACACACATTTATGTATGGTGGTTATCTATATTATTGTTCTTTTGTTGATGGAGCCTGCTTGTTCTCAGCTTTCCCCTGCTGTATTGTATCATGTCTAAGATGAGGTTCCCAAATTGATATAACAGAATTGAAATAACACCTCTTGCAACCCAAGGTTACACCTGGTTCTAATGCAGCTATGTAATGGGATAAAAGGCATACAGGTGTGTCAGAGCTCCCTCACCTTTGCTGGACAGGAAGCCACTGTCCACTGGCATATTCCAGCTCAGGAGGTCAATGAAAGAGGGGGTAGGTGGAGGACTGGTTCTACTCACTCAGTGTGATACCCTGCGCTGACCTGTCTGTGATCCCCATGCTTGGAGTGAAGCATATTGAATATGAGAACAGGAAGGGTTACAAAACTGTTGGGACCCAAGGAGTTGTTGTCAGGTGCTAATGAGGACATTGCCACTGAATATCTGAAGGGCTCGGTGCACTTCCATTTGAAGTCAGTAGGAACCTTTTCATTAACTTTAACAACAGTTGGCTCAGATCCATCATGAAGATGTGGTGCAGTCTACACAGTACTTTTTGGTATGTTCTCAGCAGGCATAAATACAACTCCATTATAACATGTGGTAAAGTTTTCCCACTTTTTGGAGGCACTAAACTGACTAGATTGCATTCATGGCACAAGCAAGGAGAAGGGCATCTATCCCACCAAAAATATGGTACAGTGCCATTCAGGTGAAGTCCCACAGATCATCAAATATCCTAGTGTAGAATTATAACGAGTACTCGGTGTTTTGAAGTGCAAACTGGTTTGCAGTGACTTCCTTCTGAAGACGAGCCCAAAAGCTACAGGAATGTCAGAAGGATACTTTTTATATTTCAGAATGAAAGCTGGGTGCCTGTAAATATAAAGGAAACAGGCATCAACTCTTTGGTTAACCAGGAGTACCAAAAGAGTCCTCCTATATGCAACAAACTCCATTAAAGTAAGAAGAGGAAACAACAGGGCAAAAAACTTAAAGATGTTGACTTTTTTTTCTTGTCACGGGAAGTATAGTTGACAAATGACTCACAGTACTAATGATCAGCCAAATGGCCGTTGGGTTGAGAAAGAGTTTCCATTTCCTCTCTTCACTCTAAACTCATTGTGGTATCCCTGTCATGGTTTTAGAAGGATTCCATTGTCCTTAAGTTCTGAGTCCTTAGGAAAAGAATGTGAACCTCAGGATGCATTTTAACATCCCAACGCTGAGAAAGTGTAATAGCTTTATTATTACATTGCAACAACCTAATGGAATGGTTTGGTGGACCAGATCAGACTAAAGGTTCATGATGTCCTGGACTATAGACCTTCTAGTACCTAATGAAGAGGAGGATGGCCACTTATCCACAATGTGACTAGCCAGCTATCTGACCTGAGAGGGGACATTTTCTTCCTATTCATTCATTTACATAATGAATATCAAGGTCTGATTTCTGGCTTCTTATTGTTGTCCTTAGAACAACAATATGGTTGGAAAATTAGGGAAAAAATCATAACATTTTTCTTTCTCTATCCAACCCTTGACATTCAAAATGAACTAAAAATGTCATTGAAACTCTGAGCTTTGAAAAAAATTTCAACTAGCTCAGTTCTCTGGGCCTAGTTACAAATGTTCTCAATGGTAATAAAAAACAACCCATCCTTTTAGAAATCCCATTCCATTATGTATCACAATGACCTCCTGTGGGTATGCATGCCACAAGTAGACTTTGCTATTTAATCACTTTAAAAGCATTTCCTTTACTTCTCTTAGATTTTACTACTTTCATCTAGAGTCTTTTCCACACTAGGTAAAAAGAAGCATCTGATTATTCCTCCTGGTGACCTTTATTATTTTTCCTACCTGACTTAAACCCTTTTATATGGTTCTTCTTTAAATAAACCCAGTCTGTGTAATCTCTCATCAGATGTCACTCACCACTTACAGCTCAGGCATCCAGTATAGTTCTCATGACTCAGGTCTCCTTGTCCCCCTTCCAGAAAGCTTTCATAGGAGGATGGTGACTGAAGGAGGTGGGGGATGGAACTTTTACATGGAGTTGAATAATAAAATTTAAGGCCAATACTGCCTGACTTCCTGAATAACATGAGCCATAGGATTTCCTCCAGAAATTCCTGCACTGAGCCCAGATTTATCTCCATTCAGCTGACATCCTTGTGCAAGGGAACTACTGTAGTAGATTATACTGATCAAAGGCCAAATGAACCATCTCTTGTATTGCTCTGTCGGGTGGAATCAACCTATTTTGCCATTTGTAACAGAAGAGCTTTACATCAAGCACTGTATGCATTTGAATAAATGGAAGGTTTTTGACCTCCTAAAGGTCATGTGAAATCATTCAAAACTTGGAATCAGTGTGAGGCATTGCAGGAAAGAGGTTATATACACTGTGTGTTAAGCCAAAGAAGAGAATGTGGCTGATTGATGATCACTGAGATGACCTTAGTATGTCAGGAACCCTGAAGCCATGGAAATGACTATGGGAAACCAAACACTTGTTTCTTTATTTAGCCTTTTTAAAGTATTAGTTGTGCATAGTCTGTTTAGCAAACTAACCTGATTATAATGAGTAGGTGCCAGTTAGTCAGCTGTGGTGAGTATGAGTAAAAAAGACTGAAGAAAGCAGGTGAGATTATTTTGAAGAGTTAATTTAATAATACTTTGTTTACAAAATACATTGTTTTTGAGGATGCAAAGGTACTTTCACAGGCATTAATAAGCTGCATATTTATGATAGATTTCTTCTTGTTCTTGTCCAGAAAGAACTGGGGGCCAAATTCTATTCCACGTATTACAGACAAGGTTCTTTGGGTGAATCTGATATCTTTTATTAGACCAATTTAAATAGTTGGAAAACAATTATTAGGCAAGCTTTCGGGTTCAAAAACCCTTTGTCAGGCTAAGGAAGTTTCAGCAGTTGGTGTGTGCTCTTCCTGGATGGAATGAAAAGTAAAGAAGCCAGAGGCTCGGCTGGTCTGCATACCAGAGCAGTATGGAATAGAATCATATTTGGGTGCCTAAGTCCACTTATGTGGCTAATGGGGGGAGTAGATTCTGGCCTTCAGTATCTAAACTTTATATATACACAGTAACTGAGGGTGCATCTACATATTCATTAATGCACTGTATTTATGGTGCATTAAGCTTAGTACTTGGTTAACCTAGTACTCAGTCAATGCACAGTAACTTGCACTACTGCGCAGTAGCACTGGTTCATGGCAATATTCATAGACATTATAGACATTAGAGCTGGATGGGACTTACTGTGCAGTAGCCTAATACTATGGCACAGTAGTATATTAGCATGGTTTTTGCCCAGTGCACTATTGTGCAGTGTTATTAAGCTACTGCACAGTTAGCATCTCATGTAGACACAAACTCAATGCACAAATTTAGGTCTGCAGTTGCAAGCATAGTTGTGCAATCACAGATTAGGCGCTTTTTTTTCCCAAAGTTTGTACGACTAAATTCAGGACATCTCTTTTGAAAGATAATCCCTTCAGCACCTTCTTAACTGAAACTACTATACTAGGAAAATACTGATTACTACTGACAAGAGAGAATTGTTACTCTGGCACTACTGTAGCACTTGATAGACCAGATCCTCAGCTGGTGTAAACTGTAAATTTCCTGCATATATGTGTTAAAAAATTAATGTAAGCAAACCAAGAAGAGTCTGTCTGAGCTCCAGAGAATGCATTAATTTCCTTGGTTCCCCAACTGAGACCACCTGGTTTCCCATAATAATTGCACAAGGGGCAATTATTCTCCTGAAAAGCCATTTGGACTGAGGTCCTTGGCTCGAGTGTCAACCTAGTCACATAAAAATGGAAATTAGCTATTCGCACTTAATCTTCAATTTGGAAAAGGAAAATGCTGGCAAGCCACCAGCCAGCCAAGCAAGACGGTGCATTCCTCAGAACAAAAGAAAGACTTTCTACTGGTCAATATCAAAGGAATCTGGGGGAAGACTGATACAAGAGCTGTAGCCAATTCTTAGAGCCAAAGTCTACTGTCTACTTCACTGGCATAAACGTAAAACAATTTCATTGCCCTTTGTACAGTTGCTCTAGATTTATATTAGAGTACAAAATTTGAACAAAATTTGACCTGTTTCCAAGTTCTGAATGTTTCTTTTCATTAGCCTTTGTAGATTCATAGTGAGCTGATAGAGAAATCCCCCCCCTTTCTTTTTGGCCTTGCAGACTGTTTATTAATTGATAGGATTCTAAACAATACTTGCAAAATGTATAAGAAATTATCCCTCTGATCAGCCTCTGGGTACATAGAAATAACCTGATAAGACTGGTGTTTGTTTTAGCTGAGCAAAATTAAGAAACCTTAAAATCAATTAGCAAAGCCTACTTGCTGCAGTATAGCAGGTGAAAAAAACCCGAGCTGAACTCAGTCAAATTAGGCTGACAAAATTCATTCTATAAGGCTAGAAGGAAAATCTTTATAGGCCTAACAAGTGGCAAGGGTTTAAGATAAGAGTCTTCCTGCACAGAAGTAATGACATGAAATTCATTCCTGGCTTCTCACCTGTTTAGCATCTTGACATGGGATTGCACCCTTCCCCCCACCAAAAAAATAAAATAGAAGGAGTATCTGAGCAATCTCACTGAGTACTCCGAGTGAAACCTTTGAGCACTTCTACATGTGCTGCAGGGGTGGGAGCGGGGGGAGGTGACACTTTGATTAGAGTGGCTCTGAGAGTTGCTCTAATTAAAGCGCTGCAGCATCTCGTGCATCAGTGTCCCTGTGCTTCAAAATGGTGGCAGGGGCACTTGAACTAAAGTTTGTTCAATGAGGTTTAATTCAAGCACCCCCACTGCCATTTTGAAGCACAGGGACACTGATACATAAGATGCAGGCGGCTGCTGGAGCAAGGTAATTACCATGGTCCAGCAGACTCGATTAATGTTTAACACCAATTAATGTTTAAAATGCAAGGTTCTCCACCTTAGGAGGAAAAACCTGCAGCATCCTTATAGGCTCGGCAGTGCTACACTGGCTAGCACTATGG
>NW_017728950.1:26472856-26499467 GCF_001723895.1 Crocodylus porosus
GATGTGCTATAATTACAGCGTGTCGGAGCAGCCTCTGTACTCATATACAGGCACCCTTTGACTGCCCCAACTGGAGATCATCACTTCAGTTGATGGAGGGAGACCTTCATCTCTATAATGCTACTGCACAAGTATTTAACTAGCAGAAGCAGCCAAAGGGTGCACTGTCATCATTCGGTGAGGATATGTAATGTTATTCATTCAGTAAATCCTGCCTTAGTTCTTTCCATCACAATGCCACAGCAATAGCAAACCCCAGACTGGCTCAAACCACTGTGCAAGAGGAGACTTGTTTTAAACCTTGGCTGAAGGAAGTATACCTATGAGTCAGGCAAAATTAACTCTCCTTCCCACCACAATATCTGAGAAGAAGCTGTTGATGGCTTCTTACTAAAACCAGCACTTGTGGCATTTTTATTCAAAGAAAAAGATAAATAATTTTACCCCTAGGAACCCGTTGAAAACATAACAGTGTAACCACTGTTATGGCAACTGTTCTGGAAATAACGTGAGATTTGGATTCTGGGTCAGATTCTGAATACCTTTTCCAATTTTTGTTGCTTTTTCACTCTCAACTTCACCGGCAGTTATGGGGACAGGATGCAGGACTTTTCTGTTAAGGTGCTGAGAAGTCAAGGGGTGATGTTTTATTATGACATGGAATTCTATTATTCTAGAAAATCCTTATCCCTTTTATGCCCCCAAAAACCAGATAGGAAGATATTTCCCAAAGACAGAACAAATTACTTATGCTTTGACTGTGTGGACAATTCATGAGGCTTGGTTTCTTAATACATGCAAGAGAGGAGGTTGCCTATAAACTTAACAGGATATCTCACTGAAAGATATTTTGTTATGAGCTTGATTTATTTGCACTGGGAATTCATAATCCAATATAATTATCAGTTGCCTTCTCTTAACTTGGATGCATTCTGTATTTTCCCCTCACTCCATCTGTTTCTGAGCTGTCCAGTTCCAATGCCTTCTTCCCTCCCAGCTCCACCCAAGTTTATGAGAACCTCAAATTTTGATCCAGATCTGAATTT
The DNA here is from genome assembly GCF_001723895.1 of Crocodylus porosus. Classification (NCBI taxonomy): domain Eukaryota; kingdom Metazoa; phylum Chordata; order Crocodylia; family Crocodylidae; genus Crocodylus; species Crocodylus porosus. The sequence continues at coordinate 26,473,903 of NW_017728950.1, forward strand.
CTCATCTCAAACCTATCTGTTTTACAGTTCACAGACTGATGTCTCTATCTACATCCCTGGTACAGTGTAGGCAATGGCACCACAAGCCTCTCCAACCTTCACTTGGACATTCATCCCTTACCCGGATGCTGGCCCAATCAGTTCTGGTGCTGTTCTCCAGACTTCAAGCAAAGGCACCAATTACTGCCAGTGGGGTGGGGGTGGGGGTGTTTGTATCATAGACGCCTATCCACAAAGAACTGGGGAACCACTTTGTTTTCATTGGTGTCAAATAAGCTGTAGCTACTGACTGACAGGCATTAAAGATCAGTAGAGTGTGGCTTCATTGAACCACCCCATGGTCACCCTGCAGTTTTACTGATATTACCCCTATTCCTTCCTTTCCCCATCTTACTGACTGGTTACATTATGTCTATACAAGGCCACTTGGTGGGAGTCTGCAGAGATGTGGAAATCCATGCAGAACAGAGGCTTCAGTTTGGGAACTCCTCTGTGCAGGGATCATGTCCTATCCTTTATTTGAGGTACAATTCTGAGCCCTATTGTAAAATAGTAATAAATTAACTTGATTTTTTTTCCAATTTCATTTTTCCCCTCATGAAATAAGGATCTCCAGAGCTTAATGATGGTTTAATCTTTGCAATTTTTGGCTTTGATTACAATTTTGTTGTTGTTCCGGCTTTGAAAATAAGTATCATTTGTAATAATTCTGTAGAACACCAAGACCTAAGAAACTCAAAAACTGCTTTTTAAAATAGTGTGTAAATAGGATGTCCCAAGCAAGCTTACATCACAGATAATAAATTTAATTATTTAAAAATAATACATCACAAAAATCACTTTAAAATCATTGTATAAGACTTGGAGCTATAAGGTCTGAAATTTGTGTTGAACTTTTGCCTGAATGGCACCCCATTGACTACAGTGGGAATTTCCCCAATGCAGAAATCCACCTCTACTGTGTTCATTGCAGAATCAAGGTCTGTGTAATTTGTAGCTTCTGGATAATTTGAAAGATGGGTTTCTGCTTGTGTGAAAGGCCATTCAGATGTTTGAGGAACATCCTTTGTGTTAATCGACAGGTACGGAAATCTAAAGGTTTCTTCACACCCGCATCACTGCAGGTTTCTTTCAACTAAGCCATTTTATTCTTGTTTCTCAGGGACAGGGAGAAGATGCTGCATCTTTTGTTTCAGGGCCTGAGGGTTAGAACTTCATCTCTTGCTGTCTTGAGTTTGCTACATCAAAGTAGGCACTAAGAAATTAAAACCGCCAGTATAACATAATAAAAAAGAACAAGCTATTTAAAAAAAAAAGAGTAAAAAGAAAAAAAATCAATATTTTGTCTTTAAGGTCCCCAATGAGAAGTAGTTGTGCAGAGAAGACAGAAGGAAAAATGTGAACAATAGGATTCTTCCACACTAATTGCAAGTACAGCAAGTATGCCAAGTGTGTGTCTGTGAGAGACAGGGGGCCAGAATTGCCCTGTAAACATGAGCGGAGCCTGTGAAATGGAAGGACAACATCTGAAAGACATTTTTAGCTCTCTCTGACTGGAAGAAAAATCAAGCAAAGAAGAAAGCCCATGTGGGTTCTTGGCTGGGACATTCGGTTGGGATTCAGAAGAGCTGGGTTTTACTTCTGTCCCTGCCGTTGGCCAACCAAGTGGACTTGTGCAATTTACATCACATGCCTATTTCCCCATCTGAAACTGTAAGATCATCAGCACAACTGCCATGATTGTATAGCACCCATAGGTGCTGACCTTTATTTTTGCTGTGGGTTCAAGGGGCCTAAGATGATGGACATGTAGAAAATGTTGTGCATTTTAGGTAACAGCCCTCTTGAGTGGGGCCAGGGCCCTTGTGCCTCCACATACTCAGTGCTTCTGATAGCAGCTAACACAGCAGGTCCCTGATTTTGCTCTTTCCTGTGGACTGTGGACCAGATCCGGCTCCCAAGACTCTTAGTTCCATAACCAGTAGATCCCTCCTTGTTCCTGGAAGGCATCCAACCCTGCACTCTGAATTCCTAAACAACTGGTCACCTGAGTAGAAGGAGCTGACCAGAGAACTTGTCTGCTTGATCACAGATAACTGGGCCCTTCCTTTTGCTAATTCTCGTTTTCCTGGGAAAACTTATTGGAGGTGAGCAGCAGCAAGCAGAGAGCAAAGGAAACTGCAGGAAATCTTCCTCTGCAGCACAGGGGCTCTGGGGAAAGTACAGGGTCTCCCAGCCAGGCTCAGTGGCTGTCATTAGCATGCTGGCTAGGAGGGCTGGCAGCACAGTGAGGCTGGCTGCTGTACTTCAGATTGGGTTGCGTGGGAAGATGGTCCACAAAGCAGCCCCTACCAGCTCCCTCCACTTCAGATTACCCCCTCCCCCTCCTCACCCCAGCAGGATTTTTTTTTTCTCTTTTTCAGTAGTCATTCTTGGGCTCTGAACATGCCTGTGGCTGCTGGAACAACAACAAAATTAGTAAGGGGAGGGGATGCCACTGGGCTCCCAGCCAATGAGCAACATGGGGGGAAGCGTAAAAAAATGGTGCCCGCCAGAGCAAAAAACACCTGAAATCAGCGGCCACCAGCATGATGGCTGCCTGAAAATAATCAGTGACCAATGCGATTTAAGTAGATGCCTACCTATAGTGTAGCCTATTGGACCTTTTAAAGATGAGGATCCTGCTAATACTCTATGGATAGAAGAACTTGGAATTTGTCAGTGAGGTCACCAGTGAAATTAAAATTCTTTAAAAATATTTTTAGGTTTGAGGCTCAACTGATGGAAGTGATAGGGTCTCCATCACATGAGGCCACCAATAATGTACCAAGAATAGATGTTCAATGTGATGCTCCTGACAGCAGCCCCAGCATGTTAATATTAATAACATGGCTTAATAGCTTTAAAAAAAATTTGAGAAGTGAATGCTTGCATTTTGGATAGTGTCTAGAATGCTCTCGGGTTTATTGGTTCTATCTGTGAAATCTACCACTAGAACTGGATCCTCCAGAAATTTGACAGCTGAATCAGGGCAGCAGGAGGGTGCATCTGTCAGCCCGGGATATACACCCTGGAGTTCCTTCTTGGTGGCAGGTCTCTACAACCATTTTTTCCAAAACTGAGCAGCACTTACTTGGTGGTGGTGATAGAAAAGGGGCAACCCTGGGGTAAAGTCCCTGGTCCTAGTACCACTGCTATATTTTACCAAACGATTGTATAATGGCTAAGGTCAGGCACTTTCGTGTACTCTCTTTCTGGCCCAGTGAACTTGAATTCTTTGCTGCACAGTGGCACAACTTTTACAGAAGTAGTAAGGTGTGCCTGTTCCTGGACAAGCCTATAGCTTGATGCTTAGGGCACTCTCATAGGAGATGTGGGTTTGAATCTCTTCCAACTGAGGAGGGAACTGAACCTAACTCACCCATTTCCTGAGTTAATGCTCTATGTAGTTACATGAAAGGTGGGCATTGCTACCACTTCCTCAGGCTGTCTCTTCAAAGAAAGTAGAGACAACTGCAATTTATATGGAGACTGATCTTGTGTGTTAGGCTTTTTCCAAATATCCATAGAGATCAAGGACTTCGGCAGAAGAATGCTTCATTTCTGGATCTTGATCAGGTTTAAGTGAAGGATAGGAGCTAACGTGCTCATATGGGGGAAGTTCTAGATAAGCACAGAAACAGAACTCTAAATATCTAGGGAATTTTAATGCCTAGCAAGGAAGCTCATAGTGAATTTAGGCACCTCTGGGTAAATCGGCAGCTGAGCTTCTGCAGTTTTGGACTTAGACATTTCAATTCTAAATTTTGGCTTAAGTACGTAAGTCTTTTTTGGGTTTTTTTTGGATTTGGCCTTCTGTTTTATTGAAATCGTGAAGTCAAGAATGATTATTTTACCAGTCATAGAAAACAAGACTGCACTGTCAAGACTATTCTAGTTGAGCATAATGACTGTGTATCAGTCAAAGGCTAAAACTCCTTTTAACTTGAGCAGGTAGGAGCATATGCCACTGTATGGAAAGAACAGGTTAAAGAATATTTAGATAAGATAGATGTATTCAAGTCAGCAAGGTCTGATGAATTTCACCCTGGAGTACTTAAAAGAACTAGCTGAAGCAATCTCTGAACCATTAGCAATTATCTTTGAGAACTCATAGAGGACGGGTGAGGTCCCAGAGGACTAGAGAAGGGCAAACATAGTACCTATCTTTGAAAAGGGGAAAAAGGAGGACCCAGGGAATTACAGACTAGTCAGCCTAACTTTGATACCAGGAAAGATAGTGGAACAAATTATTAAACAATCAATTTGTAAACACCTAGAGGAAAATAAGGTGATAAGAAACAGCTATAGCATGGGTTTGTCAAGAACAACTCATGTCAGACTGATCTAATTTCCTTCTTTGACAGGGTAACTGGCCTGGTGGATAACAGAGAAGCAGAAGATGTGATATAGCTTGATTTTAGTAAGGCTTTTGATACAGTCCCACATGACAGTCTCATAAACTTGGGATATGGAGGCTAGATGAAGTTTCTATAAGGTAGGTGTACAACTGGTTGAAAAACCAGTACTCAAAGAGCAGTTTTCTGATTTGTTGTCATACTGGGAAGACATGTCCATTGGAGTCCAATGGGGGTCTGTACTTGGTCCAGTTCTGTCATATATTTTCAGTAACAATTTGATACAAAGCTAGGAGGGGTTAGAGTTGCTTTAAATGAAAGAATTAGAGTTGAAAATTATCTTGAGATGGCTTGAAATCAATATGGTGAAATTCTATAAAAAAACAAAAGTAGGGTACCACATTTTAGGAAGGAAAAATCACATGCATAAAGTGAAAATGGGAAGTAACTAGCTAGGTAGTTGTACTGCAGGAAAGAATTTGAGGGTTATAGTGGACCACAAAGGTAGGAAGAGACAACAATACGATGCTGTTTCCCAAAAAGCAAATGTCATTGTGGGATGTACTATCAGGAGTGTTGAATATAAGTGTGGTAATTACTGGATTCTACTCATCATTAGGAAGGCATCAACTGGAGTTCTGTTTTGGACAAAAAGAAAGATGAGGGGTGCGATGGCAAGGTGGGACAAATATGTGAAAAAGTTATAAAGTCAATCTCAGCATGTGGGGCTAGGCAGGAGTGACATGGGGCCCCAGGGCCTGATCCTGGCATGTGGGTGTAGTACAGGACTGATCCCAGGACAAGGCTGGGTGTGGGCAGCATGGAGCCCCAGTCCAGTTGGACAGCCCTGGTCTAGATGGAGTGGATAACCTATTGAGATTCTTTTCAGAATTATGTTTCTAGTATAACTTACACCTATGAATCAACAGATGGTAGGACAGTGTCATAGAAAAGTAGGGCTGGAAGGGACATCAAGAGATTATATAATTCTGCCTACTACACAAAGGAGATCATCCTTAACTAAACCATCCCAGTTAAGTGCCTGTCTAATTTGCCTTTTAAAATGTTCAAGGATAGAGATTCTACCACCTCTCTTGGTATCCTGGTTCCAATGCTTAACCACCCTCACAGTGAGCAAGTTTTTCCTAATATCAAACCTAAATTTCCTTTGTTGCAGTTTGAGGCTATTGCTCCTAGTCCTGTCCCCTGCAGCCACAAAGAACAATATATCTTCATTCTTTTTATAGTTACCCTTTAGGTATTTGAAGACTCTAATCAAGTTCTACCTCAGCTTTCTCTTGTCTAGACTAAAGAACCCTTGTTTTTTCAGCGTTTCCTTGTAAAACATGTTTTCCAGGCCTCTAATAATATTTGTTGCTCTCTGCTGGACTCTTTCTAATCTGTCCACATCTTTCTTGAAGTGTGGGGCCTAAAACTGGACACAGTATTCAACGTGAGGTCTTACCAGTGCCAAATAGAGTTCAAGCAGCACTTCTATTCATTTGTAAGTGTCACTCCTGTTGATATAACCCAGTATGCAATTAGCTTTTTTGCAGTAAGAATACACTTTTGGATCATATTCCGTTTGGGTAAGGATGGACATTCAAAAAGCCTGAGCCTGAATTGATTCAATTTTTGCAGGTTAGTCTAACTTGGCTAAGCTAAATCATTTTGTAACCCTACAGACATCCCCTCTGGACTGAAAAAATGTTAGCTTAGGCTAGCAGCCAGGGGGCACTAGAGCAGCCCTCCTTTGCCTTCTACAGGGCTGAGGTGAGGGGGACGTAGCCAGGCCCTGCCAGGACCCTGTGATTAGGGAGGCCCCCCCCACCCCACTTGATAACAGAACATTTATCAGCTCTGTTATCAGCATTTAGCCCCCCATCAGAAAACAAAGCCTCACTCATTTCAAGCTGGAAGGACAGACAAGGAGGAAGGGGAGATATATGATTGTTTAAAGATCCAGTATGAAACTGAAGATGGGTCTCCAAAATTTTTGGGTGAGGGTCAGAGGGGAGAGCAACAAGGGTAATATTGTGGTTGATGCATACTGTAGACCACCAGACCAGGAAGATGAAGTGGATAGGGCTTTCTTCAAACAGTTATTGGAAGTTTCCCAATTACAAGCCCTGGTTCTCATAGGGGACTCTGATCACCCTGATATCTGGTGGCAGGTCAATAGAGCATTGCACAGGTAATCTAGGTAGTTTTTGGATAGTGTTGTGCTTCCTGGTCCAAGTGTTGGAGAAGCCAGCTAGATGGCATGCTCTTCTTGAGTTGCTGCTCACAAACAGGGAAGAATTGGTGTGGAACTTAGAAGTGGATGGTAACTTGGGCAGTAGTGACCATTAAGTTCAGGATTGTGAGGAAAGGAAGGACCCTGGACTTCAGAAAAGTAGATTTCTACTCACTCAGGGAACTGACGGGCAGGATCACTGGGGAGGCCAGGAGAGCTGTTTGTATTTTAAAGAAACCTTACTAAGGGCTTAGGAATGAACCATCCCAACATACAGGAAGAATAGCAAGTAAGGCAGAAGACCTGCTTTGCTTAGCAGGGAACTCTTCAGTGAGCTGAAACACAAAAAAGGAAGTTTACAAATGGAAAATTGGACAAACAACTAGGGAGGAGTATATGAGTATTACTCAGGCATTTATGGATGAATTCAGGAAAGCCAAAACACATTTGAAGTTACAGCTAGCTACCAAGGGACATGAAGGATAACAAGAAGGGTTTCTATAAGTATCTCAGCAACAAGAGGAAGAGCAGAGAAAGTGTGGGTTGCTTAACTGAACGGGGGAGGCAACCTACTGACAGATGATGCAGAAAAGGCTGAAGTACTCAATGCCTTTTCTACCTCAGTCTTCAAAGCTGAAGTCAGCTTCCAGACTACTGTATCTGGCAGCACAGTTTGGGAAGGAGGTGAGCAGCCAACAGTGGTGAAAAAGCAGGTTAGGGACTATTTAGAAAAGCTGGACATGTAAAGTCTTTGGGGCCAGACAAGATACATACAAGAGTGCTGAGGGAGTTGCTGTCCATATGATGTGATTGCAAAGCCACTGACCATTATTTTTCAAAACTCATGGTGATTGGGAGTGGTCCTGGACTATTGGAGACAGAAAAATATAGTGCCCATATTTACGAATGGCAAGGAGGAAGATCCAGGGGACTACAGAATGGTCAGCTTCACCTCTGTCTCTGGAGAAATCACAGAGCAGGTCCTCAAGGAATCCATTTCTCAGCCCTTGGAGAAGCAAGTGATCAGGAACAGTCACTATGAGTTCAGCAAGGGCAAATCACGCCTGACCAACCTGATTGCCTTTTATGATGAGATAACTTGTTTGGTGGATGAAGGAAGACCAAGGGACATGATATAATTTGACTTTAGCAAGGCTTATGGTACAGTCTTCAAAAGCATTTTCGCAAGAAAGCTAAAGAAGTACTGGTTGGATGAATGGACTATAAGGTGAACAGAAAGCTGGCTGGTCATTAGGCTAAGAGGCTAGCAATCAATGGCTCACTGTCTTGTTGGCAGCTGGTATCAAGTGTTGTGCCTCAGGTGTTGGTCCTGGTACCTTCATCAAAGTTGTTAGAGAATAGGTTTAGACTAGACATCCGAAGGCACTACTTCACAGTCAGGGCGGGTAGGATCTGAAACCAACTGCCAAGGGAAGTGGTGATGGCTTCTACCATGGGGGTCTTTAAGAGGAGGCTTGACATCTACCTGGCTGGTGTCATTTGAGCCCAGTTTTCCCTGCCCAGGGCAGGGGGTTGGATTAGAAGATCTACAAGGTCCCTTCTGACCCTACTTCTATGAATCTATGAAAGACCTGGAAGATGGGGTGGAGTGTACCCTCAGAAAGTTTTTGCAGATGACACCAAGCTGGGGTGCAGGGGGGTGGAGGAGGGGTGCAGGGGGGAGTAGTTGATACACTGAAGGGAAGGTCTAGGATTCAGAAAAACTTAGACAAATTCAAAGACTGGACCAAAATAAATTTCATGAGGTTCAATAAGGACAAGTGTGAAGTCCTGCCTTTAGGACAGAACAGTCCCATACACTGATACAGTCTGGAGACCGACTGGTGTTGCAGCAGCTCTGCAGAAAAGGACCTGGAAGTTACAGTGGAAAATAAGCTGAACCACGTGTCATTCTTGTGGAGAAAGCTAATGGCATACTGAGCTGCATTAATAGGAGTGTTGCCAGCAGATCAAGGGACGTTATTATTCCCATTTTTGGCAGTAGGCCACATCTGTAGTGCTGTGTGCAATTTCCCTCACTCCCTCCCCCTCACCCAGAAAGGTTGTGGACCAATTGGGAGAGTCCAACAGAAGGCAATGAAAATGGTTAGGGGGCTGGGGCACATGACATCTGAGGAGAGCCTGAAGGAACTGGGCTGATTAAATTTGGAGAAGAGAAGACTGAGGAGGATTCAACTACTTGAAAGGTGGTTACAAAGAAGATGGAGCTAGACTGTTTTCAGTGGTGGAAGATGACAGAAGAAGGAGTAATGGTCTCAAATTGAAGCAAGGAAAGTTTAGGTTAGATATTAGGAAAAACTTTCTCACTAGGAAGGTGGTAGTCCTGGAACAGGTTATTCAGAGTGGTTGTGAACTCTCCATCCTCGGAGGTTTTTAAGACCCAGCTGGACAAAGCTTTGGCTGGGATGATATAGTTAAGTATGGTCCTGCTCTGAGCAGAGGGTTGAACTAGATGACTTTCTGAGGTCCCTTCCAACCCTAATTTTCTGTGATTAACTGCCAACCTCAAGTCCTTTTCTTTGTAAATATCTGGTTAAATATTATGGTTCCATTTTTTTTTAAATATTCTTTTTTTATGGGTTGGCTCCTTTAACTGAGCAGAAAGAAGCAGCTAGGTCCTATAGCAGCCATTCTGAAAATTGTTGATGGAAGTTCCTTTCTTCCAGGTTTAGTTCTGCTGTTTTGTTTCCCCTTGGCTTTTCCCTTCTCCCTGGAAGAAGAATGAAACATGCTCTGAGAAGGAAATATGATCACTGTCTATGTTGCTGCAGAGATGGAAAAATATGGCAAGGTAAGTTTGCAGGAGTTTCACTGGCATGCATTTAAATTTGTGCAGTAATTAAAAGAGTCATCCTAAATGAGTATCATCACATGGTTTATACTTTAGCACAGTGTTTTCTGTACGGGCCATGTGTATTACAAAGGTCTGTTGGAGAGTATTCCTTGCTTGTATAGGGTTGTTCTTTTGCAAAGCCAGGAACCACCTGCTGGGTTGTATGTAGATTTAGAAAGAGGGAGGAAAACACCTTAAGTCACCTTTATGAATTATTTATAATACATTTGCAAATATATAAATAAAGTTACAGTTTTAGGGACTTGGGACCCTGGCTGCAAGACATTTGTGTTTATCTTAGTGTAAAACTCTGGTCTTTATAGAGACAAAAAATGGCCTTTTCCTAGTTTTGCAGTCCTGGGATATTGAGTCTTAAGTGATTACTCATGGAAAATACATCTTACCTTGAGCCTTAGAATGGCACAGCAAGGTGGGAAGAGGAAGCTGCAACTCTAGGGAGGAAGAGAGAAATAGTTTTCAGACAAATTGAGGACTCATTGACAGGTGGGTGCTTATATAATATCTAAATTGGTAGGAGTCTGGAAAGACTGAAAACTGTGGGTAGCCAGGGAAATTCACCTCAGTTAAGACTGGAGCACCAGGGTTTATGCACCTTAGAAGTTTCTCTTTATCCCTTTTTCAGGATTTCATGTTCTTATTTTCTTTAGTAGTGCTATGTAATAAAACAAAATATGGAATTAGGTAATAATCCCTATAAATAATTTTCTGGCATCTATATACAGCTATATTTATAGAATATATGGATTCCCTCTAGCTGTAAAGCAAAGTTTTAGTGTGGGATTTTCAGAAGTACAAACACTGGTTTCTCTCTGCTCCCATTTAGGTCATTAATAAAACTCACATTGACTTTGGTTGGTATCAGAGTTAGAATACTGCTGATTGGTTCTGAAAATCCTAACTTCCGCTTTCTAAAGAGTGGTGAATTTTCAGATTGTTTTGTGCAAGCTGTTGGTAGAGGGGAAAAGATCTGCCTGTCCTCTCATATGCAAAATATTTTATTAAAAAACCACAACATTCATATACACATGCAGACATACCCACAGACATACACACCCATACCCCTTTAGATTTGACTCGGTTAGCTTTTGACATATTTCAGGATGCATGTCTGTTTAGTAATCAATCCAGTACTGACTGAACTTTTCTAAGTGAAAACATTCTAAAATAATGAAAAGAATCTTGTTGGAATACAACCAAGAATGAATGTACGTTTTTTCTGGGGGAGAGTTATCCTTCTCTTCCTCCTCACCCAAGTGGAGGGATCTATTTGGAAGACATTTTCCCATATCTGAAACATACCTACAGTCTGTGCCACATTAAAAATATCTACCTTAGAAGTTGTGCCATCAAAATAATGCTAGTTCAATTTCTGGTGGCTTTCCACATATAAAAAAATGTAACCTTTCTCATAACAATTATCTTCAAGTAGTGGGATAGCTTTAGTTGAGTTGCAACTTCCCTTATCAGCTTATATATATTTGATGGAGATGATAATGTATGCTTCTAAAACCTTTTAAAAGGGTCCATTAGGTACTTGTCTTCACTGCAGAGTTAACTTGATTTGTAACTCAAGTCTCATCCCCCACACACAAACTTTTAACTCAAGTGTGGTGGTGCTTTTCACTCCAGTCATCTGCCTCATCAGGAGTATAGACTAAAGTGTGAATGAGCTCAGCTTATCATCTGTTAACAGAAAGCAAGGTTAACAGAACCACTCTGCAGTGTGGGTGCTGGCTGGCTTGTAGGGAAGAATTCATACCTCAGTACAAAGAACCAAGCAATATGCCCTCAAAGAAGGTAGTTCCACACATGAGGAAATGCAGAGCCAGCATAGACACAGCACAGCTACTGTTATTTCATAGTATGACTGCTGTCACTCAAGCTATGTTAACTTCAGAGAAGTAACTTGAGTACAGATGACCTGAGTTAACTCTGCAGTGAAGACTTGTCCCAGTGGTGTTTCTCTACAGAAATATATGACTTCAGTAATGTCCAGCATTACATCCTCAATTGTTATTAATTTAATTCATTCCGAATAAAGTAACATCCGGGTGACACCAAGCTACCAAATATGCCAATGGCCCAAGTCTCAACCTATGAAATATCACTTAGGATAGATGGTCTAGTAGTATATAACTCTTAACCAGGTCTCAGGAGACTTTGCTTCAATTCTTAGCTCAGATACAGACCTTCTATGTGACCTTGGAGAAGTCACATTACTTACCTTGTGTCTCAGTTCACCTCCTATGTTACAGGGGTGCTGTAAGAATAAAATTAATTGATTATGATGAGGAACTTACATACTATTATAATGAAGCCCAGATTTGCTCCTACTTTGCATTTTGCTCTAACAACTCTGCCTTGTCCTGGAGATTACACTGTACTGCACTGATTATTCGGGTCCTATGCCACATCTCCTTTAGGGTACATTCTGGAGCATGTGAGTGATGTGTCACTGTGGTCTGCTGAGGAACAGAGTATACATACCGAAGTTTTTAGCATTTTGTTGATGGTCTGTAGGGCTGGTAATGAAAATATGGGTGGTTGTTTGAATGGCCTGTTGCATGCTGAAGCCAACAATTCTGTCCAGCCAAATGTGTCACATTATCTTACTGATGATGCCCAGCTCCATGCTGGAAAGGTTCTGTTGCTGGTAATGCAAAAGACCAAGTACTTTCTATGGGACTGAAAGCAAGTAACTTTGCTGTGACTTATAGTACTTCTCCCCTCTAAGTGCCTCACTTAAGTCAAAGCCTTCCATTGACACGGAAGGATTTTACCACATTCCTCATTAATCATTCTCGGTTCATGCATTTAGGGTGTGCTAGACCTTCTCCCTTGCTTTTCTACGCCTTCTGCCTGTCAACCTTAACAAAGAAGCTAGGATGCATAATGGCACAGGCTCACTGATACTCTTTCTCCTGGTCTGTATGTAGACAGCTATCCATGTCAATCTTCCACTCTGTCTAGGTTACTGTGATCCTTCCACAGAAATACATGATTAATGGCATGTGTGTTTGAAAGTGTGTGTCTGTGTGCGTGCGTGTGTGTGTGTGTGAGAGAGAGAGACTGAGCAGTGTTTCTTTCAAAGAATAAAGTGGATCTCTGTGTGTTGCATTATCTATCACTCCAGCCCTTTCTCTCAGAATAACCATTCTTTTCTGTATGATTCTCATCTTATGAATGTTTTTATTGCTTTCCAAATCATGATTAATTAAAAGACTTCACAGTTGCCCCACGATACCACTTTCAAAGGCTAATCTTGGATTAACAAGAAATTAGAGCATATATATTGTAAGTTCTGTATTTTTCTCGTGTTAAATCTGATTGCTGCTTATCTCCCTATTTTGTATATCTCCCTTAAAGCATACAAAGGTGATCAAATCACTACATTACTGGAATTTTGACATTCACCATTTGCATGGAAATTCTGTTTAGTCTGGATTGTCTAAGAAACTCCGTCAATTAGATTTCATTGTCAGCCTTGGTAGCTGGATGGGGAATCAGGTAACTAGTGTAACAGTGCCAGAGAGAGCTAAACATCTTGTATTTTGGGGGATAGAATTTAATTGTTATATATCTTCATTAATAACTATGAAATGACTTAGATTCAATTTATGGACTGTGGAGAGGGAGAAAGTGTGGGAACTAGACTTTGTACAGAAGCTACAGCTATTTTTATCTCATTTAAGCTGATGCAAGATGCATCTTATATGTTTTTGGGACGGGGAATGTGTAGCTGGCTGTTTTGCTACGTAACTTTCAAGTGCCATCCTGAAATAGGTTTTTCATAGATTTCATAGACATTAGGGCTGGAAGGGACCTTTGAAGATTGAGTCCAGCCCCCTGCCCCAGGGACAAGAAGACAGCTGGGGTCATAGGATCCCAGCAGGAAAAACATCCAGGTTTCTCTTGAAGGTGTTCAAAGTAGGTGCTTGCACCACCTCTGGCGGCAGGCTGTTCCAGACCTTGGGGGCTCAGACAGTAAAGAAGTTCTTCCTTATGTCCAGCCTGGAATGGTCTTGCAGGAGTTTATACTGTTCGATCTTGTCATCCCTTGGAGCGCTCTGCTGAACAAACATTCCCCCAGATCCTGGTGAACACCCCTGATAAACTTATAGATGACCATCAGATCACCCCTGAGCCTGCACTTTTCCAGGCTGAGGAGTCCCATAGCTCTTAGCCTCTTGTCATACGGTCTGTTTTCCTGACCTCTGATCATGCGCGTGGCTCTTCTCTGGACTCTCTCAAGCTTCTCCACATCGTTTTTGAATTGTGGGGCCCAAAACTGAACACAGGCCTCATCAAGGCCAAGTACAACAGGAGAATGATGTCCTGGGAATTGCTTGAGAAGCATCTATGGATGCAAGCCAGGGTTTTGCTCACCTTACTAGCTGCAGCATCACATTGAAGGCTCATGTTCATCTTGTAGTCAATTCTGACCCCCAAGTTTCTCTCATCCATAGTGCTAGTCAGCATAGCGCTGCTGAGCCTATAGACATGCTGCAGGTTTTTCCTCCTAAGGTGGAGAACCTTGCATTTTTCGGTGTTAAACACCATCAGGTGATCACTTTTGTTAGGCCCCCAGCTCAAGGTAACTGTAGTGACCTTGATATCCATTTATGCCAGAGGAGAGTTTTGATTCATTGTTTTTAAAATTAATTTGATAATGGTAAAAGGTCAATACTTGAAGGCTCTGGAAACTATGCCTTGTCTCCTGGGCCTGTGGACTGTATGGACAGTGACAATGCAACTTCTCATCAATGTCCTACCAATTTTACTGAGTCTCTACTTCTAGTATCAAAACAATCTTTTTGGATTCCAGGCTGAGTCATTCTTTGTCTCTAGCCAAGATGCAAGTGAGCTATTAGTCTTGTGCGAATAAGGAAGTATTAGACTTGGCCGATTCGGAGGACTATGATTCGATTCAGAGATTTGGCTCACTATCCTGAATTGATTTGGCTGAACCTTCTGAAGCTGATTTAGATAGATTCAGTGATTCAGATTGGCCAGGGAGAGGCAGACACAGCTGGGCAGCTCCTCTGGCTGTGCCTGCCTCTCCTGGGTTGGGGGAGCCATGGAAGAAGCCCTCATGGCTGCCTTGCCTGGCCTCATCCCTCACCCAGCCCTAGCCTAGTCCTGGCACTTAAAAAAAAGCAAAAAAAAAAAAAAGCAAAAAAAGCCCTGTACTCATTGGATGCAGGAGCGGTGACTGGGGCCTCTGGAAGCTCGTGGCAGAGCCCCTCCCGCCCCCCCTCCACATGCAGCACAGGACACTGGGGGGCACGGGACACTGGGGATTCCCCCCCCACTAGGCACCTGTGTGGCAGCTGTCCCATCACTCGGGTGCAGTGCAGCTCAGCAGGCCACTGCACACTATCTGGGAGCTGGAGTAGCTGGGCTTCCCATGTAACATGCCCCCAGCTCCATCTGGGCAGCTTGTCCCAGCCCCAATCCCTCCCTCACCCCTTCCCTCCCCCCTCTCCCAGCCCCAACAGACTTACCACCTGGAGTAAGCTGTGTCAGCTGCCTGTTTAGTCTATGGCTGAATCTGTTCTGAATCTTTTTCTGAATTATTTCGGATGCTTTGAATTGATTTGGAGCTTTTACTTGGTTTCCCGATTTGATTTGGATTCGGAAATTGAGTCTCTGAATTTGGCCAAATCTTCTCCAAATCGAATCAGATACCGAAGTTTCGCACAGCCCTATGATCTGTCCATTGGTAAAGTGAATGTTTATTCTCTGGTGTAATAAGGCTGCTACAGTAGAACTGAGATAGCCACCTTATATCACATTGCAATACTCTGATGTCACATTTTTCCTTATAGCATGGGTCAGCTATTGCCTAATACCCCACAAGAAAAAAGGTTATACATACCAAAACTAATTATCAGCATTTTTCAGCTGCAGCTCCACAAGGACAGACCATAGTATGGACTTTCATGTATGTTCATGAGATGCAGTCAGTGTAAGTGTAAAGATCACACAGACAATTCTGTGTTTTTGAAAGAGTTAGAAAACAACAATTGAAAAACTTTGTATAAACCACACTGGAGGACAGTTGGCAGTACATACTTTGTATCTACAGAATGAGGGCATGAAGCTGTGTATGGTCACAAAAAGGGTTACGCTTCATCTGTAGATGTAAATAATGATTTTCAGTAGCAAATTCCTTGAATTGTTTGACCTCATTTATTGTTGGCTGTATAATAGCAACTGGACATTTGGTTCACATGTTTGAGAATCTTACCTAGTTATATAACAGTAATTCTTCTCCCTATTATTTGCAATATTACACATTTAGAGAGAGTGGGGAAGAGTTGCAGAAAGAAGATGTAGTCATTATACTGATCAGAAAACAGGGCAAAGTCTCCTGCCTATGGTGTGTGTACCATGCAGAGCTCATTAATGGGTGTAATTGAGTTAGTCCTGAGGTAAGGATTCTTTAGGTCATTTTCACTGTAAGAAAAGAGAAGGCAAAACTAATTTTAAAAGGTTGCCGTCTCTTCTAAAGCACATTCAAGGTTTTGGGAGCTGAGAAATTCGAATAAAGGGGAGGGGTCATTGTTACTTGAAAGCTTTTTCCCCCCTCTCCTCATTCAGACAAGGAATGTCAAATAAAGTAGGTCCAAGGATTGAGGAAAGAGGCTACATTAAAAAAAAATAGATACAGCCAAATGATGAGCTTCAGCTTATAAATAGCAGGTGAAAGGTTTGGTAGCTTTCAATGACAGTAGTAGGGGGAAAAGAAGCCAGTGTTGTGCTGGACTGTCAATTGCCTGGAACATCAAGGGAACCTATGGAAACAAACACAAGAAAAACAGATGCTTAATCAATAAAACTGCTCTTTGCCTAAGACACATTTTTTTAAAATCAACTTTAGGCAGCGCTCATAAGTGGAGCCTTAATGTTTTACATTAAAGAAATTTAGTCAGTTGAAGTTCCTGAGGGACAGAGGTGTTGGTAGGGGAGAAGGAAGAGGCAATATATTTATGTAGGTATGTCAGATATGATGTTTACATGCTGAGCATAGCCGGGGCCACTGGTGAAGAACACTTAAGTAATTAAAGTCAGAGTTTGTCACTGGACCGTGGGGGTGATAGCTGTGCAGTAATGTCTGAGCATTCTTTTTGCCTTTCTTAATACTAGATGTGAGATGAGGATAATTAAAGAGCAGAGAAAAGTAAATGAGTGGAATAAACTGCTTAAGAAGGAACCCAACGGATGGCTTTGACAAAGCAGCTTTGAGGGACTGAATTTTCTGCAGCTTTGCCTCAGTGAGGAGAATGCTCACAGTCAGTTCTGGACTGACAGCATTTACAGATGAGTCTCATCAGCCTGATTCCAATCAAATGTGGGTTCCCTTTCCTATGCAGATGTCAAAAAGGCTAATAGGGGTTGAAGTCAAGGTTGTTATTAAGGGAACGTTTGCAAAGATACATTTAAGCTTGTAGGAAGGGATGCACTCAAAGATGTTCTGATATTGTTCCATGTATCTTTATATTTCATGTACTGTCTGCAAGTCTCATGATGTCCCTGGTGGATTAACCTGAATTTACTGAGCTTTGGTCCTGTGGAGCTAGATGAGGACTTTCAACTTTGATCTAAAGGAGTAGCTCTGGCATCCTGTCAGCAATCGCGGAATTGTAAACCTCGTTATAGGGTCCAGCCACTAGAATTTAGGTGAGCATGTGTATTGGGCACTAAAGGAAGATGTCTCTTACTTGTGGTTACAATGCACGCAAGGTCTTAGCTCCAGCTTCAACCCAACTGAAGATAATGTTACTGGAGTTATAGGGATTTCATGGCGTATATACAAACTTCTGCATTCATTGTTGCCTGTCCATATATCGTCCAACCTTGGTGCTTACACTGTGCTAATCACCGTTTGAAATATGTGAAAATGCATTTCACTGTGTGCCCCCCTCCTTTCTTCCCCCTGACGCACAAATTTTGGGCTGTCCCTATTCTTCAAACGCATTCATTTAAAGTTATAAATGAGATCACCTCCCTTTATTGTTGTTTTCCCCCAACAGTCCTGTGGGTGTGTGGAGTGTCATTTGCTGCTTTCTCAGATAAGTCTGATTCACTCTTTCTACAAGTCCTCATTTACCACTCATTCCCTGTTGTTGCCTTTGGCGATTGAATCTGTGAATCAGATCTTTATTGTGTGTAAAGAAATTCTGCCCGAATTGTTGATTCAGGCTCTTCCTCTCCATAACTTCAGCTACAATGTCCTTTTTGGAGTTGTTAATTACCAGTTAGCTAATTACAGTCAGTTTGCTCCTTTCCTTAATATGCACTAAAGTTCAGTTGCTCACAGAGATTCTTCCCATTCCAATATTCTTTATTTTTGTTCTTAAAATGTTCAAGCCAAATTGCTCATGATAATTTATAACTCACATACTCTAGGACTTCAGCTAGCATTTGTGCATAAGCAATACTGGTTTTGAATGTATTCCATTTCTCTACTGTCTTTCTCACAGTATCTCAACCCAATTTAATTTTACTCAGAGCAATTCTCATCCTATCAATGTTGTTCTAAGGGTGGAGGGAGCTTAGTATTTTATTTTTAGGATATAAGGACCTGCTGGAAAAGAAAAGGACACTTGACCCTACAACTGTGTCCCTTGTAATTTAATCTCATTCACACCTTCTGGTTTTTATGCTTGTTCTCCTTGTCCCCATAGAAAACTCTTGGGGTCATTTGCAGTCAATTATGCAGCTTGTTTGTTTAGTAAAATCATAAGAAGACACAATTTTATATGCAGTAGGCCAGATTATATTCTCAGCTGTGCATTAACATGTGTTCTGTGCTAGACAAACTACATAGTGTTTGCAGTTACAAAGTCAACACTGACACCCAGTGTAGTCCAGTGGGTCCAGCATTAGACTGCCTCTCAGAAAACCTGGGTTGTGTTTGAGTCTCTGTCACTGATCCATGTGTGACCTTGGCCAAATCACTTTACTTTTCATTCCCAACCTATCCTTGGTCTGCTTTGTCTATTTAGATTGCAGTCTCTTTGGGCAGGCAAACACAACAGAACTCAATCTCATCCAAGGCTCTAAGCAATGCCTACACAAATAATAATTTCCTAGCAATTTCCCCTAGAGACAGAAGGTGCTACACTTATTTTCTTTTCTATGTGTAAGGAGACATCGTAATATTGGAGTGTGGCAACCCATTGTGAAATGTTGACTTTTATAGTGACTACTGTGATGCAGGCTGCTGGAATTTCCTGTTTACTTTCAATGTTGGGTGGGATTCCAATTCCCTTGGTCAGATTGAATAGTATCTTGTTCCGTAAGTAGTCCTGGTGGCTCAATGGAGTCATTCATGAAGGCAAGGTACCATTCAGGATGACTAAAAGTCTTGGAATCTGGCCCTTAAATCACAGCCACTGGTTTTTTAAAATCTTTTATAAGAGACTCTAGTTTACCTTTTTCAGACCTCACTGAAACTATTCATTATTGGGACTCCTACTAGGTCACAGAGCCTTTTATTTCTTGATTTGTTGTGTGTTTCAAGTCCTGAGTTAGAAATGAATTCTCTTTCAGATCACTGGCATGCTCTTCTAAACTTATGTTCTCCATTTAATGTATCTTACAGTATCTGTGTCTGATCTAATGTGACAGATTGGGGTGATCCTGTCAATAATTCATAGTCAATATAGAGTAGAATAAAGTTAAGAGGGAATTTTAAAGTAATATAATTTCTGCCCCTTTTAAACTAGACCAACACAGATTAAGATTGACACCTTCCACCAGGATATACGGCATTCAGAGGCTAAACTGATGAGCATGGTGAGTGAGGAATGCTTAGTGAGAAGTATTATGTAAGGGCAGGGTAGGAGATTACTAATGGCATCTCTGAAAGGACTTATCTCAGCCTAATTTTTCGAGATTTTTAGAGGCATTAATAGCTCTTGTTAAATTCTGTTTGAGTTTTGGGTACTTGGTACTTCTGAAAACCAAGCTGTGGAGTAGGGTCTGCAAATTGGGGTCGGGTCACCTTGGACCATCTTAAGTGGTCTGTGCTGAAGGCAAAGTCAAAGGAACCATTGAAACTCTAGGTCTGCAGGAGAAAGTTCTGTAATACATTCTAAGGGAGCAAAATGTGTTAGGATGTAGACACGTGTATATGGAGCCATGGATGAAGTAATGTTAAAGTGGAAGCAGTTTTGCTACATTTGAATTGTTCTCAGCTCATTCCCTCATAATTAGAACACACCAGCTGCTGCCTCTTCAAAACCCCTTTGAAACATGCCTGAAAAAAGTTCAAACAACAATTTGAGCTATATATGAAAGCCACTGGGGCAGATAAATTAGAGGAAGAACAAAAGATTGCTCTACTCCTAACACTTGAAGGCAACAAAGCACTGGACAGGTATAATGCCTACTATACAGAGAGGAAAGGGGAGGAAGAAGAAAGTCTAGCAGAAATAATGAAAATGTTTGAATATCATTGTCTTCCTAGAAAAAAGATTACCTATGAGTAGGGATCTACCTAAATCGGGGCGAGATGATGGGTTTTTTCTACCCACTTACAGTGTGCAGAGCCACCTTTGTTGGTATTTAGTGGTGGCTTGGCCCCTTGCTTCTGATTGGTGGAGAGGGCTGCCCTTCATGCAACACCACCCCTCACTGCTGATTCAGGGAGAAGCCCTGGTGGGGGAGGAGAGACATGTCCCCCCCTGCCCCCCCATCATGCCACCCTTCCAGCCAGTGCCTCCTCCCCTGGTGGGCTGTGAGGCCAGGCAGAAGCGGCTGTGACAACCTCTGGTTTGTACTTGGAAGTCAGCATTTTATTTTTAGAAAGTTTTAGTTTTTTTCCTGGGGATACCATGGGAAATTGTGGCAAACACCATTTTTGCAGCAATTGCAGAGACTTCCGTTTTTTGTGTTTTCTGTGAAAAACGCAAAAGTGAAATTTAAGTAGGTCCCTGACTATGAGAGGGAGATGTTCAGGATGAGAACAAATAGAAGAGGAAACAATGGAAGAGTTTGTCACAGACCTGAAACTAAAAAGTAAGTCCTGTGAATATAGATTACTTACTCTTATTTAAGACCCTTACTCTTATTTAAGACCAGATAGTTCTGGGATGTTACAATAAAAAGTCCATGAGCAATTACTAAGTGAGAGGGTCCTGACACTAGAAAAGGCTATATATATATATATATATATATATGCCAAGTTGTGTAATAAATACAAAAACAACAGAACAACTAAAAAGAACAAGAAAAACAATTAAAACATGCAGAGAAAATAGAATGCATATACCGTAAGTATGAGGAGGAAGAGTTATTTAAGACCCTTACTCTTATTTAAGACCAGATAGTTCTGGGATGTTACAATAAAAAGTCCATGAGCAATTACTAAGTGAGAGGGTCCTGACACTAGAAAAGGCTATATATATATATATATATATATATATATGCCAAGTTGTGTAATAAATACAAAAACAACAGAACAACTAAAAAGAACAAGAAAAACAATTAAAACGTGCAGAGAAAATAGAATGCATATACCGTAAGTATGAGGAGGAAGAGTTGTTCCTTGGCATGATTCAAGAAGAGCCCAAAGCTCAAAAGATAGACTAATTAAAATGGAGACAAATGGCACTTTACTTACAAGATAGATAGTGGGGCACAAGTAAATGCAATCACAGAAACTGAAATATAGAGGGATAAGGGGCTCTTAAAAATGACACAATCTAAAGTGGCTGTGAAAAACTATAATGGAGGGACCATTCCAGTGTTGGGAGAGCGCACCATCTCATTGAAATACAAAGGTAAAACAACAGAAAAAGAGTTTGTGGTGGTACAGAGAAGAAAGTAACCAGTTTTGGGCTTGTTCTTATTAAGAGGATGTGTAAAATAGGTTGAAGGATGGCACTGAACCAAATTTGAAGAAACTTAAAAGCATCTTATGGAGATGTATTTGCAGGGAATGGATACATCCCCGTGAGATACAAATTATGGTTAAGAGAAGATGAAGAACCAGTGATACATGCCACATGAAAAGTCCTATATGCCTTAAGAAAAAGACTAAAAGAAAAGCTACAAAATATGGCAGCAAATCATTGCTTCGAGCTTCAATATGAAACTGGAGACAGACCTGTTGAAAGTCTCTGGATTAGGGCCACAGGGCAGAACAACAAGGGTGATGTCATGGTTGGTGTGTGGCATAGACCACCAGACCAAGAGGATGAGGTGGATGAGGATTTCTTCAAACAGCTAGTGCAAGTTTCCCAATCAAAGGCCCTGGTTCTTATGGGAGACTTCAATCATCCTGACATCTGCTCTCAGGGCAATACAGCAGTGCACAGGCAATCTAGGTAGTTTTTGGAGTGCTGGGGACAACTTTCCTGGTGCAGCTGTTGGAGAGGCTAACTAGGCAGCATGCTCTTTTTGACCTGCTGCTCACAAACAGGGAAGAATTGGTGGGGAATGTAATAGTGGATGGCAACTTGGGCAGCAGCAACCACAAGATGACTGAGTTCAGGATTTTGAGGAAAGGAAGGATGGAGAGCAGCAGAGTAAGGATCCTGGACTTCAGAAAAGTAGACTGCTACTCACTCAGGGAACTGATGGGCAGGATCACAAGGGAGGCCAGTCTGAAGGGAAAAGGAGTTCAGGAGACCGGGTTAAATTTTAAAGAAACCTTACTGAGGGCAGTGAAACAAACCATCGCAGTGCACAGGAAGACTAGCAAGTATGGCAGAAGACCAGCTTGGCTTAGCAGGGAACTCTTCAGTGAGCTGAAACACAAAAAGGAAGCTTAAAAGAAGTGGAAACTTGAACAAAGAAGTAGGGAGGAGGATAAGAACATTGCTCAGGCATGCAGGGATCTAATCAGGAAGGCCAAAGCGCAATTTGAGTTGCAGCTAACAAGGAATGTGAAGGGTAACAGAAGGGGGTTCTACAAGTATGCCAGCAACAAGTGGAAGATCAGGGAAAGTACGGGTTGCTTAACTGAATGGGGGAGGCAACCTACTGACAGATGACACAGAAAAGACTGAAGTACTCAATGCCTTTTCTACCGCAGTCTTCACAGGCAGGTCAGCTTCAAGACCACTGCACCTGACAGCACAGTTTGGGGAGAAAGTGAGCAGCCAGCAGTGGCAAAAGAGCAGATTAGGGACTATTTAGAAAAGCTGGACATGTATAAGTGCATGGGGGTGGACAAGATATATCCAAGGGTGTTGAAGAAATTGGCTGATGTGATTGTGGAGTTGCTGACCATTATTTTTGAAAACTCATGGTGATTAAGAGAGGTCCTGAATGACTGGAAAAGGACAAATACAGTGCCCATCTTTAAGAATGGCAAGAAGGAGGATCCAGGGAGCTATAGACTGGTCAGCCTCACCTCAGTCCTTGGAAAAATCATGGAGCAGGTCCTCAAGGAATCCATTTCTAAGTATTTGGAATGGAAGAGAAAAAAAATGATCTGGAACAGTCAGCATGGATTCAGGAAGGGCAAGTCATGCCTGACCAACCTGATTGCTGTCTAAAATGACTGGCTCTGGGTTGTGGTAAAAGCAGTATACATGATATACCTTGATTTTTTTATATCATATCTCACAACATTCTTGCAGGCAAGCTAAGGAAGTAGAGATTGGATGAATGGACTGTAAGATGGATAGAAAACTGGCGGATGGTCAGATAGTGTTAAAGGATAGTAAACAATGGCTCACTTTTTTGTTGACAACTGGTATCAAGTGGAGTACCCCATGTGTTGGTCCTGTGGCTGGTTTTGTTCATATCTTCATCAACACCTTGTAATATGGGATGGAGTGTGCCCTCAGCAAGTTTGCAGATGACACCATGCTGGGGGAAGTAATAGATACACTGGAGGATAGGGCTAGGATTCAGAGAGACCTAGACAAATCAGAGAATTGGACCAAAAGAAATCTCATGAGGTTCAGTAAGGACAAGTGTAAAATCCTGCCCTTAGGATGAAACAAGCACATTCACTGGTACAGCCTGGGGATTGACTGGCTAAGCAGCAGCTCTGCAGAAAAGGGTTTGGGGGTGACAGTGGACAATATGCTGAATATGAGCCAACAGTGTGCCCTTGTTGCTGAGAAGGTTAATGGCATACTGGGGGCATTAGTAGGAGTGTTGCTAGCAGATCAAGGGAAATGATTCTTCCCCTGTGTTCAGCACTGGTGAGGCTACATCTGGGATACTGTCTCCAGTTTTGAGCCCTGTGGCAGGCCCTTGCCCTGTCACCTGGGGGGTGGACTGCCCCTGAGCCTACTCATCTGCCATGACTTCGGGGTTTTACCCATACCTCTGTGATGTCGCTCAGGGGTTCCTACTGGCGCTGGGACATCCCCTTGGTGTGTCTTGTGGGGCTGCTCCCCTACACCCCACCTCTTTGCACTCAGGTGTTTTTATAATCACAGGCTGAACCTTGGTGTCAATGCAGGCAGTTTGATGCACAGCTGGGATGATGCTCTGGTGTCATGGTCACTTGCTGTGACACATTACACTTAGAAGAAAAACGTTAACACAAAAGAAAACAGGGTAATTCAATGGGGCTGAAGCTGAGCTATGGGCAGGGCACTGTTGCTCCCATGCTGAGCTGCTTGCTCCTGAGCATTGAGGTATAGGGTTCTGCTTCCTCAAACCCTCACTCCCCGTCCTCTATCTAGCCCCCATTTTTTCCTCAGGGCTTTTCCCTATTGTCTCATGTCCAGATTCTCAGTTGTCTCATGCCCCGTGGCTCCACATGCTCCCTGCTGTGCCCGCCTGTGGCCAGATGCAGTGGGGTCCCCCAACAGCGCACTTACAGCGTGTGGTCAGGCTGCTGGAAGGCTAGGGTGTTGTGTTCCATCCCTCTGGGTTTCACCCCTGCTGGATGCCCTCTGAGTTCACTGGTCCACCTTCTCCCATCCCTGTCTGACCTGAGGCAACACAGGCTCCAGTCTGGCACAGTCTGCTTGGTTTGGCAGCTCTGGTGCAGGTTGCCTGGTCCTGGTGCATGGGTTGGGCTCCAGACAGGCCACCAGAGTTGTGCCTGGCTTGCTCCAGGCAGTCTTTTGTTGGAAGCCTGGATGCCCTTCTGGTTTGGCTCCGTCTTGGCTCAGGTGGACCTGGGCCAGTTCCCTTGGCTTACTGGCTGGCGGCTATGGCAGTGGTGATGGCGGCAGTGGTGGCAGGTGGCAGCAGAGGTGGGGACAGTGTCTGGCTTCATTTCTGGTGCTTGGTGTGTTCCACCACATTCCCAGCCCTTGGGCTGCCTTTCAGTGCATAACTGCCATGTTGTGCTCCAATTGAGTCCCTGCTCGTCTGGCTGTGGAGCAGCAGCTTTACCAGATGTGGCCTGGCCACCTACGCTGTGATAAAAAGGTAAGTTGGGAAGGGGCCTGCCACAAGCCACCAACTAGAAAGAATGCAGACAAACTGGACAGAGTCCAGTGGATGGCAAGGACAAGGGTTAGGGGTCTGGGTCACATGACTTCTCAAGAGAGTCTAAGGGAAATGGGCTTATTTAGTCTGATGAAGAAATGACTGAGAGGGGATTTAATAGCAGTGTTTTATCTACTTAAAGGGGGGTTCTAAAGAGGATGGAGCTAGACTGTTCTTAGCGGTAGCAGATGACAAAAAGAAGAGTAATGGTCTCAAGTGCGAGCAAGGAAGTTTTAGGTTAGAAAGTGACAGCAAGGAAGTTTTAGGTTAGATATTAGGAACAACTTTCTCACTGGGAGGGTAGTAAAGCACTGGAATAGTTTACCCAGAGAGGTTGTGGACTCTCCATCCTTGGAGGCTTTTAAGACCAGGCTAGACAAAGCCTTGGATGGAATATTATAGTTGGGGATGGTCCTGCTTTGAACAGGGGTTGGACTAGATCACCTCCTGAAGTTCCTTCCAACCCTAATTTTCTATGAGTCTATGAGTATTAAATGGTATAATTTGGAGAATAGAAGAACCAACAGATCAGGTCCATTCCCTGATAGTTATAGAGAAAAAAGGAAAACTACGACTGTGTATAGACTCAAAGGAGCTGAGCAAGAACAGAAAAAGAGAACATGTTTACTTACCCACATGA
>NW_017728950.1:26499478-26501910 GCF_001723895.1 Crocodylus porosus
GATCAGCTCATGGTCGCTGTCACCCAGCTTCCCATCGATCACTAGGTCGCCGATTAGATGCTCTTGGACACTTAGAACTCCAAGATCTACACTTTCAGCACACCATTTGGGAAGTACTGCTTGGTTAGACTGCCTTTTGGAATATTCACAGCTCCAGAAGTATTGCACTGCACAATTAACCAGATAAAAGAGGTTCTGCCAGGTGTGAAGCTCTGTATTGATGGCATAATAACTTGGGGCTGGAATTCTGCTGAACATCAAGAACAACTAAAAAAAGTACTGTGTCTTGCAAGATCTAACAATTTTAAATTGAATAAGGAAAGAGGTCAATTTCAGACAACAGAAAAAACATATTTGGGCAACCAGCTGACCTCAAAGGGAATTTTACCTGCCAACTCAATGGTTCAGCTGATGATGAACATGCCAAAACCTGAAGATAAAAAAAAAAGAATTCAAAGATTACTAGGAATGTTGAATTATGTGAGCAAGCCTATTACTAACTATGCAGCTTGCATTACCCAAGGCATCTTCTTTACAAGGGCATAGAATGGGCCTAGAGGATGAAAGTGAATGTAATGATCCAAAATACATATTGATGTCAGATGCGTAGCATTTCATATGCACATAGGGCTGTGACAGCTGCAGAAAAATTATATGTACAAATTGAAAAAGAGACCCCTGGCCTGGCTTATGGATGTAAAAAATTCCATGACTTACTGTGTGGTCAGAAATTCACTGTGGAAACAGATCACAAGACACTTATTAAAATATTCAGAAAAGGACTGAGGATATATTACTAAAGGTGCAGCAACTATTTCTGAAATTGCAGAAGTATGGTATGATCCTGGAGTTCCAACTTGGCTGCCATTTAGTGATGGTGGATATACTCTTAAGAGCATACTGTTCATTAAATAGTCCACAACCTGATAATCTGAAATGAATTGTAACTGTAAATGTGAACATGATCAAAGCATTAAATTAAGCCTGCCAGGGGACGGGGGTACTACTGCCACTGCTGGCCCGCTGAGCAACCATTGCAAAGCCAGTAGGCCAAGGCACTTAAGGGAGCCAATCCCTGCCCCAGCCCTAGAGCGAGCTGCGGGCAAGGCAAGGGTCCCCACGGGGACACTTGTATGCCTGTACACCAATGCCAAGAGCTTGGAAAATAAATAGGAGGAACTGTTTGTCAACACAACCAATTATGATGTCATAGGGGTAACAGATACCTGGTGGGACTCCACCAATGACTGGACCATGGGTATAGATCTCTCCCTGTACAGGAGAGATCAAGTGGACGAAGGGGATGGAGGTGTAGCTCTCTATGTCAAGGAGAGCTACGCATCCCTACAAGCTGACATAGGCACCCAGGGCATTGGCACCCAGGGTGGATGACTGTAGACCCTCTGGGTTAAAGTCTTTGGGGAACACGGCACAGGGGATACAATGATGGGAGTCTACTACAGACCTCCCTCCCAGAATCAAGAGATTGACTAGGAGTTCGCCAGGGAATTGGCTGAGACCACACGCTCCCAGTCCATGGGTGTCATGGAAGACTTCAACTACCTGGACATCTTGTGGGAAGAGCACTTGGCCAAATCCAAATGGTTGCAAAACTTCCTCACATACGTGGATGAGCTCTATCTGACTCAAGAAATCTATGTGCCAACATGAGGCAAAGCGCTGCTCGACCTGGTACTGGCAACCAGGGATGACCTAATCAGCAACCTAATGATTGAAGGGAAGCTGGGTGATAGCGACCACGAACTGATCACCTTCACCATCCGCTGAAAAGGTGTCAAGTCAGTGAGCAGTACAGAGGTCCTTGACTTCAGGAGGGCTGACTTTGACAAGCTCAGGAGACTTGTCGGTGAGGCCCTAAGGGACCGTGACCCCAAGGGGAGGGGAGTCCAGGAAGAGTAGTTGCTCCTCAAAGGAGCGATCCTAGTTGCACAAGCTAAGGCTATTCCATCTTGGAGGAAAGGCAGCAAGAAGGCACAGCAGCCCCCTTGGCTCAACAAGGAACTAGCAGTCTTCCTGCATCTAAAAAGAAAGACCTACAAAGGATGGAGGATGGGATCCACCTTGAAGGAGGACTATCTTGCTCTTGTTTGGACCCTCAGGGAGCAAACCAGGAAAGCCAAGGCTGTGATGGAAATCCAACTGAGTACAAGTATCAAGGACAATAAAAAGTCCTTTTTCAGATATGTGGGAAGCTGGAGGAAAAGCAGGGGCAACATTGGACACCTGCTAAACCAGAAGGGAGAACTGACGACTGATGCCCAGGAAAAAGCCAACTTACTAAATGGGTACTTTGCATCAGTC
Organism: Crocodylus porosus; assembly: GCF_001723895.1. Lineage (NCBI taxonomy): Eukaryota > Metazoa > Chordata > Crocodylia > Crocodylidae > Crocodylus > Crocodylus porosus. The sequence goes on from NW_017728950.1 coordinate 26,501,801, forward strand.
TTTCACAAGACCCATGGGATGCCCCTGCCCATTATGGGACAGGGGCGCTTGAGTAAAGGTGGTTCCTTGCCCTCCATCAATGCTGACCTCGTGAAGGAACACCTTGAGAG
>NW_017728950.1:26503811-26513937 GCF_001723895.1 Crocodylus porosus
TTTCCTGCCAAGGCAGGGGGTCGGACTAGATGATCTACCTAGGTCCCTTCCGACTCTAGCTACTATGAAACTATGAAACTACTATGAAACTATGACCTATCACCTGGACAAGGGGGAAGAGATTGATGTCGTATATCTTAACTTTAAAAAAGCCTTCACTATGGTATCCCATGATCACCTTTTGGCAAAACTGGCCAACTGCAGCCTCGGGACCACCAGGATCTGCTGGCTGGGGAATTGGCTCTGTGGTTGGACCCAGAGGGTGATGGTTGATGGAAGTCAATCATCATGGTGCCCTGTGACCAGTGGGTTCCCTCAAGGCTCTGTCCTTGGGCCTATTTTGTTTAACTTCTTCATTAATGATGTGTGGACATTGGTGTCAGAAGCAGACTGGCCAAGTTCGCTGATGATACCAAACTTTGGGGTAAAGCATCTGCACCTGAGGACAGTGGGGTAATCCAGGCTGACCTTGACAGACTCAGGAAATGGGCGGATGAGAACCTGATGGTGTTTAACACCGAAAAATGCAAGGTTCTCCACCTTGGGAGAAAAAACCAGCAGCATATCTATAGGCTCGGCAGTGCTACTCTGACTAGCACTACGGACAAGAAGGACTTGGGGGTCAGAATTGACTACAAGATGAATATGAGCCTTCAATGTGATGCTGCAGCTAGTAAAGTGAGCAAAACCCTGGCTTGCATCCATAGATGCTTCTCAAGCAATTCCCAGGACATCATTCTCCTGTTGTACTTGGCCTTGATGAGGCCGCAGCTGGAGTACTGTGTTTAGTTTTGGGCCCCACAATTTAAAAAGGGTGTGGAGAAGCTTGATAGAGTGCAGAGGAGAGCCACACGCATGATCAGAGGTCAGGAAAACTACCTTATGATGAGAGGCTGAGAGCTATGGGACTCTTCAGCCTGGAAAAGCACAGGCTCAGGGGTGATTTGATGGCCACCTATAAGTTTATCAGGGATGTCCACCAGAATCTGGGGGAATGTTTGTTCACCAGAGCACCCCAAGGGATGATGAGATTAAATGGTTATAAACTCCTGCAAAACTGTTGCAGGCTGGACATAAGGAAGAACTTCTTTACTGTCCCAGCCCCCAACGTCTGGAACAGCCTGCCATCAGAGGTGGTTCAAGCACCTACTTTGAGCACCTTCAAGAGAAACCTGGATGTTTTTCTTGCTGGGATTCTGTGACTGCACCTGACTTCCTGCCCCTGGGGTGGGGTGGGGCTGGACTCGATGATCTTCCAAGGTCCCTTCCAGCCCTAATGTCTATGTCTATGTCTATGTCTATGAAATCATGCAGAGTATCTCCAGGTTTTGGGGATCAGCTGCTGTTGGGAACAGCCAAAGATGAAACCTTGCAATTAGTGATACAAGCAAGAAGGAAATGTGGAAAAAAATTACTATTTCCCACCATATATATTCTCAATATAATAATCATCTATCATTGATCTCAGGAGTATGCATGAAGGATACACAGGTTGTAATTCCTGCAGTGATTTGAGAGAAAATTTTGAAATGAATGTATGAAAGACATCTGGAAATGACCAACTCAGAAAGCAGAGCCAGAGATGATGTCCGTTGGTTTCAGATGAATGGTGATATTGAAAACATGGAGAAGGGTTGTGGAACACGTCAGAAGTACAAAGATGCCCAAGAAAAAGAACAAATGCTACCCCAAAAGTAATTTCCTGTTCCATGGGATAAAGTAGGAATTGACCTGTTCAGTTTGGGAAGACATGAGTACCGAATTATAATGAACTACTATACTGATTTCCCAGAGGTAGTGACACTTGAAGATACCATAGTGACAACAGTTGTCAGGCATATTAGGTCTGTATTTGCATGCTATGGCATTCCAAAAACTGTAATGATTGAAAATGGAATGAAGTTCGAGAACAGGGAATTTCAAGACTTTGCTCAAGTGCATGACTTGTCAAGAGACATCCAGCATTAAATACCCTCAAGACAATGGACTGGCAGAATGTGATGTATGTGATGTGTAGAACCTGCTTAAAAAAGCAAGAGAAGAAGAAGTTCCCTAGTTGGTGCTACTCAACTACAGAGCTACACCACTGCAATGTGGAAAGTCTTTACAACAGGTGTATACTAACTTGACTACCTGACATAGACCAAAAATGAAGAGTGGCAAAGGAGACCATGATAATGCAGAAAAGACTGAGAAAGTACAATCAGATGCAGAATTACAACAAAAAGGAAAAGATGATTTCTACAATTAAAAAATCATGATTTAGTGCAGTGGTTCTCAAACTTTTTTGTACCAAGATCCATTTGTAAACACTAATGGCCAGTCATGACCCAGTAAGTAGTTTAAGTAGAAAACAGTCCCCTGATCCTGCTGGTGCCCCTCACTTCCAACTCACAGTCCTCTCCACCCCCTGCCAAGCCTCAGCCCTGCCTGTGTGTGAGACAGGGGGTAGGTGTGTAGGGAAGGGGGGGGGGGCATATTGTCCCCAGATATGTGCTGCTACTGTCCAACCTCCCCTCTGAGGTACAGCTGCAGCCTGAGAGGAGTGGCAGTGGTGGCAGCCAGGCCATAGCAGTGGGGTAGAGCTGCCACCCAGTGCATGGCAGAAGGAGGTGAGGGGAGTGTGCCCTCCCATCCATTACTCCTCACACTGCTGGCAGTATGGCTGGCACAGGGGTGCCAACAGCAGTGGCTGCAGCAATGAGTCTTGCCGCCCCACTCTGCCCTCCCACACCAGGTCCTACCCACCGAGCTGCGGAGGTGGCTTCTGCCCATACTGGTTGAGCCAGGCTAAACTCTGACCGTTGTGGGCACACAAATCTGGGGGGGCATATTCTCCCCTATGTTCCCCCAATGCATTGCCTGTGCCCCCTGCCACATTGTCTATCCCTCCCGCACCCCGTAGACTTAGCTGCAGGATCTGCTCTCCATGTTGCCTGGCTGCCACATGTGGCGCCCCCTGCCTGATTACCTTCCTTCCTCTCCTCCCAGCCCCAAGCAGCCTCTTGCAGGCCTGAACTCTGACAGCCTGCAAGCGGAAACCCGCAGTTTCTCGTGGTTTTCTTCTTTAAAGCAAAAAAATCTATGTTTTTCCATGGCAAACAGAAAACCCAGATCCTTGTTTATTAGTATACACTGCGTTAACCTATGATGAAGCACAAGAAACATCTATTTTTTTCAAAAATGCATACAAGATATGATCCATTTTTAAAGTTTGTTTGCAACCCTTTCATATATTTTTGTGACCCACTTTTGGGTCATGACCCATGAGTTGAGAAATGCTAATTTATTGTGAATTTGACAAGATGGCAGTGGCCACTTAAAAATAAGGTAATCAGAGAGAAGTAGCCTTGTTCATATTCTGTGATCACAGATGAAGACCATATTTTAAGAAGAAATCACAGACATCTGCTTGAAATCTCTGACAATGAGGATGATATGAGCAAAATAGGAACAGAGACACCAGTTGAAACTAATTTACAAGTTGATGCTGGGTGTGACTAGGAAGCTGTCTGTACATTCAAATGCAGACAAGAACATAGACAAATAGGGACTGTAATACAGTAGAACTGGAAGATAGTTGAAATGGCCGAAGAATTGAGAATGTTATCTTGAGTTTGTAATAGCTGTTATCTTAATGTTATTCGTCTAGTTAGGATTTTATAAAAAAGGGAAGAAATGACAAATGACAGAGTAAATCTTGGAGAATATACACAGTGTCCAGGAAGTGTAACCTCCCAGGAGACAGTCTGGTGAGGCCAGCAGACACTTTCAGGTAGAAGGAAATGAGCAGGCCAGCCACTGTTACCTCTTACTGTAAATAGAATATAAATTTCTGTGGGTGCCTCTACATGTGTTTTTAATGTGCATTAGGCTTACTGCGCTGTAAGCCTTCGTGGAAATGTATCTACACTTATGCCCTGTTGGGTGCAGATTTGCCCCCAGTGGCAGCTGCCCAGTCTAGGGCTGTTCCTGTCCTACTCTGCTCCCCTGTGCTGCCAGGCAGAGCTCCAGATTCCACAGGCCTCAATGTGCATGAGTGCTGGGTGCAGGAGCAGCTGTTTCCCAGCCCTGTGCACATGGGCACCTGTCAACAAGTTCACAGACTTGGGAGAGCTGTGGGGCTCCAGGAATAGCTATCACCTAGCCCCCATACATATGAAAACCTGTCAACATGTGCACGGGGTTGGGAGAGCTGTGGGGCTGCAGGGGCAGCTGTCTGCCATCCCTGTGCACATGTTGATGGGTCTCCATGTGCATGGGGCTGTGAGACAGCTGACCCTGCAACCCCGCAGCTCTCTCAGCCTCATTCACATGTCGATGGGTTCCCATGTGCATGGAGCGGGGAGATGACTGCCTCTGCAGTGTGGGCACAGCTCCCCACACATAGGGGCTTATCTAGCCAGCAGCGCCCCGCCCCCTGAGTGCCCAGGCTGACTGGGAACAAAATTGCTTCCAGTCAGCATCTACTGTGCGGTTAACTTACTAGGTAGTAGCCAACTGCACAGTAGGCTAATTTACTATGCAGTAAATGCTGCACACATGTAGACAGTGACCCCTTACTGTGCAGTAGATTAGTCTACTGTGCAGTAAAGTGTCTCGTGTAGATGTGCCCACTATGTAATAAAGAGTTGTTTCACATTGCAAGCCTCCAGATACTACATCCCCTTTGAATTCCAGGATCAGGTTCTTCAAGGGGAGGGAATCAGTTGGATATTAACATTGCAGACTTCTGCGTACGGTCTCTCAAGGTTTCTGATGTTGCGTCTTCAGTTATCTACAAGATAGTAAGTGAGCATCTTCAGTTAGAAAGAAAGAAAGAAAGACATTCACAGAACTGTGATCCAGTACTTTTCAAAAATAGAAGATTGGGGTTCTTTGTAAGGCTTTGTTTCTCCCTCTCCTCTTATTCCAAATGCACCATATCTGAATTTTCACTACCCCCAAATCTTTTAAAGCTGAGAACTCCCTCGTTGGACCAACCAAACAGCACTCTTCACACTCAGGGCTTGATTTATGCACTGAAAAATGCGACCATATGTAAGAAAACTGATTGACTTTCCAAATTTTTCTGGAGGTTTGGGATTTCTAGTGCACAGATGCTGCATAATAAAATGCTGTGCATATCTTAGCTGTCAAAAACTCAAGAAGGAGTGGGAAGAGAGCAAAGGAAGGTCTAGTGAGGATATTCAGGTAGTTGCTTGTAGAACAACTGGTCAGAAGATTTAAGTTGTAATAGATTTCCTATCTTGGCTATAATATAATGCTCTCCTCTGTGCTCTATGACAAATATATGCTATTTGGCTCCTCCTTCAGCTTAAGTAGGTCCTATTTAAAACATTTTATCATCTGCTACAGATAAATTTATCATGGTTCTCATGCTATGTCCTTTTCTGCATGTAGGAAATGTCACAAGTGCCATGCATTAAAACTGGTTCGCGTGAATGACACCCAACATACAGGAATAGTATGTTAATGTTTAATAATGGTCATTGCTCTATATGCACGGTGTTTGGCTCAACTAGGTTGTGATCCTGGGCTAGAGCCTGCCGTACAAATACTTATAGCAATTAATGAATTGTCAATGATTATCGTATATTAACTAGCATCCATAAAATAACTTTTCTTTCAAAAGGCTATCCTAGACTAATCTAAAACATATGGATAAGGCAAGGATTTTTGGGGGGGTTGTATCTTTTATTGGATCAACTGCATGTTTGGAATACATTTAGACAAGCTTTCAAATGCAAGACATTCTTCAGTATCACTCTAACACTACCAAAAAGTGTGGATCAAATTCAGAGACCAGTGGAGCCGCACATTGTTATTCCTGGTTTAAAGTTGTCTGTGTCTCCGTTGGCTTCAGAGTGGAAGACAGCAATTATTTAAAAGATGGTAAACACTGTGGGCCTGTTTCTCTTGTCCTTACCAATACTATAAATGAATGGTTACTTGATTAAACTCAGTGGAGTTACCTTGGAGCAAAACTAATGTTAGTGAGTGGAGCATCAGGTCACACATTTGAATGAGTAAAACAGGTAAAGCAAGGACCAGGTCCTGATCTCAGTTATAATGTTGATTTGAAGAATCAGCCATAGTGGGTTTTTTAATGGCCATTTGTGGCTGGTAGAATCGGTTGGAGTATTTTTGTTGAGATGCACTGCTTCATTGGAGACAAAGCATGTTTGAGAGGGAAAAAAATGTTTGTGTATCTAATGAGCTACGTGGTTTAGGATGTGGGCGATCCAGGTCATGATTAGGACACTTTTACCTGTAAGGGAGAGAGACACCCACCCACTCACCCGCACAAATACACACTTTCACAAAGGTATTCTTCTCTCACTCCAAAGTGGAAGAAAAACAAAGTTAAAAACCTTGAAAGAGCCATGAAACAAAATTGTCGTTCTCCGGTTATCTCCAGTTGCCTGGTGATTATAATTTGCTGTGCCAGCTTAATAGAAACCATGGCAAATGGAGAGTTAACTTCTGCAGTGTCACAAAGGCAGAGTTGCATTATCCTGTGACTTCCTGGAAGATACAGTAATGAGTATCTCCCCCATACCACATGCCATCTTTTCCTGTTGATTGGTTTTTCCCAAGAAAAGAGGTTAACTTTGCAGAAAGGAAGGAAAGCATGCAAAGAAGAGGGAGAAGGGGATGTTTTCTCAGAATAGAATATTTTGTTATATAACAAACTAGAGAAGAGAAATATTACTGCGTGTTGGAAAGAAAAAAATGCTCTAAGATCAAGATCAAAATCCATTTCTTTGTTTTTTGTTTTTAAATATATTCGTAGTACAGCCTGAAAAACCTGAAGCCAGAGACTGTAAATGATATACCAGACGTGGCACTCTGCTACAAATTGCAATTCTAAATGTCATAGGCTGTAAGTCTTTCTCACTTCTCTCATCCTCCTCCCCTTTTTTCTGAAATAAATATTATTCTGTAACACATATTCAAAATAAACAGCTTTGGTTGCCATTTCAGAATAGGACCTTTCTGTAGTCTCAAACCAACTAAACAAATGACATCTTTTTCTCTGCCTTTTAGAAATCCAAAAATCTCAAGCTAATCTTTTGTTTCTGATACCCACCAAGTTTTGATTAGGACTTTTTATCTCTTACTGTTATTAGAGACCAGGTCAATGCTGTTCCATTTACACTGTAAATTTTTACCACTCCATGGATAAGTCAGGAATAATTTTTTATCTTCTTTTTTTCTTTTTCTTTTTTTAATCCCCTCTTAATCATATCATGATGCACCTTTTTCAAATCTATAGTTTTACTGCGTAGGGTTTTTAATCTTTGCAAAACTCCTAACCAGTCATATCCATAAAGAAATGAAAAAAACCGTGGTATTCACATCACTTGATGTGGCTGGTTTTTTGGGCTCTGCAAAGATTAAAAACACAGTAAGACTTGAGAGCATCCTAGAGGGAATATAGAGGTTGCTATTAATACATTCTTTCTTTGAACAGAACTGATTTAAGGGCTTGGAAATAGAAGGAAAATGACTGTTTAAAGCAATAGACAAAATTTGAGATTTTGGAGACATAATGCAAGAGTATTATGGTAAAAAGGAACTGCAAAAGTAATATGAAACAATGCAATAGTTACCATAAATGTTCATTACCTCTTATATACATGTAGCTATATAGATATATGTAGTTAACACAGGGAAAACATTAGCATTCATTCCTTCTATGTGATGGGGTAGAACCTCAGCTACATTCACAGGGTGTGTTGAGTAAAGCTGGATATGAAGCAGTGGTGGTTTGAAATGCTATGAACAACTGGCATTAAGAGAGCTAGGGTGCCATATATGACAGGATAGTATTGCCCTTATAGCCACCCTTCTGTCATAAGGAGGGCTGCAAGTGATAAGGAAGGCTTCTGGTTTGCCCACATAAAGGAGGCTGGTATGAGTCCACGGATAGGCTCCTAATGTTCCAGCATGCAGCCACATTGTGAGGGGTGCAGTATCAGGGGTTCCAGACAATGAGAAGGGAGGGGGAATGTGAAGAGGAGCTTAAAGTCATGCAAAAAAAGAAGGTGGGCACAGAGATATACAAAAGCAAAGAGAAATAGGTGGCAGAGAGGCAGAGGCAGAGACAGATTGGGAGGAGTAGGGGAGTGGGGTGGTGCAGTTGTACCCCACCTTTGATTCTTGCTTCAAATTTTAAAAACAAACTGCCCAACAATGGGAGCATTATTTTTATTCAGCTAGCAGGGAGTCAATAGATTTCACAGCTCATTATAATCTGCCTGATTATACTGAGCTAAACTCTTCATCCTGCAGGTGTTAATGACCCTCTTTCATTTTTTAATCACTTTAATGTTCCACTACTTAAAGTAGGTTTTTGGTTGTAGCTGTGTTGGTCTAAGGACACCCTCCCTGTGCCTGACGAAGTGCACCTGAAGCTTGCTAAGAATTTTTTTCCAACTATTCAGTTGGTCTAATAAAAGATATCACATCTACCCAGAGAACCTCGACTACTTAAGCTATTATTTCTTTGCAGTTCTGTTGTCTGCTAGCTGCTCCTGGTAATGTAGCTCCTATTGCACAGCTCTGTAGACTGTTTTTAACTCTAGCTAAAACTATTAATTCAGGCAAACATTAACTCAGGTATGGAAATAACTTTCAGTGAAGCAGTGGATGTGCTGTCAAGATATTCAAGAAGACTTGATTTTGCCTTATGAACCTGATAGAGATGTAGATTTAATTCTAATGACTACAGGGTCAATGAAACAACTTTTGGGTATCTTTGGCCTAGTTTGTTGTGGTTTTAATGCATAATATACTAAATTATAGAAAATTAATGCACATTTCAATAAATTTGAATTTATTTTTGCTTCAATCTTAAACACCATAATATAGCCTTAGACCCCTAGCATATTAGTAAAGCATCTAGTTTCTTTTCACCTGGAGAAAACTAGCTGTTGTGTTCAACATGATGATGTGCCTCACCATCTATACCCCCCTTGTCAAAATCCTACATCTGCCCATGGGGAGAGAGGTTAGGAATGGGAAAAAGAAAGGGCTGAAAGAAGGCACTGTTGTGACAAAGGATTCTATTAATAAGGTTTGAATATCTTTTGTTAAGAAACGTGTAAGAGAAGCTTTTGAGCACAAAATGCCCTTCCTGAGCTCTGGGAAATAATAGCCTAAGCTAAATACCAGTTAAAACAATTACTTCTGTTTAACGCCCTTACGTTAACGAAATTGATCACTAAAAAAGGAAGCGGGCAGTAAACCTGGGAAGCCAAGAGAAGTTACCAGGAGCAGTTACAGACCAGGTTTAAAACAGGGGCGGGCAGTTATTTCGGGTGGAGGGCCACTTACCCAATTTTGGCTGGCTGTTGAGGTCCGCACGGGAAGCCCCGCCTCTTGACAGGAGCCCCACCCCCTGGTCACCATCTTGGGACCAATGTCCCAGGGCCAGCACCCAGGGAGAGGAGGGAGCTGGCCTGGCCCCATAGAGCCCCTGCAGGCTGTGACCCTGTGCCCAGGCCACCCTGCTCTGGGCCCTGCCAACACTGGCCCCGGGACACTGGTGCAGGCCCCGTCCTCCTGCTGGCTCCCCGCCCACTCACTCCCAGTGACCCCCAGTCCCACGGTACAGGCAGGGGGCAGCACACAGCCACGACCCCCTGCTCGCCAGCAGGGAAGAAGCTGGTGTTGAGCATGGGGAGAAGCGGCCCTGTGGCCGGTGCTCCCTGCTGCAGGTGCTCGCAGCCCATGCCGGGCTGTCTGAAGCAGGTGCAGGTAGCCTCACACAGGCTGCAAGTGGCTACAGTGTAGGGCGCTGGCCATGGGGTGGACAAGGGGCCACTTTTCTTCGTGCTCAGCACCAGGTTGTAACCTGGCTCCACTGCCAGCCTGGGCCCTGCCAGCTCTTGGCTTGTCCATCGGGGTTGCACACAGTGGCAGAAGCTGTGGCCCCCCTGCATGCCGCTCTGGGCAGTGTTGGCTGCTGCTGCCCACCCGGAGCTTGCATGCTGGGCAGCCCACATGCGGCTATGTCAAACACTGCCTGGCATGGCAAGCAGGGGGGCTGCAGCTGCTGTTGCCATGCACAGCCCCGATGGGCGAGGCTGGAGCCAGTGCAGGGCCCAGGCTGGCAGTG
>NW_017728950.1:26514122-26529806 GCF_001723895.1 Crocodylus porosus
AGAAAAGCAGCTCCTCCCCCATCCCATGGCCCACACTCCCTTCTGCAGCCACTCACAGCCTGTGCAGGGCTGTCCTGAGCAGGCACAGGCAGCCCCAGGCCGGGTACAAGTGGCTGCAGTGTGGAGTGCCAGGCACTGGGTGGGCAAGGGGCTGCTTTCTCCCCACCCCCGCTCAGCTTTTCTCATGGACACGTTTCCCCGGGGTCCTTCCCTGTCTGGGATTCTTCCCCTTACTTCCTCCCTCCTTCCCCCCTCCTTTCCCATCCCCCTTACCTGAGGTTCCGGCGTGGGACAGCCACGCGGTCTCAGGCCAGATAAATATTAATTTTCTAAATTTTTTAGGGGCCCCACAGGCAAGATAGAATGTCCTCATGGGCTGGATCCGGCCCATGGGCCATATTTTGCCCACCCCTGCTGTAGATGCATCTAATTATGTAAAAGAACCATTAAAAAGAAAGAGGGCCATTGCCACCTGTGAAGCATGGAGAGCCTTGCAGAGGGTGCAATTAAGTTATAATGATCCATAACACCATTGTTTGTGTTAACTTTATGTTTTTGGGCCTGCAAACTTAAGAATTGTTGTTCCTGTCTTCTGCAAATATCGCACATATATTGCATAGACCCTTCAAGACAAGATTTTGAGGTCAAAGTTGCTGTGGTTCTCTGATAAGTATTCTCTCACTGATGACTGGGTGTTTCTATTCTCTATCACTTCTGTGAGAGTTCATTATGGAGCCTGGTGGTTATTTAATTTTACCCACAGTTTCCATATGAGTATTGTATTAGGTGGAGAGATATTAGCAGGTCTTGATTTTGCTTAGGCAGAATCTTGTTTTGTTTGGTGTTTGTTTACCAGTGGGGAGTTTACTTTTGGTGACTTTTTGGTTGTTCTAAAGCCAATATGGGGGAGACCATGGGGATGTCTCTTTCAAGCTGTGATCCTCTTCAAATACAGGTTGTAATTGTTTAGCAGTCTTTCTAATAGGTTCCAACGTGGATTGGGAGTTTTCTTTTTTCATTGTAGTAGGTTTAAGATCAGTATTTGGTGGTTTGTTCAAATAAATGATGTCTGATGTCAAACAAACATTGCTTCTTGCATTTCTTCTGGACAGTTGGAGCCACCAGACCTGTACAGCACTATTTTATGCTTCTGTCAGGATTTCCTGTTGACTGGCTGCTTACAGTGATCCCAACTAACTGAGGAATGGGATGCAAACATGCTGAGATCCTAGAATGGAAGGTATTAGGGTCATTATTTGGGTCATAATTTACAAAGCTAGAAGGAAACGTTGCCTTCATCTACTCTGACCTCTAGCATAATGAAGACCAAAAGATTCCTCTGAATTAATTCCTTTTGGAACTAGACCAGATCTCTTAGAGAAAACACCTAATCATGATTTTAAAATTTTCAGTAGCTGAATCCTCAACAACCCTTTTTCCCATAGTTAATTACACTTACGATAAAAAATGTGTATCTTATTTCTGATTTGCATTCATCTATCTTCACTTTTCAGCCACTGAATCTTCTTGGGCTTAGCCCACTAGATTGAATAGCCCTCTGTTTTGAAGTTGTTTTCCCCACATGGATACTTCTAGAGTATAATCAAGCTGCCTCTTAAGTTTCTCTTGGTCAAGCTCAGCTGATTTTCAGTCCTGTCATCATTCCTGTTGCTCTTCTCTGAACCCTCTCCAGCATGTGTGGGCATCTTTTTTCAACAGTGAACTGCAGAACAGGGAACAGGATGTCAGTCGGGGTTTGCACCAAGAAACCAATATAGAGGAGAAAGGGAAGCTAGACTGCATTTGAAAATGCTTGCTGCTTTCCTGTGCTCATATAACTCAAACTCAAATAGCTACTTTTGGGAAAGATTGTGAGAGGCTTCTGCATGATAAGGAACATCCATTTCCTGTGTTCGTTCACAAGCAACTACAATAACAGCCATTGATTTAGGGTAGAATATAAACTGCTCCTTTTTTGAGTCTACTAAGATTCATGATGGCAAGAAGGCACTGGGAGAATTAAGTGGCAGTTCCACTTACCCCTACTCTGTTGCCATTCAAAATGGAAAGGAGAAGTAGATTTGCCCTTCAAAATCCCTGCAGTGTGCCTGGCTGCTGCCAGAGGCCCTGTGCTTCCCCTTGTGGCACCTCTACCTCTGCCTGACTACTATAACTCAGCCCTTGGCATTTCAACTCTACAACTCTTTCTGCCCCTTTTCCCACATATGTTTCTGGGATAGTTTGTCAGCTGATTTTGAAATGAATGTAATACAGTGTGTTTGAATTCAGCTGTTTACTGCAGGTGCATTTTAAAGTTGAAAAGTGGCAGAGATTAAAAGAAGAAAACAGGAAAAATAAAATTACTCTTAAAAATAACAAACCTACAGAGCACCAGAGGCCAAACTGTAGAGCAGAACAATCCCATAGTCCAGAGGAGCTGCGGCTCTGAACCCAGAGCCAAATCAGTCCGTTGTGGCTCTGTCTCCTAACTGCAAGGTGGCAAACCAAAACCCTTCATCAGATCACAGTCAAACCAGGGCTGGATTCAGGTGTCTTTGGGCCAAGGCTCCGTTGTCAGCCAGCAGTGACAGAACACATGTAATGAGGAACAAATCAGGTGCGTGAAGTTTATTAAAAATGGAACCCCCTCCTCCCCCAGGGAAAACCCTACAAGGCTATAGAGGAAAATGTAATTTAAGCCTAACATATGGGGGCTGATCTGACATTGCTTATTGTCATGTGTATACTCATACAGGCAATCTGATTAACACTACAAATTACTCAGTCATTATAAACATCTTGGATTGGAATCCTTTCTCTCTGTCTTGACACTCCAGTGGATATATTGACTTCAAAGGAGTTATTCCTGATTTACATCAGTGTAAATGGCTAGAGAAATTGGTCCATTGACATTATCCATGTCTGATCCATGTCTAATAAAAAGTGACTTACTAAAATAACAAATGGTTTATATTCTTATTTTGGTAGAGCCCAGCCTAAAAATTATATCTTCCAGTCCAAGTAAATATGAACGAACTGCCAAATCTGCCTATATAAATCCCAATGATCTCATATATTTTCATCATGTAATTAAAAAAGAGAGGAAAGAAGTGTTCACACTCCATATTAGGAACAGAGGCAAAAGGTTAGTTTATTTTAGCATTTCGGAACAGCAAGTGATGCAAAGGTATCAGTTTGATAAACAAAATATTAATATCTGTGATGCAGTCAAAGGAAAAATATGTTGCTATTTTAAGTTAATTATCATTCCATCTTGATATCAAAGAAATTGGTTACTTCTTACCCTGCATATATTTTTCATTTTGGTTTCAGAGGATGCATAGTTTGAATGAAGAGAAAAAAGATGTCACAAATATTTCTGTTATTCAATTAAAAGATAATTTGTATATTCAGGAGAAAATGGGAATTGTTTCTGTGTTAGAAACAATCAAGTCATTCATTGCAAAAAAAGATTTAGCTCTCTTCTGCGTTCAGAAGTCACTTGTGCACGGATGCTTGTTTTTGTGAATGCTTTATTTTCTAGTATTTGCCATTTAACTTAGGAGGATAAAAAGGGGGTTCTCTTCATCTGTCTGAATACATGGGATGATAAGTCACCTAATTCAATTGATTGTATTTCTGCTTCCTGTTTCACATCTGAATCCTTCTTTCACCATTAGATGTTACTTGGGACATAACTGAAGCGCTGTCATTACTCTGTCTGCTGGGGCACACTTTGCATGTCCTCTATGATACCGAGTTCTGTAAGTTTTCACTTTCTAAGCAGGACTCTCAGTTGGACTGTTTTATCTTTCCTCCAGATGGCTTCATAATTAACTCATGTCCTAGAGTTTTCCATCTTCTTTCCCAATACGCTTTAGACATAACGGGCTGTTGAGCTGTCTGACGAATCTCAGCATTTGCTATAATTTTATTCCATTTAATACCTAGTATTTTTTCTAGGCATTTGCTTTTGAAGGCGTTTAGACATCTGTCTATACCTTTGGTGGATTTCCAGCTTTCATATCCATATGTTAAGGTAGAAATAACATTTGAGTTGAAGATTTGCAGTCTGGTCTTTAGTTGTAGATTTTCAAAGGCCAAATCTTGCTCGAGTTATATAATGCATCTGGTACCACATTAACAACTGACACCTTTTGGACATCTCCATTTACTTCCCAATGACTGCCACAGTCTGTACATTGGCCCATTCTTGTGTTCCTTTGTCTTTAGAGGGAATGTTGGAGTTTCTGGGGTTCTCTTGGATCTGTTACTTCACATCTAATCATTAACCCCATCTTTTTATGATATTGGATAGTCTTGTGGCCACTGCTTGCACATTGGTTGAAAGGCATCTTAGAAGAGTTGTGTTTTCAAGATCTTGCATACTGTTGTTGAGTCGTGTGATGTGCCTGTGTTGTATACCATACACACTTTCTCATAACGAGTTGGAGTCCCCACCTGGCTGACTGCAATGAGAATGAATATCAAGTGCTGAAAAGCTAGCAGGATGTGACCCAGTGCCTATTGAAGGACACCAGTGGGGTTCATAATGAAAAGTGACTGGAGAAGGAGACATGACATACAGAAAGATGTTCCAATTAGGTAAAATCTGCTCCAACCACGTGAATCCAGAATGTAAGGAGTCTGACATATATGAAGTAAGCAGAGGTAGAGGAAGTAAAAAAAATTTTTCAAAATACAAGAATGTGTGTGTGTGTGGGGGGGGGGGTGGAGTTATCTGTACATTATGCTTCTCTTCCTAATCTATCCTTCAGCCCACCTGTGGCTGCTAATTTTAGCTTATGAACTTGAATAGTAGTCACAGCTTCTCTGAACCTGTTGTACACAGAGTATTGGAGCCAATGCATCTGCATCAAGGTGAATCTTTGTTCCCTGACCTGGCTTGCCTGAGCTCTTCAGTTGGCTTCCATTCTGGACTACACATTATACTAGGTGCCCAAAATAACACTGCATAGTTATTCCTCAGCCCATCTCCCCCTTCCCAATAACCTTGTACATCCTTTACAATTCCTGAAAAAATAATAAAAAATAACACCCCTTTTCACATACTTTTTCCAAATAGCACATAATAAACATTGCAAGCATGCTCCAGTTGAGTAGCCATTTAGATTGTGAGCAAATGTTTGCAAATGTAATTGTGGAAGGGTTTGACCAGCTGTAAGAAGCATGCAACTGGGAGCTTAAGAACATTTTTTGCAAGATTGTTCTCTTTTGCAAGAGGAATTACATCCAGTGGGATAGATCTTCAGCTGGTATAAATCAGGATGGGACCTACTGAAGTCAATAGAGTTGTCTCTATTTTCACCACAGTCAATACTTTATTGGCTGATGTAATCATTATATCTTCCAGTGAAGTCAGTGGAGGTAGGCTGAATTATATCACCCAAAGATGTGGCCCTACTTTAGGTACACAGTGACATCATTGCTGCAGTTGCCTAAGTAACTTCAGTCAGGGCATTATAGAAAATTAGGGCTGGAAGGGACCTAAGGAGGCCATCTAGCACAACACCCTACCCAAAGCAGGATCAGCTCAAACTGTATCATCCCAGCCAAGACTTCGTCTAGTCAGGTACTTAAAAACCACCAAGGACAGAGATTCCAAAACCTCTCTGGGTAGCCCATTCCAGTGCTTTACTGCCCTCCCAGCAAGAGAGTTTTTTCTAATGTCTAATCTAAACTTCTCTTGCTGCAACTTGACCCCATTGTTGCTCCTTCTGTTATCTGCCGCCACTGAGAACAGTCTAGCTCCATCTTCTTTGGAACCACCCTTCAGGAAGTTGAAGGCTGCTATTAAATCCCTCTTCAATATTCTCTTCTCTAGACTAAATGAGTCCAGTTCCCTCAGCCTGTCCTCAGAAGTCAAGTGCCTCAACCCCCTAACCATTTTCATTGCCCTTTGCTAGACTCTTTCCAATTTGTCCACATCCTTTCTGTAGCGGGGGGTGGGGGGGAGGGCAAAACTGGACATAGGACTCCTGATGTGGTCACACCAGTGCCAATTAGAGGGGAATAATACTTTTTTTCTTGATCTGCTGGTAATTCTAGTGCCAATGCAGCATAATGCAGTGCCAAAATTAGCCTTCTTGGCAACAAGGGCACACTGCTGGCTTATATTCAGCTTATTGTCCACTGTCACCCCCAGGTCTTTTTCTGCAGAACTGCTGCTTAGCCAACCAGTTCCCAGCCTGTATTGGTACATGGGATTGTTCTGTCCTAAATGCATTTGTTCTTATTAAACCTCATGAGATTTCTTTTGGTCTAATCCTCCAATTTGTCTAGGTCTCTCTGAATCCCATTCCTACCCTCCAGTGTATCTATTACACCCCCCATCTTGGTGTCATCTGCAGACTTACTGAAGGTGACACCACCCTGTTTTTCAGGTCATTGATGAAGATATTTAGCAAAACCTGCCCCAGGATTAGCTCCTAGGGCACTCCACTTGATATCAGCTGCCGACTGGACATCGAGCCATTGATTACTACTTTCTGAGCCTGATGATCCAGCCAGTTTTCTATCCACTTTACAGTCCATTCATCCAACCTGTACTTCCTTAGCCTGCTTGTGAGAATGTTGTGGAAAACTATTATCAAAATTGTTACTAAAGTCAAGGTATGTCATATTCACTGGTCTCCCCACATCCACAGAGCAAGTCATTGTGTTCATAGAAGGCAATCAGGTTGGTTAGACATGACTTGCCCTCAGTGAATCCATGCTGACTGTTTCTGATCACCAGAGATCAGGTTTTTCCTTCTGTGACAGAAAAACATGGTAAAACCTAGATTTTCTCATTTTAAGGAGAAAAACCTGGATTTTCTCTTTTAAAGGAGAAAAACATGGGACATGGAGGGTTTCCCCCTGCAGCCTGGCAGAGTTCTAGCCTGCAAGGAGCTGTGGGGAATGGGAGGAGGGCAGCAAGGCAGGGAACGTCATGTGCATGGCTGCACATACACTTACACATGATCACCAGGCAGTCTGGAGAGTAGCTCCTGCAGTGTGGAAATTGAGGCCCCCGAAGTAAGGGAAGGAGGGAGTTAGGCAGGGCTGGGGCTGTGGTGGTGGAGCCCAAGTGGTACGTAGAGCTTGAGGCCCAGGCCTGGAATGCATAGCTGCAGGGCCCAGGCAGGGAGTGGGACAGAGCTTCAGGCAGCTCGTCCAGAGTTGCGGGGGAGGGCTGGCTCCCAACTTCTGTGTGCACCACAAAGCAATAAGAGGGGACAGCTGGAGCTGATGCTGGAGCTGGACCCATGTCCTGGTGAATGAAGGGGGCAGGGGGAGCTCTGATTTTTCATGATAAAAAGCCCCAAATCAAATGTCAAAATTTATAGGTATTTAGAATTTTTTTCATTTTCATGATTGAGGCACTGGTAGGCTTCCAAATTACTTAAAAATTCAAAATATATCAATAAAACATTATGTTCAACTAATATTCCATTTTAATCATGGAAAAATGTGGATTTGGGGGTTTTTAATGAGAGAATTTGTGCCCCACTCTTTTAAATAAGAGAATTTGCAATTTTGAAACAGAGAACACCAGGATCCCTGGAGCACCTTCTCCTCCAAGTAGTTAGAATAGGATTCCTTGAGGACTTGCTCCCTGATTTTTTCCAGGGACTGAGGTGAGGGTGACTATAGGTCCCTGGATCCTCCTTCTTGCCATTCTTAAAGATGGACACTATACTTGCCCTTTTCAAATTATCCAGGACCTTTCCCGATTGCTGTGAGTTTTCGAACATAATGGCCAGAGGTTCTTCAATCACATTGGTCAACAACCTCAGCACTCTTGGGGGCAACATATCCAGCCCCATGGACTTCTACATTTCCAGCTTTTCTAAATACTCTCTAAGCTGTTCTTTCCCCACTGTTGCCTGCTTACCTTCTTCCCAAACTGTGCTGTCACATGCAGTAGTCTAGGAGCTGACCTTGCCTGTGAAGAGTGAGATAAAAGAGGCGTTGACTACTTCAGCCTTTTCTGCTTCATCTGTCAGTAGATTGCCTTCCCCATGCAGTAAGTGACCAACACTTACCCTGACCTTCCTCTTGTTGGTGGCCTAATTGTAGAAACCCTTTTTGTTACCCTTTATGGCCCTTGCTAGCTGTAACTCCAAGTGAGTTTGGCCTTCCTGACTTGATCCCTGCAGGCCTGAGCACTAATTATATGCTTCTCCCTACTTGTTTGTCCAAGTTTCCATTTCTTTCAAGCTTCCTTTTTGTATTTCAGCTCACTGAAGAGTTCCCTGCTAAGCCAAATGGATCTTCTGCCATACGTGCTAGTCTTCCTGTGTACTGAGATGGTTTGTTCCCATGCCCTCAGTAAGGTTTCTTGAAAATACAACTTCTTTCCCCTTCAGACTGGCCTCCCAGAAGATCCTGCCCATCAGTTCCCTGAATGGGTAGAAGTCTATTTTTTTGAAGTCCAGGGTCCTTACTCTGCTGCTCTCCTTCCTTCCTTTCTTCACAATCCCGAACTCAATCATTTTGTTGTCACTGCTGCCCAAGTTGCCATCTACTCTATTACATCCCCCACCAATTCTTCCCTGTCTGTGAGCAGCAGGTCAAGAGGAGTATGGCCCCTAGTTGGTCCGTCCAACGCTTGCACCAGGCAGTTGTCCCAACACTCTCCAATATTTCCTGGGTTGCCTGTGCACTGCTGTATTGCCTTACCTGGAGATGTCAGGGTGACTGAAGTCCCCCCTGAGAACTAGGGCCTGTGGTCTGGGAACTTGGTATGAGAATTAAAATAATACCATCTTTCCTTATTCCTTTAACCATTTAAAAGGATAAAAGTGCTAATCAAATATAGCTTAAACATTAACCTATATCAATTAGAGATCATCTATCTCCCACATGACAGATGTCAGCTAAGTCACATCATGAGTACAGTAAGACTCATTTCAATTCTGCTAAAGGGTACTCAGGTTTCAAGCACTGGTTTGGTGTCCTAACCCAAAAGAGGATCAAATCTGTAAATAAGGCATTTTGAACATAAGATAAGGTACAGCTATGAATGGCTTTGGAATCTAAAGGCCCAACCAATCCTGTAAGGCCTTGAGTGATTGTTGTAAGGTGCTGAGCACTTTCTATCCTCAAAGCTTGATCCCATAAGGTCTCCATCTATGTCAAATGGGACATGCATGTATCCATTCAGTCTTAAGATAAAGCTTTATCACCAGGGGATGGACACCAAAGCCCTGAGGTAAGCGGGGAAGCAGGTGACCCAAAGGAAGCACAGCAGGAGGGTGTACCAGGGGAGGCCTCCTCATTCTTACTGAGAAAGTTAGGCAATCAGCTAATTATCTCAGGTGTCTGTACACAAATGCATGGAGCCTGAGAAACAGGTAGAAAGAACTGGAAGTCCTCACACAGTCATGGAATATGATGTAATTGAAATAACAGAGATTTGGTAGAATAGCTCATCTGACAAGAGTAATGGCATGGATGGGTATAAACTGTCCAGGAAAGACAGACAGGGAGGAAGGTGAGGAGGAGTTGCTATTTACATAGAAGAGACTGCTCAGAGCTCCAGAATTGAATTGAATATGGGCCTGTTGAAAGTCCTTCGGTTAAGGTGAAAGCAACAAGGATTGGGTATCTTTTATATACCAGCAGATCAGGGAGATGAGGTAACTTCACTTGATTTGAAAATGTCAGTATAGAGGTTCTAGTGTCACAGTTTGAATATGGTTCTCATCTTCTACAAGTTTGAATGTTTAGGCCGATGGTTCAGGTTTGGCATTACTATAATCAAATGCATGGATATGAAAATTAAAGTGTTCACAACTGTTGGACAGATTTGAAAATATTCTATTCTCATTAAAGAGTATTGAGCTTCAAGTTGAATATAACTCTGTAGTTCTATCTGGTCTTCAGACAGCTACATATTTGATAATTGCACATTTGATAAATAATTCATGGCAGCGTAGTCATGGAAATTAAAAAAAAAAAGGCTAGACAATCTGTGCTTCTGGAATAGCACAAAAATAAGTTTCAGCCAAGTGCTTCACCAGCCCAATGCCTCTTTTCTGATAGCAAAGCCATAAATACCTGGTTGTTTCCAAGCCTCTGTGAATGTTGTTTTGTTTGTGTGTATATCACTGGATTGACCTCACTAGATTTAACCTCATGTGACTGGATCTATTCATGGAAGATTAGATGACAAATCCTATTGGGCAAACTTAAACTAGATCTGATGTAATCATCATGGTGAATGCATCTCTTGATTGACTGTAATGGAAATGGTTAGGGCTCTGTTCCTTCAGAAGATATATGTATGTATTCCTATGGCCAAAAAAGGCCCAATTAGTGCTAATTCTTTTTGTAACTGGAGACCAACCAGTTTCATAAAACTCACACTCCTTTTGCACAACTGATGCTTCCATGCACTTTTTTAAAGCAGTCCTTTGTATTTTTCCAGACATTATGGAGATGTTTAGTTATGATTAAGCTGTTCAAATACAATAAAGGCACCAAGCATGAATTTAAACTTGTCGAAGTCCAAAACTTAGTAGAATGTAACTATATGAGTATATAAAGAAACAAAAACAAAACTCCAAGATTATTTTTTTCTTTAAGTGCTAGAGTGACACCTCTAGTGATGAAAGGTCAAGATGTGCATGTGTGTATGTATGTGTGTAATGGATTATTCCATTTTTGGGGGTCCCACTTTACAATATTTTAAAGGAGATCTGTTATTAGGAAGTACTAAACACTTGCTCTTGTTGAATCAAGGTCTTTGTAGGAATCTCAAATGGAGCTTCAGAATCTCTTGTCCTTCATGAAGATATCATCCATATGTCTTTTACTTATAGAACAAGTACAGCACAAGCAGTGGCAGTCCAAGTTTTTGCTACCAGACTCTAACCAGTGTATCAGGAAGGGATCTTCTTTAGAGGTGAGAAAAAGACCAGTCTCTGAAGTCATTGGGGGTCTGCTTCAGTGAACATTGAAAAGACTGATATTGATTTTTGTAGAAACTGGCTGAAATCCTTGGCCCTTTTACTTATTTTAGCAAAGATGCTGGTTGTAACAGTAATTTTTCTGAGAGGAACCTGCCCACGAGGACCTGGACTGAGTTTATGAACCAACCTATTTCATATGAGCTCCAGTAGAGATGACAAAGGTATTGACTTTCAGCTTTTGCTTCTCTGGACAGGATTTAAACCAATGAATGAGAGATGAAAGGCTCCACATTCCATTACCAGTTCCCTGAATTACTCTGGGCCCCATGGTAATGACCTTCAGTCACTTTCGACATGACCTACAGTTGCTGTCTGAGCCATTGAAATAAAAGAAGGGAAAAAGCTACAGTTTTGCTAACATTTTCCTTTTAGCTCTGTTAAAATACAGTTTACATGTTTTATGAGATTAATGTCCCTTGCTTCTGATTACAAGAATCTGATCGGCATATTAATTAGTATAAAAACTACCACAAAAAAACACCCAAACGATGAACAGCTGCTATTTTGCTGCTGAATCCATTTAGGGTATGTAATTTTTTATGAGAAATTTATTGTGAAAAGGGTCTTTTTAAAATTTTTTTAAACTGTCATTAATCCAGGCTGTTATATCTTGCACTTAAGGCATGGAGCGAAGTAGAGATCCATTGTGTTGAGTGCTGGAGATGATGTACTTTAAATGACAGGTTTTTGGTGGGGTGACCTGGAACTAAACAGGTATGATGTAAGTTAAACTGTTTGGCATGCAGCTTGTTTTACCTGAGTGTAGTTAGAGTTCTATATTCTCTGTCACATCTACATATCACCTAGATCTTTATGTGGTTGTGCTTTGGGTTTGAACCAACAAACTGCTGAGTAGCACCTATTCAGTGAAAGCTGTGGGCACTCAATATAGTGAGCACCTGACAAAACATGCTTCATCCTGTGTTAGTCTTTGGTTCAGGAAAGTCTTCAAGCATGCAGGTAATCCCATGGTCTGAAATGGGACTATTCACCTATTTACAATTGAGACCTGTGTTTAGGGCCTTCCTGATTTGGTCTTAATGGTCCTGATCCTGAAAGGTGTGGTTGAGCTCTTGTGCCCAGCACCTTCCATGATCAATGTGTAATGGCTGATTCTCCTTGGAACATTGCACATATGTTATGGATGTCATGGAATAGGATCACTGGGGTACTTGTATTGCTAGCCACACTCCTGAGCTGAACAACTGTTGTTTATACTACCTTCTTTATGACCAGAATGCTTGCTGGATGAAGTCAACACTGAAGATGTTCTTGATTATGTTACAAAATGCCACAGCCTCTGAATATAGACAAGGAGTATGGAGAACCAGGAGACTGGAACACAAATAAAATATATTCCAGAACAGGTTTAAAATAGAAAAATATTTTATCCGGCCAGACATAAATTCAGAGTTTGCTTCTGTAGAAACCCAATGCCCAGACATCTTATTCTTTTAACAGTTTCATTTTTAATAGCTATTTATTTTTGAGTATGGCTAGATTGCATTACCATAAATGCTTCTTACTTCTACAGAAAAAAGATATTTCTTCGCAGGTAGATTGTGTGAATAGCTCAAGTTATTACTGTGAATAACTTCTGTTCCACAGGGGATATATTCATTGGATGGGTCTACTGGATTAATTGTATAAAGTAATTTGTAAGCTCCTTTATGACCAGGGCAGTCATATATTGTGCAGTATTCAGAACAAATAGT
This sequence comes from Crocodylus porosus, assembly GCF_001723895.1. Taxonomy (NCBI): domain Eukaryota; kingdom Metazoa; phylum Chordata; order Crocodylia; family Crocodylidae; genus Crocodylus; species Crocodylus porosus. Next base: position 26,526,817 of record NW_017728950.1, read on the forward strand.
GATCTTGTGCATGTTGCAGTTTTCAAAGAATAATTTCTGATAGGATCACAGACCTCAGAGAAGGCCAAGTAGTGTGCATATAGCAAGGAAAGTTCCCAAAGGCGTCTGCCGCTTTATTTGAGTGATTCCTGCCCCCTCCTGTCTTTCCTTTTACTGATCACCCCCACCCAAGAGTATTGATGCTGGTGGAATGCCCAGAATATGCAGTCTGACTATGTAATGTTAAGAGACAATCTGGAATAAGGGATTTTGTCAGCTGTTGCTTGGAGGAATAAAAAATAAATTTGAATCTTGAATGTTACGCTGTTACTTATGCAATGAACGAATGGATTGTGCCCTGGATGGCACTAGTGTACCAAAGTGGGCCCAAAAATATTAGCTGTTGTACCGCTGTTGGCCAAATTTGCTGTGGCCACTGTCCTGTGTGCTGCTGCCACCCAGGGTGCAAAACTGCCAAGTTATGCCTCTGCTGTTTAGAGAAAGGGAATAGATTAGTGCTGGGCAAAGTATTAGTAAAAAAGTAAATGGAATAAATTTTACCCCATTTCTTCTGAAAAATGTTCACAAATACAACTGTTTTATACATTTGTTCACTGCTCAGAAATAGTCAGGTGATTTTTATTTTTTTAATGCACATAAATGCTATCCTGTGGACTGATGGCTCTCAGATGTTCAAACTGACGAGTAGGGAGAAACCTGAAAATATTTTTGGGTAGCAGATAAATTAGGGTAATTTGGGGCAATTGCTTTCCTATTTAGGGAGTGTCTATCTTCTGCATACAAGTATGACTAGGTGCTGCATTGTCTGGAAGTCATTCTGTTCTCTGTGACATTGCCAAAAATGGAGCAGGGATGGAAAGGAAATTCTGAAATCTTTCACATTGCATCTTTGCTGTTCATCTCCTATCTTGGTAGCTGAACAATTGTCTACTGAAGGAGTCTTTGGTCAGGTTGGGCAAAGGTACTAGTTTACATGCAAATATGTATGCAATAGGTGGTGAACGTATCTACTGAGAGAGTGCACCCCTGGTTTCCATTTAAGAACAATCCATTCCACGCCCCACCCCACACATGTACAGTTTTTCTGTATGAGGTATCCATGTATCTGGCAATATATGCCTGAAAAATTATATATTGGGGTGAACACCAGCTCACTATCCCAAATAATCTATTTTTTTATGCCTTTCACATGTTTGAGGAAAGGCAGTTTATCCTATCCTACAAATAAATGGAAATTATTTGACAAATAAACAATAATTATGACATTGATCAAATTACACCAGGGATGACTTAGGCTCATAGTCACTGTAGATATATTATGCTGTTTGCAGAAACAATTGAAAAAACACTAGGATAACAAAAGAGAAAGGAACTGCCAAATTAAAATTATATATAGATGTTTCAACTGACAAGTAATGTGCACTACGCTTCCATTGTTATAAAAGCAATCACATTTAAAGTCAGCACTGCTGGTATGTAATCAACAATGGACCTCTACTCAAGGACAAGATATGAAAGAATAGTCCTGTGGCTAGAAAATGGGACTAAAGATGAGGGGTTCTGGGTCCAGCTTCAACTTTGCCAGAGACATCCTATGTGACAACTTGCAAAGTCATTCAGTTTTCTTGAGCTTAACTTGCCAATCTGTAATATGGGAATACTAGTATTTCCTTGCCTTGTGCATTTGAATTATGAAGGTGATGTGAAATTTTATTATGTGTACGAACTACACCTTGCCCAGTGAAGTCTTGATTTCAACTGAACGCATCACATGTCATTATAATCCAAATAATATTGTTATATGAACATATGAAGGGGTTTGACCCTTCAAAATAATAATAATTTTTTTGGATCTACTATGGCTGAGACCTTTTCTGTTCTTTATAATCTGGTTAGTATATGGAGAATTGTGTGGTACTATTTATTAATTTTAAAGTTCAGAGAAATACAGGATGAGATGCTGATCTTACTCAAAGGCCATGATGACACTAGGGGTATAGACAATCAAAGCAGTTATCTTTATTTAGAAATGGAGGTAAGCTTACTGTATTTTAAGTTGATCTGTTGTTATAGTTTGATGTGTGTGTTCCAGTCCCACCGTAACTGGAAACTACACTGCGGTAATTTAGGGTGCGTATACAGGTGCTCTGATTTGTAGTACTGAAAATGCTCTAGCGTCGACAAAGCATCATGTGTATATGCCCCTACAGTTTTGAAAATGGCCGCTGGGGTGCTTTAACTGAAACTGGTCAAACGAGGTTTAGTTAAAGCATCCTGTGGCCATTTTTAAATGTGTGAGGACTTAATACATATGATGCTGCAGCATTTTAATTACAGCAGCTCTCCAGGAACTGGTATAATTAAAATGCCCCTGCCCCAATCCCTGCCCCCAGCATGTGTATAGGCAGTCTTAGTGCCTGATTCATTCTATTGTAAACTGCTTTAGTTTTGTGCTACTTCCTGCAGGATAGGAGCATACACAGGTAACAGTTGCAATGGACTGACACTCTCCAGCAGTAAGTTTCCTTCTCTTGCCCCTGTGTATCTCAGTAAATTGCTTTGTCGGACTATCTGCTTTGTTTGAACTATAACTGCTAAGCATCCCAAGGCTGCAGTTCTGTCAAGAGGCCTTTATCATCATTTTTGTTGCCCTCTGCTGGACTCTGTCCAACTTGTCCACATTTTTTCTGTAGTGGAGGCTGAAAACTGGTCACAATATTCTAGATGTGGCCTCACTGGGTGCGTCCAGATAAGCCCAGACATGCCTCTTGCAGCATCTCAAACCCCAAGAGGCATGTGCAGGAACAGGAAAAGGTTCTGCCTGCTGCAAGTTTGCAGCACAAGGCCAAAATTAGACCCCTGGATATCCAGAGGTCTAAAAAAATGTTAAAAAAAGCAGGTAAGGCAACTGGAGGCTGGGTCCTTCACAGAGACGCTCTGGCTGCCAGATTGTCTCTGTGGTTGGCCCTTGCCCTGGTTCTGAAGCACGC
>NW_017728950.1:26530278-26539167 GCF_001723895.1 Crocodylus porosus
GGGGCATATGGGCCCTGCAGGGGGGGTGGCAGCCCCTGCGGGAGTCATTTGGCCCCTAATGGGGGGCTGTTACCCCTGAGGGGCATCCATAGCCCCCGTGGGGCAGCAAATTATATCAATGTATTCATTAACTTATTAAACATGTATTTAGAGTTCACTTTATTATTAAGATGGAGACACTGGTATCAGGGATTTTTCAGTTTTCCAACTGGGAACACCAGAATTCCTGCTAGGGAGGCCAGTGGCAGGACCCTGCCTGCTCAGAGCTGGCACCTTGGACCCAGCTGGCTGTGGCTGACCTCCTAGCCAAATAGGGCCAGGAGGACATGCTTTGACAGTTCAAAGCAGGCCACCACACCCAGAACATCTTCTGGGCGATAACTGCCCAGATGGCCGGGCAGGGAGCACACATGACAGTAGTGCTGCACAGAGGCTGACTCTGCAGCTACAGCCCACTGGCAGCTGGTCCAGAGGGGCAGATGCCGCTATTGGCTGTGCAGATCCCATCCAGGTCTGGCAGGTGCGCAGCAAGTCACAATCAGGCAGCAGCCCACCCTGCTAGACTGCTGCAGTGGGTAAAGGGTGCAGGAAACTCTCAGGGCTGCTTCAGCAGTCCAACTGGCACAAGTGGTAGTGTCCTCAGATACCAATTGCCTGGACCCCAGAAGCTCCTGAGAGCGAGTAGCCCTGAGCTACTTGCCAAGGCAGCTTTTTGTACTGATGGGGCCAGGACAGGGCAGCTTTTTATACCGCTGGGCACAGCAGAGGTGCTGGCCTCAGACTTTAGCTCCCCCTGGTTGCAAATCCGGGAGGAGCCAGGCAGGGTTATTTTGCCCCAAGTGGCATGATTTGCTCTACAACAAAGTGCATGTCTGAGCATGTGTGCTGAGGCAAAAAGCCCCAGCTCAAATTTGCACTGCTTCTATTTGAGCTGCTGCAAGCGAACATACCTGCATGTGTGGATGTGCCCACCAAGTGCAGAATAGAGAGGAATAATAACTTCCCTTGACCTGCTTGCAACAATCCTACTAATGCAGCCTACTATGCTGTTAGCTTTCTTGGCAACAAGGGCACACTATTGACTCATATCAGCTTACTGTCCAGTCTAACCCCCAGGTCCTTTTGTGCAGAACTGTTGCTTAGTCAGTTGGTCCCAAACCTGTAGTGGTGCATGGGCTTCTTCTATCCTAAGTGCAGGACTTTGCACTTGTCTTTGTTGGGCATCATTGCTTTTGGCCCAATCCTCCAATTTGTCTAGGTCACTCTGAATTCTAACCCTTCCCTTCAGCATATCTATTACTCCCCCCAGCTTGATGTCATCTATTAACTTGATGAGCATGCACTCCATCCCATCTTCCAGATCATTAATGGATATATTGAACAAAACTGGCCCCAAGACCAACTCCTGGGGCACTCCACCAGCTGCCAATTAAACATAGAGTAATTGATCACTACCCAGTGAGCCTGATGACCCAGCTAGCTTTCTATCCACCTTACAGTCCATTCATCCAACCCATACTTCCTTAACTTGCAAGCATGCTGTGGGAGACTGTATCAAAAACCTTGCTGAAGTCAAGGTATATCATGTCCACTGCTTTCCCTGCTTCAACAGAGCCAGTCATCTCACCATAGAAGGCAACCAGGTTGGACAGGCATGACTTGCCCTTGGTGAATCCATGCGGACTGTTCCTGATTACTTTCTTCTCTTTCAAGTACTTAGAAATGGATTCCTTGAGGATCTGCTCCATGATTTTTCTGGGGACTGAGTTGAGACTGACTGTCTGTAGTTTCCTGGATCCTTCTTCCCTTTCTTAAAGTTGGGCACTATATTTCCCTTTTCCAATTGTCCAGGACCTCCCCTAATCAAAGATAATGGCCAGTGGCTCTGCAGTCACATCAGCCAACTCCCTCAGCACCCTTGTATGCATTGCATTTTGCCCCATAGGCTTGTAGATGTCCAGCTTTTCTAAATAGTCCTTAACCAGTTCTTTCATCACTGAGGGATGCTCACCTTCTCCTGAAACTGTGCCTCCTGGTACAGTAGTCTGGGTGCTGACCTTGTCTGTGAAGACCAAGGTGAAAAAGGTATTGAGTACTTCAGCCTTTTCCTCCTCATCTGTAGCTAGATTGCCTCTCCCATTCAGTAAGGAACCCACACTTTCCTTGACCTTCCTCTTGTCATTGCCATACTTATTGAAACCCTTCTTGTTACCCTTCACATCCCTTGCTAGCTGCAACTCCATTTGTGGTTTGGGTTTCTGATTTCATTCCAGCATTCTCATGCAATAGTTTTATACTCCTCCCTATTCATCTGTCCAAGCTTCTGCTTCTTGTAAGCTTCCTTTTTGTGTTTAAGCTCCCCAAAGCGTTCTCTGCTAAGCCAAGCTGGTCGCCTGCCGTATTTGCTATCCTTTGCACATCAGGATGGTTTGTTCCTGCACCCTCAGTAAAGTTTCTTTATATCTAGCAAGCTCTCCTGGACTCCTTTTCTGCTCAGACTGGCCTCCCAGGGGATCCTACCCATCATTTCCCAAATGCTGCAACCTGGTGGGCATCCAGTCTTGGGGGGCTTGACCAGAGTTTTGATGACAGTCACATGATGCTACAGTGATGCTTTATTTAGCCTTTCCAATCCAAAGAGGCCTCAAACCACTGTTCTAACCCTGTTTTGGACTGCAGTGCCACTGCCTCAGAGGAACAATGCAACATCTGCTACCTGCCCATACCAGCACCCAGCAGTTTAGAACCATGTCAGGATCCTTATATCTTTGCAGTGGGTTCATCACTGGTGATCATTACACATACTGGAATCAGGGCAACAGCTAACATGACACAAGGAAATGACCACTGAAATTGTTAATGAATGTAGTTAGTCAGAGATCCCAGTTTTCTGTTTTAATTGAGAGAGATTCTCAGAAGAAGCATGTTGCAATGCCCCATAACATCCTGCAGGGCTGTTGATTCAGTGATGACTCAGCAGCGATGCGTGCACCTAGAGAAATGACAGCTCTGCTCCCTCCAACATTTGGATTTTCATCAAAGGTCTCACTTTTTTTTTAGTGTTGTTCCTGCTGCTGTTTAATATTTACATGGTAGTGCATTAAAACCAAAGGCCAAGCAGAGCAGAGCCCCATTGTGCTAGATGCTGTACAAACATATTGTAAATGACAGGCCCTTGTTCCACAGAGCTGACCTAGCAGGTAAGTTCTGCCAAGATCACCACCTGGCACTGGTACAACTTCAGCATTTTAAACATCCCTCTGGTCACATTTTTGGTATACAGTCTATTCCTTTAAGTGCTTTCCAAGTCCGTATCCGTATCTCTGTGGGTTGTAAAACCATCATAAAAAAAACCCCTCTCCCACCCCCCAACTCTCCAGTGATTAAAAAAAGAACCTCACAAGAGTAATGGATAAATGGCAGATCTTGAGAATTTTTTCATCACAAAAACTTCTTCAATGTCTGTGAGACAAAAGCATGTCACTCCCTACCTGCCCCCTAAGAATATTATGCTCTGGGTTGAGCGACAGTGATTCTCTCTCTACCTACTTTATTTACAGCTTCTCTTTCCCTCCCCTGAATCTCCACGAATGTTGAATAATAACAATCAGCAGTTTTTACATTGTGTATAAAATAAAAACAGTAACTAAGGAATAGGACAAGCCTTTAGCTAAGAGTGGTGTTTTTGGGATTGTCTTCATTTTCCTTCATTGCACGTTCTGTGTGTTAGAAACCATTCCCTCTGACAAACCATAAAACAGAAACTACTCCATTTTTTCCACCCCAGGAAATGTTCTGTCAGCAGTTCCCTTGTAATGTTCATCGGTGAACATTGAGATGATTTTTGCCCAGTTGCTGATAAACTAATACAGGGTACCATGACTGTACTATACTACAAACATTTTGGATTATTTCAATGTAAATACAGTTACGCCCAATAAAGAAAACATACATTTTGACTAAGATTTTGAATCCACTATAGTGCTTGTATCAGCGGTTGAATATATTTAATCTGTTTGTCAGTTTTAAGTTTGTGATCCTGTATGCTTTATTACAAATGAAGATTTTTTTTGAAACAGGTGAGTTGTTCCATTGACTTCCATGTGCATAAAGTTATGTACATGCCTCTCTTATTACTAGCATTATTCCCCCCCTCCGTTATCCAGGGTCAATTGCTGAAGCAGCTTTAAGTTAGACCAAGGCATCAGTGCACTTAAAATATATTATTATTGTAAATGTGTTGAGACGCCTCAGTCAAGAATGGGAGTGTAAATGCATATAAACATATGACAGTTGGATGGGCTGTGCCCTGAATAGGTGACAGGTGAAATGTGACAGGAGAGACAAGGTAGATACAATAGACAGATGATGATCAGATAATGATGGGAATGTCTGTACTGCCTCTCCATGGTGACGTGCTGAGAAACAAGCCCTGCCCTCTCGCTCCCACATGTACTACATGCTGCAGGGCACACCCAAGACTGAGACCCTGAGGGCAGAGATGGAAATGGCCGTTATTGTGCCTTGGGCACTGGCATGGCACAGTGCAAGAGCAATGGCCAGAGGTTTTCTGCTGTGCTGAAGTTACTTTCTTTTTTTTCCCACCAACGTATGTCGATAAGCTTGCAGCAACAGTGACCCTTTAGCTGCAGCTCCTGCACCATGCACTGCCACTGCCCATTGTGCTGGACGCTGCTGCTGCGCTGTCCTCTCCATTGTCAGAGCCAGAGCCTAAGCAGTTTCAGCAAAGTTGCTGGGGAAATGGAGGGGGACAAAAAGAGGATAGGTTGGCTCCCCCCAGCCTCTGCTCCATTCTAGTGCCTTCCCCTTAGGCAATGAGCATGGCACAAACACCCACCTATTTGTTACAGTGCTGCCTGAGGGCATCCCTGGGCATGGTCAGAAAGTGACTACACAACATTTTTCAGCAGGTAGAATGCATGGAGCAGGAATAAATGGATGGGGCTTGTTTTTTGGCAGGAGTTTTGAGATTACCACTGAAGCTACCCAGCTAGACTGTTGACAGAAATGATGCTCACTGAGCCAGGCCACTGTTTTTGTGCTTTTCAAGGATGGATTTTAAGGAGGAATCAAAAGGGCACAGGAATAACATAGTGGCTTCAGGGACAGTTAAATGGGGCCATTTCCAGTCCTGTGTGGGTGCTGCTGTGTAAAGATGCTTGTTGGAAAATTAGAGTAAAGGGCAGGGGAGACTGCCACTTCTGGCATATGAAAGGCAGGGCCTGATGGCTTGAGAACATGGAGGAAGTTAGAAGCTTTCTTCAGGGCTGACTCACTTTCTAGCAACTCAACACAGCATCAGCAAATACAAATATTCAGATGCAGATCCTCCAAACCATGTGAGAGCTTAAAACTCATGGTTTTAAAAAGGATATATTTTGGGTTCTTGTTATTTGCCCTATGGTTTCTTGAGTCTCTAAGAAAACCCTCTTTTCTTTCTTTCAAGTTGTGTGTCCCCCCTTCACCCCCAGCCCACAAGCATAAAGGGTATATGGTTTTTCTTAAAATGAAAACTCAGATTTTTGGCTTTAATCCTAAACTTCCAGAAGCTGGGGTTAAAAGCAAAACATCCTATGTCTCGAAAATCATTAAATAATGCAACTTGGTAAAACACATAACCTGACATTATTACTGGGATAGATTTGATGCTCCATATTCCGGTGTCAAAGATTTTGAGAGGAATTTGATGGATTTGGTTCATAATTATATAATCGTGTTTTTCTGAGCTCTGGTAAGTTGGAGTTGGTGATTTGAGTCAAGTCTCTCCACACAGCCCATATACTGGTTGGTTTGATGGTGTCTCCTCTTGGCCATGTGATTTGTCTGGCAAGAATACCTAACCCTCTTTTAGATACATCGGGGGTAAAGTTTCATGGAGGCATGTTGATTTCATCACAGTGGTGGTTATAAAGTGAGCTCTGACAGATGGTGTAGGTTGGTTGGAGAACCAACTTCTGCCTCTCTAGCTATGAGCTAAATAACTTCTTTGGATGGTATTAAAATTTTTAGCACAAATATCTATGAGAGTGAGGGGGGAGCAGGAATCAATGAGTAAAAAATAGTACCTAAAACAAATGTGTGATTGCATGAAAAGGTCATTTTATAAGTCAAGACACCGCATCATCATCCATCAGTATTACTTACCACATAGTGTCTATAACAGTTTTTACATGACCTTTTCTACAACTTCCAAGCACAGTTAAGGCAGATACACTGTAGAATGCTTGCACAATTATCCTGCCTGGCATAAAACAATACACACAGTTGCTCCAAGTAAGTAGGATAATTTAGCGGCACTAGTCATTCTCATGAGTAGGCTCCCCATATGAGTACTGCTTGACCCAGAAACACCTTTTTTGACACTGTCTTTAGCTTCTATAAATATGCATAGATTTATTGCACCCAACAGAGCAATCATCTGTGAGACTTTGGTAGGGTGGACATAACTGCACTAAGCTAACTCTTCTCATTCCTTTCTTGCAGATTTCTGAGGGTCAGACTTTGCAATTGTTGCCTTTCTCCAAGATCTTTCACTTGCATAGCTCTACAGGCTCAATCCTGTCTATGACTGTAGGCAACCATACCATCAAATAATTGATTAGGCAATCATAATCTGTAACTGTGCAGGATCACCTCAAGAGATTGAGTATATTTACTCCATGTACCTTCCATATCTGGGAAGGGGCTGTCTCAAGCATACATGACAGGGGTCAAGAGGGTAAACATAAGAGCTTCCATTGTGCCACCTTCACTGCTGTTTTGGGGTTTGGTGAATGCAAGTGTGGGGTAAACTCTGAAGTGCCTCTCCCTGGAGCCATGAGGCTGCAGTGCAGACCTATTCTTAGGGGTGCTGGACTTCAGTTTCACTAGCATGTAAACCCCTCCCCCCCCCAACTCATTGCCTTTTTGTTAAGTACAATGGATGCTCTCTTCCTCGTGATCCAGTGCCTGTAGGAAACTGGAGCCTGGATAAAATATGGCTTGTTTAAGTGAATTCTGGCCAGTAGGGTGATGCTATGAATAGCAAGTGAAAGGTGCTGTGTTAAGCTTGTCCCTTGATTATCAAGATAGTATGCAGGCTTGGGGTTCCTATAGGATTTGTTCCTATTCTTGGATAAAATGGCAGTAGTTGTGAGAAGCATCCTCTTCCATCCTGGGTTGGCTCCAGGGCACTCTGTCCTTTCCTCTTAAATGCAGACTGGGCCACATCCATCCATGCATCTAATTCCAGACTAAAAACTACTATAAAAGGCTCTGAAGGACACACAAGCTGCGTCTAGATGAGCTTGGCTGTGTGGTGTGCAGCACTGCAGAAACATCTGTGGTGCCACAGTTCACACATTCAGCTGTTCTCCATGCTGCAACCTGTGCAAGAAAGAGACCAGAGTGGCGCATGTGGGGTCAGTGCACACCGCTGAAAACCAGAGCCTGGACACCTGGAGCCATTCTCCAGCTGCCAGCCAGGCTCCAAGCAGCAGGATCACCACTGCTGCAGCCCCAGGAGGCCCCCAGGAGCCCAGGTAAAGCTGCTGGATCCAACCCAGTGCTGGCCCCAGCCTCCCCTACCCCACCCAGGGTAACTGCTGTGCACCAGAAGGTGCATGGCACAGGAATTCCCTGGGGACAACTAGCAGCAGCACAGGGTGTCCTGCTGCTAGTTGTCCCTGGGGAACCAAATGTTCACGCTTGTGTGGACATGGCCACAGAGCTCAATTACACGTGCATATGAATGCAACACAATTAACTCTGGTGCGTATTGCACCAGAGTTTATTGCTCCCAGGCACCACATTTACACGTGCACCTGGGACTGCAGCACATGGAGCTGGGTCAGAGCAGCCCCGGCTGGCAGGTGGTCCAGGTGTCAGCCTGCCAGGCTGAGGCTTCTCCAGTCCAGCTCAACATGCTGCAGAGGGGCTGGCTGAGCACGAGGGTGGTCTGGTGCAGGATTAGCCACACTGAAGCACCCTCATGCCCTAACCAGCCAGGTCAGCATCTACACATGTGCTGCCGGGCAAAAAAAATTCCACAGCAGGATAGCACTTGTATTTACAAGTACTAACCTAGTACAGGGTTTATTACTTTTTTGCAGCCTGATAGGACCACATGTGTAGACCCCAACAAGATATTTACTGTGGAGCTATTTAGGCAACTCCGCAGTAAACATCTCATGTTTACTTTCAGCCCACAGAAGCTGAAACTGGTCCCATCACAGTGTTGCTTGCTGATTCAGTGAGACAAAATGGAGGCAGCATGTGACTTGCATGGTCTGCATTGAAACTTTTATTCAGGTCCCTGTGTCCATGATATTTTTCTTCCCCCTGAATAAATGGGCCCCAAACAAAATGTTCAAATTTTCTCTGTTACACAGCCTGGATTTAAGACCCAGAAGCAGAAGCTTGAGTGCCTCTTTCTTTAATTTTTCTGCTTTGTACTTTCCTGCTGCCAAGTTTTTCCTTCCTAACATCAGCTTGTGCCCATAACACCTAAAATAATGTATCGTACAAGGTGTGCCATCGCAATGATAGCACACCAAAGTTCTTTGAAAACATCACCATTTGACAGGACAGAAGTTTGTGCCTGCCCTTTATTGTTAGTACAAAAATCAGGGTGCAGTTTATTTCTGGATTTTGCAGACACTATTTTACACTTGCAGTTTGGTTTGAAAACCAGGCTTTCAGTTTGTGTATGTGAACATGCCACATGTGTTCAGTGTAGGTATCTAGTATGATAGATGTGTATGGTACTTTATCTGCTAAATAAAGGTTTGGTACTCCTTTCCCTGAAGTGCTTACAATCTAATTTTAATTATGATGGTAGGTTTTAAAACAATGGTGGCTTTATACTGGGCAAATGTGCATATAATTATT
>NW_017728950.1:26539267-26577986 GCF_001723895.1 Crocodylus porosus
TTTATACTGGGCAAATGTGCATATAATTATTCTTAAACACAGAATCTCAGCCCTGATCAGATGGGCTTCAAGGCACCCTGGCATTGGCAACCTAAAAACTTACACACACACACACCCCCACCTCACCCCTTCTTGCTTCCCTCCCTTTTCCTCACGTGGTTACTTTCCTGATATTCCATATATTCTTGGGATTATATTTGCTTCAACTTTGCCCTGAAAGTGTCAGAGTATACCATAGTTCGAGCCTCATTCCCATTCTGTCTTGGGCCTCTCAGCTTTGACTATCAGCATAGGTGCCAATCAAGTATCCATTTACAGTGACTTTGTGACACAGATACCAATCTCATATGAAGGAGACTGTCCATTCAGACATACCACCAAGCAGCCAGTCAATGGCAATTTGTTATTTTTGTTCTTTGTCTTTTTTTGCTATTGTCTTCCGCCATAGTCCATTAAGAATATTTTCTTTTGCTAATGAAGCATTCTTTCCTTTTAGCAAGAGTTGTTAGTGGTATCTCTTCTGCTTAGTTCTCCTTTTAGTGTACATATAAAAAAAAAAAGGGAATGTAATTAAGACGTTGTAATAGCTGGTTTTTCCTAACATGTTTTTCTCTGTTGTTGTTATTGTGCTTCGTTGCATTCTCATGGATCAGGGCCTCATTGTGCCTGAGTGCTGTACTCGCCAAAAAGGCAGTTCTTGCCCTAAACAGCCTAGAATGTTTCTTTCCTTTAATTAGAATGATCACAACTTTGCTCTAATTGATTCTGCCAGGTTCAGCTGTATGGGCTTGCACTCAATCAGGCTCTGATGCTGCACTAAGCTCCATGAAGACTGCATAAGCCTTAGTGGGCATGTCTACACGTGCTACTAGGGCCCTTGAATAAGCTCTGGAGCTTATTGTATGCGGCAGACCACCGCCACAATAGAGCACCCTCGTGCCCCAGTCAGCCAGAGCAGCATCTACATGTGCCCTGCTGCAGAGTGAATTGAATTACTCCAGCATAATAGGGGCGCACATGTAGATGTGTGATGTTTACTGCATAGCTGATTAGTTAACTGTGTAGTGAACGTCTTATGTAGATATGCCCCAGGAAATCTAGGCAGTACCACCTGGGCACTGGAATCTGTGCTGTAGTTGAGGTATCATGGTACAGCCATATTTGAGCTTTTTCATTCCGGCACCCTGTTTCCTCCCCACTGCCACGTTCCCAATTAAGTTTACTCTGCAGCTCATTTAGTTTTGTATTTATCTTTCAATAAAGGGAGGGGAGCAAAATCATCACAGAGCTCTGCTTGCACCAGTGCATCAGCTGCAATAGGTTGGAAATGCTTTTAAGATCCCCCCCGACCCTATTTTTGGATGTTGAAATTTCTAACTGCCTCATATATAGGCAGCATGAAGTTTGCTCCCTGAGCAGCCAAGATTGATTTCTCCTTTGAGCAGCCATACTCTCCACAGAAGTATCCTTTCCAGTTATGTTTTGAAAGTCATCAGACATGCTGTTATAAATGATCACTGAAGATTACTAGAGATGCTGCAAAATAATAGTGAACCAAGTAGCATCTGTAATTTCCACGGCTGGTTTGCAATCATCACTCAAAATGAACCCTATCTGAGTTGCAGGACTAAACTTTTTCCCCCCACCCTCCCCTTTACTGCTCCATAACATAGTTGAAATAGATACTGTGCCTCATGAATTTTTATGCAAAACACTGAGCTGCAATCCACTGAACTAAAAGCTACCTTTCTTTGTGAAGATCAAGACTGCACTCAGAAAATCGTGGAGGGTAGTCTACATTTCCTGTTATAGTGAGGTTTTATAGTTCAAGAGTAGTACATCTTATGTTCTTCCTTGTCAATTTACCCAATATAAGGATGAACCTAAAATTAGCTGAACAGAATTTTTCCCCCCATGATTCATGTTTGTTAATATGGAGCTTTCTGGCTGATGAGCATTCCCATCAAATTGACAGAATTTGTTTTGCTGGAAACTACTGATATGAACACTGCTGGTATGAGAAAATACACATGAATCAGCTTTAAAGGAAAATGAGATGTGATAAGCTAATACGCCTTCAATTTGCTAATTGTTTTACAATAATGCCCTAAACCCTGATCTGGCAAAGCACTTTAAACATGTTTGTAAGTGTTGCATAGATCAGTCACTTGCAAAAATATAGGGGAATGGTGGTTAGGCTGCAGGATAGTACTGCAGGAAAGGACCTGGGGGTTACAGTGGACCATAAGCTTAGTATCAACAGAGTACTCTTCTTGCACAAAGGGCCACAGCCATAGCACACTGGGCTGCATTTACAGAAGTATCAATTACAAATCAAGGTAAGTGATCCTCTTGCTCTATTTGTAACTGGTGAGGCCACACCTAGAGCACTCTGTCCAGTTTAGGGCCCCACACTTCAAGAAAGATGTGGACAGATTAGAAAAGGTCCACCAGAGAGCAACAAAAAGTATTAAACCCCTTGGAAACATGACTTAATGAGGACAGGCTGAAAGAACTAGGATTCTTTAGCCTGGAGAAGAGAAGTTCATAGTTCATAGAAGTTAGGGGTTGGAAGGGACCTCATGAGATCATCAGATCCAGCCCCCCTGTTTTTAGACAGGAAAAACTGCTGGGGTCAGATGATCCCAGCAAGGTGTGTGTCCAGTCGTCTTTTGAAGATCTCCAGGGTAGGTGAATGGAGCACCTCGGGGGGTCTATCTATACTAGCCTCTGGACACGCAAATTGTAAATAAGTTTTATTCGTATATCCAATCTGAAGTGATCTTCTAGCAGTTTATGTCCATTATTCCTTGTCTTCCCTTGGGGTGCCTTGGTGAACAGATGCTCTCCCGGCCCCCGTTTTTTGCCCCTTATATACTTATTGGCTGCCACTAAGTCCCACCTAAGTCTTCTCTTCTCCAGGCTGAACAGTCCCATTCCTTCAGCCTGTTTCCATATTGCCTGTTCTCCAGATCTCTAATAATTCGTGCGGCTCTCCTCTTTCAAGCTGCTCCACATCCTTTTTTGAAGTGCAGCACCCAGGACCGGACACAGTACTCCAGCTGCAGCCTCACCAATGCTGAGTAGAGCAGGAGGATGACATCCTTAGTCTTACTTGAGATGCATTAGTTGATGCATGCCAGTGTATTGTTGGCTCTGACGGCTATAGCATTGCACTGGTAGCTCATGTTCATTCTGTGGTTGATTGTGACCTAGGTCTTGTTCAGTTGTGGTGCTAGCTAGTGTAGCACCACGGAGCCTGTAAGTATGTTGCAAATTATTTCTCCCCAGATGGAGCACTTTACATTTTTCAGTGTTAAACATCATCAGGTTTTGATATGGCTGTCCAGGTCAGCCTGTATCCTCAGCATGACTGCGCTCCCCCATAACTTGGTGTCATCTGCAAACTTTGCCAGTATGCTTTTCACATCCATATCCAAATCATTGATGAATATGTTGAAAAGCTCTGGTCCAAGTACTGAACCCTGGGGGACACCACTGGTCACCTTTTGCCATGTGGACTCAGTTCCGTCTATTAATGCTCTCTGGGCCTGACCTCGGAGCCAGTTTCCTAGCCACTGGACCATTAAGTTGTTGAGGCCACAACTTCCTGGTTTTACCATGAGGCCATCATGGGAGACCAAGTCAAAGGCCTTTTTAAAATCCAAGTATATGACATCAATCTCAGCGAGTTACCTGATCATAGAAGGAGATGAAGTTGATCAGGCATGACTTGCCCGCAATGGATCCATGTTGGCTATTATTTAGAATACTACCTAGAAGATTGAGGTGGGGTTTGATAACAGCTTTCAAATACCTGAAATGCGATTATAGAAAGGATGGAGATAGACTGTTATCTTTGGCTGTAGGGGACAGATTAGGAGCAATGGTCTCAAACTGCAACAGGGGAAATTTAGGTTGGATACTTGAAAGAACGTTATCTTTATGAGGGTGGTTAAGCATTGGGAAAAGCTTCCCAGAGAGCTTGTAGAATCTGCACCCTTGGAAGTTTTTAAAAGCAGGTTAGACAGGCATTTGAGTGGAATGGTTCATCAGGACAGTCTTGTCTTGAGTTTGCAGTTATGTAGATGACCTCTTGAGGTCACTTCCAGCCCTTTTTTTTTTTTGTACCAGCCCTACTTTACTTTTGTGCAAGTCTGTGTGCATAACCTTAGTATGTGAGCAGTCCTACTGACTACTAAATTATGTACGTGCTTAAATGCTTTGTTACTGTTGGATCCTAAATAACTTTAACTTTGGATCTGCAGTGTTCAAGTATTTCTGGTGAGTAGGGGGAAGTCAGGTAATACTTAACATTTTTAAAGCATTTATCTGTGACACTAATTCTTCTTCTTCATATTGGCACTCCAGCACAGCTAGCTGTCAGGAAAAAGGGCTGAATATATACTGCTGACACCTGGTTCCAGTTCACTAGGGCCACTGGCAGATGTTACATTTATTGCGCCATGAAAAGTGTGTGGCACAGACATCTGGGGATTGGGAAACTCCCCAATCCCAGCCACCCCTAACTTGGTGCATGGTCAGCCAGCTGCATGTGCACCATTTAAAGGTCTGTGGTACATGTCTGACATGGAAGGATACTCAGTCTTTGGGTTTCAGGATAAATTTCTCCCTTCACATAATTAAATTAACATCTGCCACGGTTGTGATGTCTATTCCAAGAGCTGGTGATCTAGGTCAGTTAGTCATTCATCAGTATCTATTAATCAGTGGCAAAATTGGCAAAGCATGATCACTGCAGGCTTGGAGCAAGCAGAGTGGTGAGTGGGTTTTAATTTTTGCTATGAGCATGGCTTAAGTGCTATGGTACCTGTGTGCATTTGAAAATGACATTGAGTGCCAAAATCCATCTTTGGCTTAAACACCTGTAAAAATCTGGCCTCTAACCCATGAATCAGTTTACTCACCTATACAATGGGTGCAGCATAAATACTTAGCTACTTCCAAAGAATGTAAAGCATTTTGAAAAATGCTGTTTTCACATGCCAAGTGTTGCTTTTAGTCAAAATTTACATTTTTATTGGGAACAAATTGATCCAAGTCTCATTCACAATTTAACTCCAATAGTTTAATTGCATTCCATTAGAATCAGCCCTGTCTCCCTTAAGGGTTTATATATTTGTAGCATTTTTCTTAAACTTTCCAATAAAAATTATTGACAAATTAAAAATGATACCACAGAAAAACACTTCATGCCATTTACTCAAGACAGTTATTCTCTCTTATAGGGTATTTAATTATTTTTTTGTATTTCATGGGAATTTGTCCAATGAATCTGAACCACAGAGTCTTTAAATGATCATATAATGAGATGGCTGTCATACAAATTTGTGAAGTTCACTGCCGATTCAGATCAATAAATCCTGCACCAATTGAGTTTTTTAATACAGGTTATTGAAGGAGAAGAAAGTGCTCTGGGTTTGATTGCTTCCTTCAGCTTTTGAAATGTAAAGAACAAATACGGTATCAGAATAAAGATTTTTCTTCAGTTTTAGCTTGTGCGATATGTATTTAGTCATTCTGGTTGATTCATAGCCGGCGGTTTACCTCTTCAAGAGCAAGAACAGTGTGTTCCTTCTGAGATACAGAGATCAGTTCTGCAAACACTGCTTAAATGATATCTAGCCATATTATGGCAGCTCCTGCCAGCACCTCTATAAGTTAGGGTTGTATCAGCATTTCCATTATAAATATAACATTTACACTACTACCACCTCCCTTGATTTATATTGTGCTTCTGCACTATAACACAGAATCACATTTGCTTTGTTCACTGCAGCTATACAGTACTCTACATAGGGCTGAGGACTCAAGGGATTTTTCTTCAAGTGTTCCCGAATCTCTCTCCTACGCTATAAAGCACAGCATTGCCTTTTCAGCAAATATTGCTGCTTTTTATTCTTTGCTTCAAGACATTACTCTGTTTATTCGCTCTGTACCTGGACTGAGATGCATTTGCAATCCACATACTGCAGGTGCTCTAAATTCTTCCATATATTGTCTGTGTCATTTGTGGAGAAAGAACGCCAGTCCTTCTGCTCTAAGGACCTGATCCTGAATTTTTTACATCCATTGTGATTTCTGTGGTTCAGGCATGGACCCTAGAGCACAAGCTCTTAACAACTGACCTAAAGGAAAACTCACTGTAGGATGACAGCCTTTCAAATATAAAAGCCTTATAGTGGCCACACATGATATTACACTATTATTTTAGAAATGGATCTTATTAGATAGCTAATAAATGATAGAAAAATGTTACAGACCTGAGTAACAATGTGTTGTAAATGTAGCACATCAGTACAAGGTATTATTAGCTGATTACGTATCATATTTATAAGCAACTTGCTCAACTCCACTGCAGTTTGTAACAACTAAGTCTCACCATTTATCAAATCTATTAATCATTTATAAACTGTAAATGGAACCTTATTGTAAGGCATGTATAGTTTGATTTTTTTCACCATTTTTTTTTGTTTCACGTGATTTTTATCCCCATAAAATTTCAGTGTCAACTAAAAAAAAATAATCTATGAAATGGCTGTTTTCTCACAATGAAATGTGAAACCATCAATTTTTACCAGTTTTTAGCAGGGAGTATGAAGCATGTGCTTAGTTCTTTGGAACAGAGAGGAGTTTGGCTGAAAACAGCCTCATTTTTACCATATATATATTTTAAAACTAGAAGACCAACAGAAACATTCTGCAGATGCACTTGCCTTGTCTAGCTAAGGATACACTGCAAAGTACCTTGAATTTTGGGTCATCTTTTGTTGCATTATGCATATTTGCACTATCCTTAAACAGAACTGTCATTTCATTCAGTATGCTGTATGCACTAGTACTAGATAGTGTCACAATTGGTACCTTTATTAGCAGCCTCCATAGAGAGGACAAAGACCCAATGGGTAAGGAAAATGATGTACCCTTTCAATCCTCCAGGTATTCACTCCAGGTCAGGAAAGAAGTGTATGCACAGAATGAAGTCGATGGACTCTCCAGTGGCAGGCACTCATGCATTACCCATCCTGTAGTTTAAACATATTTCAGTGGACTTCAGGCTATGAATCCGGCACTATTAATAAGCACTTGCACCTTAAAAAAAGAAGGAAAGGGAAAGAAGCCTGTTATAGAAATAATTACTCAGCAAGCTCCTGACATATATTCATATGATAACCCACTGGTAACTTTCTTCCCACCTTAAAAATTATATTTACAGCTTCCTTCTGTTTCTGCCCTAAGTCAATTTTCACTCCAGCCACTTTTCTCCTGTTCTGTTCTTTGGCTTCTTAGGTCATTAACCTCAAGTGAGGAACTTTGTCGACTACTTTGAAAAACTAAGTCCACTGCATTTCCCTTGTCTGTCCTAGTGGTGATACAGTGCATTCAAAGAATTCCAGCAATTTTCTGAGGCATGACCTGCCTCTCCTGAAACATGCTGGTATCTTTGCAATCTTTCAGCAAGCTGTGCTGTACCAAATGTTCCTCCATTTGATCTTCTTAAATATTTACTAAAATGTTTCCAGTGACTCGCATTCAAGTAAGTGGTCTTCAGTAACCTGGCAAACTGAGCCAGCTTGATGGCTTTTTGATACTCAAAGCAAATAGGAAAATATTTTATTCTTGCAGCCTGTAATTACTCACAATGTGAAGACTCACAAAACATTTTGCTGCTTTAGAGAGAGAACCTTGGCTTGCATGGTAGAACCAAGCCTGTTAACATCTTTCCAGAGATCGCTGAATTTTAAAATAGTTGCTGTGCATATCTGTTATTGTGTGCGACAAAAAATACAACCCTGCTTGCTGGAAAATATTTTGGTGTTGTCTCTAGAAATATGGTGATCATTTTGGAATGACAACTTAGCAGGTTTGGTGAGATTTCTTTCCATATAAAATCTGTCCAAGAGTAGAAAGTTTAGGGGGAAGCCAAGATGACTAAGGTAGAATTTATCAGAATAAATGGGCCTCTAAGGTTGCTCCATTAATCTGATTAATTTAACCTTTGATTGCGCATGTATTTTTTTGTTAAGATGCCTTTGGAGTAGGCTAATAATCAGCTTGTTTGCTTTCGAAGCTGCAGTGAAGTTCAGGAACTATGCCAAAACTGAGCAAGCAGGATGTTTTCATAGTATGGGCCAGATTTTCTCAGTGGGTGTATGTTGGCACAACTCCAATGATTTCAGTGGAGCTGCTACCGATTTACATCTCCTGAAGGTCTGGCCCTTGTATTTCCAGCTGAGAAAGTGAAAGCCCAGAAGAACATGGACTAACATATTTTAGGGCACAAATGATGGATGTTCTTCAGAGCTCTCTGTTATTCCCACTCTGCCTCCACTCAGAGTTAACAATTGCTGAAGATTCCTCTTTAGCACGAGTGGTCGGAACTTGAACTTCTAGGTCAGAAGAGCTGAGTTCTCTCCCTGCCATTGCCATGAAGCTTTGCATGGCTTTGGCATACTGTGTTGTCAGAAGTCAAGGTCAGAGATCCCCCTGAGCCAAGCAGCCCATGTGGTTACGATGGTTAATGGTCAACAATTTCTATATCCAATTGGCCACAAAGGATAGATGTAGCCAGCATTACCTTCAACAACCTTTGACTTCTCAGCCCAAATGACCACAAACCCATTTAGAGCTGGAACAGCTAGGGGCACCTCGTGGAATAGAGCAGAGTGGGCTTGAATTCATGCCTCTGGAGCTGTAGTAAGAAGCCACAACCATGCTGAACCCATACCCCTAATGCAGTACAGGAGTACTCATGACCTCTTAGGTGGCCATGCATTACCAGTGCAGGAGAATTCTTTTAAGTGGGGCAATGTAATGAACAGAAAAAGACACTTTTACATTTAAACTAACTTGGAAAGAAAGCATTACTGTACCAAGCTCTGTCTTCCAAACTTGTTACAGCTGACCATGCCTGCCCTGTAGTGTTAAGGAGACCAGCAGAGTGAGGAAAATGACCACAAAATAACATGGAAGAAAGGCAGCTTGAAGACCTGAAAACTTCCTGCACTTTGAGGTTCATTACTGTAGTTTCCATATCACTGTTGCTTTCACTTGGTTTGGGAGAGGATGGTCAGGAAGGAGAACTTTCATCTGTTATTTTGCTTTTAAATTCCTTCCCTGACCACAGCATTTTAGGCTGCAGACTCAGCTTTCCTTCCTTCAGAAGAAAAAAGATTGAGGCTTATGTCTGGTAGAGCTCCCTCAACAGGAAAGCCTTCCTTTCCTCAGTTGCCTCCAGAGCCTGGAATTCCACACCTTATGCAACAGCTGGCAAAGCACCCCTCAGCTGCTTGGCACTAGCTAAGTACATCTCCAAGAAGCCTATGCTAATTCTCTTGTGATTACGCAGAAGTCACTGTAATTTGTTATGCTAAATTGGTTCTCAAAAAGTTGTCCCAATAAAGCAGATGTCCCAATTAAGCACATACCAAGTAAGTGGAATATATTTTGAGCTGGTCAAAATCTTTTGTCAAAACATTTTCCAACAGAAAATCACATTTTCAATTAAATGGACATTTTCAGAAAAAATACTCATTTTTTCAGTGACTGAAAACTTACATTTCAGTTTGCAGATTTCAAGGAACTGTTTCCAAAAGTTTGATTTAAATGAAAAAAAAAGGTTTTAATTATTTATGGGGGAAAAATATTTTGGTGAGCCCTAAGTATAATGTAGTTATCAAAATAACTTTGAACATTGATCTTCTGTATCTTTATAAATGGAACCCTTTGTAAAATGAACCCTTGAGACACAGTGGTTGCTTGTACACACCACAGGGGTTTACTTCGGTTTAATTCTCCCTAAATTGAAGCAGTGGGTTTTTAAAAACATTGCTTCAATTTAGGGAGAATTAAACTGTAGAAAACCCACATGGAGTGTACACATGGAGCAGCCCCTGAGCTGCTTTGCTTCCCTTGGTGGCAGTAGCAGCACCCCCCAGGCCTGGGGGCACCGAATCCATGGAGGGAAGCACCTGTCCCCCTGGCAGCCACAGGTGAAAACAGCCCCTGCCCCCTCCCGGAGGCATGGAGGAAGCACTGAGCTCAATGCTTTTCTTTTTTCTCTTCAGTGGAGCCTGTCTGCATGGGCTGTGGCCAAGCTGCCTGCACTGGCTGCCTGCGCAGCCCCTGACCTGCCCGGGGCACGGTGCTTCGCTCTGGAACTATAAGGTAGCAAACTAAAATAACTTGGAGGCGTTTTATTTTGCTACGTCCCCAAGTCATTTAACGCGCAATGCGCAGCCAACAGTGTAAACAACAACACAATTAAATCGGAGCAAAAGGGCGTTTAGCTGCTTTAAAGGCCAATTTTGTGGCATGTACAAAGGCCCCAACACCTCATTCTTAGGTTACCCATTTTTAACATCAAATTTCTGTTCGATAAAGGATTCACTAATGCCAAATGACTTCAGATAAATATATTTGCAGGCTGGTTGATATCACTACAGCAGGGAGCCTCCTGTCACTGCTAAGGAGAAGCTTTTCAAAAGGCTCAAGTCCTCTTCAAGGCAACACAAGAGGTGACTACGGTTGATATCATTTCGCATTGATTACAAATATACACCCTAGGTTTGCTATTGGAGAGCCTATTGTTCCTGTTTGAAATCTGAAAACATTTCATTTTCCTGCCCTACATTTCAGTCTTAAAATTGTGGCTACTCTGATGTATGGAATTTGCAGAATTCCATACAGAACAGTAAAAAAAAAAAAAAAAAAAGGTTTCTCTCAGAAACCACATCTTTGAATCATTGCTTCAGAAATTACAGGAAACATTTTAGAAAATAGGTCTACCATCACCACTTGACTAGTCTGTGTATAGCAGAGATCTTAGGCCTTAATTTCTCAGCCCCAGCTCTCAAGGAAATGTCACTGGGCTTCTGCAGATCTGCTCCCAGTTATTCATAAACCTTAAAATCATTATTGCCATCCATTGTGAACTCCTACTTATAATATAGTCTTTGTAAGTTGCTCTATGAATTTCTTGTATCAAGTGCAAGGATGTTTTAGATATATGTATTGTATTTACGTAGGAGCTTTCCGCAAGCCTTTGTTCCATCTGCTATTTATCTCTGCTTCATCTACTTCTTTCTCAGAGACCTTAGGAAGAAACAGTGGTACCTGAAACTCACCTATGTTACTCACAAGTTGGTCCAAGAAAAGATATCACCCACAAAAATCCTTGTCCCTCAAATTTTTCTTGGACCATTACAATGACAACATCACTCCAACACTAGTGCATCAAGTGCCTCACTTCTAGTCTTTTGAAAAGGCATCAGAGCTAGTTTTTTTTAAAAGGTAGCTTGGTGCCTGGATCCTTTTGAACATCCTCCCACAGTGCGTATTTGCTTTACTAGTCATTTCAGTACTTTTGCAAATCTGGTGCCTAGTCCTTATGGTAACAGTTTCCAGTGACAAGGAGCTAACTATATCTCTTGGTAATCTGTTCCAAGGGGTTAATTGCTAAGGATGGTGATCACTGGCTCGGTGCTGATTGCAAGAAAACCTCCCTCACCTCTGTCTTCTCCCCTTGATGTAGCCTTGACATGGAGCATGGCACTCCAGGATTCCCATTCCTGGCTACAAGTTTTCTGCAGCCCTCATTAACTCTTCAGTAGGACTCCTCTCTGTGAGCAACCATCAGTGAGGCTCTGCTGTATTGACATGTTTCCTTATAACATTCACTCTAGCCTGCCTGTCCTGGGAATCTGGTTTGTGTGTGATCTAAATATCCATGTTCTTCCTCTGTAATATTATGATCCTGATTCCTGTGGTGCCATAGGAATGACAGTATTATAGTACTTGTTGCTTCCCAACAATAGTAAAGAAAGAAACCACAGACAGATTTGCTGCCCAATAAATCTCACCCTCAAAAGGGTGCAAGCATATACATTGCAGTGTAAACAGAATGGCACAAGAACGATGCATTTCAAATGCAAAGCAGCTATTTCATGTCTGCTGTCACCTTCTCCCTGCAGTCTCTTGTTTCCCCATACCAGTTCTCAAGCAGCCTTATTTCTTAATTTCTTTGTGTTTATTTTTGTTCTTCCTCTACAAACAGATGTTGAGATGCTTCATGCTTCTCTTGACTCATTTTTCATTTCTGCTCTTAATGCTTTTATTTGCTCCCATCTTACCATTCGGCACATCCTTTGTTCCTTACAATGCCTCTTTGTGTTTGATTCTGTTCCTTGCCTCTCCTTAAATGTACTGGCATCTCTTGTCCCTCTTGGCTCCTGACACTTAAAAGTTTCTTAAAATGTGGATAGGAAATAGTTTAGAAAGGATGCAAAATAAATTGAATGATTCAATTTGCCAGTCCTCTTCTAGTACAGTATGTGCACAGCCCATTGCGCTTTGTTCTCCATAGTATATTAGGGTGTCCATTATCAGTAACGGAAACTTGTTAACAAGGTAACACAGTGACTGATCCATTATCCTTCTTCTCCTTCTGAAAAGGCCATTAAAATGTAGGAAAAGGAGTTTTACTCTAACTCAAAATTTGAGCAAATTTAATTTCTATTTATTAGTGAAACTTGTGCCGCTGAAAAAAGCCAGATTGACAGTCTTGGGATATAAAGTCCTTTATTCATCCACAGAGCAGGCAGAGGAAGTGTCAGTTTCTTCTGCCCTACCAATTTTGCTCATCCCTGACCCAGAGATATCACCTCTAGTGTGGAGTTTATCCTCCTTGTCTTTCTAATCATGGGGCTTTCTGCCTAGATGGGTGCCAATTAGTGCTGGTTATTTTTATGATGTGGACATCTGGAGATTGCACACTCACTACTTAAGGGCAACTGGACACCTTCACAGGGTAACAGCTTGCCTTTCACTTTCAGGGTGGCCTGGATTCAAATCGACAGCCTAGAGGGGGAAAGGCATGGTCTGCTCCACATTAGCAAAGCAATTCAACCACTCACTTGTAAAAGTTCTTAAACCTTCTGCATGTGGTCATGGCTGTGCGGTATCCTTGTTGGAGTTTGTACTGAACCAACCTGTGCCACTTTGAGTTTTGGGTTCTGCACAGGTGGCTTCCTTTGCCTTCTGCCCATTCCTCAGGGTTACTGTTTATGTGATTCACCCATGAAGGTGAATGAAGGGACTGTCCCAAGATGCCTAGAAGCCTAGGGGAAATGGAGACATAGCCTAATCCATCTGTAGCCCTCTTGCTCCAATATCTGTCATGTAGTAGTAACTCAGGAAATCCAGGGACCCTACAATTTCTTAACACCTGGTTCCTTGGTAATGCCATGGCATTTTTCATGTATTGTAACAGGGATTATGGCATGTCTTTACCTGGCACCGGTGTCCCTTGAGACCTTGCTGCAGGGTAAATAAAAATTTTTGGAATCAAAAGGGAAGATAGGGAGGATGGAACAAAACCCAAGGCCCCCAGCAGGAAGGACAGCAATTCAAAAAGAACACCTGAAAACTAACTAAAGTTTGTATAGATAGTTCTGGGGCTATGAGGCTTAAATGAGCAGGTACTGTACAAGGAGTGGAGTGCTGGCACACAATGAAACCTGGGATTTGTGAACTGTTTATAAATCAGGGCTGATAGTATTAAATTCTGGAGAGTCCTGAACCTACTCTGATTTCAGATGGGTTCCTATGGGAAGTGTTCACACAGACCTGCAAGCAACTGCAAAAGGGGCAAACAGTGCTAGTAGTGCTTGAAATGTGCTCCTAATCCAGAGAGAGAGGGAGGGAGAAAATCATTTGTACAAAACACAAGGATGCTGGGAGTCCTAGGCAGTATTATTGACACAGAGAGTCGTTCAGCCAAAGGAATTTGCAACCAAAGGCTCCTCATTCAGGGCTGCAAAGCAATGGAGGCCCCACCTTGTTTGAAAATTTGAAAACTTCCCAAGCTATAAATCTCATTCATTTGCATTTCTTTTCAGAGGATGAGGTGGAGCGTGGAGGATGGCAGTATTGATGAGGATTAAACTAGCAAACAGGATGAGTTCATGGAATACCTAGAGCCGTGCCAAAGTAGCCTGCTTCTAAAACAAGTATCAGTGAGAATAGCAGGCTGCTAAGCCAGTCTGCATATAGCGTGAGTGAATTTAGATTGGTCTCCTTAATTACCTTAAAAAAAAGATTGATGCAAATTGGATCCTCTTTGTAAAAGGAGAGACATCTGCTTACTTATTTTTTTAAATGATGGCTATGTTAAGTCAGGTTGTTGGTATGGAAGGAGGGGGGGAGTGGGTGGTTTGGTTTTTTTTTTTGGTTAAGAAAAAATACCTCACATTTGGAAATTTCCCAACCTCCCATCCACTCATATCAGTCACATCCCATTACAGGACAATGGTGATGTAAAGTAGACTGATGGAACTGGGTGGGTTGTGTCACAACTGAGAGCATGATGTGTCAATCTGATGAATGCAAAAGACATTGTTTTCTACACCCAATTTTTTTTTAAAACTGTTTTTCTGAAAAACAAAAATGTCAGACCATTCTGGCACTAAGGGAGAAGAAAAAAAATGGAGCCAGTTGTTCACCTGCATGGAAATAAGTGATGAGTAGCAAGTAGAAAATTGTCCTTGAAAACTAGGTGCAGCATTCTCTTGCCTTATGAATCCAATAAGCATGTTCTGAAACCACTGGGGAGAGTTACTAGTATGGCAGAGATCAAGTTAATGCTACATCTAAATAAAAACAGATAAGTATGAAACCCATGTCAGGTGTTCTTTCCAGTAGATTATAAATTGCTCCATCTAGACTGGGAGGTATCCCTGTTGGCTGTTTTATGGAGCAACACTTGATTTGCAACATGAAAGACTGGTGTTAACCATTTGAAATTGGCGGAGTCAGCAGTGGAGCCATTTCTCCCTATACCCATAATACCCCAATGTAGATATACCATTATGTGCATTACAATCTTGCACAAAAGGTGCAGTTAAGTATAGATATCAAGTAAGTTGGAGGTGGGGGGTGGGAGAAGCATCCTGCTCATTTGTACGCCATGAGGAGTGACCTTCCTGAGATATGTAAACACTGGAACAATGTAACATGTATCCTTGATACAGGCTTGCACCCTCAGTGTTAAGAGGTAAAGCAGAGACTGTGACCTACGCTCTTTAGGGACCTTAGTCTTCAAATGATGCTACATACTTGTACTCCTCCAAGATATATGCCATACAGTAGGAGACTGGAAGGAAGTTCTGTGTATGTAGTATGGAAGCATCCACAAAGTTAGGGCTATTTTTTTAATAGCAACTTGCATAAGAACTGTCTTCTATCTTTCTGTCCTGCCTGACATGAGTGCCTTCTCCACTTCCAGCACTGAGATAATAGTTCTAATTTCAAGATATTGTGCGTAGTTCATCCAAGGCCAGGACATTTGAAGTTGTTTGTTTTCAAGTTCTATTCATGTTTTCCAAATCGTGTTTTGTTTTCATGCTGAAAAATCCTGCCATAACAAGATTTTTTGGCAGAGAATGGAATCATTTGGTTGCGAACCATCCATTTTTTGGCAGCCAATTAGCAGATCAGCTCTGTGTGTGAGGGTGGTAATCTACGTTCCTTGTGTATGGCTGGCTAGCTGGAATATCTCACTACCCACACAACTCCATTGCTGATAAGAAGGCCTTTTCCAGCTCAGTACTGGTATACTTCACAGGAGCTGGCTTTGATGACGTATCTGTGCTTTTGATTGTATGGGGAGGGGGTTTGGTCTGGGTTTTTTGGTTGTTTTCTTTGCAAAAATCTCTTTTTATGCTTAGCTCAAGCACAGTAATTCTGTGGCAATTGTTTATCTCTCATCCAACATTTTTTTTAAATTTATTTTTGCTGCATTTGTGATCACCATGGCTGCCAGAATGACAAGCTGGAAAGACTGATGTCTTTTTGGGGGTGGCTATAGAACAGGCAAAGAAATTTCTGCTGGGGCTGCAAACACAAGTGTTAACTGTGGCTGTGAAATGGCCATACAGTATGCATGATTTTTAAAAAGTGCTAAGGATGTTCCCTTACTCAGCCTTGAAAATCTCACTCCTGTTCTATTGTGGGCTGAGTGTACACCAAAAAAACCTATGTTCCATAGATCCGACAGCCTCAAGACGGTAATAATTTTGTCGCTACCAACATATCCTGCATTCATGGAAAAAAATCTCCTGCTGATCTGGAGAGAGAGAGTGAGAGAGAGAGAGAGAGAAAACTGACTTGTATACCCATATCTACACATAGCAGCATAGTTTTGAAATGGTTTCCATTTTTTATATGAAATAAGTGGACGTGTGTCAAATATGCCATTGCAAAATTGGATTGGTTTTAACAAATGCATTGTAACAATATAATTTCTTAACCTGTCTTGATAAAGCTTGAGATGTGGATACAGAATCCCTGCAAAGAGGTGCATTATGAGATTTGTTTCTTAACTGTTCGGCTCTATTAATTTGTTCAGCATGAGACCCGGTATTTTAATAACCAGCATGGAACAAGCCTGCTCTAAAATGTCTTGTTTTTAACACTGCTTGGATTGTGTTTGTGTTCAGTTAGTTGGTGGGGGAAAACAGGTTTTGAGCTTATTCTACTTTTATTTTCCTAATCACAGCTACAGGGCAAAACATACCGAGCATCTAATAAGAGAAATAGCATTATGGTATGCTAATTTACAGTAATGTCAAGAACTGCAGAAAGAACAGACCTCTGCCTCTGTGCACACAAGGTGATACGTGCCTGAGAACAGTTCAGTGATATGCAACAACACCATGTTGTCGATTGTATTTGTCATCCCATAAGCTTCACTCATGCTGTGGTAGAATAGATCACAAACCATTGTTGACATCAGGTTCCTGTGAATATTCCAGTGAATATGGATAAGATACTACTTTGATCTGTGTTTGAGTGTCCCCCTGCTGAGATTATGCTTCATGACTGGCTCTGGGGAAGGACCAGGTTGCCTTCTTTTGCCCAACCACAACCTCTCTGGTTACTTTAGAGTATGGAAAGACATACATATAAAATGTTTTTAATTTGTAGCACTTCTGGTAACCTATAGATATACAATTGCCTTATAGCTAAGGTGTCCCTGTGACGTGCTTCAAAATTAAAACTGTTTCATCCAGAGACACTTTTCATCTGGGTCAGATCAATTTGTAGGGTTATAGCACTAAGTGTCATCTGTTTGCTCACTTTTCAAAATGCCTTATAGTCACTTAAAACTCTTTAACCATTATGTCTGTCCTTGCCATTAGCCATATCACAGGTTCCTAATATGGTATCCCCAGTTCTCCTTGTGCTTCAGGATCCTGAGGATGAAAGAAGTGAAGCATGGAAAGAATAGGAATTGTATGATTGTTTATTAAGTAACCAGTAGGTTGAACTCAGTGGAGTGGACCTCTAGAATCTGGGTGAAGCCATACATAACAGGCTAAACTTGGCCTTTCTTGCATGCCAAGACAATATTTAATGGTAGAAAAAATATGATTACACTCATAGGACAACAATGTGAATTTCTCAAATGGACACTTGCCATTATAGTGGCATAAATGCCACAAAAATTACTTGAGGAGAGAACAATAACAACAAAAAGAAAGCTTGTGCATTTTGGTGGATCCTTGAAGATATGGGGCCTGAGCCGCATCAGATATATAATCTATGTAGCTGCAATATATTATGCCAGTTAAACCAATTGAGTGTCCAGGCTGGTCACTGTGATGTATACTTTTGCAGAGTCCTCATGGAATTTTTAAAGGGGGACTGTGCGTGTTTCAGTGATACCTTCTTTCTCCCCGTCAGCTGCTTTTCACATTTAAAAAAACCTGGACATTTTCTGTGGGGTGTTTTTCTTGCTCTTGATTGTCCAGACCTGTTTGTAGATAAAGTCACTTTTATCTATTAGACAGGCACTTGTATTTGACACTGCTTTATTTTTTTCGTGGTTGAATAGCTGAATGACGTGATATCTGTTATTAAAATATATAGGAACGATGGAAATCAGGATGTAAATTTTCACATTTAAAAGGTCCTTTTTATTGTAACATAAAATTTTATTTGTATAATCTGTGTCTCTATCATAACACAGTCTATGTAGTAAAAATAATCAATTGCTTTCTTAGCTAGAGGATCCCACTGCAGAGAGGTACTTAAGCAATAAATAATCATCTTTATATAATGAAAAGTATTTCATGTTAAAAGTCGAAAATATTTTTTGTAACTAATGGTTGTCAATGGGGAGTAGGTTTCTATTCAGCCCTCAGAAACTCTAAAGACCAGATGATCATTTAAATGGGCCAGTAGGCAAATCTAGAAGGCTTCAATATCACAGTTGCATTAGGGCTTAAATGTTCAAACAGTCTTTTGCATATGATGTCAGGTGAAGTGCAGCTGGCTGGCAACTAACAGTAAGATGTGCTTTGTACAGAGAGAAAGGTTTAGGCAAGTTAAATGCCATGTCAGATATTCAGTGTGCTTACAAAATGGCATAGATAAATTCCAGTATGTATTGAGTTATCTGTTACTTAATCAGAAATATAGTATTGATAGTATTGTAAGGGTTTGAGTGTATCTCCATGGAGGCAAGGAAATGCAGATATGCACCTCCAAACTCAAGCACTTCTTTATATGTGCGCAAAACAGGTATAACATGCTACCTGATCAGCAGCAGTATTCCACATTCACTTAACAGAAGTGTAAATCATTATATAGCGTGTAAGAGAGTGGAGAATCAGACCCAAGGCTTCTGTAACCCAGGCAGTACTCCAAGAGGTACCCCCTCTCCAATTGAAGGGATCAAAGCAGGTGCACAAGAGCTGTGGGAGGTGTAGGGACTCTCCTCCCCCTATATAGCAGAGCCAGACCACCAATGGGGACTTAACCATATACCTTTTAATACTGGGAACATAAACAGGCATAAATCAGAGGGTATAGTGGATACTACAATGCCCCAAGGGGGCAGGATTCAACAAAGGTTAGACACTTACAATCATTGACAAAAAACAGGGTTAACAAAATATAAAACACAAACAGCAGAACAAACTGGTTGGTGAAATATAAAAAGGCACAAAATGTCAAATGACAAGGAAATATAGGGCCTTGGTACCTGGAGGGGGAGAAAACACAATGGCCCCTTTCCACTGCAAGAAGACTTCCTTCTTGTTATCTCACTCACCCCAGCTAAGACTTGAACCCAGATCTTGCACATGGTAGGCAGGATCATTGCCACACAGTCAACCACTAGTAGCACTACTCTAGGCTGCTAGAGGTCTTGACCTTCCTGGATCCCTGGTCTCATGTCGAGCTGCCTGGCCTCTGATTGGAGGAGCTGGAAGCAGAGCTGGGAACCCCTCAGATCCTTCCTGGAGTAGGGGGAGCCTCTCTTGCTGGCTGCAGCCTCTCATAGGGGATCCTGGAGCCCAATGGGAGCCTCTCCTGCTGGCCACATGCTGCACTGCTGAGGGTCCCACTGCTGCCTGCAGGTCCTGCTCTTTCAGGCGCTTCCAGGGCACTGCTCCTGCTCCGCTGGCGCAGCTCTTGCCAGCTCTGTGAAGCTCCTTCCTTGTTGTCCCTCACTGGTCTCTCCCCTGAGTCAGCTCATGCTGCCCCTTTTATCCCCCTCCAGGTGACCCAGGGGCCAATCGGGACACGGGGGGGAGGGGTGAGTCTCTGGGGCCTGATTAGTGTGGAAAGGAAATCCCAAGTCCTCCAATCATCTTTTGCCCTTTCAAAACCCCTGGGCCAGGTCACTGCCAGCTAGCCCATCACACTTCCATGACTCTTAAGTCTGCTAAGTTGTACATAACCATTAGACTAGACACCAGTCTACCAGGGTTGCATAGCAAAGGGCAGCATTGACCTATAGCAGGATTCCCATCCTAGGTTTCCATCCTATTCCTAGTTAGACTGGTATTTAAGATATTTTAAAGGGAATTAGGAGCTTATATATCATTTGCACTATGGATTTAAAGTATTTATATCCATTTACATCCTTGCCCCCAGATTGTAGAATATATTATCTTTTGTTGCAGTTTATTTGGTGAGCTTTATTATTCTATACAACAATCCATTTCCAATCTGTGCCTGTAAATCAGGGGTTTTCAACCTTTTTAAAGATGTGTACCCCTTCTGGTGGCAGCAGATAGAGGCGGAGCAAGAGGGGTGGGACTAGCATGTGTGACTGCTGCTGTGCCCTGCTTTCCCACAGTCAGTCACATGTGCAGCTCCTTGGGCTGCTGACAGGCCTGGCACCTGGCCAATGTCCATCAGGAGTCCATGGTCATGGGAAAGTGGTGCATGGTGGCGGTGTGGGGCAGTGGGCAGCAGCATGGGGTAGTGGATGGCGGCTGCCCCCCACTGTGTCCAGCCGGCCAGGTGGCACCTGTGTGACCTGTGGCCTGTGTGACCCACAGAGGGGCACCGGTGCCCTCACTCTCCCCACCCCCGGCCCTACTCCTGGGAGGTGGTGACATGGGGTGGTGGGTGATGGTGTTCCATCCTTGCCCACTCACACGTACCCCCTAGCACCTTTCCAAGTACCCCTATGGGAATGCATACCCCTGGTTGGCAACCCCTGCTGTAAACAAACAAACAAGTTTCATTTCCAGAGCAAGGTATATGTGGTAGTTGAAAAGCATTTGAGTTGAGGTGCCTCAAACAGTATTAAACTTAGGTAAAAGCTAATTTCACTCAGGATTTTCCCTCAGGCCAAAAAAAGGTATAGAACTATATGACATGCTTCCTACAGAGAAATTGAAAGAGTTCCTACAGAGAAACTGTGCTTCATATATTACAAATTGCTTATGACTATGTCATTGAATAAACCACTGACTAAAGAAACATAGTTGCCCATGCTGTGGGAAACTGGCTGTTATTGGTCCAGTGTCTACAAAAGTTTTATTACATATGTGAGAGCTATAATAACATATAGGAGCTTGTGTAGGTTGTGAATTTTTCAGGATGCTGTCCACCAAACTGAATGATTGTTCACTGTGTTATCAAACTCTTTTGATCTTCAGAGGCTTTTTCCATTGTTTTGAATCTTTGCCCTGATGGAAAAATTAAATATTCCACCCTGTCCCAGGGTTTGATTGTACTTTGGAATGTAACATACTGTTACAAATTCATGGTCACTTGTTACTGATTCTGTGTAGAGAATAGTTTATGGAATCTTTTGTTTCATATCAACCAGGCATGAGACTAGATTTTAGAAGACCCAGTATTACCAATGGCCTGCTGGGTGAGCTTGGGCCAGTCACTTCACCACTGTGTGTGTGTGCTTCCTTCTTTGTGAAATGGAGGGATCATGCTCGCCTTTCTTTGTACAATGCTTTGAAATCCATGGACAAGATGTTCTCCAGGAGAGCTAGTTCATGGAATTGAATGTGCTCAGTGATGGGGACCATATCCTGCCAGGTGCAGAGTACCTTTCACTCCCATGGAAGTCAGTAGGCTTTGAAGGCAGCCAAGCGTGTAATGTGGACTAAAAGGGTGGGAGGGGAGCCACTAAGTTTTTCTAAGCAGGAAATTTTTGGTAGCGCCATGTCTCTGGTGCTCTTGGCAGGAGAGAGGGAGGGAATTGTATTCGAGCACACACTGGCCAATTGCTTCTGCTTGCACATGTCAATCCTGTTGAAATCACTCTAGTGGCATACCACCACAGTTGCGCTGGAAATCTTTTTCCAGCTTGCTTGAGGGTGGTTACAGGGTTACTTGGGAAGAGCTTCACCACCACGTCTCCGCGTTTGGTACATATGCTTGGGGCAGATGGGCAGGGTGTGTTTGAGAGTGTTTTCCTCTGAAACTACTGGGGTCATGGTATAGGTATGCCCTTTTTCAACTGTGCAAAGTCTGCATGGTCCTGGGTATGACCGTACATTGCATCCAACTGGTAGCCAACCTGGGTGCAATGTTGTGGTACTACTTAGGGTGGTGTACCTTCTATAAAATAACACAATGTTGCAACCTCCAGAGTATGGCAAGTATAGGATGCCTCAAAATCCTAGGCCCCACTTTCTTGTGGGTACTTCTTGGTTGAAGAAAGGCTAAGGGACATCACCCTGACAGAAACACCCATGGTGAAGTGTTAGGTAATCAACAGCAGTTCTTATCTGTTGCTCTCTGGCAGAAGCTACAACCATTGAGAAAACAAACGTCTGGACTCAGTTTGGCCTTTGGATACTGTCTCAGTGGTTTAAAGTGGGGCGGGGGGGGGGAGGTAGGTCTTGGGCAGCCGCCACTCCTCCATACTTTTGCCTTGGTCTATGCTTTTAAGGTTTTGGTGTGATGGTCACAGGACTCTGTACAAGCAGAGTTATCAGGCACCTGACTAGACCTATTACATATACACCATGATCCAGAGGATCAGTGGCTGCTACTAGAAATTTGCACAGTGATGAGAAAGTACTGCTGCTTGGGATATTCATAAATGAGTCAGGACAAAACACAAGCAAAGGTGCTCAAAGGTCTATGAAGAACAGCTCTGTAGTGGGTGCATCTCCCAGATCTCTTCC
The DNA here is from genome assembly GCF_001723895.1 of Crocodylus porosus. NCBI lineage: Eukaryota > Metazoa > Chordata > Crocodylia > Crocodylidae > Crocodylus > Crocodylus porosus. Next base: position 26,561,740 of record NW_017728950.1, read on the forward strand.
ACAATAGTATGGCTCATTAGAGTCACGGTAACCATTCTTTTTGGACTGAGTGCATGGTAAGTGCCTGCTTGCAGCATCCCTATTGGGGCAAAGAGGGGTGGGACTCTCCTAGCATTGCTCTCCGTTACTGCTGTCTCTGTATCCTGGCTACCCATAATAACCTATGTATGGGTGCATCTCTCACCCACAGCATGCCTTCTGCCTTCTTGAACATTAGTATTAGCTTCCTGTTTTCTTTTGCATGTGGTTTTGTTTTCAAGTCATTTCAAAATACTGCATGTTCCACACTTTTTTTTCACCTTTGCCCTTGTTTTTGTTCATCATCCTTACACACTGTCCTTCAACCTGTCCAGGTATCTCTCCTCACTGCTTACCTAGTGGACTCTGGAGTACAGCTGCACTGATGCTACACCAAGGCTGAATCAACCTCTTTGTTTCCTTTTACTTGCAGATATATAGCTGTTGTAAGCCCCATCACCCATATAGACATAGTTTGGCCTAACAATTAATTTACATTGCACTTCCTTCCTCTTCTTCCACAAATAGCTTCTGAAAGCTGGTTTGGAGAGGCCCAACAGTGATAGCATTCACCTACTACCCTGTATTATCTGTTCCATTTATGCCTTTTGGGTCTGATACAAGCTCTGATACAGCCAAGGGGAGCTTTTTGTTAACTTCTTCAGGGCACTAGAATGCATAATTATTGGTCTGACCTTGTATATCATAGTAATTGCAAATGACATTTGGCAATCACATGTATAAACAAAAGAGCTGGGGAGGAGAAGGTTTGTAATTGAAGTGATACATTGGTACTGGGTGCTGGAGTTCCTTGTAAATTGGCACTGTTATTAAGAGTAAAACTTGCCAAACAAAAAAGTGCTGCAACTTGCATTTCTTTACTTATGCACTGCGAATGCCTCTTAGAAATATATTAGTGATACTAGAGAAATATTGGAGATAAGTCAGCTCAAGCTTATGCTAATTGCTTTGGAGAATGACTATAATAGTAGGTTACTGTTCCTATCACTAGATCTAGAGAAGTTAATGTTCCAAGACTGCAAACAAAAGTTTGGTGGATGCTCTCCCTGCCCTTATAATCTCTTGCTTAACTTCCCCTTTCCTATCCATGAGGTATATAATCAACATAACATGAACTAGAACAGATGAAGATATACAGCAGGTTTTCCTCTATTTTTTAGAGGTTTCAAGAGGAAAGATAATCTTGCAGTTCAAGAGATATTCTGGAACAAGGAGGATCTGGGTTAAGTTCTAGCTATACCACAGTTTATTTGGCCTTGGGAAAATCACTTGATCTCTCTGGGTTTTAGTACAACATCATCTTTATCAAGGGAATGGTACTTATTTTTCCCACCTTTTGACTCTTGCCTACTCATATTAGAAGCCCTCTTAATATGTTTCTGGGGTAGGGGAAACCCCACCCAGAGCCTCATCCCGGAGTCATCCCAGAGGCCATTCCTGCCTTTCCTATAGGTCCTCATCTGGGCTAAACATCCAGTATCTGGATCTGGGACTAGTGAATCTAGGGGCATTTTTACACATGCCTGAGCTGCAGTACTGGCCACTTTGAAAAGTGCCTGGCGCTGTGATGCAATACATGCAGTTGTATAAGTAGTAAAATGCATGAAGAAAATGGTGGCAGTCCACTTTTGAACTAAAATATATTGAAGGTAGTTTAGTTCAAAAGTGCACCACTGCCATTTTCTCTGTTCTGACATGCTCTTCACTGCTTATTCAACTGCAAGCGATGCAGCGCCATGCGTGTCAGCTCATGTGCAGAAAAGACTCGATTAATCAAGTGTGCTCTGATGCACTGGATCTTTGGAGAGTCACAGAATGAAAAGGTATGTGTATAAATGCCCTAAGTGTACACCTTTTGTTGGCAGCAGGGTGAATGGTTAGGGCTTAAATGGTCAGAAGAATCCTAGTATGGATGAATGGCCATTAAGCTCCAGGCGTCTGGCAGGGGATCCTTTTGGACAACAGCAGGAGTCACACGGCTGAATTAGCAGGCACTGTGGGGCAGATGCAGCACCCTCTAGCCGTTGAGCCTCTGCTCTCCACTAGGTAAAGGTAGTGGCATCCCAGAGCATGTATTCTGCTACTATACGTGGCAGGTCGTACATTAGTATTTTGTGTGGACAATCTACTGTTATGAACAGTTTCCTTCCTCCAAGTACTTCATCATCATCATTCACTAACCCTTCACCAAAAGACTTTTGGTGAGAGTTTCCTAGGCAGTGCTGACAGGCCTGAGAAGCTAGAAGCCAGTAGCCAACGATCTCCCCATAAGCAACCTAGGTCACATGATTCCTGCATGGTGACAGGAACATGAGGTCTTATTTAGGTGACCAGGTGGCCCTATTTAGGGCGGCTCCATCTGCCTCAGTCTGAGGAGGCCCCTATATGAGTTGGGGTAAAAAAGGCTTGCCTCTCACTGACTCCTGGCTGGTTTCCCATGATTAGCAGGATCTCCTTTTTAAGCGGGAAAAACAATCACAGAAATGGACAGAAACTGAAAATTGGATGCTAAATCATTCATACACGACTCGACTCAAAGAAAAATTGAGCTTGCAGAAGAACTGCATTAGTAGTGAAATATCTACACAGGTATCAAATACATATCACTGTCTTATCTGAGATTAAAATACATGACAGCGATGTGCTTAGAGAGAAAGAATACACTTCCTACTGGTCAAGTTACAAGGCAGACCCGAGCACCAGCCTACCTGGGATAGGACTCAGAACAACAAACTCCATTGCTAATAAACTACTACAGCAATGTGTCAATATCTGAGTGCCTAATGACACTGTGGATACCACTTCCAGCAACAACTTTCTGACAATAATATGTGCCTACACTTCAATGCTACTTGTTCCCAGCGAATTGAAGACTCGGTCCTACAGCTATCTGAGTGACACTCTAAGAAACATAACCAACAATAATAAAATACTACTACTGGGCTATTTCAATGCATGCATTGTAGAGGAATACACCACTTGGAACAGAGTCAGGGGGAAATGTGGATGTGGGTTTTTAAACACATACGGAGAATTACTACTAACACTCTGCACAGAGTTTGACCTTGGTGTTACAAACCTCTTTTTCAACATGCCAGAAAAGTGGTTCTACTCTTGGCAGTACCCTCACTCAAAATGATGGCACCTTCTAGACTGCATCATCACTCATCTCAATGCCCTGAGAGACATTTACATTACCAGGAGTACATGATGCACAGAATGGTCTATGGATCACCAGTTTACCAATACTAAACTGAACATCAGGATTCACACTCCTAGACAGAAGGTTACTCCAAAACCAAACCAACACGTCAATGTTTTGAAATTTTGCGTGGAAAAGGGGAGAACCTAATTAGTAACTTCCACTCATGCTGCACTATCAAACTGTGCCAATGCAAGATCAAGCAGAACTGTCAATGAAGGGGAGGGGGGACTTTCAAATTGCAGTGCAATCAACAGTTAAAGAAGTCCTTGGTGTCCCAATCTGATGAAATGTGGACTGGTTTGATGCAAATGACAACAATATTCAAGCACTCCTTGTGGACCATCAAGCCATGCACCAAGTTAAACTAAACAACCCCTCCTCTCTTGCAGCTGCAGAGGCCTTCAAGAAATCCAAATCTGAAGTGCAGAAGAAGCTACAGGAGATGGAGGACACTTGGTGGAGAAACAAAGTAATAGAACTACAAGCTGTTGCTGATACTAATAACACCCAAGTTTTTTTTTCAGGAGTTAGTCCATTTATTGATCACAAAGAGCCAATACTTGTCCAGTCCTGTCCACTGACAGCACCGCCCTCCTGACTGAGTATAGTATAATATTGACAATGAGAGAACATTTTGCAACCTTTCTCAATCATGTGTTGAGCACAAATGATAAAACAGTAGACTCAATTGAGCAAAGACCAGTTCAATATGAACTCAAAGAACTGCCAACTCTGGAGGAGACTAAGAATGCATGTATGAAAAAGGCAAATGGAAAGGCAGCTGGAGTTGATGAAATCCCAGCTGAAGTCCTTGAATATGGTGGTTCTACACTTAACAAAGCTTTGCTAGACCTATTTACTGTCTGTTGGAAGAATGAAGCTTTACCCCATGGTTTAAAAGTTGCCAAAATCATAATCTACAAGCACAAAGGAGACAGACATGACTGCAGCAAATATCATGACACTTCGCTCCTCTCCATTGCTGGTAAGACCCTTGGTAAGCTGTTCCTGAACAGGCTCCAGGTTATTGCAGATGATGTACTTCCTGAATCCCAATGTGCTTTTTGTTTATCATGTAGCACTGCTGACATGATATTTACCTTACACCAGTTCCAGGAGAAAGCTACCAAACATCAAATGCCCTTGTGCATTGCATTAATTGACTTTAGTAACATGTTGGACACTCTGCTCTCTGGAGCCTTCTTTCAAAGTTCAGCTGCCCAGAAAAATTAATTAACCTCATACACTGCTTCCATGACAACATACAGGCCCATGTATCAGTGGGTGCCAGGTCATCTGATGCCTTTCTTGTAGCCTATGGGGTTAAACTGGGCTGTGTGCTTGCCCCTACATTATGTACTCTGTTCCTGGCTGGAGTGCTAGAAGTCACTACACATACTGCTGCTACTGATGTGACCCTATCAGCACAATTTGATGGCAGATTTCTAAGCCTCCACCGATTCAAGGCCAAAAGCAAATCCCAACAAATGAAGTAAAGGATCTACTGTATGCCAATGACTCAGCATTTGTCATCCTTTCTGAGAATGACCTGCAATATTTACTGAATTCCTTTGCCCATGCTGCATCCCTTTTTGGCTTCCGTATTAATGTAAAAAAAAACTGAAGTCCCATACCAACCACCACCTGTCAGAAAATTTTCACCTCCATCACCACCAGAAATAAAATTGAATGTCAGCCAATTGAACAGCATTAAATTCTTTTGCTACCTAGGCAGCACAGTTACCAATGACACTAGCACTGACAAAGTACTTTCAGTACACTTAACATACGCTGTCTCATCTTTAAGTCACCTACAACAAAAAAGACTATAGGCAAGATGGGGACTGAAAGTGGGGAGGCAGTCAAAGTATCTACAAAATACAAGATTTACAGAGGTGTTGTGCTCCCTTGCAGTAGTGGCCTTAGGGGAGGGCAAACCAGGTGACCGCCCGGGGCCCCACACTTTATACAAATAAAACCTACTTACACTTAATGTATGTATGATCAGTGTTGTAGTAAGATACTTTCATTGCAGTTTCATGGATAGAGCAAAGTGAAATTGAAATTGAAAATGTCCAACTTGCTTATAGGTCATCAGAATTAAACCTCTAAGGGGCTGCAGATGACTCTCTTGCCCAGGGCACAACAACCCTGAAGTCACCACCGTCCTTTGTTTCCTCTACTTGTTAGAGACTTGCCTCCTTTATCATTGCCATATCAAAAAACTTAACTGCCTGCAACAATATCACCTATGCAGCATAATGGGAATTAAGTGGTCTGACAAAATCACCAACGATGAAGTACTATGATTGGCAGCTATGCCAAGTATGAAAGCCATGCTAGCATGGAGGCAAATGACCTGGGTCAGCTACGTCATACATATGGACAGGAATTGACTGCCTAAGAGAGTTCTGTACAGTGACTTTGAAAAAGGCAGTAGGAAGGTTGGCTGTCCCAAACTCTGCTACAAGGGCTACATTAAGTTCAACACATGCAGTCTTCCAGACTGGACTTAATGTCATGGGAGTATATGGCTCATGATAGATGAGTTTGGCACTCCACTATGAAGGAAGCAGTATGGACAGGAGACCATCACTGTGCCCCCTTGGTTGACAGTAGGAGAGGTCGTAGATACCAACTTTCCCTGGTATGTTTCCTGAACCCTACATATGGAAACTGATTTCCTGTACCAGTAGTAGTCATACCTGAATATGAGTGACAGTCATTATAGTATTTATTTTAAGTGTGTTGTCAATGCCTTGCACAATGGGACCTTGAGCTCAGTTGGTACCTTGAAGTGCCACTGTAATGCAAATAAATTTTGTCTCTCCAAAAATTTTCTGCAGGAAGTATGGAGAATGAACAAAGTGCCATTGTAACTCCAGTTAATGGAGCTATTAGTCTGAATTCTTGTTGTGAGAGAACAGTCAGTGATAGAAAATGTGTAGACAGTGGATCCCCAAGAGACACTGTAAATGTTTGAAATGAATACCTGTACAAGAAGAGAAAATAACCAGGTTCTCTCTGAGATCTACATTGGAGCTTTACATGCAGCTAGGCCTTGATCCTACACCATTATTTAGACTTTTCCCATTGATTTGAATAAGAGCAATTCACTAAAGAACAACTGTTGCAAACACGCTTCTGCAGTGCTTCATAACTGAACTGATCAGAGACACTAGAGAGCTCCTTATCCAAAATGAAACTGCAGAATAAGGTATGTCTGCCTTCCAACACTGACTTAACATAGCATTGCCCTGGTAGAAGTCTGATGTGTATGTAAAGTTACACTTAGACCACACTAATTCTGTGGAATGTTAATTAGTGTTAAAGTTAGAATGTGCTGTGAGCAGTTGCACATGAAAGGTTAATTCTGGTTCTTGCACACACAGCTCTGACTTGCCACTGGGGGCTGGTGAGCAGAGGCATGGCTGGGAGCCAGGGCACTTGGGTTCTATCCCTGCTCTGGGTGGAGGATGGGCAAGAGAGAGGCATTGTAGCAGTAAAAGCATGGAGCTGGGAGTCAGAGGCTCCACTAGCACACCTCCCACCCCTTTTCCTGAGGTAGAAGGTGGTGGGAAAGGGCTATGCTATGGGAAGCCCTCCACTGCCCCCTGCTGACCCAATCGGAGCCTCCCCACCCACTCAACTCAGCCCACTCCTGCCCCAGCCTTTCCCAGACAGGGCTGTGCCTTTCTCCCAGAGCTGGGAAAAAGTTGCAGAAAAGTTCAATTTACTTTCGTTACTCAAGATTAATGGAAATTTTCCTATGCCAACTGTTTTTTTAAATCCCAGCGGCTCTGCTCCCTCATGGCTCTTTGCTGGGAGCAGAATGGCTGGGGTTTGGTGTGGTGGCAGCACAGAGCTGCAGGGAAGCATGTGCTCCTGCCGTGCTAAACCCCAGGGGCTCTGTGCTAGTACCCCAGCTCTCCTCCCTTCACCTCACCACCCCCCATCCCAGGACAGGAACAGGGGGTGTGAAGGGAAGCCACAGCCCCCATTAAGCTGCTTGGCCAAGAAAAAGCTGGTGTTTGGGGGAAATGAGCCAAACATTGTGGGAAAATTGAACTTTTCCCTGGCTTTTGCCTGGCTCCAGGCAAAAGACACAGTCCTTTCTGGGAAGGTTTCAGGGGCTGAGACTGGGCCAACAGAGGTTGATGGAAGGCTCCCTTCTCCTCACATCCCCCACCCAAGGACAGGAATGTGGGGGCCTGCAGGGGGAAGCCTCAGCTCCCATGTCTCTCCACCTTCCAGCTCTTTTCTCCTACCACTGCAACCCCCTTCCTGGTACTGGCAGTACCACTGGGCAGTATCACCCCCTGGGCAGTAGAGTTTGGGAGGGTGGAAATTTCATCCACAACTCAGGAGCTGGTGGGAGGGAAGAAGGGACAATGTCTGGGAGCAGTACATCTTGGGATGCCAGAGGGCTGCGAATTGCTTGTTATAGCTCCATGGACCAGTCTGAAGTTACCCTAACATAAGCTGGAGAGCATCATGGCCCAGATTTAAACCTTGCCTGAAGTGGTATAACTTTGATATGCTCAGAGGGCACTGAGCATGAGTTAATGAGCTTAAAATGCAGATACTCGTGTTTTACATGCCACTCATGTCTAAGTGTAACGTGTAACTGTACCCTGAACAGTTCTCCTGTACCAGCATAACTAGTATGAGCCAAAGGCAGTGAGAGATATTGCCATCATTTCCCTATCCAGCCATTGGGTGAGCATCTGTCAGTCCTTTGTCTTCCATTGTCATTTTGCAAACTCTAAATGTTAGATACTGGCTCATTATAAACCTCTGCTGAGATAAATATCCTTGGGGACACAGGGGTAGAAGGATGTTATAACCACAAATGTGGTTGAATAGACAAGAGTGGCTGTCTTAACCAATGCCTTTAGCAAACACAGTGATCAGTTATCAGGCCAGGTCATGAAAATGAACCTGTAGAAAAAAGTTGCCGTTGTTAAGTAGGAAAGGGAAGACCAAGCAGCGTTCTTTTTCATGTGATTTGTTTGCATTATTAGGAGAGGCATCTGCTAGTCAAAGTAGATTCTACTATCCATTGTTCCAGCCTATTGGCTTTCCACATAGGTGACTGGTAGGGGGTGCATGCCCCTCCCCCCCGACAAAGCCGATGCCCCCCCGATGGCCGATACTGATGCTGTCGGTAGGGCTGGTGCCCCCCCAACAGGACCACTGCTGTCAGTGGCTTCGCAGATGCCCCCCCCCCCAGATTCAGGAAACACCAGTCACTCATGGCTTCTCAGATCTAGTAGGCTTAAATACACAAGACCGTATGAGACATGCTGGATGATAATTTGTCCATACATACCAGCATGACACACAAATATCTGCACCTGTTGAGTGGTAGTGGTTTCGCCAATTAATCTGTGGTGTGCACTTAAACTAGAATTCAAAACAAGATGTGGTCCTTATAATCTCAGTTGTGTGATCATTAATGGAATTAGCACTATAATTTGAGCATGCAGGGGGGAGGTTTCCCCCAAACTAGGTTCAGCTCAGCCAGAAGCAGTAAAAGGTATTCTTAAGGCTAAGTTCCAGGCAAGAGACCAGAGCTGGAGTCATAGCCACGAGTCTTTATGGTGTTAAGGCAGAAGTGTATCAGATGAAGAGGAAGATGAGGAGTGGTAGTTACTGGCTCAGAAGTAAAAAGTGCTGGGCAGGCTGCTGTTGCTTCTCTGTAAGTCCTTTGAATGGTTGACTGGCTTCCTGTTTCTTCTGGTTGTGGACCCATGGGAATTAAGGACTGAGAGTCAGGGCCCAAGTGTGTCAGGATGAGTCATTCTGGTACAGCCTAGAATGCGCTCCTGCTTAGTGGTGGCCCCTCAACCTATGTGTGCATCAGTGTCCCACTAGCGGGATAGTCCAACATCTCAATTGCTTATTTAGACTTTGGTTTCTTTGTTAAGGCAGACAGCAATGATTACAATTGTGATAACGCGCTGTGGTAGCCCATCCAGTAGAAGTTGGGCTGAGAACCCCCAAATCATTCCACACAGGCTGCCAAACAACCATCAGATGGGTAATGGCTTTCGCTGATTGTTACCCTGGAGGGTTTTGAACTGGTGACCTGGAGATACAAAGCTTCATATTACATTACCAGTCCCTTGGGTTGCCCGGTGCACCTGAAATAGATTTTAGTATTTATAACAAAGTATTCCATTGAAATCTGTTGCTAATCTGAAAATCACCACCCCCAGCACATCATTAGGGAAAAGTCAGGAGCTCATCAAAATGAGAGGGAAACAAATAAGAAACATGAGAGCACAGAATGTGGGTGAACCTGAAGGGTTGCTCAATAATTATTCTATCAGCCAGAGAATAGCAGCAGTTCTTTGGAAATGAAACCACATCTTGCTTGACTATTTGACTACCTTGTCCTAGGGGCCCCAGTTGAAGTTCTGACATCATTGTCAGCACTTTTCTTATTTCAGGCTTAGTGAGTTTCCTGCTGTGGAAGAAAAACTGGCTAAAAAAAGAAGACTGCTAGAGCTTAAAAGCACTCTATTAGCAAAATCTAGCAGTGCAGGCCTCAGTTGATGAGTCGTTTCATACAAATAAGTGCCACACTAATCAATGAAAAATACTATAAGGGACATTTGTAGAGAGGAGAATGCAAAAACAAAATTCTTGTGTAGCTTTGGGAAGGGGAAAGTTTGTGTGGAGGGGGATGGCTGTTCATTGGTGCATGCTCTTTTGGGGATAAAGAACAGGTTTTCAAGAACTCTATGGCTTTCTGCCTTGTTTAGGGTAACACCTGATCTAATGGTTTCATAATAAGGAAGAGCATAACATTTTCATCACATATTTATGACCCACTGTAGAGATTAATGTTTTATCAACTTTAGGAAATCCAGCTGCTTACTAAGTTGGCTTTGTTATCCTTAATATGAACCCTGTTGTTAAATATCTTTTAAGTATTTATTGGCAATTTATTGACATTGCAATTCAAATTAAATTCTCAAGTAATTAGTCACCAGTGGATTTGCTTTCCCAAGTTGCAGCAATATGTCTCAAAACCTTTTCATGCTTCTTCCAAGCTTCTTTCCTTGGCATTTTTCCAAGATGTTTCCCAAGCACAAGCACTGAAACTGATATTTAGAGCATATGGTGATGATGTGTTTGTATGTTCATTAAATCAAGATACCAATGAAAGAAAAGTGTAAGGCTTTCTATCCTTTTAAATGAAATTGTCAACCTAGATATCTATTGCCTTTGCTGAGATCCAGCCTGAAATGACTTGCAAGCAGTGCTCTGTTATGATGACAAATTAATTCACATCAAACTTTGATCACTGCTTGAAAAGTTTTCAGACATCAATTTCTAGCAGTTGCATTTAGAAAATGAGAATTCAGTTTGGAGTCTTGGACTCAAAACAACGAAAGAAAAAGTGTCTCTGTGTAGCTGGTATGCAAACTCTAGGAAAATGGAGGGAATTGAGTGAAAGCTTCTTCCATATGGAAGATTAAGATTTTTCAGAAGTATTATCTGATATATATACAATTAACGCTCTGCATATTGCTCATGATACACAAAGCCCTTCCTGTTGCCAATGCTTGTGTGTGCATCAGTGATGCACATACACAGAATACATCTTCATGTCTGTCTTTTTCTATCAGTCTGTCTTGCTGCCATGCAACATGTCAAAAGGAAATGAAAATGGGAAAGGATCTTGCTTAAAATAGAATGGAATGATATTAGTCAGGCTAATAGTGAAGGTGCATTTTGGAAATATACTTCTGTATATCTAATGTTTACCACTTGACTACTCATGCCCCAGGCTCAAAATGCATAATAATGCAAATTAAAGCACAGCAAATGGAAGAGCTAGAATCTCAAAGATAACCATACCTAATGCAGGGTATGACAGAACATCTGCTCTTTAATTAATCTTACGTAAAGACTGAAGCACGGCATTAAGATGCAGAGTGTTTATGACAACTGTTTTTGTAGTTAACATGCTCCTGGCCTCCCTCATGTAATTGTTTCTGCTTTGTAACACACATAGAGCTCTGATAAACAACAGCAACCATGTAGAAGAAAAATAAGGGGAAGGGAATGGTTGAAGAATATGAAGTCATGTTTCCAAGGTAGCAGAAGGGAAGAGCTTAATTGTGAGGTCATCAGTAGGAAGGAGGAAGAGAATCCAAAGCATTTAAGTTTGTGAAGGGGTTTTAAAGACAGCCAAATTCCTACAACCAAAGTTTTTGGGTTTTTTCCAGGACCGTCCATTGTTTGGTGTTCAATTTGAGATAGGTTATATCAGCCTGACTTCCAAAAAGTCTTGAGTTCCCAGCTTTCAGGAAGTCAAGGCTCCCTTACAGGGGGAAGGGTGAGGACGGGGTTCAAGTTGGTCATTTAAAACCATGACTTTCTTTTAGAGGTACGTCACCATTTTTCTCCTGTGTGGGGCAATTGTTTAGGTGGATAAAAATGTCCCAAGTCAGGAGGTTTGTATCTTTCAGGCAGAATAGTTTATTTATTAAATATTTCCCAAATGCATTTTTTGGGGGGCTCATTGAAAAACGATTCTTCAATTCTCACAATATGTGTGGACAAACTGTACATGACAATGGTGAGTGCAACTGTAGGGATACATCTGATACCAATATTCAGCATATGAGCTTTGTTGGATCTATGTGTGAGAATGGGCCAAGCAAAGACTCCATGCCTCCCAGTTGGTTTAGTGAAGACAGGACTGGTAACAGCAGTGGTCTCTTATACAAGGAAGCATGAGAACCAAATTGTTGTACCTGGACCCTGTTCAGAGGTAAAGAACAGTATTGTGTCCATACTAGCAGGGAGAACCCTGAATATATCCTGTATCTCTAGGGCAAAGCAAGCATAATCATTGATGGCTTGACTCAAAGCTTGCCAAAGTCAGTATGAAAACTTGCATGAAGTTTAGTGCAGACTCTAGGAGAGAAGACTTGTTTTTACAGTCTTTCATCCCCTCCACCACAAATTTGTGCATTGATATAGATCTGGCTACAGTCTAACCCTGAAACAATAGACAGCATTAGAAAGAACTTTAGAGGGCTCCTACTCTTTGAGGCAAATCCAGGTCTACATGAAAAACTGCATCAGGCTATATCTAGTTTCATGGCTGGTGTGAATTTACTAATCTTTGAAGAAAACAGAGGAAATGGGGTAAAGTATAATAGACACCAGGGAGAAGAAAGAATTATGTTAAATGATGTATTAATTTAGGTTTAATTTTGCTTTTTTTAATAAAAGAAACATACAGAATCAGTAGATAGACATTCTAGAAACAAAGAACCCCCTGTAGACATTTTGAAAAATGTGTATGCTTGGAATAAATTTTGGGATTCTGAATAAAAATGATAGGGTGCACTTTAAGATGAATAAAAATAGGTTATCTGAAGAAAATATGGAGTTGGCATGTGTGCGGTGTCTGTAAAGAATCACTTTTATTTGTCTATCTATGTATAAGTGAGGCAGATAGAAAACATTGAATGAAAAATGCCATCTTTGTAATGTTCACTCTGGCAAAAGGTTTGCAAACAATATAAAATAGCTGCTCTTCTGAAATTATGACTTTACTGAAAGTGTGTCCAAAAACAAACAAACATACAAACAAAAAAATCAAAGCCAAACTTGCTGTTATGGGAATCATCAAAAATTGCTTTTACCCCCTCCCCAACCCCGCTTTATTCTAATTAGCTATTGTTGTTTTATCCTAAGGTTATGTAACGTGATACAATACACCCAGTTTTGCTCATCCACCCCATCCCTTGAAGAACTTTTACAGCATGTGCAGTAGACGTCACAGTATTCTCCTTAAGGGGGTAAAGAAGAGCCTGGAGTTCACCAGCGTTTGAATGCTTCTGGACTGTTCATCACTCCTTTAATTTATATCCTTGGAGAGATGGCAACAGGGTGTACATGTCCTATGGAATAGATTTGAAAGCTTGCCAAAAAAGGGTTTCAGTCCTTTCCTCCTTATAGTCCTGGCACGTAGAACCACAGGAGGAAACAAAAGGCATTTCTGAGGAGCTATCCAGGAAGAAAGATTAACAATATACACCAAAGAGGGAGAGAGAGAGAGAGAGAGAGAGAGAAAGAAGACCTTCCTCCCATTTGTGCTTATTCAAATAGAACTTGAACAGACTCTGAATGTTCTGTAATCTGAACGTAATGCTCGTTGCGGTCCTGTGCTGCTGCTTTGTTCAACATCAGTGCCTGTTCTGCCTGCGGTCGAGGTTGTGGGTTGGAAGGGGAGTGCAGTCACTGTCCAGCTTTATCTTTCTCCTAGGAACAAACGTTATTGGTCTCAAGGTCATGGAGTGTGGCTGCTTCACAAAACGAAGGGAAAGGGTTGGTATGTGAGGCCTTGTTTGCCAACCTTGTTCTCAAATCACCCTGGACTTTCTGATGAAAAAGTAGGAAGGTTTTTAAATTTTCTCTGATCCTGAAAAATGTCAAGGCACATGAATAGATGAGGGAGTCACTACATTTTCTTCTTCTGCTGTTGTCTTTTTTTTTCCTTCTGGTTCAGAAAATTGTGTAGCTTTAACCTTGATTGTCTAATAATGTGTGACCTTGACTTTCTGTGGGTTGGAAGGATTTCAGACTTGGTTTTATCAGGATTAGCTTTTTATCTTCACAGAAGTACCCAAGTCAGTTACTCATTTCATCTCCTTTCACCTTAGACTCCCAGCTTTCTCCTCTAATTTATAAAACAAGGAGGAGAAAATAAACTAAATTATTGTGATGGGTATAGCGATATGACTTTCACTGCAGGGCAGGAACAATGAAGCCATAATCCAGTGCTGGGCTCAGGATCAATGCCTTCAGGTTACAGTCAGCAGTATTATTAAAGAATTCAGAGCTCTCTGTTTCCAACACCATATGATTCTTTTCCTATACTCTCCATACAAGTATTGCCACAACCTATGTATGCATGGCAGAAGAGTAGAGGAGGAGTAGGAGGGTCATGGAAACCCAAATGCACACGATTTGCACCTTTTCATGTCCTCCCTGTTTCTTGCAACACAAACTGACTTTGCAAGATTGGCTCAGAAAATGAATACCCAGGACATCGCTCTCTGTTACTTTGCTGTGAAATTACTTTTCTGAATGAAAATATTGAATTCCTTTGAAAGCGAGTAGCATAATATCTCTGGAAATGAAAATCCTGTGGAAATCACAAAGGAAAGAAGACTGAAGGATATGAAAGCTTTATATCTCTAAATGTTAGTCAGGCTGAGCTTCTTCTCCTTTCCCTTTGTGTGTGTGTGTGACAACAATCGTAACTGCTCTTTCTGATGTTGATATAGTGAGTGCTGGAATCTCCTAGATGCTTATATTAGATTTATGTTTTATCTACAACAAACAGCCAGCATCATGATCTTAATTTATTGCAGGGCTTTCATGCACTCTGAGCTAATGTAGTCCAGTTGTTTAGTGAGTCTGACCTGCTTTTGTTGTCCCTTGGTCTCATGGAAGTATTATTGACTTTCCTAGAGGCTCCCCTGTCATTCCCATGATATTATGGTTTCACAGGAAGGAAACTCTCAAAAAGCCAAGTCCTGAGGTCCGCAGGATTTCCTCATTTCTAACACATGGTTCAGGAGTCTCTGCTTCCTCAAACAGTCCTGTCCATTTCAGGAGGACGGCTTGTGGGCCCAGGTGTTGATCAGTGTGTGTAAGAACAGCAGAATTTCTGCACCTTAGTTCATCATCAATAATGGCAGTTTTCTAGATATGGATCAACATATTCTGTCATGGAGATTCCTACTGAATGAGTCAGTGAGAAAAGACTAAGTTGTTACTCAGATGTAAAAATTTAGAATTTCACCCCATTTAAAAACTTCAGAATTTGGCCCTCTGTGGCCATGTCTGCACAAGCATGAACATTTGTTTCCCTGGGAACAAGAAACAGTGGCACACCATGAGCCGCTGCTACTTGTCCCCGGGGAATGCCTGTGCCACGCACCCTCTGGCACATGGCAGGTTACCCAGGATGGCATAGGGGAGCCTGGGGTCAGCAACTGTGCTAGCCCCAGCAGCCTTACCTGGGGTCCTGTGGGCACTGTGGCACTCTTGCAGCTGGGAGCTTGGCTCGCAGTTGGAGTATGGCTCCAGCCAACCAGGTTCCCGTTTGGGGCAGCAATCACTGTCATCATGTGTGCTGTCCAGCTTTTTTAAGGCACACATCTGCACTTGTCTGGATGCGGCCTTTGGGAGCATCTACACACGAGTTTTACTACCAAGTTGAATAATTAGCTCCACAGTAAAGCATCACAGTTTACATGTGTGCTGGTATTAACAGTAAGCTACTTAATTCTGCCATAAAATAGTACTGTCACGGACAGTACTACCTTACAGTGGGGTCATTTGGTGCATTGAAATGCATGTGTAAATGCTGACAAGGGGTGTAAATTGTGCCTGGTCAGCCCAAACTCAAATTGCTCCTGTCCCAGATGCACATGTAGATGCATCTATGCCTGGGAGCAGTTTACTCTGGCTTGAACAGCTCCAGAGTGTATTATATCACATTCATTTCATGTGTAGATGCACTCTGTGTTGGCAAAACTAGTTCTTTGGCTGGTGATGAACTGGAACTCTTTCTTGTTCAGTTTGATTACCTCTGTTTGACGTCTGGTAGCTGGAATGTATAGAGAAATCTCTTAGAACTGAACCATCAAAGCAGCCTCCACCTCTTTCCAAAAGGAATCTGTGAAAATTTTGTTAGCTAAGGTAAGAAAATTCTGTTCTAGTATTTTGGATAAAACTTTAAAATGAAATGTTAAAAACTCAACTTCAGAAGAGTGGCTGAAATATATAATAAATATGTGAATTCAAGGGAAGTTCTTACCATAATTTGTGTTTTAAATGTGTATGTGTGTATGCATATGCACATATACACATATGTAACTCTGTATGCGTGTAAATAGACTCTCCCTATGCCTGAAAAAGGTGTTTGTGCCGTAAAGCTTGCATAGAACAATTTTCCCAA
>NW_017728950.1:26577997-26607414 GCF_001723895.1 Crocodylus porosus
TTATTGGTCTCAAGGTCATGGAGTGTGGCTGCTTCACAAAACGAAGGGAAAGGGTTGGTATGTGAGGCCTTGTTTGCCAACCTTGTTCTCAAATCACCCTGGACTTTCTGATGAAAAAGTAGGAAGGTTTTTAAATTTTCTCTGATCCTGAAAAATGTCAAGGCACATGAATAGATGAGGGAGTCACTACATTTTCTTCTTCTGCTGTTGTCTTTTTTTTTCCTTCTGGTTCAGAAAATTGTGTAGCTTTAACCTTGATTGTCTAATAATGTGTGACCTTGACTTTCTGTGGGTTGGAAGGATTTCAGACTTGGTTTTATCAGGATTAGCTTTTTATCTTCACAGAAGTACCCAAGTCAGTTACTCATTTCATCTCCTTTCACCTTAGACTCCCAGCTTTCTCCTCTAATTTATAAAACAAGGAGGAGAAAATAAACTAAATTATTGTGATGGGTATAGCGATATGACTTTCACTGCAGGGCAGGAACAATGAAGCCATAATCCAGTGCTGGGCTCAGGATCAATGCCTTCAGGTTTCAGTCAGCAGTATTATTAAAGAATTCAGAGCTCTCTGTTTCCAACACCATATGATTCTTTTCCTATACTCTCCATACAAGTATTGCCACAACCTATGTATGCATGGCAGAAGAGTAGAGGAGGAGTAGGAGGGTCATGGAAACCCAAATGCACACGATTTGCACCTTTTCATGTCCTCCCTGTTTCTTGCAACACAAACTGACTTTGCAAGATTGGCTCAGAAAATGAATACCCAGGACATCGCTCTCTGTTACTTTGCTGTGAAATTACTTTTCTGAATGAAAATATTGAATTCCTTTGAAAGCGAGTAGCATAATATCTCTGGAAATGAAAATCCTGTGGAAATCACAAAGGAAAGAAGACTGAAGGATATGAAAGCTTTATATCTCTAAATGTTAGTCAGGCTGAGCTTCTTCTCCTTTCCCTTTGTGTGTGTGTGTGACAACAATCGTAACTGCTCTTTCTGATGTTGATATAGTGAGTGCTGGAATCTCCTAGATGCTTATATTAGATTTATGTTTTATCTACAACAAACAGCCAGCATCATGATCTTAATTTATTGCAGGGCTTTCATGCACTCTGAGCTAATGTAGTCCAGTTGTTTAGTGAGTCTGACCTGCTTTTGTTGTCCCTTGGTCTCATGGAAGTATTATTGACTTTCCTAGAGGCTCCCCTGTCATTCCCATGATATTATGGTTTCACAGGAAGGAAACTCTCAAAAAGCCAAGTCCTGAGGTCCGCAGGATTTCCTCATTTCTAACACATGGTTCAGGAGTCTCTGCTTCCTCAAACAGTCCTGTCCATTTCAGGAGGACGGCTTGTGGGCCCAGGTGTTGATCAGTGTGTGTAAGAACAGCAGAATTTCTGCACCTTAGTTCATCATCAATAATGGCAGTTTTCTAGATATGGATCAACATATTCTGTCATGGAGATTCCTACTGAATGAGTCAGTGAGAAAAGACTAAGTTGTTACTCAGATGTAAAAATTTAGAATTTCACCCCATTTAAAAACTTCAGAATTTGGCCCTCTGTGGCCATGTCTGCACAAGCATGAACATTTGTTTCCCTGGGAACAAGAAACAGTGGCACACCATGAGCCGCTGCTACTTGTCCCCGGGGAATGCCTGTGCCACGCACCCTCTGGCACATGGCAGGTTACCCAGGATGGCATAGGGGAGCCTGGGGTCAGCAACTGTGCTAGCCCCAGCAGCCTTACCTGGGGTCCTGTGGGCACTGTGGCACTCTTGCAGCTGGGAGCTTGGCTCGCAGTTGGAGTATGGCTCCAGCCAACCAGGTTCCCGTTTGGGGCAGCAATCACTGTCATCATGTGTGCTGTCCAGCTTTTTTAAGGCACACATCTGCACTTGTCTGGATGCGGCCTTTGGGAGCATCTACACACGAGTTTTACTACCAAGTTGAATAATTAGCTCCACAGTAAAGCATCACAGTTTACATGTGTGCTGGTATTAACAGTAAGCTACTTAATTCTGCCATAAAATAGTACTGTCACGGACAGTACTACCTTACAGTGGGGTCATTTGGTGCATTGAAATGCATGTGTAAATGCTGACAAGGGGTGTAAATTGTGCCTGGTCAGCCCAAACTCAAATTGCTCCTGTCCCAGATGCACATGTAGATGCATCTATGCCTGGGAGCAGTTTACTCTGGCTTGAACAGCTCCAGAGTGTATTATATCACATTCATTTCATGTGTAGATGCACTCTGTGTTGGCAAAACTAGTTCTTTGGCTGGTGATGAACTGGAACTCTTTCTTGTTCAGTTTGATTACCTCTGTTTGACGTCTGGTAGCTGGAATGTATAGAGAAATCTCTTAGAACTGAACCATCAAAGCAGCCTCCACCTCTTTCCAAAAGGAATCTGTGAAAATTTTGTTAGCTAAGGTAAGAAAATTCTGTTCTAGTATTTTGGATAAAACTTTAAAATGAAATGTTAGAAACTCAACTTCAGAAGAGTGGCTGAAATATATAATAAATATGTGAATTCAAGGGAAGTTCTTACCATAATTTGTGTTTTAAATGTGTATGTGTGTATGCATATGCACATATACACATATGTAACTCTGTATGCGTGTAAATAGACTCTCCCTATGCCTGAAAAAGGTGTTTCTGCCGTAAAGCTTGCATAGAACAATTTTCCCAACTATTTAGTTGGTCTAATAAAAGATAGCACATCTACCGAACGAACCTTGTTCACATGCACACAAACATATATAGTTCAGCATAGATTGAACTCTGCTTTGACAGAACTCAATCAAAATTTTACCATAAATTTCACTGGAGGCAGAAGTAATGTAAAATGCCAGGCTGGAGACTTGATTCAAGTAAATAAGCTTGATAAGTGGCGCAATACATAGCAGGTGAGCACAGGGCGCTCTTGGGGTAAAATTACATGTTACATTTAGGCCGTACTAACAGCACATAAAACTTGTCCATGTGTTAAAGCTTGTTAACTCACGCTAAGTGCTGAGTATCTCAAAGTTATGCCACTTTAGGCAAGGGTTAATTTTGGGCTGTGCTACCTGGCTTGCCTTAGAGTGACTTCAGCCTGCTCCACAGAGGTAAAACAAACAATCTGCAGTCCTCCAGCAGCACATTCATCCCCACTCCCTAAGCAAGGATAGAGTCCAGGTGTCCTAGTTGCTAGCCATACCCCTGCTCACCAGCTCTCTAGTGGCAAGTCAGAGCAGTACAGTCAAGAAATGCTATTAACTCTTAATGTGCAAGCGCTCACAGCATGTTCTAACTTTAAGACTGCTTAACATTCTACAGATTTAGTATGGTCTAAGAGTAACATGTAACTTCACCGTTATTTTTCCTCCGCTGGGGGTATATGGTTTTATAGAAGTGGTTTTTCTTTTTGACGGTTGATATCTAATGAGAAAAGACACTTTTAAGATGAGGATTAAAATCTAAGATTAATGGA
Organism: Crocodylus porosus; assembly: GCF_001723895.1. Lineage (NCBI taxonomy): Eukaryota > Metazoa > Chordata > Crocodylia > Crocodylidae > Crocodylus > Crocodylus porosus. The sequence goes on from NW_017728950.1 coordinate 26,581,478, forward strand.
GAATGTAAATTGTTGGATTTATTATAAGAAAATATACAGGAATATGGATTTAGTAGAAAGGTAATTTTACACATGAGAAAGAGAGAGAGGGAGAGAAAGAATGACATATAGTAATTTTTTCTTCTCGTCAGCCTCTATAGCTTATCTTTGTGTAATCTCGTCTGCAAGCACAAATTCAACTAAAATTTTTATGATACTGTTTTACAGGTCTACCCACCTACTACTAGACTTGTCTTCTCTGTCCCATCTAAAATCTTGGTCCGTTTCCCGCTGGTATCTGAACAGCTGAAGCTCAGAACTTCTCTGCCTCCAAATCCTTCTCCCCACCACTATCTTGGATCACGGTGGGCTACACACGGTGGGCTCCATATACTGTTGGATGCTAAAGCTTCTAATGAGCAAAAGTGTAATTTTCAGCTTTGACTTCTCCCTACAATCTTGTATCCATGCTGGAGCTAAATCATGATGATTTTTCCATATCTATCCACTCATCCAGACCCTCCTCATCTTATACCTTGATTACTGCAGTATCCTGTCTTCTGGTCTTAACAAATTCAAGCTTGCTACACCCCTAATCATTTACCTAGCCCATCACTTTGAATATGTCACCACTTTCTGTGCACCCTCCTCTATTTTCTTTTCTAGTGCATCAAGATACTTGCTTTTGCTATTAAGGTTTCATTGATTCATAGATTGTAAGGCTGGAAGGGACCTCGGAAGATCATCAGGTCCAGCCCCCTGCACCGAGTAGCAAAGATAACTCAGGGTCAAGTGACTCCAGCAAGGTGATTGTCTAGTGTCCTCTTGAAGATTTCCTGGGTAGGTGATTGCACGACCTCTGGAGGGAGCTTATTCCACAGTCTGGACATCTGGACTGTGAAGAAGTTTTTCCTAATGTTTCCTAATGTCTGAAACAGTCTTCCAGGAGTTGTGGCCATTACTCCTGGTTTTTCCCTCGGGTGCCCTGGTGAACAGTTGCTCACCAAGCCCTTGATGTACTCCCCTAGTGTAGTGATAAACTGCTACCAGGTCCCCTCTGAGCCTTCTTTTCCTCAGGCTGAAGAGTCCCAGATCTCTCAGCCTTTCCTTGTATTGCTTGATGTGTAAGACTCTGATCATATGGGTGGCTCTTCTCTGGACTCTCTCAAGCTTGTCCACCTCCTTGTTAAAGTGTGGTGCCCAGAACTGAATACAGTAGTATTCCAGCTGTTGTCTCACCAGTGCTGAGTAGAGCAGAAGAATCACTTCTGTGGTTTTGCTGGAGATGCATCGATTGATGCATGCCAGAATATTATTGCCCTACTGGCTACAGGATTGCATTGCCAGGTCATATTCATACTGTGGTTTATTATTATCCCCAGGTCCCTTTCATTCGTGGTACTAGTCAGTTTGGTGCTGCCAAGTCTGTAGGTGTGTTGGGGGTTGCTCATCCCGAGATGGAGCACTTTACATTTCTCGATGTTGAACTTCATCAGATTCTGATCTGCCCAACTCGCTAGCCTGTCTAGGTCCGTCTGTAACTGTAGTTTATGTTCAAGCATGACCATGCTCCCCCATAACTTGGTGTTGTCCATGGACTTGGCCAGTGAGCTCTTCACCCCCACATCTAAATTGTTAATAAGCTGTTGAAAACTACTGGACCAAGCCCTGTGGGACACTGCTGCCCACTTCTCACCAGGTTGATGCAGATCCATTCACTACAACTCTCTGGGTCTTATCCTGCAGCCAGTTTCTCACCCACCTGACTGTCTTGGAGTTAAGTCCACAATCCTCCAATTTTCTTGCGAGGACATTGTGGGGTACTACATCAAAGGCCTTTTGGAATTCAAGGTATACAATGGCAACCTCCTCTCTCATGTCCAGGGGGCGAGTTACCTGGTCATAGGTCTTTCATGGTCTGTCCTCCCAACTCTACCTATCGTGCCTCATTTGCTGATAGATATAGGCCATAAATATATCATATATGGGCATTTATAGACATGATCTGGAAGGCAGTGGGGCTCTTTAATTGGCACAGGTCCAAGAGCCGTGCTAAATAAAAGCTCCTGGAATGTCGTGTGTATCAGCATCTCTGTGATGAAGATGGTGGCAGGGCACTTTCAAATAAAGCTTGTTCAACAAGCTTTAGTTTGAAATGCCCTGCCACCATTTTCAGTGGGGGGGCACTGATACATGTGATACTGGAGTCTGCTACAGCATGATACTTGCTACTCTCTCTCAGCATGATACTTGCTCTGACATGCTATAATTACTGTATATCTGAGCAGCCTACCTGTACGTTTATAGGAGCCCTCTGACCTTTGGCTAATGAAGCCAGTCTCCAGCATCTTTATGTTAAATTTTCAAGCACCTTAGTGTTTTCCCCCATATAACCCCTCCTGGAAGTGTCTGCTTGCCTCATTGTGGCCTCTTTTTCTGGCAGATACCAACATAAGATGCGTTTTGCAATGAAACTTAGAGGTTGCTTGAGAACAGTAGGTGCCACTGGTGTGCAGAGATCGCTGAGTTTTAGGCTACCCAATCTCTGTACTTCTTTTCTGAATGTGGGCTTCTGTCTGTTGCCTCTTGTCCTGTATGCAGATAATATTTTGCCTGGAACAGACACTATCTCTTTGTTCTGTGTTTATACTGTACCTAGCACAATGCAGTATGATTGAGGCTCCTAAATGCTATGGGAATACAAGTCCTAAAATTATAAACTTGTACGGGAATCAGTATGGGCTCCGTGTTAGAAGAAAGATGCCATTGTGTTAGGGTCCTGGACTGGGGCTTGGGGAATTTGGATTCAGGTTTTAGCTCAGCCATAGACTGCCTGCTTGATCTGGGGAAGAGTCATTTCATCCCTCCATGCCCCAGTTTCCCATCAGTAAATAGGTTTTTGATAATTCTCAGATCCTCAGAGGTATGTTGAGAATAAATCCATTAATGTTTTGAGGAGATCAGATATTACAGTGATAGGAGCCATAGAAGTACCTAAATAAATATATAATGAAAATTGTTGATTTCCTGGGTGTGCAATGAAGATAAGCTCCTTATAAGAAATAGTCCCTATGGTAGTTAGTGCCCATTCCCCGAATGCAGGTGGTGAAATGCCTTTCCAATGTCTCAGCAATATTTCTTTGCAATCAATAAACTAAACTTGAGCCACGTATTTTTTTTTCCTGTTAAGTAGTTGAATATTCCCCCAAGTACCTTTTGAAATTCAAGATATACAATGGCTTAATGTTGCTTTCCCTCACAGAATTATTTCAGTGTGTAAGAAGTAAAATTAAACCCAGTTGTAACAGTATTTTAAAAGGGAAGGCAGTAGCCTTGAATTATCCATGTTGATTTGACAAAGCCAGTGATGCTGCAGATATAATACACAGCGGAGCTGTCACATCACCAAGTGACATCTTTTTATCCGAAGTGAAAATGAAATGTCAAAGTAAAAGAGTTCTGCAAATCTTCCAGTTCTGTTTCCAAGAGAAGTAAAACTCATTTTTGTATGGTGGAGAAGGTGTTTCAGTGAACTTTGCGTTAAGTCAGAGATGGCAGCATTTAACTAACGTTGTCCAACATTTTCCAGTAGAAGACCCTGTGTTTAGGTGCTTATAACTTTGCCAAATGTAATCTGCTTGGGCTGGTATTTTTCCTATTTCATAGTGGTCTTTCTAACATTTTTAAATAGGTCAGCACTTTCTGATCATCTATTGCATGTAACTTTCTGTGTGTGAGCAGAGTAGATCTGCACCATATAGACTGACTAAATAAGATACATAGAGAACATTACAGAGCAACTGAACATGCTCCATCTCAGGGCTGCAGAGGTTGAAGATTTCCTTTGCTTGCTACAGGCAGTTTGGGAGCCTTTGGGCATCAAAACTAAAGTCAGTGAGTCTTCCAGTGCTGAGCTTTGTGATAGAGAGAAGGCGAGGGCAGCCTCATTAGAATGGAGAAAGATAAGAGAATAAACTGTAGGGAAAGGAGAAGAAATCTTTGGAAACAGAGTACATGATCATCAACAAATGTATCCAAATGCATATAGGCATTTCCTACTTCTGTGTACTTAACTTTGCAATTTCAATAATATTTTTAACATAGGTTTGGGGACATAATTAGGATTATACAGTGCTATACCATGCATATGCCATACAGTGCCCAACCCTACATTCAGCTCGCTTTGTATTTCATGAACAGTCTATCAAGTGCAGGTCTAATGACACAAAATAAAATCAGGGGCATGTGATCAGACCAAATTACTCCCTTTGAACAAGAGGAATGAATCAGAATACAGTAGCTGGGGGTGAGGCCTATATAGTGAAAAAAAGCATGTCTATCAATATTCTTACAAGCTTTGCCTGAAGACCAGGTTGTACTTGGGCACAGCCATAACTGTAATGAATAAGCCTTTGACAGTAATCATATTATTCATTAGGTTGGACATCTTTTCTGGGCATTAGTGTATACTGCAGTAAGTTCTCAAGTATTTTGCTTTAATTTCTAAATCTATTATTTTGGCAAAATTATTAGTATATACTTGTATTATCGAACAGCCTCTAGGCCTCAACACAGTAAGAAGTGTATAGACCTTGTATGCCAAATAGAAAAGATAAATGATAGGATACAGAAAGCAATGTCATTCCCATTTCACAGATAGAAAAGTGAATCGCTGCAAAATTAAGTGTCTTGTATGAGCATAAATCTGTGGAAGAGCTAGGAACTGAACCCAGACCTCCTAAATCCCTGTCCAGTGCCATAACAACATGAGCAGCCTTTTCCCTGACCACTACCTCCTTATTGTTGATGTTTAATGAATATCCAAGGCAGTTTTATTGCCATGAAAGTTTGAAATATCAAAATAATGCCTTTTCCAGCATGTTCAGAAGGTCTTCTCATTCAGGCTCTTCTGGAATAAGGTAGTGGAAGCAGACAGTGATCCTTGGCAGGGTACTTATGACTTTATAACTCAGAACCAACAGCTTTAAAATTCCACATGGAAACCAATAAGCAACGAGTGTGTCAACCTCATATACCCCAAGCAAGGTGACCTGTACAATTAGCAGGATCCTGAATACTAAATCCAAGATCCCAAATGCATACTTGTTATGTTTACTTTGATTGAAAATGTGGTCCAAGATTAAATACAAAAATAATCTTCCCCTGCTTTGTGAAGCCTAATTTGCTACAGTTCTGTTTCCCCAAGATACTGATGAATCCTATTAGGAAGATTGGATTAAATTGGGCTTGACAGATTAGGGCAATTCCTAGACAAAAAGCAGACTCATTTGCACATTAGAACATACAAGACAATGCCATGATCAAATCAACATTACTTTTGATCATTAATTCAGGTATGATGATTGCTATTAAAAAGACAATGCTTAGCATGTGGTGGTATCTGCCACAACACAGCTTCTTCTGCCTATAGAAATAATGATCTGTCTCAGTATGAAAAATAATAATAATAAAACAGATGTATTAAACAACAAGTTTATTCAAATATAAAGCTTTCAATGGCAAGACAGAATATAGATTTAGAAACTCCAGCTACTTAACTCTTCACAGCCAAAATGGAAGGCCGCTTAAAATACTTACAAATGCTATTGCAGTTATTTAACAGTTATTTAGGATATTTTACCACCTGACAGCTGATCAATTCATTGGTGCTGAATGAATTCATTGGTGTTGAATGTGGGTGAAATCCACATATGCATCTACTGTGGGATACTGGCTCCATATAATAAACATATTCCAGCTGTTAAGATAAGTCTATAAACTTGAAAGGCAAGAAAGTTATTCAACAGTTTTGCTATTTGGTCCCCATTTACCAGGTCCCTCTCCCCCAAGTCTGTTATGGACATTACTAAGCCTGTCATTTTAATGTCCTTTCTATCATGTTTCTTACAACAGTTCACAGGATCAAGCAAGTCTTGACTAAGATTTTGCGTCAAGTGTAATCTAAGCTAGGAACCTATATATAATTTTAGGACCCTAAATGAGTTTGGTCTGACTGAAAAATGTTTTAAGTCAGTCCCCTCTACTTTATTGTCTGTTATAGAAATAGAGGATACTTTTTAAATTGAGGATGCCAGTTTTAAGCGCTCCTCTTAGAAATTCTGAGCCTCTATTTCTGATCAGTGTCCAGGAACCAAAATTAGGAAATATCATCTATCCTTGTATTATTGTTAAAGGGGATTTGTGCTTATTGCTTCTACCTGTATCCCCCTCACTGATTATTATCTGTCTCATTGCAAACAATAGGATTTTTTGTTTGATTTTCTTATCAAGTAAAGCATTTGTTACATTAAGTCATGGAAACTTATTTGAAAAATCAGTTCAGGTTTGTTTAGCCTCAAGCACTGTCATGTAGACTGAAAACTGTAGAACTGTAAATAAGGAATTTTAAGAGATGGCAATATATTAATTAGAGATGCCCAGTAAGATGCTGCTAGGATCATACAGTGTGTCTCATTTCTCTTTAATATGTTTCTCAATGATCTGACAGCTGGGGTAACCAGTATATTAATATGAGTCAGACTATCATTCCTTTATTTACAGTCTTACATCAGAAGAAGCATTACTGACTTTACTAAATAGTTTCTTACTTGACTTATATCCCTACTAAATGAATGAGAGCGCTCATGAAATCAGATGCTGCTTGACATGAGTCCTTAAGGGTATCGGTATCTTGTCTATGCAGTGTAGGCATTTCAGGGATGGGGAGCTGCTGTTGGTAAAGCACTCGGCCGAGACTTTGAAGTTTGTCTCTATGTAGGACCTCTGTGAGAGAAGAACAAACGTGATATGGTTATCCCAGGAATTGCACATACCTTGGAAATGAGTCTGAACCCAAGCCCTGGATTTGGCTTCAGAGGAGAGAATGCAGTAGTTGTGTTAGTACAGCTATCTGGTTGAATACACATGCTGAGTCTGAACACCTGAACAGTTTGGGTGTGCTTGTAAAGTTCAGTCTCATTTTGCCAGTTCAGAGTTTAGTCTGACCTACTGCACTGTTTGGAAACTTGGATCTGGGTCATGGATTCTGGCATATCATGGGTGCATCTACATGTTGCTGTATGGTGCTGATAACCAGGTCTACACATGAATGCCAGCTACATTGCCATAGCAGTGCGCTCCCCCAGTATAGCACGCCACTATGGCAATGTAGCAATCAAATCTAACTGTGCTGTGTGCACGGTGCAGTAACCACCCATACTGCACCGTGCTTTAGTACTTCCAAAAGGAGGTACTAAAGCGTGGTGCTGTACCAACCAGAGTGTGAATTAAGGGGGAGTTCAGGGGGGCTGAGCCCCCCCCATAAGAGGTGAGAGCACCCTGTAAGATTTGAAAATCATAACCTGGGGGGGGGGCGGGTCTCTGATCAGATTGCTCCTTCACTTAGGTGGACTTATTAATCAGTGAACTGGTTTAATACTTTGTGCAGCACCCCCCTGGCCAAGAGTCAAAGTGTAATATGAAACCTGGTAGCAACATTGCCATACAGCAACATGTAGACACACCTCATTTGTACATAAGGCAAAAAGTTCCTGAATAGACACCTGGTAGCACTATTGGAGTATTTACTTGCAGGGGCTGCAGCTTCTTGCCAGGCAGCCATTCTGTGGAGAGAGTCTGCTTTCTTTGAAGTGGGTTTTATAATCCAGCACTTTTAGAGAAGGTGGTTTTAAACTGCTTGGCTGAAGGGTATTTTTACTTTTGAGGTTTTGGCTCTGCCCTTTGTACTTATCAGAACCTTTTTAATTGTTTGAGGATATTTGCTGAGTTTTCAAATATAGGCAAACTCCTGTTGGGACTAAGTGACTTTCAGTGGGTCACGATCAAAAAGTCAGTATTTACCTCTGTTGGTGCAACAGGGTATATCTTGGTATTCTGTAGTTTTTTTCCCCTGTATTTAGACCAGGAAATAAGTGTAGGATCTCATTTATGTGTGCCCATTGTTGACTTTTCAGCACCCATCAGTCCATGTTTATGTGCCTGCCTTGTATTTAGCTGCACACTTTTAATTTGGTTCCCTTCAGGAAAGTGGGTTAGGTAGGAGAGGTTGTCTTCACTGTTCACTGTCTGTGAGGAGATAACAAGAGGAAGGTAATGTCCCTCCCCTGCTATCTCCCCACAGACTTTGAACAGGTAACTACCTGGAAAAGTCTTTGAATCTCTTAGAGGGAATTCATAGAATGCTTTTGTCAAGCTGAGAGAAGTACATCTGCTCTTGCCAGTGCTGAGCGGCATGACAGTGTGCTACTGAAACCACTTTTAGCTGCTTCAGAGATGTCTGAGGCAGGGAAAAAGCAGAGTACAAGTGGGTGAGCTTTTAATAGGATTGGAAACAGATGGCTCGTCTTTTCTGCAAGATCTTGGAGGCCATCTTGGAAAGCCTGGATGTCTCCTTGCTAATAAGCGTGGTGTACAATACTTCGGCTCACCAAATTAATTTGGTGACCAGAAGTGAAAAGTGTACATGTTGGTTCTCCAGCAGTCTACAATAAGCATGATGGCTATATGTTCACCCACTCCCAGGGCTGTCAGTGTTAGAAGAGGATGGGTATGATGAGATGGGTATCTAGTGCCCAATGGGCACTGAACACAAATGTGTTATATGTGAATTGACACTCTTTTTGTGTGCAAGGAAGATGTAACACAGCCTTGTGTTAACATTCCATATTAATTCACTCCCTTAATACGCATAAAGTGAATCCCTGTGTCTTGTCCCTTTAAAATCCTCCTGACCGGCAGGCCATGTTTTTTGTTTTTACATAAACCAGTCTCATGCATGTCAGTCTTGTACACTTTAGTGATCATTTTAAAAGACTGCACAGCAAAACTTTCTTTACCACAGAGATCTCATTGACACAAAGTGGTTCCTGTCAGTTCTTACCAGCTTGGAACACCTGACATGTGACATTGCTTCCTAACAGGTTTCAATAGGAGGAGAACAGGAAAGCTCACAAACCTGGCAGGCCACATGTAAAAGTGAATTAAAGCAGGCCAAAAAAGAAAGTTGAGAAGTGCCTAGCAAAAGTTGGAAAGCTAATCATAAAATGTTTTAAAATACATCAAAAGCAGGAAGCCATCCTAATGGTGGGACCATTAGATGACCAAGGTGCAAAAAGGTGCATTCAGGGATGAAAAAACCATATTAGAGAAGCTGAATGAATTATTTGCATCTGTTTTTACTGCCAAAGATGCTGAGAAAATTCCCATGCTGGATCAGTCCTTTCTAGTAGATAGGTCTGAAGACTTGGACCATACCGAAGTGACAACAGATGAAAGTTTTAGAACAAATTAAAAAAAAAATACTAATAAGTCACCAGAACTGGATGGCATTCTCCTGAGAGTTCTGAAGGAACTCAGAGATGAAATTGCAGAACTGCTGCCAATAGTACGTAATTTGTCATTACAAACAGGCCGTATGTCAGAAAAGTGGTGAGTTGTCAAAATAACACATTCAAAAAGGTGATCTTGGAACAGTAGAACACCGAGTCTCACTTTGTCGCTGGCAAGTTGGTAGAATTTTTAATAAAGAATAAAATAAGCAGTCACATGGACCAATATGATCTACTGGGGAAAAGTCATCATGGTTCTTGTAAAGGGAAATCCTATCTCACCAATCTGCTGGTATTCTTTGAAGATGTTAACGAGCACCTGGATGAGGGGGATGCAGTTGACAATATATTTGGCCTTTCAAAAAGCTTCCAACAAAGGTCCCTCACCAAAGGCTTTTTAAAAAACTGAGTTGCCATAGGTTTGGAGGGAAGTTTATTTCAAGGATTAAGAGCTGGTTAAAAAGATAAGACGCAAACGGCAGGACTAAATGGTTGCTTTCCAGAATGGAGGGAAGTCAAAAGTGGCGTTTTGCAGGGATTTGAGCTAGGCCCAAATTTGTTCAATGTTTTTGTCAGTGATCTGGAAACGGGGCTGCACAATAAAATCTCCAAGTGTGCAGATGATATCAAATTATTCCAGGTAGTCAAATCCCAATCTGATGGAGAGGAGCTGCAGAAAGATCTCACCTCGTTAAGTGAGTTGGCAAAAAATAGCACATGAGTTTTACTGTTGACAAGTACAAAGTAATGCATGCAGGGGAAAATAACCTCAGGTGTGCCAGTGTATAGAAGTTATGGTAGATAGTTTTCCAAATATGTTGGCTCTATGTGCAATGACAATGAAAAAAACCAATACAATGTTGGGCATTGTTAAGAAGGGAATTGAAAACAAAACAGAGAACATCATTCCATTATACAAATTCATGGTGGACCCACATCTTGAACATAGTGAACAGTTCTTTTCTCCACATCTTTAAAAGTATGTAGTAGAATTGGAAAAGGTACAGGGAAGGGCAGCCAAAATGATAAAGGGTATGGTGTAGTTGCCATACCTGGAGAGACTAAAAAAACTAGGACTCTTTAGTCTGGAAAGGAGATGGCTGAGTTGGGGTATGATAGAAGTCTATAAAATCACGAAGGGTGTGGACAAAGTGAACAGGGAACTGTTATTCACCAAGTCTCAGAATACTGTCACTTGGGGCCACCCACTAAAATTAGTAAGAGACAGGTTTAAAATTTAAAAGAGAAGGTACTTTTTATGCAACACAGTTTAAATCTGGAATTCATTGCCAGAGAAAGTGATAGAGGCAGATGGCATAGCCAAGTTCAAAGAGGAACTAGACATTGAACAGAAAAGTTCAAGATGCTTCCTCTGGGATCTCTAAGCCAATGATGTTGGATGCCAGGGAGGGTAATGAATAGGGCATAGATCACTTGGGATTTATCCAGTTCATTGCTCTCATTCTAAGGCATTGACTCCTCCTACTATCAGAGACAGGATTGTGGGCTAGATGGACCATTGGCCTGACACAGTATGGCTCTTGTGTTCTTATGGGATGTTAGCTGGAAGACAATTCTGTAACTTGAGGACTTCTCTCAAATGCATTGTGTGAGCCTGTAAGGCTTCTTTAGGAAGAAGTGGACTTCACTGGCATGGAAAAGAGCATGTGTACTCATGGAGATACAAGTGCTTGGAAAGCTGAGAATAATTTTGGCTACCTGCTTCCCCTGCCCAGGTCTGTATGAAATTTAGAATCTTGAAGATTGCAAAGAACTCTCTTAAATTCAACATAATTGTCCTGAATTTAAGCTGTTCTTACAGGGTGCATGTACATGTGCACTTTACTGCAGAGCAGATTAATTAGGTCTGCAGTAAAGCATCACCATCTACATGTACCCTGGTATTAGGGCCCAGTAAACTAATTAACTCTTCCATAAGATTTGCTCTGCTATTTATGGCAGAGTAATTTACTGCATTGAAATGCACGTATAGCTACTTTGCCGCAGCCGCAGTTTGCACTTGGTCAGCTTGGCCAGCTGGTGCTAGACTCCTCCCTGCTGCCTAGCCACATGGCTCTGCACTTGTGGCATGCTCATAACCCAGCCAGCCCCTCCACAACCTGGCACTGCCATCTGGAGCCCAGCACTGACTTCCCATGCCCTCTGCCAGCCCAGGCTTGCTCTGCCCCACCTCAAATTGCTGCTGCCCTGGGCACGTGTAGATACTGCACCTGGGAGCAGTTTACTCTGGCTCAAACTGCTCCAGAGTTTATTGCTTCTCATTAAGTGCATGTATAGATGCACCCACAGAATAGAGGATCTGAGGGTGGAGTTTGACCCGAGCAGCCAGTGCAGTGGTACTTGATGGGAGGATGTAGCAGCAGCAATACTGTGCACCTGTTACTTTGTTCTCATCAGTGCTTGGCAACTCAGCATCATACCTCGATGATCCCTCAGGTTTAGACCTACATTCTCTCTCACATCTTGAATTAGTATACTCTCCATTGATGGAGATTTTTTCCATCAGAAATGGTAATGAAATATAAATAGTGGGATATTGTTTGTGCTAAAAAGATTAATTCCCCCTGCATTTTGAAGCTTTCTGAACGTGCTCTGTGTTCCTAATTTTTCTTCTTTTTTCCTCTCCTTCGCAATCGGGTTGAGTTGAATGGAAGAGGAAGCCATAGGCTCTGCTAATTTACAGATCATTCTTTTCTGGTCTGTCTCTTGCACTGACAACTGTCTGCAAAAGTAGGAGTCAAATACTGAACACTTTTCTAGTGTTAAGTAATATGTTACTCCCTCAGTTGCCCCACTGATTTCAGTAGGACTATTCATTTAGTGAGGTATTACTCAGCATGTATATACATGGCAGAATATGGCCCTAAAATGTACTGCATCTGGAAGCAACCATCATCAGCTAGAGGCAGCAATCTTTCAATATGGGTTCGAGTAAATGAAAGCCTTTCAATAACAAATAGAGTCAGTGAATTAACATTCAGTCTCAGAAGTAACTAACTTGAGAACTCTTCCCAGGTAATTAAATCCCAAAAAGAGAAATGAGACTTTTTACAGTCATTGTGCCAAATGCTGCCCCTGCATACACATGTATGGTTTTCTCATTAACTTCATGTCATTGGGTATGTGTCAGAAGGCAAAAGATGACCCATAGCTTATACTCCCTTAAAGGTGTATTATGGTAAAAAGTGAAATGGAAAATAAAGATAATTTTATCCAAAATCTGCCTTTGAATTCATATCTTGATGGTACTGTGAAAATGTTAAAAGTAGCTGTTTAGTAAATTCGGTGCAGAAAGTATGTTTTTTATAGACACCCAGATGGAAGTCTCCTCAAAGGATTCAGATTGCCTTCCTTTATCAAGTAAAAGCATGCTTGGGCTATGTCTCATAACTGTGGGTATAAAGAAGTTCCTTTAAAATAAATAAGAAGGCAAATCTGAATACAAACATCCATATCCATTTACTAATCCTGCACTTAATCTGACTAAGCACTGCTGATTTTGCATGTATGAAAATATGTGCCTTTGACAGGGAGTTTGAGAAAGTGACAATTTAACTGGCAATTCCCCTGTTGCTACAGAGATCAAAAGCACACCAAAGCTGCTAACCTGGAATATGAAGTGTGCTAAGAAAGTGTGAACAAAAGCAACAGATACTTAAGGCAAACAGCTATTTTACAGTGTTGCTGTCAGCGTTTAATATGTTCTCTCCATTTTTGGCTCACCCCTATGGATCCTAGCGTATGTTCTTCATTCCAGCCACCTTTCCTGTAGTGACACATGCTTATACAAAACTGCCACCTTGATGGCAGAATGGAATATGCACTAATGACTTAGTAATGAACATCCTACACACCATTCTGTTTGTCAGATGAACTCTTGGTTCTCATTTACTGTAAAACCTCTTCCCATTTGTCTGGCAGTGAAAATGGGTTTTAAAACAAATACAAATGTTGTTTTGCTTCTATCTTAAAGCCCCTTTGTGGCAATAGAGTGGTGCAAAGGAGAATCAAGCTCTTTACATTTAGCATAAAGTTTGAAAAATAACAGGGTGAATCTGCAACTGGTGTAATCAGTATAGTCTGTAGCCTTCATTAGACCCTTACCAGTGGAGGATTTGTCCCATCAGTATTACTGAGTGCTTTGAAACTGTTTTTCTGCTTTAGGGAAAATACTCATTGTCAAGTGACAGGGCAGAAGTATGGAAAAGAGGAGGAAGGAACTGATTCCCTTGGTTGAATATTTTCCCCTTTTCAGATGATTATCAAGGGCCTGCCTGGCTCCGGTGCACAGGATTGCTATGGATAGAATGGGAAGCAAGTCTGTGTTACAGGACTGTGCCTTCAGCTTCCTCTTGCTGGGCTTGACTCTGCACCACTTCAGCTTGTGTGAATTTGTAGCATTCTTGGAGTGCAGAGTTTGGCCCCAGGAGCATCTAGCACAGGGGTGTCCAACCTTTTTGAATGCGGGGCCAGATCATGACCTTTTTATCACCCAGTGGGCCAGCAAGCCATATTCAAAGACCTCACAGGAAATGATATCACATCAGGAAATTATATCACATCACCTTTGACACCAATGAAGTTGCAGGAAGTGACAATGAAATGGGTCTGGAAACGTGGTTTAAAATCCAAAATAAAAATAATATACAAGCAACAATGAAATAATACCAAACACTTGACTAAAATAACCACTTTTGTTTCTACTCACTTCTCAATGAATGAAAGAATAGGAATCAAAGTGGGGTGCAAATGCACCAGTACACCCCGCAATCCCCAAACCAACCTTGCTAATACCCAGCAGTCGATTTAGATTTTGAAGAACAAAACCTGGGGTCCTTGTAGCGACTTTAGTGCTATTCTTTGGAAAGAGCAGCAGCTGGCTGGAGAGAAGCCGGCAAGAGCTTACATGTGAAACAGTCTTCAAAAAATCCAAAAAGCCAATGAAACAAAAAACAACACATCAACAATCTACATCTCTTCTGCCCAGCTAGCAAGCCAGCTCACAAGTAAAGCTGACAGCTAAACCTTTCCTCTCTGGTGCGGACCCGCCCTGGCGCTGACCCCTGGTTCTGCTGGGAAGGGCTGGCTGGGGAGTGAACCTGGCTAACACCTCCTGCCAGGGTGCTGCTAGCTGAAATGCTGGGGGGGAGGGAGGGGGCAACAAATTCAACACTTTGGGGAGAAGTGGGAGCGCACATATTTTTTACAGGGGTATAGGTTTTGGCCATGTTGGTTTAAGCACATCAGTGGATCAGGTTCTTTGGGATCCAGGAAGAGTATAGACCAACTGCAGATGCTTCCTCAGCCTGAAAAAGGGTGCTTGTACCCAAAAGTTGCAAAGAAGAATTTTTCCAACTATTTGAGTTGGTCTAATAAAAAATAATATTTATGTTCTCTTTGTGTAAATATTTTCCACCTAGTGCAGAAAAAGCCCAGGGTCCAGCAGAGCCCTGAGACACAGCAGGGCAGGAAGCCCCCCTGGCTCCCCCCAAAACTGGGCACTGCCACTACCAGGGGCAAGAAGCAGCCCCCAGAACATGCCCAGATGGGAGGGGGGGAGGGGAGAGATCAGCACGTGCAGAATCCATGTCCCCTGCTCAAGCTCCAGGTTTCTTTAGACAAGGTGAGCACTCCCTGAGCTTACACATGTGCAATAACTAGTGCCCAGGCCAAGCCGAAGCTGACCCCATGGGCCGATTCCAGAGAGAGGGAGTCGAGCCTTGGCACATGCGCAGTAGCCATGGCCTGTTCTTCCCCCACAACCAAGGATGGGTGTTAGGTGTCAGGCACCAGGCAGGACGGGCCCCAAAGCCAGCTGCCCGCTCCGCTTCACTCCCCTGCTCACATCACGTCCTGACAGTTACCTTGAGCGCCATGGCCCGGGCGCATCTGTGCAAAGAGGAAGCCGCCATGTTTTCATCTGGCAACAAAACCAGGTCCCCCCACCCCTTGGCGGGGAAACAACACCCCGGCTGCAAGGGTTCTGCCTGCCCCTAGAGGCCTCAACGCATGCGCAGAAGGGCTCTTCCCCTGCCGAAAGTGTTTACTTTCATTTCCCATTGCAGTACCTCGGGCCTCAGAAAACGGCTTGGCGGGCTGCGTGGTGGCCCACGGGCCATATGTTGGACAAGCCAGATCTAGCAGATGCTTTATCCCTGCTGCTTGGTATAGGATAATCTTTTCTTCACTTGAACAAGAAGACTGAGGTGTTGTTCTCATGCATTACGTGGAACTTCCATGGACGTGAGGCAGAGTCTGAGACTGAGCCCCAGAAGTCCATCCTTCCATGAGATTTTGATAGGGGTTCAGTGTGTTGTCAGTATAAAATTAGCTTTCATTTTTAGTATGCTTTTGCTGAGGAAATCCTGTTCTATTTTATGCTAGCCAGTCTGTCAAACTACAGTACTAGGAATCATATTAGATGCACCTTTTAGAAATGCTATTTCTTCCTAAAACTGGAGATTCATAGATTCATAAATGCTAGGGTCGGAAGGGACCTCAACAGATCATCAAGTCCAATGCCCTCCCTAGGCAGGAAAAAGTGTGGGGGTCAGATGACCACAGCCAGATGCCTATCCATCATCCTTCTCTTAAAGACCAGATAAAAATACCCATTCAGCAAATGGCAGTTACCATATTTTCTAGCATGTTTTCTTGAAGTCAATGAGGGCTTGTGCGTGCAGATCTGAGAGCATCAGTTCCCCCATAAATTATATGTCTGATGAATCTCATCTCATGGTCATGCCAGGGAACAGGAGACCATCGTGGTATAGTAACCTTTACAGTCACTTGTATTTCCATTCCACATGTTACTTCTAGTGGTGATGGATAAGAGATGAAACATTAAAGCTTTTGGCTTCACCAAACTGGCAGCATTCTTGATGATGTACCTGAAAAAGTGATTTCAGACCAATTGTATAGAGCATACAATTCAGCATATTTATCTTTTAAGCCTGCTGTCAATTTTTCCATTGAGACAACTCCTCAGGTTTTTCCAAAGCAATTCTTTTATCCTAGGGGCTCTGTTCCTTTCCCAGTAGTGGACTATAATGCTTCTTACAGCCATAAGGAGGTGATTAATCAATTTAGCCTGACAGCTCTTAGACAAGTCAGCAAGTCAGTAACCTCACAAAAATTCCGTCAGACTCTCAACAGTCTTCCTATAATTTTAGTAAGGGAAGTGGGTGGGAGGTGTGGGGGCTAATCCTGTAGTTCTTACTTCCCATATATTTCAATGGCACTTCTGCCAGTATGTGTGGGTTGTATAGGTTGGCCTTAAGCTGTATAATTAAAAAGCAGATTGTTTCAGTATCTGGACAAGATCACAACACCTGCATAAATAATCCTTCCTTCCTGCCACCTCTCTAGACAGGTCCAAGCAGAGGAGGGATAGGAGGAAGAAGGCAGGTGAATAAGATGGGAAAGAAAGGAAAGAACTTTCTTGTTCTCTTTGTAAGTTGGAGTAGATTTCTGTAAAGCTGCAAGGTATTGAGCGCTTCATAAAATGTTTCTTAGAGTTAGGTATATTTGTTCTTGGTACTTGTTTATCCACAATTTTTACTCTAATTGATCTAAATGTATTTGTTGTGGTTGTGAGTAAGAAGATATGAATTATACAACCTCTATTACAAATACAGAGCTACTTGAGCTGCATGTCTGAACAGGGATGTGGCTCTTACTCCTTTGCCTTCCTACATATGTCTTGAATCTAAATGTGTAGGAAGAAATGAGGCAACTAGGTGGGGACTGCACAGATGGAGTTTTTGGTCTTTCCCTTTCCTCATGAGATGAGCCAGCCTATGTAGGGGGAAGGCTGATAACTTGCTGCTGGTAGAGATCAGCAATAAATTTATATCCAACAAGAGGAAGCAAGGGGAAAAAATTGTCTCAGAGAACTGTCTAAAACATGGTGCCTTCCAGAACTAACACGGGTGAATACAGCTTCTATGTGTAACATGAGAACTCAAATGGTTTTACTCCAGAGTCAGGAAGTTTGGGTAGGCCTAGGGTCTTCTTTGCAAAGCAGATGGCACAGGTCACTGAAGTAAGAGAGTCTCTTTCAAGCATTTCTGTCCCAAAGTGATTTCTGAACACCACATTATCCCCTATATCCTGCTTTCAACACTGTTGTTACAAGGCCACCATCTAGTAGGCAGTAGTGTAACTAAAATTAAAAGCCAGGATCATCACACAATGAAATATGAAGCTACCATAAAAAAAAAAAATTCCATAGTATAACGGAGACCCTACCCCATTAATACAATGGGAAGGAGATCCAGGTTTACCTGGCCTTTTACCCATCTTTTACCTTCTCCCTCCATTTTTTCCTCTCTTACCTTTTGTGTGCTTGCCGGTGCATCCTGTCTCTGGTAAAGGTCACTTTCCCCAGGTTTCCTGGTTATATGCTTTTGATTCCTCTCTCCCACCTTGCTTCCTTTCACTTCATCTCTGTGTCTCTTTTGCCTGTACCCTGCTGATGACACCAAAGTAAACTCATAGGCAGGGGAGCCTGAAGCAAGATGGTTGCCAGGTCCAGATGCAGGCAGAGCCTGATGACTGAGGGAGGGGAAGTAGAGGTGTCTTGTGACCCATGGGCCCTGTATAAGCCCAAACCTCAGGCCAGGGGATGCAGTTTGGCTGTGGAAGTTGGCAGGGGTGGAACTTTCTCAGAGAAGAGTGAGGACTGGAGCCCTGACTGCTTGTATTTTGTGTTTTTTGTTCTCCCCACCCCGGAGGGCTAAGGTATGGCTGTAGGGGAGATGGAGACCACTGCATTTGAAATTCCACTGAGAGGACAGAGGATAAGGATTAGAGTCTGTGGCCAAATGAGACCAAGCTTGCCTGGACTGCAAGGCAGCAGGTGGCAGGGGAAAAACAGGACTCAAGGGTCCCTAGCTGCCTACATCATGGATATTGTGGGTTTTGGAGCAGAGCATGACTGGAGCTGAGTCAGGAGCTTGCAGCTGTGAACAGTGGGTCCTGAGGTAGATGGCTCAGCGAGAGTAAAATTGGGACAAGGTGGGGGGGGGCAGCAGGGAGGGAGGAGCCTCAGTCCAGACAGAGGCCCCCTCTTCAAAAGTATGCCTTGCCCCCTGTGCATCCTCCCCTACTAATTTTGACATCAAGGCATGGGAGGTGAGACTCCCAAATAGGGGAGAGACCAGGCAAGCACTGTGTGGTGGCACTTGTAAGCAGCCTACACATAGGTATTCTTCAGATATGTGGGTAGTTGGAAAAAGAACAAAGGCAACATTGGACCCTGTGGGATAAAATGGGGCAGCTGACGTCTGACACCCAAGAAAAGGCCAATATCCTAAATGAATACTTTGCATCACTTTTTCATCCACCCAAGGGGGTCACACTGTTAAACAGAATGCAAAGCTTTCAGGGAGTGGGAGATGGGACCATAATTGATGCTGATCAGGTGAGGGAACACCTTGAAGGGCTAGATCTCCATAAGTTTGCATGCCCGGATGAAATGCATCCAAGAGTCTTGAAGGAGCTGGCGGACATCATAGCATGCCCTATGGCAAAGATATTTGAGAACTCATGGCACTTGGGTGAGGTGCTGGAAGACTGGAAAAGAGCCAGTAAGGTCCCAATCTTCAGAAAAGGAAGGAAGGAAGATCCATGAACTATAAGCCAATCAGCCTGACATCCATCCCTGGAAAGATCATGGATCAAGGGATCCATCAGCAACAAGTTAATGGAAGGCAACCTTCTGAATGCCAGCCAATATGGCTTTGTCACTGGAAGGTCTTGCCTGACCAACCTCATCACCTTCTATGACCAAGTGATGGATTGCCCTGATAAGGGAAATAAGGTTGATGTTATATACCTGGATTTCAAGAAAGCCTTTGACTTGGTCTCCCATGATGTCCTCATGGTTAAGATGGAGAACTGTGGCCTCAATCCCCTCATGGTGAGATGGCTGAGGGTCAGACCTAATGAGTACTAGTTGATTGGAATGAAACAACATGGTGCAAGGTGACCAGTGGAGTCCCTCAGGGCTCAGTTCTTGGGCCAGTACTCTTCAACATCTTCACTAATGATCTGGATTTGGGCATCAGACGCAGAGAGGTAAAGTTTGTGGATGACACTAAACTATGGGGGAAGGCAGCCACACTAGAAGACAGGCTGGGGATACAGACTGACCTTGACACCGTCGCAAGGTGGGCGGACCAAAACCTGATGGTGTTTAATGTAGAGAAGTTCAGGATGCTCCACCTTGGGAGAAACAACCAACATCATACTTATAGGCTCAGCAATGCTACACTTGCTAGTACCATGACCAAAAGAGACTTGGGGGGTCTTGATTGACCACAAAATGAATGTGAGCCACCAATTTGATGCCCTGGCCAGCAAAGCTAACCAAACTCTGGCATGCATCCATTGATGCATGTCTAGCAAAACCAGGGATGTCATCCTTCCGCTTTACGCAGCCCAGATGAGGCCACAACTGGAGTACTGCATCCAGTTTTGGGCCTCCCAGTTCAGGAAGGATGGGGATAATCTCAAGAGAGTCTAGAGGAGAGCCACTCATATGATCAAAGACCAAGAGAGCAAGCCTTACGAGGAGCGGCTGAGGGACATGGAGAAGAGAAGGCTCAGGGGAGACTTGGTGGCAGCCTATAAGTACATCAGGATCTGGGAGAACAGTCGTTCACCAGTGCTCCCCAAGGAATAACAAGGTCCAGTGGCCATGAACTCCTAGAAGACTGATTTAGATTGAATATAAGGAAAAACTTCTTCACAGTCTGTGTCCAGGGTCGGGAACAGACTCCCTCCAGAGGTGGTGCAAGCACCTACTCTGAACTAATTTAAAAGGCGTTTGGATCTATGAAATATGTAAGTTGGGCCTGTCTCCACCACAGTGTAGAGATGCCTGAACTTAGTCATAGGTGAGCTAATTTGGCGACTGGTAGCAGTCTACCCACAGAAACACAGAACTCAACATGAGCCAACTCACCCTGTTGAGGAAGTCATGCCTATGCTGCTTTCAATTCTTACACTAGCTCATTTAGGTGCATCTCAGGTACCTCTGTGGTGAACTGTATTGTTTGGTATAGACAGTACCCATTGTCTCTTCAACTGTGAGAGCGTAAGGGTTTTCGTATACAAGAGTGAATTTAGGAGTGAATGTAATATGGAACTGCTACTCTGGAATAAGTCCACATACAGACAAGTCCTTAGAAGAAAGTAGTTGCTGCACTGCCTTTGGAGACAATGAAATCTGTTGTTGATGTGCTGGGCAGGCTCATTAGCACCATCAGCATCTCCAGTTCAGCAGACACAGTGTGCTTCCTGAACAGAAAAAGTGTTTGAGTGGAACTGGACTATGGGGCATGATGGTGAGAAAACTGTAATGTCTCCCTTTTGTGTGTATGTAGAGGGAGGAACCTGATGCTAACCTGCATCTATATCTTACCACTGTTTTTTATTATTTTATTTCTAGTCAGATCCTATTTAGGGTGAAGAGGAAGAAAGTAAGTGAGTCAGTGAGGCAGTGGCTGCTCTGGAAGGGAAGGGCCCTTACTCTCCAGGGCTGCACAGGTTCTTCCAATGCTGTGGATCTGATTTAGCAGATGAATGTTAAATGCAGCATGTGATGAGACCATTTCAGCGGGAGGGCTGGAAGTCACTCAGGTCTATGCTTGGCCCATGGACTGGTGGTTAGAGTACTTTGCTAGGAGGTTGTTGATATGGATCCAGGATTTCCTAAAGGGGTGGTTTGGCACACCACCTCTCAGACCATGAGGGATGCAAGCAAGGTGAGGTTGGAGTCCCTGGGCTGGGTGGGTACACCAGGTAGCCAGGCAGGGAGCAGGCTCACAAATGGGAGGACCCAACCCCTGCTGACTCTGTTACTGCTGTCCCTGGTTGACCTGGTGCTGGGTTATGGGTGGCAGAGCCACTTCTGGATCACTCCAGCTGGGAGCTGTGGGGAGCCAGGCTCTGCCAGGGACAGTGGTGCCAGACATAGTTTCCCCTTTCTAGCCCCTGCTCCCTGCCCACCCCTCCCCTCCCCTCCCCCATTATCCCACTGGCTGAGAGCAGGCACTGGAAGGAGGACACTGTTGTCCCCAGGGGTGGGGACAACATGCCTGAATCAGCTGGGGAGAGCAGTGGTGACGTGCAGGTTCCTCCTTCTAGTTCCTGCTTGTCGCCAGTGGGGAGCACCTGTTGGGGCCAGGTGCAGAAGGAGGAACCTGCATGATGCCTCTGTCACCACCATCCCCTGCTGACCCTGGCACCCCACACAGCCACAGTTTGTAGCTGGGTGGGGCAGGAGTGGCTCTGGAGCTCCCCCTACCTGCACGTCAGCCAGGCATGGCAGCAGAAGAAGTGGATGTGTCTGTGCCCCTTGATGTGGGTTCAAATCTTTTCTGAGTGGGTGCATCTAGATATACAAATATGGTAGGGTGGGTTTACTGTAGAATAAATCATCTCAGCCAAGTGTATGTCTAACCTGTTCTGGAATCACCCTTGGCCGGTGTCTAAACATGCAGGATTCAGGAACAGATTTGCTGCTTCTGGCAGTAGTCTGCTTCCACCCCCTCTGGCCCTGCACCAGCCCTCTGCAGCAACCAGAGGGAACTCTAGGCTTCCTCTAGGTGCTATCCCAGGAGCTGGCAGGGAGAACAGGGCCAGGAAACAGCTGTATCCTGGTGAGACTGCTACCTGTCCCTGGTAACTGCCTGCTGCCAGGGCAGGCTCTGGTGGCAGAGTCTGGGTGGGGACAACGTCCCCTTATGTCAGAAGCAGGGAGCTTCTGGCCTTGGCTCCCCAACTAGCGACAGGGGGCTTGGAAACAGCTGCAGGGGAGGGGTAGGTCCCTGCCCCAATCCACCAGTGGGGCATCTAGCAGCAAGCCCCCGGCTGGGTGGGGATTTCCTAGGGGATCATGGATTGGGGACTGGGAGCTCCCTGCTGCCAGGACAGGGGGATAGTGTCCCCACCTGAGTTCCAGTGACAGAGCCTGCCATGGCAGCAGACAGCTTCCAGGGCAGGGAGCAAACTTATTCCCCCTGTTGCCCAGCTGAGTGGGAGCAAATTTGCTTCCAGTTGGCCATCTACCTGTCCCGTTCTGTGCAGTAATTATTCGGCAGTTAATTTGCTGCTTGCATCTGCAGGTAAAGTGCCTAGTGTGCAGTAAAGCATCTTGTGCACGCCCAGTGAGGTCTAAAATCCAGGTCTTCTGCTCCCAGGCCAGATCTGGACTGTGGGCCAAATCCAAGCTGCAAGGAGCCTGTTAGGCTGGATCTGGATCTGGATCCAATGGTGGTTGTGGGGCAAGTGGCAGAGTGAGGGTTAACACAGCTGTCACTTCCCTTCCTCCCCATCTTCCCCCTTCCCCCCCACCCCCCACCCACCCTGTCAACCTGCAGCTGACAGCCCCAGGGGGGTAATGTAGCTGGGAATTCAGTGGCAGGCTCCACCCCAGTTTGTCCTACTTCTGAATCCCATTCCATCTGGGACTCCCATGGGCTGTATATTTGACACCCCTGCAGTAGGCTACTGAGACAAAAGGTGGCAGAGCCCTCTTCCTTATGCCTGTCAGGTATATATGCACAGCTATCATGTACATATGTGCGTGCATGTGCACACGTACTCTCACATTCCCAATTGCAGCTATCATATACCTAGAATCTATAGATTCCATATATCATATATATTATATATATATTTAACACCTATCAAGTTACAGTAGCTAATACCAACAGTAGATGCAGGAATATATGCACAGCTATCATATTTTACCTTGGGGCATATATAATCCCAAACTGTGTGTAAGTGCCAACAACTCTGCTTATGTGACTATGTACCTGACACTGAGGCACATAAAATATAAATTGAGTCTGGCCAGTGCATCATACAGCAAATTACTGGGAATGGTGGAGGGAAAGGAAGTGAGGATTTCTGATTGATAAATGGTTACAACTAATTAAAATGTTCAGATTCAGCATTAAAAGAATTCCTAACTTTCCCAGTTGAATGGAACAAAATGCTGTTGGAATTCCATGCCTGTTCAGTTAGAAGACCAAAAAAGCAAAACCAAACTAAAACAAAATTCTCCCCCCCCACCAACAAAAATCAAGTTTAAATGTCTTCACTATATTTATGATTTTTTCAAAAGAAAAAATGTATCATTCTAAATAAACTATACTGTGACTTTTTAGGGTCCCCAGCAAAAAATACATTACTTGAAAAGGAAGTTGTGCCTGTATTCTTTGTAAAATCAAATTTCAGTGAAAAACTGTCAACCTCAAGTTGGGAAAAAATAATCTACCAATTCTATCATACACATTTGATAAGTTTAACTAGTTTTGGCAGGGTTGCAATTTTACTGCATTGATCTCTTCCAGATACTGCATAGCCCTTTCCAGTGATCTACTGTCTGAAGTCCTTCTGCTGTCATAATCCACTGTCTTGTATTAAGTGGCTGTCATCTGAAAATCATAAATCTACTGAAGATATTTACATTTGGTATTAGCTACTGTAAATGAATAGGTATTATATTTTAGTAGTTTTCTTTTCACCCTACTCAGAGAAAGGAGAATTGAAAAGAAGAGTTTTAGTCCAGTGTGATTTGGCCTCTATCAAGGATTTTTTTAGTATGGATGGTAGAATTATAGGGACAAACCAGAACTGTTATTAGCATCTATCATAATTCAGATTCAGTGTTTGTCATATGCCACAGATTTCTTAGCTATAGGTTTGATATGAAAGTGTGAAGCATATTGAAGATAAGAGTTAGCTCTACTTTGGTCTCCTTAGGGCTAGGAGGAAGAAAGCAAGTTACTCAATGAGATAATGATTGCACTGGAAGGGAGGGGCCCCAAGGCTGCAGTAGTTTTTTCAGTGCTGTTTATCCTTTTTGTCCAATGAATATTAAGTGCAAGATGCAATAGCCACTGCTCCTTTTTGCAGAGTCAGTTCTTCATACTGAGCACATCTACATGAGATGTTGGCTGTGCAGTAGACTAACAACAAACACTGTGCAGTATCATGGCAGTCCAAAACTGCTAATATGGTACTGTGCAGTGTTATTAGGCTACTACGCAGTAAGCATCACAAAAAAAATGGTGTGCCGGTGATTCTGCACAGCAACTGTAGTTACTGTACATTTAGTTAGTATTTCATTAAGCAAGTACTATGAAATGCTCAGTAACTACTGTGCATTAATGAATGTGCAGATGCTCCCACTGAGTCTCAATTATAAGTGTTCTTCAAGGAACCAGCAGTTCACTAGAATTTAGGAAGTTTTCCTCTGGGGAATTTTCCCAGGAAACATTATTGTTCAAAACTCTTCCATTGGAAAATAAGTTTTCTCATAAGGAAAAAGTGAATAATTTAATAAGTTTTTTGGGGGGGAATTTTTTCCCCATTTTTTACTTGGAAAATAGTAACAGAGGTTAAAATGAGTTTTCTCCACTTTCTTATACTTTTAGTGTTTTCTACTTATTTTCTCTTCTTTAAAGAAAGAATTTTGGAGCAATTAATTCTTGTCTAAATAGAAGATCTTGATTTAAATGCTAACTTTTTAAACATTTTTTAGAATAATATATAAAACATTTTGGGGTCAAATTTTATTTGATAAAATTCTGTTTTCATAAAAAGCTTTTCAGTAAAAAAATATTACTAGGTCTGTTTCCAAACTGTATGGCCTTACTGAAGTTAGGACCAAACGTCCAGTTTGATCAGGTCTCCACCAAATATATAACTTACTCTATGCAGTTAAATGATTTTTCTGTATCAAGAAACATAAAAGTAGATTTTGGCCATTTTTCCACATTACACATAAAGCTGCCTTGAAATCGTCACTTGGATTGACATGTGATAAGACTGGTTGCTTTACCTCCTTTTTTGACTGGGTAGCAAATATTTTTAGGGATCTACATTATTTGCTGTTGATTTGTTCCCAATAAATGATGTTATGGTCATTGTGGCAAGGCACTGCGGGTGCCTGCCACTTTAAGGGCCTGGGGCTGGCAGCTGCCAGATGGGGGCAGCCATTTTGAACCCTGGGCTGCCCATATAAACAGGACAGTTTTGCTGCTGGAGGGAGGCAACAACATTGCCTGGTAGTAGGGCTGCTAGTATCAGCTGGAGGTAAGGGAGGAGCTGTAGGGGATGGTAAGGAGGCTGCTGGTTCTAGGCATGACCTAAAACTGCACCCTGCCAGGAGTGGGTGGCCTGGTGGGGCTCCCAGTGGTGCAGGAGCCCCCAGGAAATGCCAGGCCAGTTACCACCCTGGTGAAAGGCGGGTCGGGGCGCCTTAACCCCAGCCCTCACCTTTGGGTGGGTAGAAGTAACTTCAGTAGTAGCACCATGACATGCTGCCCCAGGGGGGGAGTGAGAGTCCTCTGTGAGACCCTGGGGCACCAGTCATGGTGTGAGGTGCCCTAGCTCCCCATGTCCAGGAAGGGGGACCTGGAGAGACTGTGGGGCTAGTGAGGCCAGCGGTAGAATGCCCCTTGACTGGTCCAAGCTGGGGCCAGGGCCGAGATGGTCAAAAGGGCCGGGGGCCGACTGCGAGGGGCACCCCGGGTTGTGAGCCTGGGACCCCACCTGGCCTTGGAGGTGAGG
>NW_017728950.1:26607514-26615396 GCF_001723895.1 Crocodylus porosus
TAACATCTGGATGCCATCTGCAAGGCTTGGGCCATGGTGTGGGGGTGGTACGGAGCTGCAGGCACCCCCCCCCTAATATTAGGGTGCAAAGAAAAATGGGCAGCCTCTCACCTTATTTAACAACTTATTAATTTCCAACAAGGCGTGGCAAGAAAGACAAGCAGGCGGTGTGCCCAGAGGCAGGTATGGGGTCGGGGGGAGAGACAGCTAGCCTGACTTTGCCACAGTCATAGGTTTAGCTTTTCCACCTTGGTAGTAAGAAGATAATACAATTTTGGGATCAGTATTCCAGATGGGAATAGTTTAACAAAATCTGTCAGAATATCCCCCTTTTTACTGGAGTCCTCATAGTTGGACATAAGAGAGAGGTTCTGAAGCAAAGCTGCCAGTCAGTAAGCATAGGCTTACTGCAGCAAAACCCTCCTTTTTCACAGAGCAATGGGAACAAGGAGTAGGATTGTAAAATGACGCGCATTTGAAAGGTTTGCATAACTGAATACATGGCTTTTTACTTTACATGACTATTTCATTGAATAGTTTATCTTAGGAACAAAATGCTTTTAAGGCATTGGGCTCAACTAAGGGATATCTGGGGCAAATGTAATTGTCTGTGGGAATGTCTACACATGCCATTAATGTGCAGCAATAAACTGTGGAGCTTATTGCTCCACAGTTTATTGCTCTTGGGCTTCCCAGGAGCATTTACACATGCACCCAGACTGCAGCACATTGAGCCAGGTTGCAGTAGCCCTGGCTAGCAGGGTGCCCAGAAAGTCAGTTTGCTAGCCCGGGGCTGCTCCAACCAGGCTCAGTGTGCTGCAGAGGAGCTGGCTGGGACATGAGGGTGCTTCAGCACAGGGCTAGCCAGTAGGCAGCCCCTGCACTGAAGCACCTTTGTACTCCAGCCAGCTGGGTTGACATCTACACTGGCAAATACAAGTACTACCCTGCTGCTACTAGTTTTGTTTGCCCTAATAGGGGTGCATCTGTAGATGCTGAGACATTTATTGCACCATTAATTAGTCAACTACTCAATAAACGTCTCATGTAGATGCATCCTGTGATATATAAGAAGTCCAACTATAGGGATTGTTAGATCGTTCTTACCCTGAATTGCTATAGAACTTAAGCATGTTGACAAGATTAATAACTGAATGGTAGAAATCACTGCAAAACTTATTTGAGTTAAAGCCAAGTCTTACAACTTTGAGAATGCATGCTTCAACCAATACAGTTTTGTGTTCAACCCTTCAGTTTGTGGGTCAACACCAGAACATTTTTTTTACCAGCTGATGAGACTTTAGGCTTCATATATTAATAGAAAGGTTATATTACTGAGACACACAATTACTTTTGGATATGTATAGCTTGAGTCATATAGCTTAGAAATTACTACTAATCTTCACCATAACTAATGCTTCTGATGATTCAAAGCCAAGGATGAAGTTGTATTTTACAGAAGAAAACAAGAAAGACAAAATGTCCTATGAATAATTGTTCAAACTTTAACTTGAGTATATTCATAAGATTTTTCTAAGTCACTTTCTTTGAACATTTAAATCTTCAGGCTTTAGCGATTCCAGAACAGGTTACACTTGGCTGGGATGACTTTGTCATGGATGATCCTGCCTTGAGCAACAGGCTGTACTAGATGATCTCATGAGGTCCCTTCCAGCCCTACTTTCCTATGATCCTAACTACCCATGAAAAGAAAAATAATTAGTTTGATTTTCCACTGACAGTTACTTTAAAATACATGCGTTAAAATTAAACGTCATGGTTTCTGCTTCTTGGATCAGTTGCATATCACACAACATGGTTTTCATTCCCTGTTTGAAGGACTTCTGCAAAAACCCAAGACCTCAGTCCCATAATTAGATCTGAAAATTATTCATTTCATAAGGACCCTTATTGACTTCAGTATAAGTCTGCACATATACAAGGGTCTTCCTGGGTGAGTCTAATTGTAGGGCTGGGGCCCAGTCAACACAAACCATGAATGTGCTAGCTGGATACACCCACTAATTTATTTAACAAAAATATGTGCAAGAAAATCTGCAGTGATTCATTACAGCGGTGATTTCTGAGTAAATGAAAATACCTTGTCATATTAATGGAATGACATTGATTCTTATCTTTTCTATGTTGGTAGAGTTCAGGAATAACTTCCTTATCTTCAAGGAAGCTGTATTTGTATTATACTGGGGTGAGAATAGAGAATGGGCTGAGGATTTACATGAGTATAAAGAGATTTGTATGGGATAAGGATCAGACTGTCTTTTATCAGGTACAGAACTTGCCATAAGACAGTATATGTAAAACTTTTAAAACTGTATTTTAGTTTTTGAAAAATCCAAGCTGGGGAGTTTAGTTTTAGTGCGGGCAGAATTTCACCCCAAGCATTGACAAATAGATGAGTTTGGGGATGGGATGGTAGAAGCAGTTGCTGAAACCTCAGCTATTGTTTCTAGGTTTGAGAAGGTGTGACCATTGAAACCTGCTTCCCCATAATGGACCAAAAGAAGCATGCAAATAGTTTCATGGCAATAAAGCCAGAATCATTTCAGGCTTCTCTTCGAGGAAAAAGAAATCCAATTTAAGGAAAAATAAGGAAACTGAGGAAATTAATTTTCAAGATGCTTATTGAAAATAGAAGTTTTTGTGTGTGAAAGCCTCAGCAGCCATCTGAGCAATCTTTGGACTATACTGTTGCAGTACATGTCATTCTATTTATATGTCTATCTAGGGTAAAGATCAAGGACACTTTTTAAAAATTTCCTTTAATTCCTGGATTGTAATTCAAGTGAAAATCAAAGCTACATAAAAACATTTTATGACTTAAAAAGTTTTCTTTTCCTGAAGTTAAAAATGCTGTTGGAGGTCTTTCTGCCTTATCCGATGGTCAGTGCTACCCAGTGTGATATGGATTACCCAGTTCTCAGGACAGCTTCTTTGGTAAAGACTGTTCTTTTTTATCTTTTTTTGTTACTTCTGAAACATCAAACCATACCAAGCCCCATTAATGAATTTTGTAGGACAGAGAGTTTTAATTCCTTGTTATTGTTAAACACATATGTGGGGCAAGGGGAGAACTGGATGCAGGAATTCAAGAACTATCACTAAGAAGTTGTTATGCTTGCCAGGAAGACGATATCATTGAAAGGCAAACTGCAGGGCTCCAGCTTAATGGTAAGAGATGGGTATCAGTTGGAATCTTTAAGGGTGTTCTTCAGAGAAGGATTATTCTTATTATACTCTAGCTCATGTGAACGTGTGAAGTTTAGGGTTTGACTGAACGTAGGCATGTATATATGAGGGTATGGGTTTGTGTATACATCAGAAATGCAAGTGGGTAGCTGTTACCCTGCGTTCCCTGTATAACACACAACTTGTCTATCCATCAAAAATTAACCAACTGGGTTTTCTTTGAATAAATATACAAACAAGCCCACCATGGAAAGACGAGAGGGAGCCAGTCCTTATTACAGGAGTTATTTGTAAAACTGTTTTTTAAAATATGAAATTCAAACCTGGATTTCCTGAAGGAAACGATGTTTCCATGCAAAAATATGGGGAGAATCAAAATGGTTACTGCAGAAGCTTCCAGTTAAATATACCAGGCAGTTCTATTCAGCTGTCACCTCAATTCATTCTGAGTTGGAAAACTAGCTATGTTATGTTTTTCATATGGCACACATATGGAAGACATTCTAGACCCTGCTGTGGCTTTGCAGCAATAAGGAGAAACAGTGGCAAGTACATCAGCAATCTGCTACTAGCTTGAGCAGAAGTATCCAAACCACAATGTTGTATTGTTCCATGACAATATATCCACAACGTCATCTGTGCTGGGCAAGCACACAGGAGGTTTTGGTAGAGCAAGATGCTCATGTTGCTTCTGAGATACATGGGCATGTAATACAACCTGCTTGCAACATTTAGATGCACATGCAATCCAAGCTGCAGTTTGTGCACCTCATCCAGAAATAAAACCCAGTCCATAAAGCAGTGCATGCAGCTGCCTTGTATGGGAGCAGAAGAATCCAGCATGTATGTGTGATCTGTGGCAATCAGCCAACTTATTCAAAAGCCTTTAGGCCAAATGCTGCTCTCTAATTCAAAGCAGGCAACCCCTGTGACCTCATTGTGGCTGCATGGGTGTAAGCAAAAGCAGAATTTAGATCTTTGTGTCTAGGTTTTCAATAATGAATATGTTGACAGTTGTGGAAAGAGATGTAGCCAAATGTGGCTTCATACCTAATGTGCTTCACAAAGCACACTTCAATCAATGTTATTAACAGATGATATTGCATTGTGTTTGCTAGGAGAGGGGGTGAGGGTTGAGAAGACAGACAGCCAATTAGAATAGGTACAGGATGAGGCAGGAATCTTTTTTGCTTGCATTTATAAAGGAAGCCTGTTTGAATTTGTGGCACTGACATGAATGAGCCATGCTCAGCAAGAGAATGCTGACGAGAAAAGAACTTCCCCATCACCAGATGCTTCCTGCTCAGACAATTTTCATAGAGAGGGATAGCAAAGATAGGTATAAAACCAAAATGTTTCTGTTTCAGAAGAAAAGGTCCTTACTGCTTGAGCAGAGTTAGAACTTCCTGCTTCCATTGGTGGTAGGAGGGCTGCTGACAATCATGCTTTAACATTTATTTCTTTATCCAGTACAGGGTGGTTCACCTTATATTTCTGACTTTGCTAAATTTAGAGTGTTGCAGCTGTGATGTTCAGGTGCACAACACAGACCTGAGAAAGGACAACTGATGCCTGAAGGCTTCCCCAACAGGTCTCCCAACTATACAATTCATTCAGTATATTATACTGGAAGAAAACCTTGCCTCTCATCAAGTTTGCAGTTCCCCTCTCCCCTCTTATGAAGAGAGCTGTAAGGAGGTACTTGGTTCTTGCAGGCTTGGTACCTAGCTGCAGAGAGTCAGTGAATAATAGCCTGCCTGACTGGAAGGCTGGGGCCAGCTAGAGGTGATGATGACCAGCTAATGAGGATGCAGCTGCAAAGAGGGGTAACGACTCTAGGACCAGAGTGCCAGGGGGATGGGAGGGCAGGTTGCTGTACAGTGGAGATGTTGAAGCTGGATCAGTCTCCCCTTAATTGTCTAGAAAGGACAGACAATTTTGTTGGGTTTTTGTTTGTGGATTCAAGGCTCTTGTAGCAAAGAATAAAGTGGACTGAGAAACTGGGAATAAGGCAGATTTGGCAGTTTAGGGCAACAGGGTAAGCAACCAGGCCATAATGCTGGCCTGCATCCATAGATGCTTCTCAAATAAATCCCAGGATGTCATTCTCTCATTGTACGTGGCCTTGGTGAGGCCGCAGCTGGAGTATTGCATACAGTTTTGGGCTCCACAATTCAAAAAGGATGTGGAGAAGCTTGAAAGAGTCCAGAGAAGAGCCATGCGCATGATCGGAGGTCAGGATAACAGACCTTATGGTGAGCAGCTGAGAGCAATGGGACTTTTCAGCCTGGAAAAGCGCAGGCTCAGAGTGATCTGGTGGCTGCCTATAAGTTTATCAGGGGTGCTTACCAGGATCTGGGGGAACATCTGTTCACCAGAGCGCCCCAAGGGATACGAAGGTTGAATGGTCACAAACTTCTCCAAGACCATTTCAGAGTGGACATAAGGAAAAACGTATTTACTGTCCGAGCCCCCAAGGTTTGGAATAGACTGCCGCAGGAGGTGGTTCAAGTGCCTACCTTGAATGCCTTCAAGAGACATCTGGATATTTATCTTGCTGAGATCCCATGATCCCTGCTGACTTCCTGCCCCTGGGACAGGGGGCTGGACTCAATGATCTTCTGAGGTCCCTTCCAGCCCTAATGTCTGTGAATCCATAACCTGCTTACAAGGGCCAATACAGTTCCTCTGAGCTCAGTCAATTCCCATTTGACTGTTGTTTAACTTTTTCTCTATACAGGGGTTAATTACCATGTATTTTGATGGGTGAGATGAGACTAGTGATGTATGGTCCCCAACACTGCGCTTAAGACCTGGGTTTTCAGGTCACTCAAAAGTGGTCCCTTGAGGGCACTCCCTGGTTGCCTGCATGGCCTTGTTTCCAGGATTGCCATGCGTAAAGTGGGAATGGATTGGAATGCCCAGTTTCCTTGAGTGCCTGCCACCATGGTGTAAACATACCTGAAAATTTGCCCTTGTGTTGGCTTTCTATACAGAGGTGAACCGCATCTCAGGAGAGGAATCTGGATTCTCTGCTTCTGCTCTTTTCTATCTACAATGCAGCCTTTGAGAAAATGACCTAAACCAGAAGGAACAGTTGCTGCTTTCTTACACTCTCCGCCTCCAAACCTTCTGTTTCTTCAGTAACATTTTTCAGTAGGTAGATATCAAATACTGTACCATGTCAAAAGGTGAGCTGATCTTTGCTGTGGCTGTTATGAGGTCAGCATTCAATCATGTCAAGGGGCCAGAAAGGTGACAGCGTTGAAGTGAAAAGGGGAATCATAGAGGAGGATATTCCTTATTTTATAGATTTCTTCTCCCCCCTCCCCCCGCTTGGTCTCTTTGTTACTTAATTAGGTCCAAATGCTCCTTCTTTTCAGTGTTCTCAGGCCTTGAAACATAATGCCATCAACTGGCACTATGTCTTCTCTGTGACCTTTGTACTTCCTGACTGCAGCTTTGCTGCTGTTGGCTATCCTTAAGTCACAAACAATTGCAACTGTCACACAAACTTACATTGACTCTGTCGCTCCCTTCACATGTCTGGAGATCTGCTTGCCACATTTCCTGCAGGCTTAACCAGGTGGAAATATGTTCTCATAAGGGACAGGAGAGAGAGGAAAGCAAACATTGGCCTTGGTGGAGCAGACAGGGTTGTTTTCTATTTTGAGCCTGTAGTCACCCCTTAGTACTGTGACTACGTCTGGGTAATCAGTTTGTGGGTATGTGAAGAAACATGGGGCACATCCAGATATGCATGGACGTTTGGTTCCCTGGGAACAAGTGGTAGCGGTGCACCTTGAGTCACCACTTGTCCCCAGGGAGAACGTGCATGGTGCATTGCCCCAGGTGAGGTAGAGGAGTCTGGCGCCAGCAATGGGCTAGCCCCAGAAGCCTTACTTGGGGCTCCTGCCAAAAAGGTTGGCACCCAGTGACATAAGGAGATGCCTTTTGATCATAAGGAGATGCCAAACTACTTCACAGTAGGTGCTCAACCCTTGTGTCAAAACCCCTGAGTAAACAGTTTTGTGTAAATAATTTATCTGGGGGCCAGAGTCAAAGGAGACTACCCCAGATTCCAGCAATGCTGCAGTAATTGCTGTAGCACAGGGGTTGGGAATGCATTTTGGTGGTGGGCTGGAATGACCCAGCCCTGGTCCAAGGTGGGCTGGCACTGGGAACTGGGAAACTGACTGTCTCCGCTGGTTTTTCCTGTTGCCTGTCTGCGCTGTGGTGCAGCTCAGTGCAGGCAGAGCTCTCTTCCCCTGAAGCCTCTGTTGCAGACTGTGGTGTGGCCAGAGTCCGCGCTGCTGAATGCCATTGAAGTTACAGCTCTGTGGGCCAGATCCAAGGGTTGTAGGTTGTTGACCCCTGCTGGAGCATATGGGCTGTAGAATTAACCTTAGACACAAGGCAGTTTTTGCAAGCAGATCCTTGTGGTCCCAGGTGTGCTGACTGCCCCCATGCCCTTATGACTTTGTAGCATTGTGGGTCAAGCCTTGATGGAGCAGTGCTCCACAGCATATAAAGTGTTCTCTAAGTCAGTTCAACCTCTGGGGGTCAGCAGGATATGTATAAGGGGGTGACAAAAGATGACTATGATCAATCAAAAGTATGGGAGTACCACACTTACAATTCAGAGGGGCCCACACCTCTATTTGAAATTTTTTAG
>NW_017728950.1:26615407-26618785 GCF_001723895.1 Crocodylus porosus
CGCTGCTGAATGCCATTGAAGTTACAGCTCTGTGGGCCAGATCCAAGGGTTGTAGGTTGTTGACCCCTGCTGGAGCATATGGGCTGTAGAATTAACCTTAGACACAAGGCAGTTTTTGCAAGCAGATCCTTGTGGTCCCAGGTGTGCTGACTGCCCCCATGCCCTTATGACTTTGTAGCATTGTGGGTCAAGCCTTGATGGAGCAGTGCTCCACAGCATATAAAGTGTTCTCTAAGTCAGTTCAACCTCTGGGGGTCAGCAGGATATGTATAAGGGGGTGACAAAAGATGACTATGATCAATCAAAAGTATGGGAGTACCACACTTACAATTCAGAGGGGCCCACACCTCTATTTGAAATTTTTTAGGGGTCTGCAAATGAAAAAAGTTTTGAAAACTACTGTTCTAAGTCTTTCAAAGAGAGCTTACTATCTTTTACCATGAGGCTGTAAAACCTGTTTATCCAGGGAAGGAAAGGGCAGGATTTATCCTGTGATGCCAGCTCTTATTATACATGCAAAATGTCCAGGGGCATAATGTGCAGTAACCCTCAATGTGGTTGTAGTGGGATCACAGAAACTCCCTGGAAGCTTGTGCTTCTCCAGGTTCTTAGTGTATAGTGCTCAAGGAAATTCTAGGGGTACCCTAACTATTACACTAAGGGTTATATTTCTTTATAGTCGTTTTTGTGGTGCTTAGCAGTGTAGACATGCTAACACTGGGCCAGAATAAAAGAGAGGGAGAGGGATTGATTCTATGGGGTATAGATTATGGCACTCATCTACAATGTCAAAGATGTAGGAACTTTACTTGGGCTTGGGTCCCCATGTCTCACCCAAATGCCTTGACAACTGGGCTACAAAATCAGCCTCTTTCTATGGGTCTGTTAATGCCAACTTACTTCAATAGACTGGAATAGCTCCAATGGGAGATAGAGATGAAGACTGAGGCACTCACTCTGTCTCTCTCTTTGTCTCTTTCTCTCTCCCAAACCCGTTCTTTCTCACGTGCACACACACACCTGAGAGAGCAATAAGATGGTGGTTAGGCACTTGCCTTTTGAGGTAAGTGTAGAGAATCAACATTCAAGTCCACACTGTGAATTGGGCAAAGGAGAAACCTGGACCCAAGTCTCTCTTATCTGAGGGGACTGCCCTAAGCACTAGGATGCTGGCCATTTAGTCCAGTGATCAAAACTTCTATCCTAGATCCAAGAAAGCATGTCTCAGCAAAACCTTTGTTAAAACTGACGCATTCCTGTGAAAAGTTCTGATACTGATGAATTGGCATTTTCTGATGAAAGACCATTATGTTGAAAAATTCCTGACCAGCTCTAGATTTTACTCAGTGTCATGTGAATACTCATGCAATAATGACATTGTTGTGTCCTGCACTGTCACATGTAGGATTTGATTTTAAGATCTCCCAGTAATCTGGGAGGACAATTTGTGTATATGTCCCCATATGGTATATCAGCAATTTTGGTATGAAGAAAATATCACTTTTGTTCTCTTGAGATAACCCATCTGTAGCCTTCCTGTGAACTTTTCTGATTCTTTTATAAACAATTGGGCTAGAAACTTGGTGAGCAACACATTATGGTACATCAAACTTAAGTGGTTCTTGTTTGTCATTCTACATTAATGAGATTTCATACTTAGAATTGTTCTATGTGATCTCCAAGGAAGTTCATTTATATTCTGTTTGGTTTTTCCCCACACAGGTGCTATGTCTCAAGCATGGACATTTCACAAAGAATAGCACCTCACTGCAGATCTCTGACATGGTGAGTGCCTCCACAGAGTTGCACAAGTATTATAACATGGGTATTTTCTAGTTGCCTGTGATGTGTTTCTGACAACAGCTTACTGATCTTGCAAGAAGCTAAAAAAGTTTGCTTTCTTACGCGTCTGATTTCATGGTGTAGGTATGCTTTTGTGTGTTGATTGTCATGAAATAAATGATCTGTGAATTGGTGCTAAAGAAATACTAAAACTAAATTCCTCTCTGGGCTGTACATATGCAATTTCTGTTGAGCCAATGGAATCCATGTACCTGTGTCTGAGAAATGAATTTGGTCTCCAGTCTGCAGTGTGGTGTCTCCTGAGATCTGTAGCCGCTGATCCAAATTAGACCCGATGCTAGGAGCTTTATGACTGCCACAGGGCCCCTTGGAATGAATAACAGAATTAATATGGCCAAACCCTGACATTTGTATTCATGTTTCACTCAGCACTTTTTGAGGCAAAGCAGACTGCATAGGATCTGATTGAGAACATTGTGGTACCCCATGGAGAACATATATATGAGTAAAATGAACTGGCGCACTCACAGAAGATCATCTTATCTACTGTATGCTGTTTGAGCCCTATTTAGAGGGCTTTAAAGGTGCCTAAATGGTGCCAAGCCCCTGGCTTGGTCATCATCATCACCAAAAAGGAGAATTTCATTCAGCATGAGAACTAGAGACTGGGTTACATCTTCAGGAACCATAAATGAGAATAACTCCACTTCCTTCAGTTGAGTTGCATCAGTTTAGGACCACAATTTAAGGGAGTTCTTTTGGATTTGTATTACTTGCTGAGATCAGCATGAGTGGTTTTACAGGTTACCTTTAAACTATTCTAAAGGCATTTAAAACGGGAGCACCTGCACATTAAAGGGTGTTAAACTGGGCTAAGTACCCTCTAAGTGTGCCTATATGTGTGTTCCAACGTGTTGGAGCAGACTTGATTAATTTAATTGGAATGCTCTAGCATTGCTGCAGCATCACATGTATAAACCCATACCGGTTTAAAAATGGCTGCTGGAGCAATTTAACTAAAGCTCATTGAATGAGCTTTAGTTAAATCATCCCATGGCCATTTTTAAATGCATGTGTGACACTATGGCATTGTAATTAGAACGTCTCTTTGGGAATCACTCCAATTAAATTGCCCCCCACTCCGCATGCACACACTCCCAAGCACATATATAGGCACCTAAGAGCCTTAAAGTTATACCACTTCAGGCAAGGTTTATCTTTGCGCTGTTCTACCTGGCTTGAGCTAGGTTACTGTTGGTTTGTTCCACTGAGATAAAGTGACTATTTTCAGTCATCCAGAATCCAGGGATACATGGCTTCTAGCCCCTCTACCACTGACAAACTTTTATCCTGTCAAGCTCTACTTTCAAGGGGGTGGCAGTGGTCTCAAGCCTCACCCACCCCTGGTGGGTATGACTCTCAAGCAAATCCCGGGACGTCATTCTCCCCTTGTACTCGGCCTTGGTGAGGCCGCAGCTTTGAGTACTGCGTCCAGTTTTGGGCTCCACAATTCAAAAAGGATGTGGAGAAGCTTGAGAGAGTCCAGAGGAGAGCCACGCGCATGATCAGAGGTCA
>NW_017728950.1:26618796-26620046 GCF_001723895.1 Crocodylus porosus
GGGGGGGGGGGCGCAGTAAGGGGCCCTTCTCTCAGAGGGCTGAACCTTTGCCCCACATCTGGACAGCTTTCTCCTAGCCAGGAGAATTTGGGGGAAGGTGGGAAAGGGCTGCCTAGTGCGGAGCACAGCAAAAGTATGGAACTCAGGAAGCCATTCTTCTCTGAGGTCCATGTTCTTGCTGTGCTTAGCCCCTGCGGCTTCACTCCCAGAGGAAGGATTATGTCCTGGCTATGCCCCTGTTCACCAGGCTGTCTAGTGTCAAGTCACAGTTCTGCAGGTCAAAGATGGCATTAAGCCATAACCTGTGACTACTCTGCAACTATTCTAACTTGAACGCTGCCTAACATTTCACAGTTTTAGAATGGTTCAAAGGTAATCTGTAACAGACTGCTATGTGACCTAGTGTACCTTCAGCTAACTCCAACAGTTGTTTTTTTTCTGTTGTTATTGTTGCTTTTTGGTTGCTGTGTGAAGTGCCTTTCAGCAGAAACCCTTACTCAGCCTGGCTTTTATTGTGAGTGAAGCCTCCAAACCATGACAGCTATTGTTAGCAGTCTCAGTCCAGCCTTAGTTGCATTTTTTTGTTATTGTTTTAAGAACTGAGCCAACCAAAGATGACCTGTCTTCAACCGTCATCTACAGACAAACCTCAGCTACACATTAGCCCCAGATGTTGAACTGAGTGTCTGTCTTAGACATTCCTCCTCTGCAGTGTTACATGTAGATTGACAGACAATAACAAGTTGTATAAAAAAATCCTCCATGGACAACAGCCAATGTTCAGCATAAATGTATCTAAATATGTTGGTATACTGACCTTGCCTAAGTGACCGCAGAACTCCTCAGCTCCCCAAAATAAATAGAACTGTTTTAAAAGCACTTGAAAATATTTTCAGGCATATTAGTTGTCTTTGTTTTGTTATTTGTTATCTAAGTCTCACTCTTCATTAAGTACAATTGATGGCATCTTTTTAATTTAGCTTTTTCCCCCCTGTCACGGATGGCCCCGCGAGCGGCCGTGAGCTCACGAGCGCCCCTTTGCTGTGCCAATTAGGGTGGTCTGGCACCCTCTTCTCGCCTGCCACGTCTTTGCTGTTGAGGTTCAGAATGGGAGGCTGCCTACTTACACCTAACGACACCTTGATGGTATCACCTCCGTTCCAAAGTGGGGGTACTCTCACCCCAGCCTTATGGGCAAATGCGTGCCTCCAAACCTCCCCTTTAGCATGCCCCAAGCCTCGCAGCTGTCC
>NW_017728950.1:26620431-26636731 GCF_001723895.1 Crocodylus porosus
GTTTATAAGGGCCTGGCCCTGCCCTCTCCTGGCCACATGACCTGCCTGGTTGCCCTAGCAACCCCCATCTGTGTTGCTCCGGGGCACTTCAGCAGCCCTATTCCTCCTGCTAGTAGCAGGCACCCTGGTGCCCTGCTACACCTCTCCCCTTCCTGGGGTGGCATCTCTTTAGGAGCGGGGCACGGGAGTGCCCCGCGACACCCCCGCTGGGCTGACATGGCATAATGAGATGAAATGTGAGAAAGAAGAGAACATGTAATGCCAGCATGGTTGCGGGTGGATACATTTTTTAAGTTGCCTAACCTTTCCCATTTCATAGAGAAGTAAGACTGGAAGGGACCTCAAGAGATCATCTAGTCCAACTGGGGATTGAATCTGTGACCTTTGTATTATTAGCACCATGCTTTATTATTTGTTTATGACTTTGCCGAACTTAAACTATTTGAGCTGAAATTGTCCATATTCCTTGTCAAGCTGACTCTTCTTTTCTTTTCTTTTTACCCAAAATGGTTCAGTCATATATGACAATGAGAGTGGAGAAAATGAACTAATTCAACTAAAAGAAGAAAAAAAGAAAGCTAATTAGCTTTTCAAAGAAAAGTTCTAATGTTGCTGTGCTTAAGAGCATGGGCTTGTAATCGTGTAGGGGAATGCACTTTTTGGCTAAGGAGAAGGCTGTGAAAAATTGATGGTCAGTCATGCTCAATAGCAGTGTAGACTTTGGCAGCTAGTATCTCTGAAGTTTCCTCTATGATGGGCATGCTCCATTCCTTCACTGTTCTGACTGGTGCCCACCTGGTCTATAGTCATCCTCATGTAGTGACTGGCCCACAGCACTCTTGGTATTCTCAGCTGTGTATTGACTGGGCAATGAGCACACAATTACTGACCCCCTGCTACAGGGGTGGTGCTTATGACTTGCTTCTGATAACCCAGCAATTTTACAACTGAATTCTCCAAGGCAGCACTCAAATGTTTTAATCTCTCTTTAAAAAACAAATTTTTGTAATCTTATTCTTGTCATCCCAAAATCACATATTTCCCATGATCTTAAGTCAGAAATGACTGCCATATTTTGGCTGAAGTTTTCCAGAAAAAAATAAACCTAAGGCAGGGAAACACTTTTAGAAAATATCAGCCCCAATGGTACATGTTTGGCAAAGTTATAAGCAACTGAAATTCAGATGTTATGCAATTGTAATTGGTCACGTTAGCACCCCCACCTTGTTATACTTGTTCATAAATATGTAGCCTTGTATGCATTCAGCCTGCATATGGTGTATAACACTGCTATATAAAATATATATGCAGTTATAATTACACATGTATTTAAAATGAGACCAGTTCCAAAGCTTGAGCTGAGAAACATTTGCCAGTAATAAGTCATTCTTAGAAGTTTTAGGGTCTTCTGATGGCCTATTTCTGGAAATTATCTGCTAGCATAGCTACAGATAGCATCACTCAGTGCTTATCTCCAAACATCCCATGTGTCCAGGGGTAGCTGAATTTTGCAAAACTGCAAGGGTGGAGGGAGAGGGGAGTCAACTCTGATTTTCTTTTAAAACTCTTACTGCTCTGTCCTGCCACTGTGGCTGCTTTGGATGGACTCCAAACCATTGACTCTTCCTTCAAGTACACCGTTAATA
Organism: Crocodylus porosus; assembly: GCF_001723895.1. Taxonomy (NCBI): domain Eukaryota; kingdom Metazoa; phylum Chordata; order Crocodylia; family Crocodylidae; genus Crocodylus; species Crocodylus porosus. The sequence continues at coordinate 26,622,078 of NW_017728950.1, forward strand.
TGCTATTATGTTAAGCAGGCTGATAGAGTAAAATGGAAATGAACATGTGCAAAAGTCATTTAGGTCAAATGAAGTAACATGCTTTCAAAATATTAGCCAAAATTTATACCAAGAGCATAAGCCTTTGATGAGGTTGAGAAATCTGCTGTTGAACAGGAGCATAGAATTAGCCCTTGTACAGCCCATGTTTAGAACCTTATTATGCTACTTAATTCTATGGTTCCCTGAGGGGTACTTACAACTGAATTAAAGGGCGTCTTGTGAATGTTCTGGACACTGATTACAGGACCACAGACTGAAGCTGAAGACTGTTCTACAGCCGCTAAGTATGCTAGTAGAGAGACCCCTTAATTCAATTAGATGCACCTCCTGGGGTCTAGGTAATTATAATATAAAGTCATTTTATATTTATCCAAGGCAAGAATTAGAGCTGGGGTGTGCTTTCTCTCTCTCTCTCTCTCTCTCTCTTTATGTAAAGAAGATATTTTTAGTGTTTCAAGATTTAGCAGTTCACTTTGCACAATTGCCCAGTCAGGATGCTCCTGGCTTTGCTAGGGTTGTCATGCCTCTTACAAGCCTTGCTCTGAAGGACATTCAAAGCATCCTGAAAACCTTTGTAGTCAATGCAGCCTTCTCATGTTGAAGAACATCAGTGATAAAGTGTGACAGCATGCAGGTCTACCCTTCCAGGAGTGTTTACTTAGAGTGCAGCTCACTACCTGCAGCAGGACATGGGCCAGTTACTCTCCATCTCACCTGGATGATGTTGGCATATGTAGCTCTTAGCAGGGCTCAGCGGGGCTGTACATCCCTAAATGATTTATAATATGATACACACCACTGTACACAGGGGATATTGGTGATGGTTGCTTCAGTACATATTTCTGTTTTGGAGTTTAGTACATGATGGACAAGATATTGAGCTGGTAAAGCTGGTGTCACTCCATTTACTTCAAAGGACCGGTGCCAGTTTACATCAGCTGTGAGGATCAGCTGTTTGAAATATAAAATATAAATAAGCTCTTTGAAACTGGGATATATACTATGACTAGTGGTGCATTGTTACTGAATTAGTAGGCTTTACTTGAGATGGTTATTGTTACGCTCAGGACCACAGAGAATGTTGGATTGGATGGTTGCATCTACTGAAAAGTCCAGTTTGCATGGACTTTTTTGCATTTGACAGTATCTAGACTGGCATAATCACCAAACTGTTCCTTATTACTTCAAAGAAACAAACCCAGACAAAAACCCTTAAAGCAGCCCCAACTTGTCCCATGTTAATTTGTCTTCCATAGGCCCGTGGCCAGATCCTTAGCTGATACAAACTCTGATAGCTGCAGTTAGTTTATGCAGCCTAAAGTTAATAGCTTTGTTGAGCGAGACCAGCTGAGAATTGATCCATGTTTTATACTGTAGCTTACTACATGCACATCTTGATCTTGCAGTGGTTGCAAAAGAAACAAAGTTGGTGAAGTACTGTATGGGCACATCTACATGCTACATGTTTACACTATTTGCACAGTAGCCGAATAATACTGCACAGTAATGTATCAAAGCACCAACAGTGCTAATATGCTGCTGCACAGTATTATTAGGCTACTACTTAAAAGGCATTTGCCAGTACTACTGCACAGTAACTCTAGTTACTGTGCATTTATTTAGTACTTGTATAATCAAGTACTAAATAATAGCACAGTAACCACTGCACAGTAGTGTTTCGTGTACATGCACCGTATATGTAGCATAAGACAAAGTCTCAGTAAAGATCGTAAAGTACATCTCAGACAAAGGTTATTGGAGGACTGAGAGAATCACATAACAGTATTTAGTTTTTGGGTATGGACAGAGCACACTGGTATTCTCTAAGCACTCCTGATCTTAATTCTCAGTGGGTGTGTCTACAGGAGTTTTACTGCTGAGTAGACTAATTAGCTCTGCAGTAAGTTTTGTGACTACACGTGTGGCCCTACTTGGGCCACAGGAAACTAATTAACTCCTCAGCAGGTTATGCCGCAGTCTTTTACTCTGCAGCACCACACAGGTAGATGCTGATGTGGCTGGCTGGGGCATGAGGGTGCTTCAGTACAGGGGCTGCCTGCTGGCTAGCCCCATGCTGGAGCACCCTCATGCTCCAGTCAGCCCCTCTGCAGCAAGCTGAGCCGGGGGGAGCAGAGAGGAGTCCCCTGCCAGTGGGGACTGCTCCAAATTGGCTCAGTCTGCTGCAGTCCCAGGTGCACATGTAAATATGGAGCCCAGGATCAATGAACTCTGGTGGGATAAGTGTCAGAATGCATTGCTTTGCCTTAATAGCCTATATAGGTGCACCCAATATGTACTGGGAATTAAAGAGTAAACACTTGAATGGGAGGCAAGCAGTAATGGTGCATCAATGGTACATCAGGATCCAGCAGACAGGACTATTATGGATCCAATTCTATGTATGGAACTGTATTGTGTGGAGGTCCACAGTCTGAATTACAGGAAGGATGTAGAGAAATTGGAGAAGATCCAGAGATGAGCAGCAAGGGGTTGGAACATGTGATGTTTGAGGAAAGGTTGAGACAGCCAGGCAGGTTTGATTTGAAGGGAAGGAGATCAAGGAGGAATGGTGGTAGTTTTCAAATATTTGAAAGGTTATCATAAAGAAGAGGGGGAGCAACTGCTCTTCCTTGCCACAGAGGGAGGAACTTGTTTAAACTGTTTTAGATGAAATCTCAGAAAAATGTCCTAGCTGTCAGAACAGCAGGATTAGGGAACAAGCTGCCCAGGGAAGTCATTGAATATCATTCACTGTAGGTTTTCAAGATGTTGGGTAAGCATTTGACAGGGATGATTTGGGAAGATCACCCTTTGGGAAGATCACCCTTCGTGCTGGGGATTGGACTAGATGACCCTTCCGAACCTGTAATTCTGGCATTCAGGAATGAGTTTCACCCTATACAATTTAACTGACTGGGCAGTCACTACCAGGGCTTTCAAATTAGCCCCAGACCCTGTAGACTCTTCCCCTGGGCCAGATCTGTGGGGCCAGCAGCAGCTGTGGTGAGTCAAGCAATAGTGGCACAAGTCTGGGAGCAGGGGCACAGGTTGGGTAGCGGTGGCTAAGATCTTGGGGCAGCAGAACAGGGTGGGCAGTGGGAGGGTGGGTGAAGGGTGTACCAACTCAGCTTTGCTTTTGCCTCTGTTGCTGATGGCCATGTCCATCAGGGCCCAGGGACCCCAAATTTTGCAGCAGGTTACACCCCACTAGTTTTGCCCACCCAACTTCTGGTAGCCCACCAGACTACTGACAGGCCAGATGGAATGGTTCTACAGGCCAGATGTGGCCTGTGGGCTGTATGTCTGATACCCCAGCTTTGTGCTCAACAGCATTTCTCTCTAACAAAATAATTCTTGAATGCCACATCTAGTAAATCCCTCAAGCTAAGGGAGCATTCCAGGTGTTAATGGGAACTGTTCTAATGATTCTGGTGGAAATGTGACAGGCCTGATTTCCAGGAGCCAAGCCCACAGAGTGTGCATTTAGTGCTGCAGGCAGAAGAAGCTCTTGGGTGCCCCCCTGCTATTCTTTCACCCATTACAGACAGAAGTTTGATATACCACTCACTGTCCTTGGGAAGTACACCATGGCCCATGTTGGGAATGAGTAAGTGACTGTCAGGTTAAATGTAGTTTTAATATAAATTAACAAATGGGCCAAGTGAACAGCTTGTAACAAAGCTTTTTTTCCAGCAATAGCCATATATCCAAGAGAAGGGAAGGAAGAAAGTTGAATGCAATCATAAGAGCCTTGTTGCAACAGAATTAGGTATTAGTCTGATGTGATGCATAAGCAGTATTTCATAGAATTGAAACTCATTTCTTCCAGTCCTTTGGAAGTTGCTCTGGTAAGTCAATTGGCGAGGAAGTGGTTTTTGATAATATTTCAGTGACTGATTTCTTTGTAGAGGGAAAGCTAATGGAGGGTTGCAAACCTTTATATTAGGTGCTTTTCTTAGAGATCCTATTCTTGAAGCAAGGGGTGTCTCTGCTTTTACTTAAGAGAAAAAGTATGTTTGTGGCCATTATGGGCATACAGAAGAGTTGGAAAGCATGAACCCTAAAGGCCCCCAAAGCAAATAACAAATAAGTTAATCCAATGAGAAATTGATTTATGTATATATTACATGTACAATGTGTTGTATTGTACTGTATACATACAAACACTGTATTTTGTAATTACTCTCATGAGGGGCCTGACATATGCGTTTTTAACACTGATAATACATCTTGGCAATGCATTCTTATATCTCCTTAGAGAAATCAAGGCATCCTTAGGGACAGTTTGTGTGGATGCCTGTTTTGAGGGAATCAGAAACGGAGGTGATGTTCAGCTGCTGTATAAGAGGGTTGCGAGGTACCAAAGCAATTATTACAGTATTTCAGTAGATTTTGAAACAATGACACAAAATAGTGAAGGAACCTTTGGTGCTTGCTATGGTGGAGCAAGAATGTTTGGACTTCTCACTGATTAGAGGTCATCCACTGATCTTTTCTGCTTAGCAGGAGCCCATAATGCTGGAAGGAGTATGTCCAAGTTGGCACAATGTGGCTATAATAGTATGTGCAACCTTATAATTATAATTAGATGAAATGCAAACTAGATCATTTCATAATGATCTGTATTATCTGTAATCATCTCAAATGCATGTCATTTGAAATGTGTTGATTGACAGGTTGTTTGGGTAGTCAGTGATTAAAGAAGGTAGCGATATATTTTGATTGATATCTAGAACACTAGATGTGGCACATCCTCACCTTAAATATGAGTCCAGATCTTCAGCTGGGGTAAATCAACTTAGTGCTTCTATGTTGGTGTAACTGCCTGATTCACACAAGTAATGGTTTAGCCCATAGCATTCAGCATTGGTCATTTTATCTGAAAGAGAAAGCTGAAAATGGTAAAATCCAGAGAAAGACAATGAGAAAAAGGTTAGGTTAGTGGATCATAATTAGGAGATCAGGGCTGGGGGCTTTTTCATTGGTTTGGAAAGGAGAAAAACATGAAGACAGAACTGGGAGAGTCTATGAGTCATCTCTCTTTGTAAGGAAAGTCACATTGACTTTAATGGAGCTATGCCCACTCACAGCAGCGAAGATCTGGCCCAGAGTGGTCACCATAAATCACCTGGCACTTGCTAAATCTTTCCACTAAGTAGTATCATTGGAGATGCCTCCATTATTTCTCATGTTGGCATGTCAATGTCAATTGCTGTATATGGAACAATAAATGGCATACAGAAGGATAAAGCAAGTGGATAAATGTACCATTCTGCCTTTAGAACAAGAGCAAGAAAGCTCTTGATGCAAATTAAAATTCAGTGAACTGAAAATGGATAACTAGAAATACATTGTTATTAAATAGACAATCTTTGAAAGACGGAAATTATTTCAGCCAATATCGGACACAAGCTTGAAGGATTAAGCATTTATAGGAAAATAACTTGTCTGGTTTTTGGACTGGCCCATGATATTTCCTCTGTATTATATCTCTATTACAATGGGCATGTAAATCAGACAATCTGTACATATATGAAAGGTTTCAGGTGACATTGAATGATTTCCAACTACATCCCTTTGTTCTAGGAAAAGCAGAAGAAATTCTGGATAATGGACTGGATGATGTTTGTAGGTGCTAGAATCCTCCTGTATGGTAGAAGCACTTTAGGGTTGCTCTAAATCAGTTGTGCCGAAGGTATGGGCTTGATGAGGCTTGTTTCAGTGTCTGTGGGGCAAGCAATGTCTCTCTTACTCCCTGTGGCTCCCTTAGCCAACAAAGCAGTTCAAGTAGTTAATGCTGCTATCGTTTGTCCAGAGCCAGCCCAGGGACTGAGTGACTTCAACACCTCTAACTTAGGTTGTTTTCTGAGCTGGTCTGTTATTGGGCTGTGTTAGTAGTGATGTACTCCCTTTCCTTGGGTCCTGAAACAAACATTGGTATCTGTTATGTTTAATACACTACAAACAGGGGTTGTTTGATTTTAACGGTTTGCCATATAACTTGCTTATCAAGTAGTATTCATGAAGATATTGTCCCCAGTATATAGAATGGTGTGCTGTGGATGGAGAGAAGAAATGATTGGGGAAGGTGACGTCTCTCTTCTGTTACAGGATACTGGATTAAATGGACTGTTGGTTTGTCCCGGTATGGCAGTTTCTGTGCGTCTGCATAACAGTGAATTTTAAACCAAACAGCATCTGTTTTATTTGCAGATTCCAAACCTGTCCACAGACTGTTCCTTTCCCCCACCCTTGCAGTCATCATGCCATGTATGTGCTATTTTTTTAGTGTTGAACCTCACCTGTCACTTTCATCTGCTAACAAGGCTTCCATAACAAGCAACGGAGTGTTGTGGAAACTGCATATATTACCTCTTCCTTCCACTGTCATTCCTCCTCCTAACTGCTCTTATCAGGGAGAGTGCTCAGTCTGATTTTACATATTTTTCCCCTTTCTTCTTAATTTTTTTCTACCAAATGAGATATTCTTTTTCCTGCATCACCATAGAACTAGTTTGCTTTTCAAGGGTTGGAACAGCATCCTTCCATTTCAATAGATGAAATCACAGATCTCCTGACAGGCCTTTTAACCCTTTCAAGTGGCCTAAACAGGTTCCCAAATGTTACCATTTGGGCTTTGCACGTGGCTGTGAATGAGAGACAGAAGTAGACACTGCATGGGTGAAATCTAGCAAAAAAAAAATCTAGCAAAAAAGAAATCGTTTAGCCAGATGGGATACCAGCCTAAGATTTGGCTGTGGTGGTGGTAGTTTTTCTGTAATAATAAAATTGTTATTTTTTTTGCTGTTAGTCATATTATTAATGCTGTTATTGTTGTTGTGATTGCTAGCATAATTATTACCCACCTTAATCTTTATTGGATAAAATTTTGGCTTTCTTTTGCATTGGTGCATATTTGGAACAAGCTATAGAGATCTGAGTCAAGTTACTTTGTGTTTATACAAATATAAGTGGGAAGTTGATTAGCTCCATTGCATGTACATGGCCTGATCCAAAATCCAATGAAGACAATAAGAGTGTTACTACTGGCTTTTTTGTTCAGATCTAGAGTGACAAAGTGGGCACTAAACACTTGATGGATATGAGGGAAGATAGGTCCTAGCCCTGAAGACATTTAGATGCTGATGGCCTAGTCTCATTAAGTTTTTATTTTTTAAATTTTGTTTCAAGGGGAAAATCAGTTCCAAATTCTGTTGGGCAAAGCCAAATTGTCAAGTTCCAAATTTCAACTGAGTAGAGATCAGTTATTCAAACCTGTATGGATCCACTACTGGGCAAGTATCCTTGCTTCCAGACCCATCGTTTTGGGGCTTTGGATGCTCCCTAAATCTATGGCAGGCATCTTATGTGCAAGTGTGGCAGGGCACTGTTTGTGCCTGCCACTTTAAGATCAGGGCCAAACAGCCAGCAGGTACTTGATTGCAGCAGCCATTTTTAGATCCCTGGCTGCCTATATAAATAGTTCAGTTCCCTGCCGGCTGGCCAGGCAGCAACATTGCCTGGCTGTGAGGCTTCATGTACCATCCTGGAGGTAAGGGAGGAGGAGCTGTAGGGGATGGCTAGGAGGCTCATGGTCCTGGGCATAGCCTAAAACTGCACCCTGCCGGGAGTGGGTGGCCTGGTGGGGCTCTCAGTGGTGTGGGTGCCCCCAGGAAATGCCAGGCCAGTTACCACCCTGGTGAAAGGCAGGTTGGGGTGCCCTAACCCCAGTCCCTACAACTGGGTGGGTCACCTTCTACTAGGGCCCAGAGGGCAGACCCCAGGGGAGAGAGTGGGGCTAGAGACTCAGATCTGATAGAGAGAATACCCTTGACTGGTCACTGCTGGGGCCAGAACCAGAACGGTCAAAAGGACCAGGGGCCCACTGCAAGGGACGCCCAGAGCTAAGAGGGTCTGGAGTTTCCGACTGGCCTTGGAGGTGAGGCCAGGGCCTGTATGGCAAAAGGTCCCAGGGGAACCACACCCGAGAGGGGAAAATAGTTTCAGGAAGCTGGATAGCATAAATGAAGGTGGGGTAGGCCATTGGAATGGAGGGATCTTAGAGGGGTCCTGACTGGAGAAGTCTGGGGCCCAGCGTGGGGGCCAGTGATTGTAAGAACTATGGATGACATTTGTGAGGCATGGGCTGTAGTATAGGGGAGGTACAGAGCTGCAGAAAGTGCCCCCTAGCATTGGGTCAGAAAATGGGCAGCCTCCCACCTAATTAAGATCATTAATTAATTAACAACAAAGCATGGCAGGAAAGAAGGTGGGTGGTTGGCCCAGAAACAGGTGGGCGGGGCATAGGAAAAAAATCAGCCCAAGAAGGCCCGCCCCATTACAGCAAGCCACAAACCCAGAGGCCTTGGGGTTTGGATGCCCCTTAGTCTTGCTTGCTCGAACAGGCTGAGGAGAAAAGTGAGAACACAGTCCCTATTACCACAAAATTGTGCAGCTGAGTTTCCTGCATTTGAGGATGCTCATGGAGGTCAGCCCGCCTATGACAAGGGTGCACAATTATTTTGGGTGGAGGGCTGCTTATGAAATTTTGGAAAGCTGTCCAGGGCCGCAAGGGTAGCCCTGAACCTTGACAGGTGTCCCGCCCCCTGGTTGCCATCTTGGGACTAGAAGTCCCACCCCCTAACCCCTGACCTTTGAAACCGGAAGTCCCTCCCTTTGCCCCTCCCCCCTCGAAATACTCATTTCAGGAAGGGGTTTGCCATCTTGGAACCAGAAAAATACCAAATTATGTTCTAAAAATCAAACATCTACAACAACATTCATTAATTTGATTTCAAAAAATATTTTTGTCCTGATTTACATGTGTTTGTATAGAGTACCCAGAAGGGATTGTATTATAGCTTAAAGTGAATTGTGGGTGGGTGAGTATAGGTTTGTGGGGGGCTGTGGGTGTGCGCATATGTGAGGTGTGGGTGGCGTTTGTGAGGGGATGGATAGGCATGGAGGGTGTGTGTATGGATATGTGGGGTTGGGTATGGGACTTGTGGGGGCCTGTAAGTGTGTGGGAAGGGTAGCTGGGGATGATTGTGGCATGTGTGGAGGGGGAGGGTCTGCCCACAGCCCCCTAGCTCCAGTAGCAGGCAGAGCCCACGCCAGTGCTCCTCCAAGCCTGGACTCTGCAATCCTGTTGCTCCTGGCCCCAGGGCACCAGCATGGCTCCATGTTCCCACCACTTCCCCCTCTATTTGCCACCGCTGCTCCATCCCTCCATCCTGCTCGCTGCTCCAGCACCACATCCCAGCTGCACGGCCAAGACCACAGGACGCAGCAGGAGGTGGACCAGCCCAGCCTGCACTGCATGGAGCTAGCCAACAATCGCAGGGGCCAAGCCAGCTTCTGCTGCATCCTGCTATCCAGCGCTGCAACCAGGAGCCACGTGGTACCTGAGCAATTGGTGGGGGGGGTGAAAGGGAGTGGTGGCGATGGCAGGCAAATGGCTGCAGAAGGCAGGGTTGAGTGGCAGTGAGTTGGCACACAGAGCACAGTGACTGCTGGGCAGGAGCGTGGGGCTGCACTAGTGTGCTAGGGCCAGCACTGACGGGGCCCAGAGCGGGGCAGCAGGAACGCAGGTTGTGGGGTGGCAGGAGCTTTATGGAGCTGAGCTGGGCTGTGCCAGCAGGGAGAGTAGGAGCTGGTCCAGCTCCAGAGCCCCTGCCGGGCTGGGCCCCACACTCCTGCCACCTGGCTTTGGGCCGTCACTGGTCCTGGCTCCAGCATGGGCCCCACACTCCTGCCCAGCTCTCACTGTGCTCCACATACCCACCTGCTGCCACTCCGTCCCTGCTGCCGCTTTCACTGCATCCTTGCCTGCAGCTGCCACCACTCCTTTCCACCCCTCCCCCTGCCACTGGCTGCTCTGGCACCACATGGTTCCCAGCTGCAACACTGCGACCACAGAAGCCAGCCTGGCCCAACCCTCCCTCCCCTCACTTCTTATCTGTATTTCCCTCTTGGGCAGAGGGAGACAGGAACAGCCTCAGCATCCCAGGCCAGAATCCTCTGCTAGGCAGGGGCTTTTGGATGGAGCTGGATGCTGCCTTGGTCCTGCAGCAGCTTGGTCCTGCTGGCAGCTTTCCCTGGGTCCTACTGCCCAGAGGGAGTTTTCTTAGGGAGTTTTCAATGGGTGGGAGCCAGGGTGCAGGAGACTCTGCATGTGCATGGAAGTGTGACCAAGAACCCTAGTGCAGGTGCTTGGTACGCAGATTCTTGTGGTGTGTGTTTTCCCCTTTCCTGCACCTTCTCTTTTTGCTCTTTTTACAGAATAGATGTTCTCCAAAGGAGGCACAAATGAAGTCTGGGTCAGCTGTGTGACCTGCATGGGATGTTCCATGTTTGTGTTCCTCCTAGAGTCCGGTGCACTTCACCTGCACCAAATGTAAGCTGGTGTCTGCTCTGGAGGAGAAGATTCACAAATTAGAAGTACAAGTTTTCATGTGGCATTGTATCTGGGGCCAGGAAGATTACTTGGACAACTTTTATAAGAAGCTGGTACTGGAGAGGCCAAAGGACAATGAGGAGAAATGGCAGCATGTGATTATTCAAAGAAGTAGGGGGGCCAGGATTGAAGAGGAGCAGATTGAAGTCAGCAACCACTTTAAAGTACTCTGTGGTGGAACTGCTGAGGAAGAGGCAGAGGAGAAGACAGAACATATGCAGGCATGAGATGGAGGAAACAGTAGCCTAGAGAGCAGGAAGTGCAAGGCCTCAAGGACAAGGGCTCCAGGACCACTGCCCCAAGAGGGAAGAGAAGAGTGGTGGTAGTTGGTGACACCAATTCATTGCCCACATTTGGGGGCCCAAGAGGTGTGCTGTCTGCCTGGAGCCTGAATTCAGGACATTACAGAGAGTCTGCCAAACTCATCCATCCTTTGGAACACTACCTATTCCTGCCTGTCCCTGTAGGCACCAGTGACACTGCCAGGAATGACATTGTGTAGATCAGAGGTGATCCTCTTAGCAGGAGGATTAAGGGGCATGGAGCATAAGTGGTATTCTCACTGATTCTTCCCAGGCATCCAGGCAGAGACCATCATATCCTGGAAGTGAACACATGGCTGAAACGATGGTGTCGATGTGAAGGCTTTGGCTTTTTTGACAACAGAGGAATGTTCTTGGGAGGAGGACTGCCATCAAGAAATGGGATCCATCTGATGAGAACAGGGAATAGCATCTTTGAGTGTCATCTGGCCAGTCTAATAAGGAGTATTTTAAACTAGGCTCCACAGGGGATGGTGGTCAAAACCCTCCAGCAACAGAATACACAGGCCAGAAGGGGTAGGACTCAAAAAATAATTCAACTCTGGAAAAGGGCCAGATTGCTACAGGACTGCAAAAATGGTGCAAATGGGAAGCTAAGAGGTCAAAATGCAAAACACATCTGATTCATGTACACAAAAATGGTAAGTTTGGGGAATAAATAAAATGACTTGAAAGTTGCAGCCTGTGAAAAGAACTATGATCTGATTGACATCACAGAGACTTGGTGGGACAGCTCTTATGACTGGAATGTTAATTTGGAGGGTTCCACTCTGTTTCGGAAGGCCAGGGTTGGGAGAAAAGATGGTGGTGTTGCCTTTGATATCAGAAATGCATACACTTGTGTTCTCTGTTTTAGAAAGAAGATGGCAAAGCAGAATGCATTTGGGTGAAGGTGAAAGATTCAGCACGATATAATGGCAGGGATTTATTATAGGCCACCTAATCAGGAAGAGGAGGTGGATGAGGCACTCTTCAAGCAAGTGACAAATCTATCCAAAAGCTATGGGATAGTATTGATGGAAGACTTAAATTTTGTGGGCATCTGAAAGAACATTACAGTTAAACATAAAATGTTAAGCTGGTTCCTAACTTTTGTGTGGAGAACAGCTTTCTCTTCCAGAAAGTGGAGGATACAACTAGGGGATCATCTATCTTGGATCTTGTCCTAACCAACAGGGAAGAACTGGTGGCGGATGCGAAAGTGATGGGTAGCTTGGGAGGAAATGATAACAATATGAAAAAATTCCAGATCCTGAGAGAAGCAAAGCATGCATTCAGAAAAATTTGGATGCTAGATTTCATCTGACTCAAGAAGCTAATAGGCATGGTTGCAAGGGAAGATAAAATGAAGGATAAAGGCACGCAGGAGAGCTGGGAGCTTCTAAGGGGTACAGTATTGGAAGCCAAACAAGAAACTGTCCCAACATGATGGAAGCGCAGGAAGAATGGTAAGAGATCAATGTGGCTGCACAAGGAGTTTCTAAAATGTCTCAAATGCAGGTATGGAGGAATGGGCAGACTGCCAAAGAAGCATACCAGGAAATAACAAGAACCTGAAGGAACAAAATCAGGAAGGCAAAGGCAAAAAAAGAGCTCTACTTGGCAAAAGCAGTTAAGGACAACAAGAAGAGGTTCTGCAAGTATGCCAGAAAAGGAGGACCAAGCAAGCTGTGGGTCCTCTGTTAACTGCTTTGCCTCAGTCTTCACAAAAAAAATTAGCTACAGCCAGATACCTAATAGTGATGATCTGGATAAGGAAGAGCTTCATCCCAGGGTCGTGAAGGAACTGGCAGAAATCTCAGAGCCCATTGGCAGTGGACTTCAGGTCCCTTGCAGCCCTTCTTTCTATGATTCATGAAGTTGTGGGAGACAGGCTAGGTACCAGAGGACTGGAAAAGGCCCAGTGTAGCCCCACTCTTTAAAAGAAGGCAAGAAGGGGGACCCAGGGAACTACAGACTGGTTAGCCTCACCTCAATACCTGGGAAGTTACTGGAACGTATACTAAGGAAGGCCATTTGCAAGCATCTGGAGGTGGAAAGGCTGATCACAAATATCCAGCATGGATTTATGAAAAACTAATCATGTTAAACATACCTGATCTCTTTCTTTGACCAGGAAACTACTTGCGTGGATGAAGGCAATGCTTCTAGATTTCAGCAAAGCTTTTGACAAGGTTCCACATGGCATTCTCAAAAAGAAATTGACAAAATGTGAGGTGGATAAAACTACTATAAGGTGGATCGATAACTGGCTCAATAACCACAAGCAAAGCGTAATTATTAATGAGTGAGTCCATGTCAAAATGGCAGGCGGTTTTGAGTGGAGTCCAGCAGGGCCTTGTGCTGTTCAAAGTGTTTATTGCTCATTTAGATACTGGCATAGAAAGGTTCTTGAGCAAGTTTGTGGATGACACAAAACTAGGAAAAATTTTGCAAACGTGTTGAAGGATGAGAGCTCAGTTCAGAAGGAACTCGAGTGATTGGAAAGGTGGGCTAGAGTTTACAGGATAAAGTTCAATGTGGACAAATGCAAGGTTGCTACATCTCAGGAGGAATAATCACAAAAATAAATACAAAATGGGTGACACCTGGCTGAATGGCAGCTCTGTGGAAAAGGAATTAGGAATCTTGGTAGACCACAGAGTCAATATGAGTCTGCAGTGTGATGCAGCCACACAAAAGGTAAATATGGTTTTGAGCTGCATCAATAGAAGGAAGGTGCAAGACTTGGGAGGTAATAGTGTCTCTCTACTCAGCACTGGTTAGGCCTTGTGTGGAATACAGTTCTGGGCTCCATATTTTAGAAAGGACATGGAGAAGTTAGAGAGGCAATAAAGATGATCAAGGGCTTAGAAGGCAAGTCATGTAAGGAGAGGCTGAAGGAGCTAGGCATGTTCAGCTTGTGGAAAAGGCATTGAAGAGGGGCCATGATAACAGTCTTCAAATATTTGAAGGGCTGCCATAAAGAAGAGGGAAAGCACCTTTTTTGCTTGCTGCAGGCAGGAGGATGCATACCAATGACTTGAAGTTGCAGCAAAGTTTAGATTGGATATCTGGAAAAACTTCTTCACTGTTAGAACAGTAAGGTAGTGGAATAGGCTGCCTAGGGAAGTTGTGGACTCTCCATCACTGGAGGTGTTCAAGAAGAAGTTGGATAGCCACTGGTTGGGGATGATCTAGGCAAAGGTATGCCCATGTTCTACCAATAGGTATGCCTATGGGTATTTCCCATACTTCTGGGCTTTGCTGTTTGCTGACCCCTTTTCTGTCAAGGTGCTTTTTAAGCCTCCCCAGAGGCATTGGATGTTGGCTACAGCCAAAGGTTTAGATTATGGTTTGTATCAGATTCGTTGGATAGGGATGATCTTACTTCAGCCAGGGGGTTGGACTAGATGATTCCTAGAAGTCCCTTTCAGCCATACTTCCCTATGACTATGAGTCTTTAGGTGCATCTACATGTGCCCCCCATGGCACAGTTGTTACTGCGCCATCATTTACTTGCTTTAGGAAGTACTAAATGATGGTGCAGTAACAGCTTTTACTGAGCTGTCCCGGCAGTGCAGTTATTTTTAGCAGCTATGTCACCATAGTGATGCACTATAGCGAGGTAGCTTGTTGCTACAGCAGTATAGTGTCAGCATCATGGTTCGTGCCTGCCAATGCTACTGTTACCAGATTTGGGGTGTGCTCATTTATTAGGGCTAGGGTCTTGGTAATTCTATTAATGTGCTGCTTGTGTTTCTATACGGAGCTGTATCTCTCCCTTCTGCAAGCCCTCACCCCCAATGGAGCTATCTTGCAGGACTCAGTTCAGTGGGGCTGGGTTCCTCCAG
>NW_017728950.1:26638610-26645351 GCF_001723895.1 Crocodylus porosus
TTTCTGTTCTCCATCTCTCATGTAAATGAATGGTCATCTGGTTCCATCTCAGATGCAAATAAGACCTAGGGCAGTTGTTTCACTTTTGTCACCCTTATCTGGAGGGTTTTAGGTGTGTCTCTCACTGCATCTTAATCAGCTTCTGTTTGGGGTGGGGGGGGCGATTCTTTGCGAGTCAGACAGTCTGTGTCCTGTGTCAGGGTTCCCCAAAAACATGGAGCTGACAGGTAACACTACGTTACCATAGCGTGTCACTGCGGTGATGTAGCATTACGTATAGATGTGCCCTATGATTCTTACAAACGCACACAACCAAGTAAAATGGATGTTATTACAGAATAGGAAGTCTTCTGGCTAGTGGTAAGTGTGATCCGTAAGTAGACAAAACACAGAGAGCAGAGATTTATCATCACCATTTATTTTTTATCTTTTTTATCTGTGTGTGTGTCTGCCTTTATGAATTTTCCTTGTGTGGTGCTTTAAACACTGACAGTATCCTTTTTTAATTTTTATCCTGTTTGCTGTTTAATTTTTTGCCAAGTTGAATATTTTTGTGATTTATATTTTAAACTTGTGCTTATTTAGATAGTTGATCTTGCTTTTCCATTTTCATGAAAACTAAATAAGCTCCATCTTCCTTTTCCTAACTAATCCTTCCCTTAACTTCTGCATAGGCAACTAATTCTACAAAACCCACCTGAGTCACAAATATCTGAATGTGACTTTTTTTTTTCCTGGGCAACAAACTTCAAGTTACTATTCTTGCTCCTGGGTAGGGGAGGAAAGTGGGTCACAGAGGAGGTACTGGACTCTCAACAATTTTGAAAAATTAACTCAAATTAATCAAACTCCTAACAACTTTTAACAAGCTTTTTTATTCTTTTGAAAATTTCAGACAAGGTTTTATATACCATGCTGTCACGTGTTTTTCATATCTCACAGAGTTATTTGAGATACTTAGAGTTAAAAAAAATAATTATTGGAATGATTTCTCCTCCTGCCAATAAATCGAGATGCGTTGGCTACCCCAAGTCCAAGTGTACTATGTTTGGAATAGGCTATATGATTTTATTTGTCCCAAGGGTACACATTTTATCACATGGCTACTTCCTCTACACATAGCTCCATGAATTCAATGGATGCTGCTAGATGTCTCAGAATCAAACTGCAGATGCAGGATTTAAGGTTCAGGATTATCAAAAGTATCTAAGTGATTTAGGAGCACAAATCCCACTGAAAGTCAATGGAACTTGGATATTACAGTGATTTATGTGCTTCGTAAATCAGCCCTAGGAACTTAATTTCAGACAGGCTGCAGACATCATCTTTGTCCCTCCATAAAACTTCTAACGGTGGTTCAAAGTGAAAGCAAACAGATGTCCAAAGCCTTTGTCATGCCACAAATGCTTAAATTTGTGGCTGTGACAAAAGGTAGTATTAATTTGTATTGCTATTTTGTGGTGGACATCTCTTTTAAAGTGGGCGGCAGAGCACGAGCAGCCTGGAGTTAGTTATGCTGTCCAGCTGCCCTAGGCAGGTACTCCCAGGTCTTCAGGCCCAATTCCTGCAGGGGCAATTCCCATGCTGTGCAAGAGCAAGGAGCATTTGCCCAAGTTTCCCCATTTGCAGAGGTGTGCCCCAATTCTGACTTGCAAATGGGGGAACCTAGGCAGGCCCCCCCTAAGGACAACAGGAGCTCAAACCAGATTTCCTGGGGTTCCCCATTTATGGGAGCATGCCCCATGTATGGTCCTACAGGATTGGGTCCCTGCTGCTTGTAGAAGCATCAGGGCCCTGACCCTGTGGAGCACTGGGCAATGTCTGTTTAGCCAAATAAAGCCTATCTGCTCTGCCAGGACACATCCCAGCACTACTGATCCACTTCATGTGGTGATGGCTGTTTGTAGCCACAAAGTATATCTACATATAAAAAAAAAAATCCAGAGTAATGTAGTTATGTGTTGGATGAATGTATTGTAAGGGGAATAGAAAACTGACTGGATTATCAGGCATTGTCAATAGATAGTAATCAGTGGCTCAGTTTCTAGTTGCTAGCCGGTATCACGTGAAGTGCCCCAGGGGTCAGTCCCAGGGCCAGTTTTGTTCAATACAGTATAACCTCATAAATCCAGCTTGCTCAGGACAGAGCACCTGGTCAAAATTTGAAAATTCTGGATTTTTGAAACCAGAATGGCAACCAGTTTGTGGGGGGGGGGGGGGGGAGGGGGGGGGGGGTAGCTGTGGCTGGTCCAAGAGTGGCAGTTGCATGTGGAGTGGCAGCACAGAGTGGTGGATGGTGGCGGTGGCCGCTGCATGTAAGCTTCCGCTTCCGCTGTTCTGGGACCAGTTGCTGCTACTCCCTGATTTTAGTGTATTTTTAAAAAGTGCCAAATGTTCGAGAATTCCGGATTTACAAGGTTATGCTGCATCTTCATTAGCTATCAGGAAGATGGGATGGGTTACACCCTCAAATAGTTCAGCAATGACAGCATGCTGAGGGGTGTAGTAGATATGTTGGAGGATAGGGATGGGATTCAGAGTGACCTAGGCAAATTGGAGGATTGGACCAAAAGAAATCTCTTGAGGGTCAATAAGGACAAGTACAAAGTCCTGCACTTAGGATGGAAGAATCGCATGCACTGCTACAGCCTGGGGCCTGACTGGCTAAGCAGCAGCTCTGCAGAAAAGGACCTGGGGGCTACAGTGGATAATAAAATGGATATGAGTCAGCAGTGTGCCCTTGTTGCCAAGAAGACTAACAGCATTCTGGGCTGCATTAGTAGGAGCATTGCCAGCAATAATTATTCCCCTCTATTTTGCACTGGTGAGGCCAAATCTGCAGTATTTTGTCCAGTTTTGAGCCCGCCACTACAGAAAAGATGTGGACAACTTGGAGAGAGTCCACCAGAGGGCAACAAAAATCGTTTGGGGGTTGGGGCGCATAACTTCTGTAGAGAGGGTGATGGAGTATGACTTATTTAGTCTGTAGAAGAAAAGACTGAGAGGAGATTTTATAGCAGCCTTCAAGTACCTGAAGTGTGGTTCCAAAGAGGATGGACGCTGCACGTTTTTCATTGGTGACAGATGACAGAACAAGGAGCAGTGGTCTAAAACTGGAGCATGGGAGGTTTAGGTTGGATATTAGGAAAAAGTTTCTCACTAGGAGGGTGGTGAAGCACTGAAATAAGTTACCTAGAGAAGTAGTGGACTCTCCATCCTTGGAGGTTTTTAAGGCCCAAAGCAGCTGGGGATGCTTTGAGCAGGGGGTTGGACCAGATGATCCCCTAAGGTACCTTCTAACCCTAATTTTCTATAACCTCAGACTGATGGTTTTTGGGGCCAGGCATTAAAAAGTGCTGAGATTCCAAAATTAAGTCCAGATTTTCAAGAGACCTAAGCTCTCATTTTGGTGTCTTACTTAATTGACCAGATAATTATAAGCACATAGTATCCAGCAGCTCATCTTCAGAGTAATCACAGGTGCTGGCATTAGTCACTTCATTTTAGTACCTATGTGGAAACTGAGTTCTCTTGATGATCCTGTTTTTAATTCAGGATTGAGAGAATTCCGGAGCAATTTTGAAAACACCTTACCAGACATTGCCACGTAGTCTCCTTTTCTATACAGTACGTATGCATACAGGACTGCACACATAGAGATGCTTGGGTCAGATGACTGTCACAATTTCCTTATTCTAACTAATCTTAAGTCTTGAAAATCAAGGCCAGATCCTACTCAACCTCGTAGGTGCTTAGATACAGCTCCATTCCACCCTGTTTGAGTCCCTGAAAATTATGTTGATACCCTATCATCTTACCTTGAAATTAAAAAAAAAACAGCCAAGAGGATTCACCCACCTTTTGTACTACTTGTTTTTCAGGAATCAAGCAAGGTGGAATAGGTTCACACTTATGTGCCCAGGTCCACTCAGGTTCTTAATAGATATAATAGGATCTAGCCCTTACTGCGTTCTGTTGGGGTGGACTGGAGTATAGATAGTTGGGCCAAGTGGATATGAGAGCAGGGGATTGCCAGTGTGGAAGCTGAGGTCAAGTTAGGTATCCATCCAAGATATCGAGATCTCAAGACCAAGATATCAAGCTGAGGGTCAAGGTAAGTTTGTGGTCAGGTCAAGCCATTGCTCTGGCTAGGATGTCCAAGACAGAAATGGGAGCAATCTGGAACAGGATCAAATAGGAACAGGCAGGAAAGACGAGCAGAGTTGGTCAGGAACAGGAGCAATCTGTAACAGTTAAGAAGAGGCCAGAAGTCACAAGCCAAGATTACAGATCTGAGGTCGAAGAATCAAGCACGAAAGCTGGGTTTATAGGAATTCCAAGTGGGCCAGGGGCACAACAAGGCAGTATTGCTCAGAAAGCTTGCTGCTCTCTGCTCTGGGGACATAAAACTTAAATAGTTGGGGCCTTCTACCTGCAGCCCTTAGGGATGACTTAGTCTACTAGGCTCTGATTACTTCCAGCTGGGACCTGGAAGTGAATCAGTTTCAGCTGGGCCTAGACTTATCATACATTCATTTAGTCTACTACCCAAATGTAGGAAATTCCTAGTACTGAATTGTGACCTTTTTGTTAAAAGTAACAAATAGTGACCTTTTTGTTAGAAGTAAGCAGAAGGTCACCAGATTTTTAAAAAAAAATTTTCAGCCTTTTGAATGACTTCCAATACATGGTATTGAATAGCACTTCACAAAATAAATGCTCATGTCTTGAATGAACCTCTTAAGTTGGGCACAAATACTTCACTTTTAGGAAGTAATTCAGGAGGTAACTTAACATAAACAATAGAATGCGACCTGCACAATGTAGTCTGGGAAATATCTACAAATCCATGTATTAGTTAGGAGATTACAAAAAGATGCTTATTTCAGAGTTACAAGTGGCCATCTAAGATAAGGCATTTACATGTGGGTCTTCCTTATATCTGATTAGTTTAGGTGTCAGCTGTTTTTAGTGTTAGAGGCAAAACATTTGTAAAATATGGAATGATCTCTTCCCATAGATGGCCAATGTAATGTTTCCATCTCCCTTGAGCAAGTACTGGAATAACACATTAGCAGTGGTGAAACCTCACTTGGGGCACACCCACACATGCAAGAATGTGCACTTGCAGCAGCTCAAATAGAAGCAGTCCCTCCATAGTCCCCTCCCCCCTGACCCCTTACTTACCGGCACTGGAGCCCTGCTTCAGCACCAGGGCAAGGGCCTAAGCCAGAGCATCTCTGTGGAGGACCTAGCCCCTGATTGCCTCAGGGCACAGTCCCGGACCTGCCCCATTTTTTTTAGCTCCATCTTTTTTTTTTTTTGATCCCTGGATATCAGGGGTCTAATTTTGCCCCTGCGTTGCAAACTTGCAGTGGAGGGAACCTTTTCCTGTTCCTGCACGTGCCTCTTGCAGCATCTCAAAGGGGTTTGAGATGCTGCAAGAGGCAGGTGCAGGCTCATCTGGATGTGTCCTTGGAGTTCAGTTTTGGGTATTGCATTGCAAGATTCAGACAAATTGTAAAGAGTCCAGCAAAGAGGAACAGAAATGATTTAGAGGGCTATGAAACACGGAAAGGTTGAAAGAACCGGAGAAGAGAAGACTGAGGGGGAGATTTGATAACAATTCTCGAATACATAAAAGGTAGTTAAGGAGGATGGTGATAGACTACTCTCTATGGTCACCAGGGTTAGGACAAAAATAATAACCTTAAATTGCAGTAAGGGAGATTGAGGCTGCACATTAGAGGAAACTTTCCTGCTATGTGGTTGGTTAGGCACTGGAACAGGTTACTTTAAGAAATTATGGACTCTCCATCCTTGAAAGTATTTAGAATAAGCATGATAAATATTTGTCTGGAATGGTTTGAACCAGTGATTCTCAACCTGGGTGCCATGAAATTCTGTCAAGCATACCCCAGAGTGCCACGCAACAATAGCACTGTTTGGTGTCCAAACATGATTTGCTACATAAACCCAGAGATTTTAAATGGGAATCCATACTTTTAAAAATATTCTGACTTCTTGTGGTCTTCCTAAGTTCTTTGCAACTGAAGAATTGCTCTACTAGTTTTCTCCAAAGTGAAAACTAAGACCTAGAATTTTCCAAGGGGTTCCTTGGTTTACCCAGGGGTGCCTCAAATCTAACCACAGTTGGTCTGAATAAAAAAAGGGTGGAGAACCACTGGTTTAGACAGAAGTGGTTCCAGCTTGAGTTAAGGGGTTGGACTAGGTTACCTCCTGAGGTCCCTTCCAGCCTAATTTTTCTATGATTCTATGTTGGTATGATATTAATATGTATAATGCCATGTTACTATATATCCTTTCTACCTACTTGTAAAATCCCTTGTTTATTTGCTTTATAATGTTTTATGGGATGATGACATTTCTATTTTTGCCGCAAGTCCATATCATTACCAGGTTCACTAGAAAGTTTAATCGCTGCATATTTATGAATAAAAAATAAATCCTTCCCTTTAGCAATCACAGACAATTCACAACAAGTAGAATAATACAGCAAAGCAAAAATTCAGACCTCACCAAGGTTGGGAATCAACACTGATAGTTTCATAGTTTCTAGGGTCGGAAGGGACCTGAGCAGATCATCTAGTCCGACCCCCTGCCATGGCAGGAAAGAATACTAAGAATACTGGGGTCAAATGACCCTAGCCAGATGTTCATCTAACCTCCTCTTAAAGACCCCCAGGGTAGGGGCCAGCACCACTTCTCTTGGAAGCTGGT
>NW_017728950.1:26645451-26657476 GCF_001723895.1 Crocodylus porosus
TCCTTAGCTCGTTGAAGTCTGCCCTCCTAAAATCTAGGGCCACTGCCTTACTGCATGCCTTTGCCACCTTGCGCTGGATGGTGAATTCCAGTTAGGTGTACCAAAATCTAAACTCCTATCTATTACTCTACATGTGATACTTTGTAACATGAGATGAGTTTTGATATGGCATCTTCAAAAATTCCAGCATCAAAATCCAAAGTACCATGTTCAAAAGTGACTCAGAGATTTAACAACTTTGGTTTTATTGCACTCTCTCCAGTTTATCCAAATCCTTTCTGTAGTGGGGGCTCAAAATCAGACACAATCAGTGTTCCCTCCAAGCTGCACAGTGTGTGAGGCTGTGCAGCAGCACTCATGCTGCGCTGCCAGGCGCACTTGCGTGGCTGCATGTGCCACAGCTTAGAGGGAATGCTGGGCACAATACTCCAGATGTGGCCTCACCAGTGCTGAATAGAGGAGAAGAATCACTTCCCTTCATCTGCTGGCAACACTCTGAACAATGCAGTTAAACTTCTTTGCAACAAGGGCACACTGTTGACTCATATTCAGCTTGTTATCCACTGTAATCCCCAGTTCCTTTTATGTAAAGGTGCTGCTTAGCCAGTCAGTCCCCAGCCTGTACCGGTACATGGGATTATTCTGTCCTAAGTGCAGGATTTTGCACTTGTCCTTATTGCATCTCTTGGGATTTCTTTTGGTCCAGTCCTCCAACTTGTTGACATCTCTCTGAATCCTTGCCTTACCTTCCAGCATACCTACTACTTCACTCAGCTTGGGGTCATTTACAAACTTGCTGAGGATGCACTCTATGCCATCTTCCAGGTCATTGATGAATATGTTGAACAAAACTTGTCCCAGAACCAACCCCTGGGGCACTCCACTTGATACCGACTGCCAACTAGATATGAGCCATTGACTACTACCCTCTGAGCCCGATGATCCAGCCAGTTTTCTATCCACCTTACAGTTCACTTATCCAAGCTGTACTTCCTTAGCTTGCCTGAAAAAATATTGAGGAAGACTGCATCAAAAGTGTTACTGAAGATATATCGCATCCACTGGTCTCCCCACATCCAGAGTCAATCATCTTGTCATAGAAGGCAGTCAGGTTGGTCAGGCATGACTTGCCCTTTGTGAATCAATGTTGACTGTTCCTGATTATGTTCTTTTCCTCCAAGTGCTTAAAAATGAATTCCTTGAGGACCTGCTCCATGATTTTTCCAGGGATTTGGTGAAGTTGATCAGTCTGTAGTTCCCCGGATCCTCCTCGTTGTCGTTCTTAAAGATGGGCAATATATTTGCCCTTTTCCAATAGTCTAGGACCTCTCCCAGTTGCCATGAATTTCCAAAGATAATGGTCAGTGGCATTGCAATCACATCACTTGGGCAGCAACTCCCTCAGAACAGAACCCTTGGGTGTATCTCCAGTCTGGCCTAATGGGCTTGTACATGTCCAGCTTTTCTAGGTAGTGCATAAACTGTTCTTTGCCCATGGTTGGTTGCTCATGTCCTCCTCAAACTGTGCTATCTGGGAACTGACATTGCTTGTGAAGACTGAGATGAAACAAGCATTGAGTACTTCAGCCTTTTCTGCAACCTCTGTCACTAGGTTGCTTTCCCCATTTAGTAAAGGACCACACGTTCCTTGATCTTTCTCATTGCTGATATATTTGTAGAAACCCTTCTTGTTACCCTTCATGTCCCCTGCTAGCTGCAACTCCAATTCCACTTTGGCCTTCCTGGGCATGTCTGGATGAGCGCAGATGTGCAATATGTGGTGCTGCAGATGGGTCACAGCATTCCCTGCATTGCTACTTTGCAGCACGGGAGGTTTTTTTGACCCCAGGAGATCCTGGAGTAAAAAAAAAGTGGGGCAGCGCACATCATTGCAGTACACCCACCCAAAACCAGAGCCTAGCAGGCCAGAGTCACACTCCAGCTGCCAGCCAGGTTTCCGGCTGCAGAAGCGCTGTGGCTGCAGTTCTCAGAGGCTCCCAGGATCCCGGGTAAAGTTGCTGGGATCAGCACAATTGCCTCCCCTACCCACCTGGGGTAACCTGCTGCATGCCAGAGTGCGCATGGCATGGGCATTTCCTGGGGAAATGTAGCAGTGGCACAAGGTGTGCCATTGCTGCTTGTCCCCAGGGAAACACATGTACCTGGTTGTCTGGATGTGCCCCCTGATTTCATCCCTGCATGCCTGAGCAATACTTCTCCCTAGTTGTTTGTCCAGGTTTCCACTTTTTATAAGCTTCCTGTTTGTGTTTTAGCTTACTGAAGAGTTCCCTGCGAAGCCAGGTTGGTCTTCAGCTGTACTTGCTAGTCTTCCTGCACATCAGGGTGGCTTGTTCCTGAACTCTAAGGAAGGTTCCTTTAAAACACTGTCTGCTCTCCTGGAGTCCTCTCCCTCTCAGACTGGCCTCCGAGGAGATCCTGCCCATGAGTTCCCTGAGTGAGTTGAAGCCTGCTTTTCTGAAGTCCAAGGTCCTTATTTGGCTGCTGTCCTTCCTTCGTTTCCTCAGGATCCTGAACTCAGTCACCTCATAGCCACTCATCTCGTGCCCAAGTTGCCATCCATTATTACATTCCCCTCCAATTTCTTGAGCACCAGGTCAAGAAAAGCATGGCCCCTACTTGATTGCTCCAGCACTTATACCTGGAAGTTGTCCCAAATACTCTTCAAAAACTTCCTGGATTTCCTCTGCAGTGCTGTGTTGCTCTCCCAGCAGGTGTCAGGGTGATTGAAGCCTCCCATGAGAATGAGGGCCTGTTTCTGGGTAACTTGCTGAAGCTGTTTGAAGAAAGCCTCATCTACCACATCTTTCTGGTGTGGTGGTCTATAGCAGACCCCCACCACAACATCACCCTTGTTGCTCTCCCCTCTGACCCTAGCCCAGAGACTTTTGGCAGGCCTATCTCCAGTGTCATGCTGGAGATCTGAGCAATCATACAGCTCCTTTACGCAAGTGTAACTCCTCCTCTTCTCTCCTGTCTGTTCTTCCTGAAGAGTTTATACCCATCCATGAAAGTGCTCTAGTCATGTGAGCTCCCACCAAGTTTCTGTTATTCCAATCAAATCATAGTTCTGTGAATGTGCCAGGCCCCATGCATTCGTGTACAGGCACCTTAGGTAACTAGCTGATTGCTCTACTTTCTCAGGAAGCCCTGTTGCTCCCTTCTGTTTGCACTTCTTCCTGGTCACCCACTTTCCCACTGACCTCAGGGCTTTGGTCTCTGTCCCTCAGTGAACCTAGTTTAAAGCCTTCCTCACTAGGTTAGCAAGCCTGTTTGTGAAGATGCTCTTCTCTCTTTTTGCCAGGTGGATCCCATCTCTTCCTATCAATCCTTCTTCTTGGAAGATCATGCATTGATCTGCAGGATGCACCTACTCCTGCTCAGGCCCATCCCCTTGACTAGAAGGATCAAGAATAACACCTGAGCCTCACATTTTATATTGGATAATCTTCCCATCACCATTATATCTTCACAATTTCCATTTAAAACCATGTGGATTGAATGGTAAGTCTGGATCTTCCATTTGGGGCGGGGAGGGGTGGCGGGTGTCAAACTATGCCTGGGATAGGATCCTTTTGGTGGATTAATTCTTTGGTGGTATCATTCTTTTGGTCTGAGAAAAGGAAGGTTTTGAAGCAGTTCCTTAGGTGATTCTGACCATCCTTGACTTTGGAAGTTGTTTCACAGCTGAATACACTCATGTGCTTTATCCTCAGCTTTTTGATGTCCTAGAGAAGGCTGGCTGCCTCTTGCTCAAGAATATTTCCATTGAAATCAGAACACCCCCCTTGCCCCTGCCCCCCACCCCAAAAAAGGATGGGATTCAGGTTAGATTAAGGTTGGCTTTGAGTCAGTGCATGTTTTGATTTTGCAAAATGAAAACTCACTTGAAAATGTAGAGTTATATAAAACTGAATCATGATGTTCTTGGTCTCCTTCTAATGAGATGTGTAATGCCTTGTATGGGGAAGATACTTCCAGTGAAGCTTTTGTGTCTCTTTGTGTGTCTGTTTGTGTGAAAGAGAGAGATGTTTTATAAGTAGGAATCATAATAGCTGAGTTTCTTTATAGGAATGTGGTGGCCATTTATAGAATTTACAGAGTCTAAAATTAAACGTAGCAGAAATGTTGTTTTCTCATCTCTCATCTTGGCCTCTGTTCTTTCAGCTCTTGTTTTATTTCCTCTCCCACATTACTCTGTTAAAATTGTTACTTGTTTCCATTTGCCTCACCATTGCCACTAATTGAATTTTCTGTTTCTTTCCCCTTTCTCTCTTTTTTCCATTTTTTTTGTATTCATAATTTGCCTTTGTAATTTATAGCTGTCATTCCAGGATTTTACACACACACACACACATGCACGCACGCACATACGCACATACGCACACACACATGCACACACGCGCACACACACATACTTCACAATAACTACTGGTAATCTTGTCTAGGAGGTCATCAACATCTGCTCTGGGTACCTTTATCTAAATAATTCATATAAAGCTTGGGAATGTAATTTGACATCACTCTCTTGCTTTTGTCCTGTGAATCTGCAAAGCCTCCTTTTCCTCAGCTAAAGCTGGATTTTTTTTCCTTCATTCATTTCCTGGTTGCCCTGATCATTATTTTATAAAGCTGCCTGAAATAAGAGTCATTTTAATGTACTGGGAAGAATTTAGTGTGTGTATGTGCGCGCGTAAAACACTGCTCTGTTGAAATTGCTGCTTGACATTCTGCTGCCAGTTTTTCCCGTTCCTTTCTCATCTTCTTTCAGATTAAGAGGGTGGGGGGAAGGGGACTTACAAAAAGAATTTTTACTATTGTGGTTAGGTGACTGGAGGGAGGAGGGGATAATATCTCTAAATCGCCAGCAGTGTGATTACCTCTAAATAACCATGACTCTGTCATACCTGATTGCTGAAATAATCCTTGTACTTGGGTTTCCTCATTGCTTATAACTGTGAATACTATCTTAAATTAAGCCTTGAAGGATTGTAGGCCTGCACCACAATCTAGCCAGGCTAAGTCTCCTTAGAAAGAGAGATTTTATTTTTTATATGCTGAACCCTTTGGTGACCAGTGTTAGTTCTTCAGCAGGTTATGAAGTGCTTGACTTGAAGGCTTCTAAAAAGCTGGGAATTTCACTCTTATTATTTCTCCCAGCTACACACACACTGAGCATTCTCTTGTTTCCACAAAAGATTAGAAAACCTTCTCTGCTCCCCTTCCTCCAAAAGAACCTCTGTGCATTATTATGCTTTCTGGCTGGGTGACTTCAGTAATAGAAGTGGAGATGTCCTTAGGAAATGGGTTAGATAGTGTACTTGTGTGAAATTCTTATGCAAAAAATGTGTAGGGCTTGCTGACCTGGTTGATCAAGCTGGTTCTATTACTGTACTAAAGGCAAAATGCAAGGCCACATGACTCCTTGTTACCTCAGTAAAGGATATTTTATTGCACAATGTTATCTTCCTATTAAGCATTTATAAAGCTCTTTGGTTTCCTAAACTGTTTGCATAACATGTTATATTTTGGGCAATAATTCTTCCTGCAGAAGAGATGTATATGAACAGATTTTCACAGGTGTCAGTGGACGTGTGGCATACAGTATATGTTTCAATAACAAAAGGGAAGAGAGTATGTTGGTCAGGAGAAAGGTTTTGTACAGTAGTATTGTTCTGTCTTGGCAATTGTTCCTAATCAGAACTATGTGTTGACTGAATCTCTGAATTCCCAGAGCATGTATATCTTCAGGATTTATAGGGCTGGAGACTGAAACAACACGGATTCTTTATGGTGTTCTTTGTTTTGCACACTTTTTTTTTTTAGCAGAAACCCCCTGTCAAATAAGGAAAAAAAACTCCACCAACCTCCCCCCTGCATTATAATGGCTGTTGGGTTTGTAACTTTTGGATTAGTGAAGCTCTTTACAAACCAGGACCAAGCGACTTCTCTGAATTGCTAAAGCCTGCATTACTGAGTCTCTTATTCTCCGAGTCTCCAGCAAAGGTCACTGGTATAGGTCTCCTTGTGTCTTCAGTGCAAAAATATGTCACTGTGGGTGGTCACTCTCTTAGCTACTGTGCACAGGCTTTGTGGTGCTCATGGCCTATTGATATTGGGAATGTGCCTACCTTCCCTTTGTGGGAGTCTGAATTTGCTCTATTTATACAGTTGCTTAACTAATTATTAACTCTGCAGGATGGATTCATTTTAATTTTAAAGTTGTTATAGAACACCTTGAGTTGCTCTGAAGCACTGAAAAGATTAAGTTCTTCTGATTTTTGACAAACTGTTGCTCATGTATGTGCATCTGTGTGTGCATGTACTATACCATACAAAATTGAACATGCTAGTTGCTATTAAAATAACGTTTTCTTTAAATATTACATACAGTTTTTTACAGGTGTAAGACTCCTTTTACCTTTTCTGGTGCTTTTTTCAGGCTTAAGTATATCAAGGTGTTTTATCTCAGAAACCTTCAGATTATAATTAACTCTGCAGGATGTTAACTAATAATTAGTTTTAAGTCAATGGACACAAATAGAACACAGCTTAAATTTAGACTTGCAGTCAGAGAGCAGGCAGGAACTTGAGCTGGAAGATATAAAGAATCATAAAATCTTGCAGCTGAATATATTTTGGATTCACTTCACATTACTTTGTGCCATGCAAAATTTTGCTTTTCTGTGATATATAAGGGCAAGGGATAATATTTTTTCATAATAACCTGAAGAGCTCTTTTGTTCAAAAATTTGCCCTTGCCAGATACGCATCAGAAGTAACGGCATTGGCTTTTTCTCCTTGTGTTAGGATTGGCTAGAGATAAAAGATGACTACTTTGGTATAGGATATACAGTAGAGATTCATTTCAGTAATCATCTCCCCAGAAAACAAACCAGCCTTGTGCTTGATGGTATGATCATGGTGGACAAAGAATCGTTTGTAGTATTGTTTGTAGTATTATGGGTGGCAATCAATTGTTCTGCAAGTCCACCCAAGGTGTGACATGGAGGTGTGAAAGGATCATTTACAAGCTAAATAAACCATCATTGTGCTTTTGGTAAGGAAAGCAAAAAGCCACCACAGCTTTCCTGTGGAATTGTATTAACCCTTTTCTGCCATAAGGAGAAAAAGCTCCATTTTACTGGGAGAAGTAGACCGTGGGTAAATCTGCAGCTGATCTGTGCTGCATGGTGCATCCTGTTGACTGGGATCATTATGACAGCTTTTGGAAACTTAAATGTGTGGACGACTTGGCTTCTCTGGTGAGCTAAGGAAGATATTTAGATTTCCAAGGATATCAATAGGATGTGATCTGTCAGACCCTGCAGTGTGACAGTCTGATAGATGCTTTCCACATGCACAAAATATCTGCTAGGTCCCTCTGGAACTCCAAGCAGCTGCAAATGTTTAAGAATTTGAGACTCGGTTTTAGTTTAGAAGCCTGAGGAGTTTGTAGGGAAAGCAGAATATCAGAGCCAGGCATCCATTTGTGTAGAGCAGAATAGCTCCTCTGATGCTGTGGGTCACTTGCCTCTAAGGGAGGAGTATCTATAGAGGATCGATGTTTCTAGTATGCTCAAGAGGAGTTAGAAGCTTTGGATGGGCTTGCTCATTCTCCATTGTGCCCATTAAAGTTATTGTCTTCATGTTTTATCCTCTGTTCCCTTCTGCCCTTCTTCCCCTCCTCTTCAACTACTCCCCTCTTTCTCATTCTCCTTCCTAGCTCTGGATGTCACACTCTTCCTGTCACACAAGTCTTCTCTAATTTGCCTCTGCACTCTGTCCTTGGTTGCTGTCCATGAAATACCTGCAAATATCCTGGGACTAGGGGGACAGTTCAAACATCTCAGTATCTCACCAATCCCTAGTCTGACTTTCAACTTCTTCCCTTGTGCTTTGTTTTAGTTGATTGTGCCTTTTTCCTCTGTGTTGTTCTAAATTGGGCACCAAGGAATTTTAAGTGTTTGCTTAATGATTTAGCATAGCTGTTCTCTGAACTCACAATAAATTTCACTGAGCATCTGTTTTTGAACGCACTTGAATTTTGTCTTGCTTTGAATTCTTTTACTCGCAGTGCATGGTTTTATAGCACTCTTAGATTCATTTAATCTTGTGTAACACATGAATGATCTCACTCATTTGAAAGGCCACATGCTTGATTTGGTAATTACTATGGGTCTGTCTCTCACTGGTTTGGTTTTGTCTCTTTGTTCCTCATCTGTTACTTAATTATTTCATGAGATCTTGCTCTACCTTATCTTCCATCACAGGTTCAGAGTGTCACTTACCAGTCTCTCTTCTTTTTGAAGTTTATGTCACCTAGATAAGTCTTGGATTTTAAATACTGTTTTCTGTTAAACCAAATCTGAGCTTTATAGTAGTGAGTTTTGCACTTCAAGGAGCCACTGACTGCACGTAATATCCTCATTCTCCTAAGAGCCTCTTGAGGGACGGGTCACTTGGTAGACTGAAGGTCATGTGTCAGAGCAATGACCAACAAGACTTTTGACTAATTAATTCCCAAAATTATTACAAGGCATTGATAGTATTGCCAAGCCCAGTTCCTCAGATGTCCTCCATAAATCTCCCGAGCTTAAAAATCATGTGATTTGGGGAAAGTAATAAAGATTCAGATTATTTTTATGAGGGCTAGAAATTTAGGGGGTTTTCTTTGTCTTTATGAAAGCTGAGATTCTCATGTAATTGCATCACTGCACTGGTTACAGCTTTAAGAAGACCATTAAGGGCCAGATCCTATTCTGTATTCTGGCTATTAAGTGTCTAAGCTATACTTTAAGCTTGTGATCTTATCTCACCTTGCTCAGGTCCCTAAAAAATTGTTAATGCAAAAGGCAAGTAGGTCTTGTGGCTTTGTCTTTAGATTTAGATGGAGTATGGGGAGGGCAGGGAAAGCATACTTGTTACTTTTTTTTTCAGAAGTGTGAGCAGGGCAGAATAGGATTTTATGTACATGTTTAGAGTGATATAGATAACTAAGAGCTGGAAGGAGATCTGGCCTGAAATCAGCACAGGATTTGCAATAAAATTGCCAAGAGTGGAGAGAGAGCAAGAAGAACCAGAGACTTAAAAAAAAATAAGAATATCTTCCATTCTAAGGCTGCAAAAAGGTTCTTTGATATCCCTACAAGGATATATCAGAAATATGTTCCTTTCTGAAGCCAGCTAAACCTTTCAGCAGATGATTACCTGAATTCTGAGTTATTCTGCACTGTGCTTCTCCTGTACACAGCAGTGTGTGTGATGTTTTGAGGAATGAAATAGATTTTGATTTGAAAGAGATGAAATGTCTACCGTGGCAGAATGGACATTCCAGTCTCTAGCATATAATTTTGTCTGGAGCAAAATGATCCTTAAAAAGCACAAATATGGCACATAATGGCTGATGTAATCGATCTAGAGGAAAACCAGGAAAGTGTCTTTGTTGAAATGACAAAAGTGTTCATCTAGAAGTGCGCGCGCGCGTGTGTGTGTGTGTGATATCCTTAAAAAGCACAAATATGGCACATAATGGCTGATGTAATCGATCTAGAGGAAAACCAGGAAAGTGTCTTTGTTGAAATGACAAAGGTGTTCATCTAGAATTAAGAGTGTGTGTGTTGAAGTTTCTTGTACAGTGATTCAGGTGAAAGCGAATAATTGAACTTGCAAGCATTTTAATTTGAGCCAGGCCCAAGTTCGGATCCAGGGCTGTTTGAATAATAGAAATTCTTGTCTGCCCCCCAAAATTGATGTAAATAACAAATTTTTGTTGCATTTAGGTTTTTTTCCCTTGACATTTTCTGATATGTTGAAAGAAAGGTTCAGAATGAAAAATGTTTTGATGCAGATTAAATGAAATTAAAATTAAAATAGGAAAGAAAATAAAAAATACAGTTTTTCTCCTGCCTTTTCTCAATTAAAATCTTTTCAGTAAAACCTTTTCAACCAGTTTTATTCAAATCTAGTCTCACATGCATGCATGCATACATACACACATACCACTTGCTGTAATCCTTAGGAATAATTTAATCATATCAGGGATTATTATAAAAGCAAGACAGCCACAGCAATCAGATCCATATTCAACCACCCTAAATTCCAGGTTCAGCCTTTTCCCAAATGTTCTAATTGAGATGAAGAAAGCCATGAAAAGATTCCTGTAATAGTCATGCAATAAAATGATTACTGGAGCCAGAAAAGCTCCCTTTAAAGTGTTGAAGGTGCTTTCCCCCTTTGCTTTGTGGCATTCTTGGTGCTTTGCTGAGCTTAAGCCAAGTACTTGCTGGATCTTGGTATGCTCCTGTGCTCCACCTGGAGACCAAACTTTTGATAATGGTGGGCTTGTCCAGTGAATCAGGATATATATGATATAGCATGCACCTAAATCATATACGGAGGCAAATCCTTTTGCCAGGCAACCCACATCAGGCTTTGGAGTCTATTGGTCGTTGTTGCTGGGTGCTCAGAATAGATCCTCCATGTATGTAATATAGTTTTTTAAAAATGTTGGACCCATCCTCCATGGAACTAATCTCATGTGTGGCATCCAATTTCTGGAAAGCCTCCCTGGGGACGGGCCCTGTCATAGCCTGTGGTCCACCTCTGAATTTGTACGGTTCTGCAATGACTTTATTGGTTATTTTCAAGGGCAACTGCACCACAGTTTTACATTCTTAGACTCTGTTACAATTGGGGTGAGTGTGTTTTGTCCCTTCTGCCCAAAAGTAGTGCATTACCAAAATAGCTGTGTGTGTATCTGTTAAGTATTCATCTCCAGGAATAGCTACCAAGGAGTTTGAAATATCTCTTGCCATTGCTTTTATATCACGTAGGAGTCTCTAGTGTAAGTGGGAAGCAAGAGTGTGGGGGGTTGCATTTAGGATTCATCTTGTTCCTTTCCTTTCCTTTCATTTGCTTTAGTACTTTTGTTCTCCTTTGAGTGTAGCCAGACGTTCAGAACTGGAACAAAATCCTTGTATCCTCTTCACCATTTGCTGTGTGTGGAAACTCCTCTAAGAGTATTTTCCCAGAAGAAACAGTCTGACACAGATTGTGAAAAGAGAACAAACACTGCTAACCCCTCCTGCATTCTTCCCTCACCTCAGGTCATGTGAGCCATTTCCCTTCAGCAGTACATCATGCACTTGGAGAAAACAAGTCCTCATTCCTCAAGGTTGCTATTATTGTTTCATCTTGTGCACAGGGACCTTGTACTTGTGACCAAACTTCCTTGATACTGCTCTCATTGAGGGAAATGAAAGAATCCCACTTGTGAAAAGCTGACAGGTACTGGCATACTGGGAGACAGAACAAAGGTTAATGTGGGTGGATACTATGAGTCATTTCTGACTAAGAGACTGGCAGAAGAATATCCATCTCTGGCAATCTGATTTTTTTTTTAAGGGCAAGGACTGTCTAATGAAGCAGCAGATACAGATGAATCAGGTCTTCGACTCATGCTGTTTAAATGCAGAATGAGGTGTATAAAGTTTAGTACTCTGTGGTTTTCTTAAGAATGAAGAATCTGCTTTTCTGTGTGCTACCAAAATGTGATTCGGTTCGATTGCTGATTTGGTGGAGTGTCTTCTGCCAGTAGTTGCTTGATACAATATAAACTAAGGACCTGATCTAGACTACATGTTTTTACTGTGTTTGAGCACCTGCCAAAAAGCATAATCCCTGATCCAGGGCTCCACATGCTTTAAGGGTACCACTGCAGACCACAACACATGAGTGTCAACTTCATACCATATCAACTTGATTACTCATAATCAGGCAGTGTATTATGGTTA
Organism: Crocodylus porosus; assembly: GCF_001723895.1. Taxonomy (NCBI): domain Eukaryota; kingdom Metazoa; phylum Chordata; order Crocodylia; family Crocodylidae; genus Crocodylus; species Crocodylus porosus. The sequence goes on from NW_017728950.1 coordinate 26,657,265, forward strand.
GCTGATGCAATGATGTACATGACATGCCTCAATCTAAGTGGCATACAGAAATATGTTCAGCATTATGCCAGCTAATTCTGCCCCCAGCCACCATGTTCAGGCATGGTAACATTTCAAAGGGTCTGGCCAAACAGAAATGAAAACTGAGGCATTCTCTTGAAATTTCATAGATTTCATAGACAATAGGGCTGGAAGGGACCTCGGGAGATCAT
>NW_017728950.1:26657806-26667185 GCF_001723895.1 Crocodylus porosus
TCATGCGTGTGGCTCTCCTCTGGACTCTCTCAAGCTTCTCCACATCCTTTTTGAATTGTGGAGCCCAAAACTGGACACAGTACTCCAGCTACGGCCTCACCAAGGCCGAGTACAAGGGGAGAATGACGTCCCGGGATTTGCTTGAGAAATGATGGTGGTCTTCTACTCCAAAGGTGGTGAGGGGGCGGGCAGTAGAATTAGGTTTGTGCCGGTGAAGTTTGTCACTACTGTCTTTAAGGTAGCCAGGTTAATAGTTTCTCTGAGTGGCTTTGCTGTATGTCTTTTGCTCAGCAAGTGGATGCTCGACAGTCTGATTGCTTATCATGTGGTGTTTAATATTCCCTCAAGGCAGAGAAGCTGTTGCTGATCTTATTTTTGTTTGTTGAATATTTTTAATTCCTGGCAAAGTCCCCAAAATCATACTATGTACCAAAATAAACAAGTAATAACATGTTGTTGATGCCATCCTTCAATAGGCAGAGCTTACTGGAAGCCAGTAAGCCTTCTTTTGTGGTCTTTAAAGAGATCATCCAGGCCAAAGTAGAAGGGATACTTCTGTGTTATAATTCAAAAGAATATGGATCAGTTGGCAGAAGAATTATCTGAAAATGATTTACCTCTATAACAAAATGGCAGTAAGTACAGGGAATTTTAAAAGAAGGCTTAACTGCAGTTTTGAAGAGTTAAACTTTTGCAATGGTTTTTAAAGCTGATACTGACTCTAAGACTGGAGGCCTAGATTTAAAAAACTGAATACTATGAAATGGCATGTTTAGGATCTAATGTTGACCCAGAACTTTGGCCATGTCTAATATTTAAGAGCTTGAAAATCTTAGGCTGTTTAGCAGGCCTGTGTGAAGCGGCTAGTATTCGCTTTGGATTCAGGTTTGGCTGATTTGGGGGACGGTGATTTGAATCACTGTCCTGATTCAATTCGGCTGAATCTGATTCATTGTCCACCATTGCCCCATGCTACATGGGGGGGCTCTGCTTTTCTTGGCTTTTTTTTCTTCTTAAAGAGCCAGAGCTGGCCTGGGGGGACACTCGTAGGGGTGCTGGGAGAGCGGGGGTGGGTCAGGGGGCTCATGCAGAGCCCCCCCATGCAGTGGGGGGGGCAGTAGGGATTGTCCCCCTGCCCAGCAGCACCTGGTGAGCACTGGGTCTTTTTTTTAAGTACTAGGAGTTGGGGGGGAGGGCTGGGGGAGCAGAGGGATTGGGGGGCTGGCAGAGTTCCCCCCTATAGTCCGCTTCCCCCTCCCCCGCTCCTAGTACTTACCAGCTGGAGTCAGCTGCAGCTCCCTGCTGCAGCCACTGGGGACTGCCCGAATCACCAAAACTCTCCAAATCTTTTCCAAAGATTCGGAGAGCTTTGAATCAGTCCGGACCTTTAAATTGGTCCCCTGATTCGATTCAGATTTGGTGATTCAGCCACCGAATTGGGCCAAATCTCCTTTGAATCGAATCACCACCTGAAGCTTCACACAGCCCTATTATTCAGTGTGAGCCAACTGCCAATGTCTTGTAGGTTGCAAACATGAAGGTTACAACTGATGGAGGGGGGGAGTGAACACTTAAGTCTTTTCTGAAGTACAGACAACTTGAAAAGTATCCTTCCTGTCAGAGCTTTCCTCTGCTTTGTTGTTTAGATCAGAGCATAGTATTGAACTGTCAGATGTAGCCAACAGTTACTTTTCTTAAACATGGTTTCTTGAAACAAAAGCATCGGCTCAGATTAATGCTGATAACAAAGGGTTGTTGTTGTTTCTTTGTTCCTTAGACAGAATACACTGCAGTACTCAAGTTAGAGACCCATTGTGATTGCATCTTCAGTGATGGGAAGAGGTGCAGCCTCTTGGACCAGCTAATGATAGAAAATTAAGTTATGCTAGTCACTGAGCTATTTGAATAAAGAGACGGAATCCAGAGGGAGCTTAAGAGCACATGCAGTGGCCACCATTTCGATCCATGGCATGTGAATTGAGCAGGGGACTTTCCAGAGTTAAAACCATGGTTATAATATAGCCGGTGGTAAAGAGCTATGTCTTGTTCTATCTGGGGCTATAATGGATATGTATCTTCTGTGACCTATGCACAGGAAGACCTGTAACACTCACTAGTGTTTTATATATGCACTCCTTTTGTCATTAAGATGATCTCATTTACAACTAATAGCTGTATTCCGTTATTCAAAACTATGTTTCATCTTGTCAACATCAACTGGAGAAAAAATACTCTTTATAGAGGAGCTGATTTTATCTCAGCAACAGAACAGCTTTGAAATGATGTTCTCTGAATTTGGTGTGAATAAGAAGTATAGGTGGATGGCCTCAGAGCCCCTAGCATCTTCTTCCAGGTCCTGGTCCACCATGTAGGAGTGACCAGCTTGGGCACAGGGGCTCCAGAATTCTTGGGTAGCATGAGCAGCCCCCTTGTGATATCTGGGATCCAGAAGAATAACTGCAAGCAGCTTAGTGTGCTGTGATGCACCAGATTTAATTTGGTGAGCACTGGAGCCTTGGGGCTGAGGCTTTTGAAAGACCTGAGGACTTTGAAAAGGTCCAACACTATTAATACTGATGTTTGCTCACAGCTTCAAAGGGATCACCCAACCAGTATGAGCGCTGGTCCATAGTTTTGCTGGGATGGGCTTCTGATGCAGGGAGAGATGCAGTTGAGGGTTTTTAACCAGCTCATGAGAAACAGAAGGTTTAGATATTGAAGGAGTGAGAAGACATGTCAGGCAGACTTTTCCTTAGGTACTGGCTGGTATTTTTTGTATGTTTTAAGGTGACTGGTAGATTTCTCTCCATCCAGGATTCATGTGACTATTTGGCCAAGGATCCAGGCATTCTTCTTTCACCAGGATGTGGTATGAGGACCTGATGTGATGATCCTTGCCCTTCTTCAAAGGAATATGTCTTGATTGCCACACAGTAAAGAACATCAAATTCCAGAGAACGTTACAGAGAACTAGGTTTTGGGAACTCCTTGCAGAAGTAGATTCATTTAAATTACTCTCTAAGCTGCAGTAAAAAAAACATGTCAACAATAACGTGATATTTAATAACCCAATATGTTGTATTTATGACCATCATTTGTTTCTGTGTACATGGTAGTCTTTCATTCACTATGTATGTCAAGAAGAGCTTTTATTTCCTTGGATGGGCTTTGATTAATGCATTTTTGATACTCCACAAAAAATACAGCTTTGAATGCTAAGAAAATTAGTTTTGTTTAACACCATTTTTCTTATTGTATATATCATTCAATAGAACAGTATAATTTATTTGCTTATAGTGATCAAAAGAGCTAGTGTCCCTAGGGAAGGGGAACAAATATATTGCATTCTGATTACGTTAGTGCAGTGTCTTTGTTAGTGGGGTTCATTGTCACATGCATCCAAAACTATATGCCCAATCCCATTGTTTGTATCCAAGATCATAAAGATATCCACATCACCCAAACTATGCTAGGAGCTGACATTTGCTACACCAATCACAGGTTCATTTGCTCAGTTATGCCACTCAAACTGGCTCCCAAATGACAGAAGCAACAGAAGCAATGCCGATGGAAGATCAGCGTCAAAGGACTCAAGGGCCCAATCAAGTGAGACCTCTTCCACCAATGCCTTAATGAAAAACTGGTGAATTCCAGTCAAAAACAATGGGACACTGTCAGCAGTGCTTGGGATGCCTTCAAGTCCACTATCATCAGTGCCTATGAAGAGACATTTGGATTCTGTATCAGGAATCATCAAGACTGGTTTGATGAGAATGATGGGGAGATCCAAGAGTTGATTGACCACAAGTGCAAGGCCTTTTGTGCTTGGCAGAATGAAATTAACTTTAAGTAAAAGAAACTGAATCTCCAAGAAGCCAAGGCAGAAGTCCAAAAGAGGATCCATGAACAGATGGTGGGAAGACAACATGAAGGAGATTCAACGTCTCATGGACATCCATGATATGGTTTTTTTCAATGCCATCAAAGCCATCTATGGTCTGAGCACTCAGGGACCAATCCCCCGAGACATAAGGATGGAGGAGATCTGATCAAGGAAAGGGGAACCTTCAATGCCCATTGGAAGGAGCATTTTGAAGACCTTCTCAGATTGTTGATGAGAGGTGTTCTGAGCTCCATCCCACAACTCCCAGTCAGAGACGCTCTCAGAAACCATTCACCCCTGATGAGGTGAGGAAAGCCATCAAGCAGATGAAGAACAACAAAGTATCTGGAGCAGATAGAATTCCCACTGAAATCTTCAAGCAGTGGGGAAAGGAGTTCACATCACATCTCCATGCCCTCATCTTAAGGATTTGGAATTGTTGCCGGCACAAGGTGCCCGAGGGAGGCAACAATTGGGTTCGTTGCCCAGTGTGCGTCGCGCCAAATAAACACACTGGGGGGGAGAAGCAGACAGAGTTTATTTGAGCTCAAGTAAAAGGCACAGGGAGACTGTATGGTCTCAAATCCTGTGCACCTAACCCTGCAACAGTGGGATTTTTATACCTCGGTCAGTTTTCCTAGTGATTTTCCACCAGCTGGCCCCCTCTTCCTCCCCTTTCCCTCCTCCCTTCTCTCTCCGAGCGGTGCCCTTGCATTCCACAGATAACAGTTTTAGCTCGCCTGCTTTCCAGAAGGTCAGGAGATTGCAGGCGCCGTAGAAAGGGTTACAAAGGTTGGGCAAGGGGGGGGTCCTGGCTCGTCTGAGCCCAGAGCAGAAGGACTTCCTCGACGCTTATGGTCTTCCATCCCTCTGAGTTACCTGGGGTTATGCCCAGTGACACCAACAGAATGATGAGGAAATCCCAGATGACCTCAGGTACACCATGATTCTGACAACTTTCAAGGAAGGAGACAAGTCTGACTGCAGAGGGATCACCTTGCTGTCCACCACATGAAAGATTGTTGTGAGAACCCTTCCAAACCATCTCCTTGCACTTACCAAAAAACTCCTCCTAGAATCTCAGTGTGGGTTTAGGGCATTTAGAAGCACAACTGACATGAATTTTGCAGTTTGCTAGCTGCAGGAAAAATGCCAGGAGCAATATAAACCTCTCTACATGGCTGTAACGGGCACTGGGTGCACCTGTTTCTTTAAGAAAGGACAAGGCTCTGGAAGAAGCTGAGTCAGCAGGCAGGGGACCACCTGATCAGAAAGGGGCAGGGCTTAACCAGGAGATAAGCCCAGGGCCAGAGCTGGGGCAGGCAGTTTCACCCTGGCTGCTGACATGGATGGAGCTCCTGGGAAGATAGATGCACAATATTAGCATCTTCTCTTAAGCAAACACCATGAGCATCATGGCGATGATCATCTGACATCAACTTTGCTGGGCCCTCTCTGTCATCCAGATGTCTGACTCCAGACTCCTGAAACAAGTTTTATTCTCCCAGTTCAGTCAAAGGGCAGCTGGGCCAGCTCAAAGGGCAAAAAAGTGCTCCAAGGATGTCCTCAAGGCCAACTTGTAAAAATGCAGCATTAACATCAACTCTTGGGACACACTTGCCCAGGACTGTCCCAAATACAGAGTTTGCTGCAAGGATCTCTGTGCCATGAAATCGTAGCACAATAGCAAGATATGGAAAAGCAGGATCAGCAGAAACAGCATGTTGCGGATTGAATCATCCACCACACATGGAAACACATGCCCAAGGTGCAGCAGAGCCTGTCAACCCCAAATTGACCTTGTCAGCCATCTTCAGATCCACAGATAAGACAGTCATGGAAGACATTCTTCCTCACCTGCAAGGGATTGCCAAAGAAGAAAACTGTATACCATGCGGCAAGCTGAAAAGATACTGTAACACTATCACAGGAAAGACAGAGGTACAGAGAGGGTACAGGGAAACAGCCTTCTCACTGATGCAAGCCAAGAGTGAAATCATTTCCATTCTCTCTGTCATCATCTCTCTCTTACTTTGTAGTTGTACAGCACTGTTCTTCCATAGATTTCAAAGCACTGTGACATGACTGGCTATTATCGTGATCCCTATTTAAAGGTGAGGAGTTGAGGCACAGAAAAATTAAAGCCAAGATTTGTAAGTTTCTAGTTCCTGAATTCATAGATGTGATTTCCAGATGGCAAATACTCAGCACTTAATACATTACAAGTTGGGAAGGTTGGGCACTCAAAATGAGTGATCCCCTTTAAAAAATCTCAGCAATAGTGACTGTAGCAGGGCACTAAGCTGCCTGGTACTTGAAGAGCAGGAATGGCCACCAGGTGCTGGTTGCCAGGGCAGCCAGGAGGAGCTAAGGGCCCACACCTGTGGAGTCAGCTGACCGGAAGGGGCAGGGCTGACTTCTATAAAGCACAGGCTGGAGGCCGAGAGAGGGGGTCTCGGCTGGCAGCCAAGGAGAAGCAGTGGTGCCTGACAAAGCGAGCAGTCAGTTATGCTAGTGAAGGATAGAGCACCCACAGAGGGTGGCTCAAAGGAGGTTAGCTGAGCGGTTTAGCTTTATGTTATAGCCCAGGGGCTTGTGTTATTGTTTTGTTGCTGTTGTAAGACTGGGGGACCAGGTGAGGCTATAAGGGGATGGAGAAGGCCTCATAGGGGAACCACGACAGAGTGGGTGTCCCAGCCCTGAGAGAGAGAGGGCAGTGCGAGAAGCCCCGAGAGAGAGATGGCAGTGCGAGAAGCCCCAGAGAGAGGGGGGGGCAGTGCAAGAAGGCATCCAATAAGACCGAAGAACATCCAGTACATCCGCGAGGCTTGGGGCACGATACAGGGGTGGTTGGAGCCATGCAGAGCCCATAAGGTTGGGGTGCACCTGAACCCCATTCCAGAAAACGGGCCCAGTATAGGACAGGAGAACCGTGGCCAGGAAGACTAAAGGTAGCCTCCCCATAATACAATAAGACCAAAGATGTGGCGGGTGAGATTGCGAGGTCTGGATAGGCAGCTTGGTGAGGTGGAGAGGGTAACTAAGGGGGAGCATGGTGACACCTAGTTCCCATCCTGTCAGTGACTAGACCTAGACCACAGAGAGGATTGAGGTCAGAAGTAGAAAAAGAACCCGGTCTCCTGTCATTTAGTAGTTTGTCATTGTGTCATGAAAAATCTCCCTATGTGTAGATCAATAAACCGACTGATTGTCTGATCAAATAAAATATGGACAGGGAAGAAACTCTTTATTACAAATTCTTCATTATTCACTGCCTAGGACCTCCCTGTGGGTTTCCTTGAAGTCTTGGAAACTGGCTACTCCTAATTGGTTTTTTTTGTTTTTGTTTTTATAAATACATACTGTCCAGGATCCTAAGAATTAATTTAGGTGACTTACCCTGGAATGGCACTGCTGTTTCTCTGTCTTTTAGAATTTCAGGAGAACCCTATTTTGGGGTGTTTGGGGGCTCTGATTTGCATAGACTAGATGTGTCATTTATATTGTATCTGTGCACAAGGGCAAGTAGAACATGCTTGAATGAAACACATAGGAACCGTGCAGTACTCTCACATGTTTCCATTTGAAAGACTAATCTGCTAGTGCAAAAGCAGATTGATTAACCTTTGACAAGCCAGGCAATGCAAAACCAGCAAAAGGGAACAAAGAGGATCTCCAAAATAGCTAAGCTTCAATTGTGCTTTCACCTGATAACGTGGTGTGGGGCAGTCTGAGTCAAACCTTCTCTGCAGCAAGCTGATGGCTGCTTGGTGATAGTCTGACTTCACAGATAAGAGAGTGCAGTGATAGAATTACCAAGTGATTTTTAAAATGAACCTCAATCAATAAGCACCTATTACAACTCAGAAACCATCTAGCCTGCAAAGCCAGCCGCAGTGCAAGTTGATGTGAAATGAGAGGAAAAGTAAAAATACTGTTGGGTAACACCAGTGTTGATGACTTGGTCCCATCCGTTTCAAAATATTTGAGTACTAATACAAACAAATAATCCTGTTCAGGGAACCAACATTCAACATCCCTTGATTATACAGAATTCACATTCCCTATTTTTAAATGTAAAAAAATTATCCTCCATGCAATGTTATTACAAGTTTTCTCTCAGAGTCCTTTTGCTCAGTCATATTTTACGGACAGCACAAATATGTAAATGATAATACCCAGCACCTTATATTTAATTGGGGGAGGAGGAGTAGAAAAGCATGCTGATAGAACTTGTGTCTTCTTGATGTTGAGAGAGAGGCCCAAAGTTTGGTAGGTTTCTCTGAAGAGATCCAGTATGGGCTGGAGTAGGAATTTTCAGTGGTTTTTTGTCTAAGTACCACTGGTGGCTGGGGGAAGGTGGGGGTAGCACACAGTCAGATGCCGGGGGTGGGGGGTCAGCGTGCGGTCAGATGCCAGGGGCAGGGATTAGTGTGTGGCTGAAGGCCGAGTGGGGGGGGAGTGGAGGTTTAGCTCATGGCTAGACATTGAGCAGGGGTGGGGGGTGGCATGTGGCCAGAACCGGAGCAGGGAGGTGGGGATGGCACACAGGTGGGCAAGGACAGACTGCCGCTGCCTCCCAGGAGTAGGGCCAGGGTGGGGCAGGGAAGCTCACTGGGCTAGGGTGAGGGCAGCAGTGCCCCACTGCACGGCAGGGAAGCTCACCAGGCTGGTGTGTGGTGGTGGTGGTGGTGGCTGAAACGTGTGAGCTTCCCCACCTCACAGAGGGACGCTGCTGCCCTTGTCCTGCCCCGGCCCTGCTCCTGGGAGGCAGCAGTGCTTCATCCCTGCCCATCCAAGGGATGGTCCTTGGATGGTCCAAGTACCCCCAGGGATATACAAGCTTCTGGTTGACAAACCTTTGTCTGGAGGTTTTCCTCAGTGTGTACAAGAATGGCAGTCATCAGCATGTTGAAGATAAAAAATTCTTGTTTTGAAATTATATTTAAAAAAATAGTGGGACAAAAAGCCTGAATGTGTGGACACTAAAACAGTGGATAAAGCATGACAAAAGTAGAATAATAGAAAATTAGGTTTGGAAGGGAACTCAGGAAGTCAACTCAGGAAGTCTAGTTCAACCGGGTGCTCAAAATAGGACCATCCTCAACTAGATAATCCCAGACAAGGCTTTGTCTAGCTGGGACTTAAAAATCTGCAGAGATGGAGATTCCACAACCACTCTGGGTAACCAGTTCCAGGACTTTACTACCTTTACTAGTGAGACCAGTTTTTCCTAATATCTAACCTAAACTTGCCTTGCTGCAACTTGAGACCATTGCTCCTTCTTCTGTCATTCGCCACAACTAAAAATAATTTAGCTTCATTCTCTTTGTAACCACCCTTCAGGTAGTTGAAGGCTGCCAGTACCGTAACAAGGAAGTTTGGTGCCCGAGGCAAAGCCCACAGCAGCAGCCCACCCTTGCCCCATGCACAGATCTGGGAGGCACACGCCCCACCCCATGCTTGCCTGGGAGTGCACAGAATAGCAGGTGCACA
>NW_017728950.1:26667286-26668536 GCF_001723895.1 Crocodylus porosus
CTTGTCAGTGTTGAATCCCATCCTGTTCTCATCCGTCCACCCCTGTAACCTGTCTAGGTCTGATTGCAGCCAATTCCTCCCTTCTAGCGTGCCCACGTCTAGTGTGTCATCTCATCATAGAAGGCAGTCAAGTTGGTCAGGCAGACTTGCCCTTGGTGAATCCATGCTGACTGTTCATGATCATGTTTTCCTCCTCCAAATGCTTAGAAATGGATTCCTTGAGGACCTGCTCCATGATTTTTCTAGGGACTGAGGTGAAGCTGACGGATCTGTAGTTTCTTAGATCCTCCTCCTTCCCTTTCTTAAAGATGGGCACTATATTTGCCCTTTTCCAATCATCCAGGACTTTTCCTGATGACCCTGGGTTTTCAAAGAGCCATTGCCAGTGGCTTTGCAATCACATCTGCCAACTCTTTTAGCACCCTCAGGTGCATTACATCTGGCCCCATGGTCTAGTAATACATCCAGTTTTTCTAAATAGTCCCTGACCTGTTGTTTTGCCATTGTGGGATGATCACCTCCTCCCCAAAGGTGCAGTAGTTTGGGAGCTGACCTTGCCTGTGAAGGCTGAAGTAACCTCTGCCAGAGCCTTGAGTGAGAAAGTTACCTTAATGTTTTTGTTGTTCATTTTATTTTTGTCACCTTTGGGCTCCATTTTGGCTTTGCCCAAATAGCTAAGTAAGATGCAGCACTTTGTACTTCTCTCACAGCAGATTGTGGCTTCAGGAGCTAGATTTCTAAAACCAGGAAACAGCTAGGTAATTCTTAAGTAGCACTTATATGTCTGCTCTGTCCCATTTCTTAATGCAGTAATCTCTTACCAGGGTTTTCCAACTACCATGCATTGACAGTTGAATGCTTTCATGCTATACATATATTTGGAGTAAATGTATGGGGTGAAAGGTCACTTTTATTTAGAAAGCAGTCAACAAAAAGTATTAAGTAGGGATTTGATGGCATGTTGACACTGCAAGCCAATGAATAGGGCTCTTGGTAACTTCCTGCCCATTACCCCAAAGCAGGGGTTTATGGGTGGAGAGCAGTCTCTAGGGCAGATGCATCTACAGTCATGTAGATTTTGCTATATATGAATAGGGGGCCCCTTCCCTGTGAAGGCCTCTACAATATTGCTTGTTCCCCAACAGTGCTGTGTTAAAACTGGGGAAAAGAATTCCTTCCTATCATCTCATCATCATGGTGTTTGGAAGAAAGCTAAGCCTTTGGTAAAAATGGAGCAAGTAAAGCCACTA
>NW_017728950.1:26669841-26694215 GCF_001723895.1 Crocodylus porosus
ACTTCCTGCCCTTTGGGCAGGGGGCTGGACTCGATGATCTCCCGAGGTCCCTTCCAGCCCTGATGTCTATGAAATCTATGAAATCAGACCCTAACATTGATTCACAGAAAAGCAATGAGAAGGAGAACCCACCTACCCTTTGCATTAACTGTTTTTCTAGGACTCAAGCAGAGTGAAACAGAATTGCACTTTTGCACCTAAGTCCATTTATCTGCTTAAGAGATGGAATAGAGTCTGGCCCTTACTGATTTTTCCTGAAGCAAGTGTTATTGAAGATGAGGTGAAATCTTTCACACTGTTGAACTTAATTTGCTCAGAAGAGATCTTCTATGTGTTCCAGTGGAAGCTGGAAGAGAGTTGTGAACTGCTGGAACAACCTCACTCAAGAAGCTAAAACTACTTTTATCCATGAAGAATTTCACTTGGGAAAATTGTGGTTTCTTTCTAGTCAGCAGTTGGGACCATTGTCTGTTATATGACAGACCTGGACAATACAGTTAAGTTATGTACATCTGAATAGTTAGTAGATGGGTTATCCAGATTAGTTGTGATATAACAGATAACCAGATCAAACCAAGGGTGTTGCAAGCAAAGGTCTATGTGTGGAAAAGTGAATATTTGTAGGGCTTATGAATAGGATGCTTCCTTCCTGGATTACAGAATTAGCAAGCAATGAAAGAGCATCTAATTAAAAATGTCCTGTCAAGATAATAGAAAACAGAATATAATAAATCCTGGCCACTAGAGGTGCACTGATACATTGGTCCAATATTGGATTGGCACCGATATAAAGAAAATTACCTGTATCGGAAATAAGCTTTTTTTTGCCTGATGTGGCTGATAATTTGGCTGATAAATGACCTGTGTATGTGCATAGCCACAGCACAGCACGCAGGCAGCAAGGAGCACAGCCTGGCAGCGTGGAGAGCTGTGTCCAGCTGGTAAGTCTGTTGTGGAAGGGGAAAGGGGAGGGAAGGGGCATGGTGGGGGGAAGATCAGGCCACTGTGGTGAGGGAGGGAATGGGGCTGGGGCAGGCACTGCCTAGCTAGGTCAGGGCATGGGATGGGGCTGTGAGTGGCTTGTCTGGAGGAGCGTGGGGAAGAGGGGGGAGGCTCCCACCACTGTGTGCCCCCTGGGAGGGCACAGTGGGGCTTGTGCCCCTTGATTTGCACAGGGTGGGGCGGGTTGCCACTGCAGGCTGGGGCCAGGGCTGCACCAGGCTCTTCCCAGTTGGGGCTGGACCAGGCTGCACTTGGGGCAGGCGGTGACAGCACTGGGAGCGGGGGTTGGGTAGGCTATGGCAAATTTTGGGGTAGCTGCAGCTCCTTCGTAACCCCACTCCCAGCATCACTGCTGCCTGTCTCAAGCACAGTCCAGCCCAGCCCAGCCTAGTACCCCACTGGGAAGAACCCAGCACAGCCCTGGCCCCAGCCCGCAGCAACAGCCTGCGCCACTCCATGCAAAGCCAGGGGTACACACTCCACAAACCCTCCCGGTGTGTATGCAGTGGTGGAAGCCCCCCACAGTGTCTCATAGCTCTGTCTCATGCCCTGCCCTGTCCTGGATGGGCAGTGCCTGCCCCAGCCCCTGCCTCTGTCCCTGCCCCAGCCTCTCCACTCTTTCCCTACCTCAGGGGCCTTGATCTTCCCCCCACACCTCTTCCCTCCCCCCTCTCCTTGCACCACAGCAGACTTACCAGCCAGACACTGCTCTTCAAGCTGCTGGACTGTGTATCAGAAATTGGATTGGTATCAGCTGATATGCCTCCTTAAAAATTGGCTATTGGTATTGGCCCCTAAAATCTCTATTGGTGCATCCCTACTAGCCACTTACATGGCTCACTGGTATCTGAATACTTCATAATTTAATGTATTTTTTTAATTTAATTTTTCTGTTATTCCTGGAAGTGTTATTACCATTTACAGATGGGGAGCTGAGAGAAAGGGTGCCTGTACATGTATGAGGAGGATGCTCTGATGTGCTATAATTACACCACATCAGAGCAGACTTGATTAATCAAGTCTGTTGGAGTGTACTAAGTACTAGGGCTGTGTGAAATTTTGGCAGCCATTTTGTTTCAGAAGTGTTTCGGGCTGTTTTGGCACCTGGAACACTGAATCCAAATTGAAACGGAAGGCTCAGAAACATCTCCAAAATGAAACGAGGCATCTGAAAAGTTTCAGAAATGTTTTGGAAATATTTTGGAAAATTCTGGAGTTTCAGAGCCAGGCTTGCAAAGAAACAGCTGTACACTGCTGCCCTACTGTACGACTCGGCCCTACAGGGAACAGAGATCCGCGCAGGGGTCTCCTCCCCTGCACAGAGGGCAGTGGCCTCCCCCTGTAGTACTCTCCTGACCCCTGAACCATCCCTTCACTGCTTTCTAGAAGCATGCACTTGAATGATGTGTGGCTTTCTCCTTTTGTTTTTTTTAAACGTCCTGGAGTTCTAGCAGAGCTCATCAGTAATATGAAGACTAATCATGACCACCCAGAGTAGATGCTCATCACCTTCTCAAGGAAATGGCTGAAATGCATGAATCAATGTTGTTAAGTGCAGCTGTAGTTTGTAGTACAGTCAGGATGTTCACAATAATTCTGAAGTGGGGGGAGGTAAGTTTCTTATGACCCAGGTGCTAGTCACAAATGCAATGTGCAATCAGAGATGAAGCATCTCATTTGAGGGCTGACTTTGTACCAGCTTTGAAAATTTGTTACAGCAGATTCAAGGATTCATACCAATCAAATACCAATCAAATGCTGATGCCACTGTCAGGAAGAAACAGTGAAAAATAAACACTACCCAGCTGCTTCCGAACCTTGCAGCTGCTTGTTTTAGCCTGTCCAGAAGTAATGCAGATGCTGTCTGGACCTCTGGTGTCTGACAAAAATTTGAAGCTTGCGGGGTAGATTTCTCAATGAAGCAGGCAAAAGAATACAGCAGAATGAAGGGGGCATAGTCTTGAGGCCAGATTGTCAGCCATCTCTTCTCATATGGAGATCAGAATATAGCCATTCAGTTCTGAAAATGTGTTCAGCATTCTGCACTTTTTAGTGGATGCTAAACACTTCCAAAAAATCAGGCCGCTTCCTTGAAAGGCCTGGCTGCAAATGTGGGTGGTGACTACTTCCAAAAATCGGACCATTCACATGCTGTAGTTATCACGCTCTTCAGTGATGAGTTACAGTTGGGTTTTTTTCTTCCCAGGCTATTATTCAGAGCTAAGATAGACAGTGGATTCTTGTGCTTTGTTTTCATCTGTTAAGAGCTCTTCAAGGTGCAGATATCCTCATGGAAAAAAAACCCATGTATGGTGAGAACAACACCCAGCCCTAGTATGAAACAGGAGTCATTCCACTAAAGTGAAGGAGTTAGGTTTAAAAGAGGTGAGAATAAACTCTATTACAGGCAATCTAGCCTCTTTCTGAGTTCCCTACCTATACGTCTTTTTCTTGATCATTTTTTGTTTCATTAGGCTGAATGTGTGAACTGACCTTCAAGCAGAGGTCTCTGAAATTCAGGGAAGAAAAGGTCTACCAGAGTCTCTAAGGGAAATGCAAACCTCAAAGGCAAACTTGGGAGGAATAGAGACCAGGAAGTTCTGCCATTTCACTGTGCCTTTGCAGGAGGAAGATTTAGTCTGCTGCCTTGGGGTCAGTCCTGCCCTTGGTACAGTGAATGGGAAGACCCCTATTGATTCAGAAGAGGTTGGAGGAGGGACAAGGGTTGAGGCAAAGAAAGTGTTATCAGCACAGGAATGGCTTGACAGAAGCTGGGATCTTTCAGTCTGAGTGTAAGGTAAAGGTGGACTCTATAAAACATTGGAGAAATAAGTATAGGAAAGGATGGGTCAAAACTAGGACTCCAGATTCAAATACTCTCCACTCCAGAATCTCTAGGCTTGGGCCTAGACATGAACTGGGTAGTTCTAGTGTGCAAGGACAACACTGGGCATTCGGGGTGGGGAGGCAAGAAGCCTGCATGCAGTGGGATAATGTGCTGGATGCAGTAGAGCAGTATGGCAGGGCACCTTGGGGTGCCTGCAACTTTAAGGGCAGAGTCAGGCAGCTACTAGGTGCCTGATGGTGGCAGCCATTTTGAGAATAAAGGCTGAAGTTTGCTGCTGCCAGCTCAGGCATAAACATCGCCTGGCTGAGCTGCAGCAGAACATCTAGAAGGTAACAGCAGGAGGCTCCTGGTCCTGGGCATGACCTAAAACTGCACACTGCTGGGGAAATGTGGCTTGGTGGGGCTCCTGGTGTGGGAGCCCCCAGGAAATGCCAAGCCAGCAAGCTCCCTGGTGAAAGGTGAGGAGGGGCACCTTAACCCCAGCCCCCATCTTCAGGTGGGCTTTGGAGGAAGTTGTGGGAGTAGTGGGGCCAGGCACAACAAGCAGCGTGCCACCTAAGCTCAGCAGGGATGTGAGATCCTCAAGACCCCAGAGCGGGTAGCATGGGGAGCGTAGAGTGTGGCCCTGCACAGAGTAGGGCTGAATGGGAGTAGGCCTGAAGGGCTCTGTGTGAGGGGGGCTGAGTAGGGCTGAACTGGGAGTAAGCCTGAAAGGCAGCACAAGGGCCAGCCGCATGAGTAGTTGATTATGAAGATGAGAAGACCCCAGGGTAGGGCATGGTATAGAGGCACCAGAGGGGGTGTAGTATGAGTCCCATTGGTGGGAAAGAGGCCAAGGCATGGTTGTGGATGTCTGGGGCCATAGTTGGGCCAGAGGCCAAGTAGGGGGCTCAGCCAGAGAGTTAGGGCCAAGTCCTGACACGGGTAAGTCATCTGCTGCAAGGAGGCCGAGAGTAGTTTGAAAGAAAGATCTAGAAGTTAAACACAACAATCTGCTGCTCCAGGGAAGGGGTGAGAGTTCTTGTGAGATCCTGGAGCATCAGTGGTGGTGTGGGTTAAGAACATAATGTGAGGCATGGGCTGCAGTGTCAGGAAGGTTTGGAGCCACAGATAGCACCCCCTGGCATCGGAGCTGGGAATAGGCAGCTTCACACATTATACCACCAGTCTAGGAGAATAACAAAGTCGTGGCAGGAGAAACTGGGTGGACTGCCCCAAAAAGACAGGTGTGCGGGGTGGTGGGAGACCCGAACCCAAGCGTGCCCCCTGTCACAGGCAGTCTCAGGCATTCACTGCTGAGTGACTGCTCTTGCACCATGTGCCAGCTGAGGCAGCCAGGCTGCCTGGATGAATTAACCTCAATGTGTTGGTCTATACCATCTTTATGCTGTGTCAGGACCTGGTTCCAAATCTCCAGCCTGGCAACTCAGGGACTAAACACCAGCCCAGCATCCACTGGGCTACAGCTTGTGGACATGAGTGGAACAGCAGAGAAGGAGATCCACAGTAAGCAGGACACCTATTGGCCAGGCCTTTCAGCTCTGGACTGACCCCTCTGGCCTATATAAAGCCTGGGCAAGAAACAAGAACTTATCTGAACAACAAAGCTACTGCTGTATTTGGACTGTCCTCTGTCTCTGATACTACCTCATGATCCCAGATGGGACATTCCATTGCTGAGTTTGCCTGGACCCTGAGCACTGCCTCTGGATAACAGACCATCTTGGACTATGGTAGAGGTCTTAGTGCATCACCAGATTTCAGAAGGTTTGCCAGATCATCCTGGCTCAAGCACATAGTCAGCTTCCAACCAGTAGTTTCTTTCAAGACTGCAGCTAGATATGTACACATTTTGCTTGTTAAAGGTGTCCTATACTAGCTTCCAGACACAGAATGAGCTCTTTAACTGCTCCCTGCAGAATTTCCTTCTAAGGTTCTTGTTATCTTTAAGAACAGTCTTGTTTATGCTGGAAGATCAGAACCACAACAAATCATTCAGATGATGATTGGAGCAGGTTTTGTCGCAGTGTCCTCTAACAATGACTTGCATATCATACAAAGGCCAAAATATCTTGTTAGCTACTCTGCTAAATCTTCCACTTAGTCACGTCAGGGAATTAGACTCCAGATTGACCGCAATGAGGAAGAGAGCCCATTGCATGCATTTCGGCAAAGAACACAGTATGTCACCTGCTTGATTCTTGGCTGCGGGATGTCCTTGAGACTCTAATAGATTTAGCATTTCAGTGGTCATTTGCATGGTAGCAGCTAAACTTCTATAGGTATTCATATTGGTGTTTTGGCTGTGTGAGGTAGAATTGCCCTCTCCCAAAAACAGTGATTGGCTAAGATGCCGTACTCTGGAGTTTATCAGACCCACACTTCTATCCTCTGTCTTCTGATGACTAGCTAACAAACCAACAGGCTGGCGGGTGGGGTGAAGGAGTGTCACTACCAAATAAAACCAATAGTTATACCACCAGTCTAGGAGTTGGTGGCTGTTGGCTCAGTTTCTTGATCGGGGGAACTTGTCATTCCAAAAACCAAGAAAGAAATGTAGAAAATCCTGATTCTTTGCCTTATTTAAGATGATGATGATGGGAGCTATAAGTTGAGAAACACAACACAGTGCACCATCTAATATCTGAGCACCTTCAGGGGGTTACTGAAAGCTCAGCTTCCAGTGAAGTGATGACACTGTATTGTTCTCAGTTTGATGAGGCAGTCATCAAGACTTAACTATGATGTGGTATCTAAACACAACCTAACAAACCAGCTTTATGGACTGGATCCTCATCTTCATTGAAGTCTACCTGGCTGTCAAACAGAAGGGAGCTTAAAGAACTTCCCCAGTAGTGCCCAGAGGTGTATCACAGATTAGCATCAACCCCTTAACCTTAACCATCAGACTGAACCACTTTCTCTTTGTTGCCCTTACTTTACTCTGTATCTAGAGGCACTAACAGGAAATAGTGAAAAGAGTTGTGCATATACCTGGCAGATGTTTATAAGGGCAGAAAGCCCTTAAAATACTGTATATACTTATAAATGTACGATAGCTCTGTTTGTGTGCATGTCTGGAAAATCACATGGCTCTCTCCAGCACAAATTACCTAGTGTGTTTTAATGATATTGCATTGTAAATAAAACGCTACTCAAGTGCTTGTAAAAAAATCCAGGTTTTCAGAACCAGCAAATTACTCCAACTCATAATTTCATCAAAAAACACTGTTAAAATGGCCGTACTTTTCATATCCTGAGGTAGAAAAGGTGCTGGAGATTTATGCCTTTCCTTGAACACACAGATTTATAACGGTGTGTAATGTACATTTATTTCATCCATATTTATAACTGCATTGATGCAGAGTCTGGTATCCATTACTTTAATCTATGTAACTTGATCATCAGAAATTTGAACCATAATTTTTAACACATATTGCAAAGAATTTCTTTTTGATTCAAAAAGGAGAAAAGTATCTTAAAGTCCCAGCTGCAATTAGTTATTAAAACTGAACTTCTTTCCTTAAATACATGTGTTTGTTCACATATCCTCTGCACCATTCTGTCCTGTTCTAGGTCTTTTTACTTCAGGTTAATCCTACAACTACTCACTATAAAATACCTTGAGGGGAAAAGAAAAAAAATGGTGCAGTTAAGGATTGTACTGAGGAGAGCTCCTGTAAATAAATCTTTTACATCTTAGCAAAGTGAAATCAGAAATTGAAGAGTCAGTGACAGCAGTAGCCTCTAGTCACTTAAAGTGAAGGGGAAAAAAGAATTCAGGGCCAGATCAAAGACTTCCATTGACAGACAGCAGAAATTAAACCCAGATACCATTTCATAAACATGGGGCAATTGACACTCAACACATGGTTATCATCCAACATTGGAAAATAAAACATCTCTACTTCTTGAAATCCTGAATAGATGACCTGAGATTGAAGTTAATCAGTTACCTGATGCTGAATACAAGTCAGAACAGTCATGTCATC
Source organism: Crocodylus porosus (assembly GCF_001723895.1). NCBI lineage: Eukaryota > Metazoa > Chordata > Crocodylia > Crocodylidae > Crocodylus > Crocodylus porosus. The sequence continues at coordinate 26,677,684 of NW_017728950.1, forward strand.
TGAACCCACCTTGGCTTCAGTAGGATTTTATCAGTTCAGTAGTGCACCATGGTAAAGTACAGGGTTTGCCATGCAGTACTGTGTTAAAATGGTTTTGTAAGTTCAGAACATATTAGGAAGAGAGACATAAATGACACTGTCCTCTAATATGGTTAGTTTTGAAAAAAAAAAGGTTATTTCTACTCCTACATTCTGAGTCATATTTAGGGTATTAATATTTTTGTTGATTCATTCTTTATGCTCCTTGGATACAACAGTGCTGAACTCTCAAGGCAACATTCAACTGTCCACAGTATGGGTATAAATCAACATATCTCCTGATTTTGATGGGGGTTCTCTGCATTTCTTGCATATAACTGAGAGCAAAATCATGCTCAGTTGACAACAGGATGGAGTCATCCCTAGTGTAGTCAGTAGTTTTTTTACAGAGTGGTCAACAAATGAAGAAACCCATAAGAATATTTAAAACTTTTTTGGAATTTCTTGTGGCAATTTCAATAGTTGAAAATTAAAGAAATAATATTGAAAAACTGAAGGAATAGGGAGAAGGAAAGCAAGGGGAAACAAAACCAGAAAAATGTAGTTCATTCGCTTATTCTTTCTTTCATGGTAGTAGTTGATTTTCTTTTAAAAACTGGAAAAAATTGTTACTTAGAAAAAACAAACAGTTATATTTTGGAATATATTTTTGATCAAAAGAATTTTGACTGGCTTTCTACTGCTGTATTTAGTCCTTACCCAGTAAAAGTTACACCTGTGTAAAACCTTAAAACCTACATGATTTGACAGGTGAGGATATTGCCTCATGAATTCCTCTGGGGGCAGTCAAAGGAGAACATGAAGGATGACCTGAAATACAGTAAAATAACACCCCTCCAAAAAGGAGAATGGACAGCTCTGCTTCCATAATGTACTTTGGTAAGCACCTAACTTTAATCTTGTGATTAATATTCTTGGCTTCAATAGAACGATTTTTGTGTTTAAAGTTGGGCCTATGCTTCAGCAGATTGCTAAATTGGAGCCTTAAAGAAACCTGTTTCTCAAGCATAGCAAGCTCTGTTTTTATGAGGAAACATATATTTTGTATAATATTTTAGTTTTCAGTAGAAATCTTATGTATCTGATTCATGAAGACATTGCTCCTTTATTACCCTTTCATTCCATTGAGTAACATTGACTTACACTGGCAATCTGGCTTTATACATTTGAATATTGAAAAATTTCAAAGCATCTTGGTAGCTTCAATTATTTATGAGCTTCTTACATAGAAATTGGGTCAGATCTGTACAGGGGTGGATCTAGAAAGGTAGAGTCACACACCCCATTTGATTCCTCGTCCATCCAAAGTTTAAAAGCAACTGCCTGGCTGTGGCAGCAGCATTCCTATTTAGGCAGCAATCTGTTAACTTGATGGTTCATTTTAACCTAGTGGATTCTTTCTAAATCTTTCGTTTCACAGGTGTTAACAGCCCCTTGTCTGCTTCTCAGTGTACTTGATGTTCCACTAATCAAGCTATCCTTTCTTCTACAATCCTGCTGTCCGTTAGCTGCTCCTGGTAATGTAGTTCCTCTTTCACTGCTCGCAGGCTGTTTTCAGTCCTAACTAAAAACATTAATTCAGGTATGGAAATAGCTTTCAGTGAAGTATTGGTTGCACAGTCAACATGCTCAAGAAGGCTAGGTTTTGTTTTATGAATCTGAAGAAAGAGATATACATTTAATTCTAATTAGGGTTGGTGAGCCAGTCAAACATTGTCAATTAGCTGGTCAATTGACTTCATATTTTTGATTGGTAAAGATTATAGCAATGTTACAAAAAAAGCGCTACATTTTTTGTAGTTTTCTTGACATAAATGTGATTATTTAAATTGGTTTTTGACACATTTCTTAATGGAAAACTTGTGCTTTTTCTGTGTATTATTTGGACCTAATGGCATTTCTTTTTACAACTTTTGACTGATATTTGACTGATCAATTGAGTAAACTTTGATTGATCAAATGCCCAAACAAAATTCTAATGACTACAGGATTAACGAAACATCTCTTGATTATTTTTTGCCTAGTTTTTTTTGTACATGATCTATGATACAACAAATTAATGTACATTGCAATAAAGACATACTTGTTTCTATTTCAGTCTTAATCTGAATCATATAGCCCTAAGCCCCTAACATATTTATAAAGCTTCTAATTTCTTTTTAACCAGAGAAAAATGTGTGTTTCATTATCTGTAATGATGTATTCTGCCATCTGCACCTTCCTTTTCCAAATCCTAGATCCACGCATAGATCAGTGTTACTGGTACATATGAGCAGAAGACCTAGAGGAGGGGTGGGCAGTTATTTGGGGTGAAAGACCACTTAATGTGTTTTGGTGTGCTGTTCAGGGCCATACACACAAACATGCATGCACTTGTATGCCCACACACATACACTCCCTGCAGCTGGGCCAGGGCTAGTTCCAGAGCAGCAATGGGAGCAGAAGCAGAAGCCAAGGGTTGTAGCACACCCTGGCCTGCCCCTCTCCTTTGCCCCACCTCAGAGCCAGCATCTGCTGGCTGCATCTACAGCTGTGGGGGAAGGAAATGGAGCTGGACTGTGGGCCTGCTTGTAGTCCTACCCCACCATCAGGGATCACACATACTTCCCAAACCTGTGGCTCCTAGGATCCATGATGCTGGGGCAGAACGACACAGTATGGAGGCCTGCAGCTAGGGTCCATGTCCAATGGCCAGAGCTGCTAGCTGACAGGAGAGGCCAGAGCCCAAACACAGTTCACCCAGGGCCTGCAGGACCAGACTGCATCTCCCAGGTATCACGTGGGATGCTGGGCAGAAGCAACCTCACCTGCCCACCTGGCATTGCAAAGCAGGCCCTGGGCAAGCCATACTCGGGGCCCGGCCTCTGCTGGTATCACGTGGAGTCAGACAGGCTGCGTCCTGCTCAGCATCTGCTCAGCGCCCGCTGCTCAGCGTCCCCAGATGCAGTCTGGCCCCAAATGCCCTGGGTGAGCTGGACTCCATCTCCCTGGCCACTGTGTGGTATGGGGTGGGCAGGCAGGTGGAGCTGCTTCTGCCCAGCTTCCCCTGCAGTCTCAACACCCAGTGCAGCACACCCAGGGCTTGCTACGCAATGCTGCTGCCTGCACCACTCACTCGCAGGACAGGTAAAAGAAATTGGCAGGCTGGATCCAGCCCTTGGGCCACATTTGGCCTGCCCCTGGACTATAATCAATATTCAGAAACAGGTTAGACTTACTAATGCAAGAGGTTAGACTTGAAAGGTTAGACTTACTAAAGGAGAGGGATAGAAGTGTGAGGACTTTATTACGCTACTTCTTGATGCTTTTGTTCCTGACCGGCTGTTCACGACTCATTTTCTCTAACCACATGGTTATATTCAGACAAGGCTCTTAAAGATCCTCCCAAAAGGATCATATTGTGAGGATTATATTATTGTGTTTCAAACCTGTTTCTGTCTTCAATTACATGTTCTTCCTCAGTTAAAAACATGAGGCAAAACAAAATGTCAGCTAGGAGTGGGAAAAACATATTCTGGTTGTTAATGGAACTATGAGAGGTGAATTGGAAGTCTCTCCCAGGTTCATACTATCTAGTTCTCTTCTAATGAATCCTGAGATGTTTAGAGCTGCACCAAAAAGCATATCTAAACCTTTGGAGTCTACAATATTTACCCCCCAAATCCCCACAAAGCAACACCTTTCCCCAGAGAGCTAGTATGTTCCTTCTCTGCATAAACTGGAGAAATGATGAAAACGGTCTTTTTCCCTAGAGAGGTTCAAAATATCTTGAAATGGCAACAGCAACAAATCACAGATCTTTCTGCCACCTCAACTTTTTCGGCAGTCCTGATGTCAGCATGGCCAAAGGTGCCCTCTGCATCTCATGGAACTGGAGCAGCCCTTCTAAATGAGGAACACAAGAAATTGAATGAATGGGAAAGCAAAGAAATCAAGTGCACGTTGCAGAACCTACCAAACATTGTATTTTAGATTTTGCTTTAGGAGAGGGCAAACATCTGTGAAATCATTATTTTCTGAGCCAATTCAACTGTCCCTAGACAATACATTTCAAGTGCTGTTGCTTTAACAGCTCATATTGTCCATGCTGTAGCAATTTCTCCCATTGCAAACATGCCTCTCACCTCTGTTGTACACTTTGTGATGAAGAAACTACTCAGTGCATTGTTTGTACTGGTGTGGCAGAGTATAGATACAGCTGCTGCATACTTAAAGGCATCTACATTTTTCTGCTGGTGAGAGGAACAGCAATTTTCTGTCAGTCATCATGTTTCCCCACTTGAAAACAGACCCCAGGTGACCAGAGTCCCAGATCCCCTTAGCCCAGGCAATATGTGAGCTGCCATATGTTGCTATGGGTAATAGCTGACGCTGAACAGGTGTATGTCATCACAGTAGACCATCTGGAGGGCAGAAGATTCAAAAACTAAAGGTACATTTTCAATTTACAAAAGCTTTTGGAAGATGTTTTCAAGCAAGCTTGGGAGTCTTGCAATGTAGTTGTTTTAATTGCATATATTTGTGAAGAAAATTATGTTTAAGCAGCAGGAAAGAAAGAACTGTAAAAATGTTCCACCTGGGCCCAATCCTGCTCTCATTTGGACTAGCACTGGAGTAACTAGGACATTTACAGCACTGCAGAGCCATTATGAACAAGAATCCTTTCAAAGGAGAGAAGTTGAATCCAAATCCATTAGTACAGTACCACTAAATTTAGCTGTGTCTTTTGCATAGAGAGACAGGGATAATCATGTCTGAAATATAGCAGTAACCAAGGTATGAATGTTGTTCAATTCTTAACCCAAAGGTCCTGTTTTAAAGGAAACAGAGATGTGCTAAATGGCAGTGTTGTACAGCTACTGATCCTCATACAGTGCTTTGGGTGTCAAGAGTTGGGCTGAACTGGAGCTGAGGTGACAGCACTAGTCTTGCAACCTCTCTGACTAAAACTTATGGTGGAAATACCATGAGATCAATTCATTTTGTTAGATCTACCATCTATAAAGGTGAAGAAAGTAAGGACCTTGAGAGAATAGTCCTTTTCATGAGCTCTTGGAACTGGAAGAAAAAAAATTACTCCTCTTTCTTTTTTTTTTAAATATTATCTGGGAAGCAAATTGGTAGAAGACAGGTGTATATTTTAGGATATAAACCATAATGAGCTTTTAGGTACTACTTAGAGCCAAGTCTGTTAACATATGAAAATGCCTCTGCATTGTAAAGTTCCTTAGCTAGGGGTTTATCTAAGTTTTGGGATGCTTGGATCTGGCATTTTAGTTTGTTATTAAAAATGTTCACCAGTTACAGAGCTTGGCTGTGGCTTGAAACTTCCCCTAAATTCAGGGACTGGGTCCTATCCAAATTTAAAGTCAAATACAGGTGTACAGTAGATTATTCAAAATGAAATAATTTAATAAAATTTAGTTTTCACAATGTGTAGTGTTATTTTACAATACCACATAAATACTGAATTATTTCTACTGAATTATCAATATCCTAATTCAATTTTTAGGTTTTATATTACCTTTTTATGAAACACAAATCGAAACTTTAGATCAAAATTCAGGCAGCGCCTCCATTAGCTTTCTGTCTGTCTGTCATATTAATTCTGTGCCATCTATTTTCTAATTATTAAAAATGTTCTCAGTGAACAATCAGATGAGATGAGAGGAGAATTGTCCCCTTGTTTTTTATGGACTGTGTGTCAAGATTTCATTGCTTTCAGACCTTTATAGTGTAGATAGTTGTAATAGCTGTGAGTTCTTAAAAAAATCTCTATTTTTATATTTCCAGTATATGGATACAACAATTCATAACAGTTAAGGTAGATCTTTCTTTTAAACAGAAGAATAGAATTTCACTGACAGTGGGAAACAAGTGATTTCATCCTGTCTCCTATTACCATGGTTTCCAAATGAATGGGGTACACAAAGTATGGCTTCAGATCTCATGTACAAAACAGTGAATAGCTGGTGTAGGTCCACTGAATTTAATAGAGTTTACATCAGGGAGTAATTTTGCCCAGCAGGATTAGATGAGTCATTTACATAAAATTGGTACTGTACATCATGTGTCAAGTTGATGAATTTGCTGAGAGGTTGACTTTAGTAACTGTGGGTTCACATCATAAGTTATAATTATTTGTATCATCCTTAGCTTCTTGTTGTGATGTGCATTACGCATCCTGAAGGATTGTGATAAAGGGCATGCAATGCAACAACATGCCACTGAAGCATGCAGCAGCTGGAGAAACAACACATGGAGTTTCTCTTTGGAGACTGCAAACATAATTAGGAGAACTATTATTTTTTAAAAAAGAGAGGGGTTAGGTGGATTGAATGGCCTTGATTGAAAAGCACATTTCATCTATGACCTCGTACTGTGCTTCACATGTTCTTTTATTATTTATTCTTTAAAAAAAATAATGAATCTGGCATCTGTTTTGCAGAAGTGTAGAACACCCAAACCTCCTGCTGAATTCAGCAGGAGTTGTGTGTGTTTCGCATTTCTGATAAAGCAGGGACAAGTATTCTTGAAAGGTGTTGGCTTATTTGTTCCAGTGCACTGAACTGCAGAGACGTTCCCCTAAGAGAGGATAAGAACTGTTGGGGAAAAATTAGAAGATTAGCTAATTATGGGGGTTAATGAAAGGAATAAAAAAAACCCAAAACATCCCTCCCCCCTCACTCCCACCTCTGTGCCTGTCCCTCTCTGCAGAGAACAGGAGTGCAAGTAACAGCAATAATATAAGGAGACACCAAAAGAAAATACCTATCAGTACACAGTGCTCTTGTAAAGAGTCCAAGGAACCAGTAGCCACTGCTCACAGGAATTTTGCCAGGATATGTGAACATACAAATGAGTGGAAAGGTAGGCTTAACAGTTGCAATGAATCTACCAACCTGCTCTACTCTTTCTGTGCTGTTATATGGAGGTCTTTGCACGCACCAGGAGAAGGCTGGTGAGAAAGTTTTGTAGAGCCACAGATAAGGAGTACATCAGTGGAAAAGTGCACCTTGTAAGAGGTTTTGGGAAAAGGGTTGCAACCTGTGCCGGGGTCTTCCCCTTGTGTAAAAGAGATGTTAGGGCAGGCACCTGAGCTTCATGTGTGCCAAGTTCATGGTTCCATGGTGGATATGCCAAACAATGTCCCCAGGGGCTTCTGCAGCCCAAGTGGAAAGGTGCTGAAATGACACACTGATAGTGGCATGGTTGATATCCTCAGTTCTCTTAGAAGGGACCAATGGCAGTAATATAGCTTATGCAACAATGTAAGAACTGCCATTTACTGGGTCAGACCATAGGTCTATCTTTTCCAGTATTCTGTGTCACACAGTGACAGAGAGTGGATGCTGAAAGGAAGAGTGAACAGGTATGACTGCAGTTTTTCCCCTGTTCCTCTTCTACTTGCAGTCTCCAGGTCTAGGAAGTTCTGAGTCAGAGGCTGTACCCCTATGTCCTGTGTTAATAGCTACTGAAGCATTTTTCCTTCAAGAATAAGTCAGATTCCTTTTTGAATCTGGTAGCACTGTCAGCTGCCACAACAACTTGTGGCAATGCGTTTCACACTTTACTGGCATGCTGTGTGACAAAGAACCTCCTTTTGTTAGTTTTAAACTTCCTACCTACTAGTTTCATTTTATGTTCCTGAGTTCATGTATTGTGAAAGAGAAATGATAAATCACTTCTAGGACGTTGTCTTTGATTCTGCCGAGACAGCTGAGCAGTTGAGACACAAGCAATGTGCTTGTGATGTGGAGACTTGACTCTCATTAGTTGTGTTACAGTAGCTTCTGGAGGTTCAGGTTAAGACTGTGGACCCACTGTGTTAGAAGTTGTTAGGCCTGACTGCAAATTCCTCCGCAGGAAAACGCTGAATTAGTGAAATCAAAATATTCAACTCTAAGATGTCAGTCCTGTTGCATCTTCTTATGGGAACCAAGCAAAAGCTCTCCTGCCACAAATGTTTCATTTGTTTCTGTTTTTTGGGGTTTTTGCCAGATTGCTTACCCATCCATATTACCTGGTTCTTTGGTAACCCACCTGGTAGGCTGCTGGCAAGCCCAGACTCTCCTCAACTTTGTGGACAGCCAGCAGACTTTTCTTCCAGGGCCCATTGTTGGGCTGAATCCTGATGCTAGGGTTTACAACGGTTTACAACAACTGCTTTCTGACTCAATGTCCCCTGGTTCCCCAGTAAAGTAGCCGCCCAACATTGTGTCAGCTGTTTGACTCCTAGGCTTCCACACACTCCAGGCATAGATTAATAGATTCATAGATTGTAAGACCAGAAGGGACCTTGGAAGATCATCGAGTCCAGTTCCCCTGCACTAGGCAGGAAAGACAAGTGGGGGTAAGGTGGCCCCAGCAAGGTGACTGCCCAGTCTCCTCTTGAAGATTTCCATGGTAGGCAATTGCACCACCTCTGGGAGGAGCTTATGGACACCCTGACTGTGAAGAAGTTTTTCATAATGTTGAGCCTGAAATGGTCTTCCAGGAGTTTGTGGCCATTGCTCCTGGTTTTCCCTAAGGGTGTTCACCAAGCCCTTGATATATTCCCCTGATGTTGTGTTAAGCTGCTACCAAGTCCCCTCTCAGCCTTCTCTTTTTAGGCTGAAGAGTCCCACATCCCTCAGCCTTTCCTTGTATGTCTCTGATCATACAGGTGGTTCTTCTCTGGACTATCTCAAGCTTTTCTACATCCTTGTTAAAATGCGGTGCCCAGAACTGGATGCAGGACTCCAGCTGCAGTCTCACCAGTGCTAAGTAAAGCAGAAGAATCACCTCCTTGGTTTTGCTTGAGATGCATCAATTGATGCATGCCAGAGTATTATTTGCCGTGCTGGCTAAAGTGTCACACTGCCGACTCATACTCATACTGTGGTCTATTTTTACCCCCAGGTCCCTTTCATTTGTGGTCCTGGTCAGTTTGGTGCTGCCAAGCCTGTAGGTATGTAGGGGGTTGTTCATCCCCAGGTGAAGCACTTTACATTTCTTGATGTTGAACTTCATCTGGTTCCAATCTGCCCAACTTGCTAGCCTGTCTAGGCCTGCCTGTACCAGCAGCCTGTCTTCAAGCATGACGACCACGCTTCCTCATAAATTGGTGTTGTCTGCAAACTTGGCCAGTGACCTCTATATTTAAGTCAGTCACCAGGTCATTTCCTATGGCCAGGACCAAGTCTAGAAGAGTGTTACCTCTGGTTGGGCTGTGCACCTCCTGAGTCAGGAAGAGCTCTTTGATGAAGGTCAGGAAGGAATGTGACCACTCCGACCTGGCCAAGTGTTTCTCCCAAGAGATGTCTGGATAATTGAGGTCACCCATGATAACCATGTCCCATGCATACATGGCCTCTGTCAGTTCTCGAGAGAACTCCATATCGAGCTCCTCCCCCTGGTTTGGTGGTCTGTAGTATACATCTACAGTTAAGTCTCTCTTGCCATGCCCCGCCCACAGTTTGACCCAGAGGGTTTCAAGCCATTCTTCTTTGGAGCTGATATCAACCTACAAAGAGGTATATTGCTCCTTTACAAAGAGAGCTACACCTCCACCTTTCTTCTCTATTTGGTTCCTTCTATGCAGGGCAGAGCTCTATCTATGGCTATGCTCCAATCATGTAGGGAGTCCAGTAGCTGAGCCCTCCCCTCTCAGTCTGCCTGAGAGGGAAAGGGCAGAGTCAACACTGAGGCTGCTCCTTTGGGGTCTCACACTCTACCTCTGCAATCCCTCCTGCCAGCCCCAAAGCATGGAAGAAGCATAAGAGATGAGTCTGGCTACTAAGTGTGGCTCTGACCTCACATCTGTCTGCCCATCTGCCTGCTTGCCTGTAGCAGAGCGCACTGCTGGCAGCGTGAGGATGGCTGACACAGGGACTATGGAAAGGATGGGGAGGTCTGCAGCAATGGAAACCCCCAGAGGAACAACCACAGGTGTTGCTGGGAGAGCTGGGATGGGCACAGAGTACCAAACAGAGAGAGAAGAGCACTTAGCTTCCTTGCATAGGGGCTGGGGACCACAACTTCCTTAAAAGGATCTCTCATCACCCCAGTTGAGCATCACATGTCTAAGTAGACAGCAAAGGCAAAGATGAGAGAAAGACGGTTCTCTCTATTTTGCAGATAGACTTCTGTGGCCTATGGCAGAAGGCCACTGCTGTTTCTTCCCAAAAACTCTGCTCCGTGACAGTTTGGTTAAGATGGGCCCTACAGAGGTGACACAATTTACCCTATCTCTTTAGGTAACCTGAGCTGGATACATTCCTGAGGGAGGGGGGAAACCTGCTCCCTCTGCCTATGTGATTGGCATCACATACCTGGGTGAGGGGCTTGGATTCCCTGTGGAGCTAGGAACTGCCAGTCTGCCCAGCAACTAGTCATGCATTTCACGTTGGTTGGCTGACAGCCCACAGGTGCTGGCCTCCATTGGACCAGGTAAATTAGGTCAAAAAGGCTATATAAGTTAAGTACTGCCCAGGAGGAGGGGGCAGCAGCCATGAGGAAGACTGAGAGAGAGAGAAGAGCTGGACCATCTGAAACTTGCTCTTTCTCTCAAAACTCATGATCAAGGAACTGCCTGCCTCCAGAGGGAATCTCCACCTGCCTCTGGATGATACTCATGAGTAAGCTACCTGAGATCTAACTAGATATATAGCTTGCAGTAACTCAGATGTGTGATCAAAGGCTACCCAGCCATGCCAGTTTGCTTTATGGGATTTCTCTGATATTGCTCTACCCTGTACCCTATTCCAACCCTACCCCTTGTAACCAATAAAGTTCTCCTTTGTACCTAGCATGGGAGACTTATTGGGAGTGGGTCTAGATTATGCCTTGGGGTCCCCTTGGTTTGGCTGACTAAGGGAGACCACTACTTGTGCTTCTGACTGAGGGAAGCATCCCAAGTTTTTGAAGTGAATCAAATACCCTCAAGGGCTACCAGGCCTGTGTTTCCCAGGGTGCGCAGAGCCAGAATCAAGCCCATCCCTGGGTGGTGGCAGTGTTACCTCCAGGCTAGCAGGTGTGCTCTAGGAAGGAGGTTGGCCGGACGTGAGGTGCCTCCAGGGCGGCACTCAGAGCCTGGAAGGTGGTCGGGCACAGTGAGGTGGGTGGCTCAATGCAGGAGTGCCCCCTACTGGCCCCCCACAGCCTATATAGATTAAATAATTTGCCCCAAGCTGCTTGGGGAGTCTGGGACAGAGAAAGGAGTTGAATCCTTGTGAGATAGCACACGCCAGTTCCTGTACCCTAAAGCCACCCTTCCTCCTTTTTGGAAGGAAATCAGATAGAAAACACCAACCAATTTCACACACAATTTATCACTTGTAAGCGCTAATCTACCTATAAGATTTTTAAATAGAGCTTTATAATTAACCAGGGCTTTGTACTCACTGCAAACCAACAGGAGCTGACATGCTGCAATATTGAGCACCTCATGGCCAGCTTCAGGTACCAGTACAAAATATTATTTTCACTTGAATAAACATAAGTTGTGAACATGACATGGCTTTTCATGGGATTCTAAGTCATGCAAAGATGGGACTAATAACAAGCATTGCCTAAATGGAGTGAAAAATTGGGAACATCACTTAAGAATACTTTCTAGAAAACAATCAGGGACGGTGGGTGGGGGCTGAAAATCCATAAGGACATCTTTTTCAGACTGTAATGCTTATGATCCCTAAAAAACAAGACCTGGCTAAAGGCAGCCAACCTTATTAGTATCTGCATGTGCTATATACCTCATAGCTAATCAATATACAGAAGGCAATTTTAGATATAATGCAAAATAAATCTTTTACAGCCAAAAGAATAATGGTAGATGTGATCAGTAAAACCTCAGCATGTGAAACTCCTTACATGAAAGCAGAATAAACATGTAAATGTGACCAAAACAAACAAAAAGAGATACAGTGGCAAACTATGCATGTTAGATTAGAGGGATTAGAAGGAGAGGTTTTGATAGCAACTCTGGTGTCAAGATTGTGTTTAGGGTGTTTGGGAAGTTGTTATCTAGTAACAAGAAGATCCAAAGCAGGCAAAGGAGGGTACAAGGGGGGACTGGCTTTTCCTGTGAGCTCAAGTTAAGATAGGACAGGTCATTGGGTCTGTCTCTTGGAGGCATCTACGGTGAGGTGAATGATTATAGTATTGAAGGGATTATAGATGAGGAATGTGGAGAAGTGCTGAAGTTGGCAAACTTTACAAACCTGCACTGATGATCTGTAAAGAAACAATACCCAAAGTTAACCTGATTTAAGCTGGTTTCTGGGTGCTTTGTGTATTAAATAGCCTTGGCTAAAACCTTTGGGTCTGTGACCTTTAGTCATATATAAGGCATATCTCTGATGTTGGTTCAAACAGTGGCAACATGCATGGAATATTAAATGATACTTTTGTTTTTCCTAGCTTAATACTGAGTGATTGGGTCTGATACTGAGATAGAATATATTTTTTAGCCTCCTATTATTCTTGAGTTGAACTCTCTGGAGGAATGAAGCCAATCTTTGGCAACCACTGTGAAGGCCCTTGTGCTGCTCCAGTCTATCCATTTGGAAAAGTACATTAAAAAACAGAATATTGCTGATAATCAGGTGTGATGTTGGAACTGTTTTCCATAGAAAAGACATTACAAGGAACAGGCAACATTGTATCTACTTTTATCATGAGAACGGATATATTTCCCTCCCTGTCTTATTTTGAGATGATTATCTTAAAGTTTGGACAGCCCTGAAACAGTATTAGTAGTGAATTGGCCTGAAGATGATAAATTTAAATAATGATAGCATCTAGGATTTCCAGTCAAGGTTTGGGACCCTATTGAGTTAGGCCATGTTAGCACACAAAGCAGAAAAAGACAGTCCTGAGTCTAGAGAGTTCATAATGTGTGTTGTGTATCAGACATGAAAGTACAAACAGCAGGCAAATACGATGGGTTGAGCTGGAAATCGGAGGTAACAAATGAACAGTCTAGTTTGACAAGCAGAAGTTGCCACTTGCCTTCCAGGCTAGGCAGATTGTTTTGTAGATATGGTGGAGGTAGGTTTTAAAGAGCAGTTAAAAAATCAGACTTTATGAATCTCGACTGGGATATTAAGAAAAGTTCTCAGCATGTTACTGTTCCCACTAAAAAAAGGGAAAAAGAGTAAAAAGGGGACTTTGCGGAGTAGGTTGGAGTTCTCCATTTCAGCATAGCTCTTAGGCACAAACAAGTGCCTAAGAGCTATGCAGCAATCTATGGTTAACTCTTGTCTCTAAGAAAACTGCTACAAAAATGCTGAGATGATGGTAAAGCATAAAAAGAAATATTTTATGTGTTGGGATATGTCCACCTCTTTTGTATCTGTATTTTCCAGAGTATCTAAAAGACACGGTGAAATATAATACCTGTGTTATATTATGCAGTGAGAATCAGTAAATGTGCAGTGTAGTAAACTACTTGCTGTGCCATCAGAACTGCTTTTGATTGGATGTCCTAGGCAGGTCACTTGTTAGGTTGATTTATTGATGAAAGTTATTGTTTTTGCAGTAGTAGCCAAAGTGTTGCCAACTGCAGGCATCTCACTGGGCTTATTGATCACAAAGCTCAGGCAGTGGTGTCTGTGCGCAAATGACACAGTGGATCTGTAAACTCTTTGGGAACTGATGTCTGAGCTTCATAAAAGCATCTGGTTATTTCACTAGCTCCATCAAAGCCCAAACCTACAAAACCATGGTGAGAGCTCTCCTAATATTTCAGAACGTGTCCTGCAGTGATACAATTGATTCCCTATATACAAAACCCAGCAGGTTCACAGAGCCTGTCAGTGGCAACAAGTAACAGAACCCAGATCCTCTGACTGCAAGTCAAGTGCCCTGCCCATCAGACTATGAACCCGCTCTACTGGCACGGTGCACAGTTGTAAACAGAATCTCTGGTTTCTTTCAAGTTTGCTATGAAGGACCTAACTGAAATTGTTACATCCTCTGTTATTGCTTGCAAGAGGTTCTCTGCTGGCTGTTTGTTCTTTTCATGACATTCTCATTTGCTATGTGAATATCTGGTACACGAGAGAGCTCTTTTAAGAGTGTCTCTCTTGCTACACCCACTTTTTGCTGCACTTGCACGAGGTGCCTCTGTGCCTCATAGTAAGCTGTTCCATCAATCTTTAGAAGGTGCTGATGACAAAGATGCATTTTCTTAGCAGTCTCTTCAACCTAAGAGTCTCTCAGCAAAACACCTCCACATTCTTGGTCATTAGCTTTAATGTTCAAAAGCAGCTCAGATGTTGCTGAGACGTGCAGATGGGGTAGGTTCATCAGGCAGGAAAAGTGCTTGCCCTGAAGCAGGTATGAATGCATGCGAGAAGCAAAGAGTTCAGTTGCTAAGGAAGGGGGAAAGACTGGATTAGATAAATCATGAGATGCCATGTGTGTGGAAGCAGCTGAGGATAGGCAAACCCAAGAGGATAATTAATGTCCTGAAATAGGAGCCAGATGTCAATAGAATCAGCTTTTTCTGGTCATTCGCATGCTGATTCTGTAGCAGGGCATTGATGGGGAAGACTTGTCAGACAGCCTGTATGGGAAGTTCAGTGTTGCCTGTCTTAATTGCTTGTTAGGGAGACTTGACACTTTTTACTGCAGGTGATGTCAACTGAACAAAAAATAATTTTTAAGAAACTGGTTAGAATGAGCCAAATTTTCCATTTTCTCCTGAAAACACAAGTTGCCAAATAGTCTCTCTCCTAAAATGAAGACAAAACAAAACAAAAACAAAAACAAAAACAACCCCCCAAACCCAGCCCTGCTGAAAAATTACGTTGTTCTTTTTTAAAACTCTGGTCAAGCAGTAGCGCCATTCATGGATATTCAGAGCCATTTTGCTCTCACAAACTGACCAGCCACCCAAAAGGGCAATAAGCTATGGCTGTGGTTGGTGTTACTGTGGACCAGATTTAAGTTAACAGAAGTATTTTAGATGGAAAATATGGAGGAGAGTTGAGTGATAATCTGACTGTGTAAATACTCGGAGTTGAGTGGAACGGGACTTCATGCACAACTAAAATTTCTATTTTCTGGTCCAAATCTTTTTTTTTTTTTGAATGAGCATTCCAGCTGGAAAGCTACAGAATTTGTCCTTTAGAAACATCCTCCAGTTTCCACAGCAAGCTGAGGTTCAGGAAAGGTAAGCAATATTTTAGGCAAGAAAATTTGTTTCAGAATGAACACGGAAGTGATTGATGATCAGAGCATCCAGACTTTTGTTCCCCACATACCTCCTGCCATCACTGGTTCTCCTTTACTGAGTTAAGTCTCCTCATACTTACTCATGGCCTTTCTTGCCTCCTGTTTCACCTTTCTATAACATAGTCCACCTGTATCAGAATTAAATGGAATGCCGAAGAAAAGCTGAAGCTGCCATTTTCAAGAATCCACAATAAGAACAAATATTTCTTTGCTAAGCACTATTATTTAAATAGAGAACAGGTTGCCTCTAGTTTAGCAAAGTCCTCAGTGTTCTGGTTAACTCCATAACCCCCTAATTTTTATCTGATACCAAAATCTGAAGTTCAGTAAAATCCCTAAAGCAAAAAATGTCATCCCTACACATGGCACAACTGGCAGAAGTACACAGGGATATCTGTGATCATAAAAACAAGTGTAAATGTCCTATTAATATCATTTGCACAAGCAAATGGGTACATAAAATTAATATAACATGGATTACATAGAGAGTGAGGAGATGATATTGCAAAACAAACTACTTATAGTAGTCATAAAATAAAGCAAGGAGATCTACCTTACTTGCAGTCCAATGGTTTGTATGTAATATACTCACATTCTTTTTCCACGGTGTTTCAAGCCTAATCATTTGCCAAACCACCAAAAGCCACATCATAGCAAAGTATGATACTTAGCTTATGCATGTCATTCAAGAGTCACTTGTTCATACTATTCAGATGGTACAGTGGACCACATTCTGATTTCAAGAGCACCTCTGTGACTCAGGAGTGAATCCAGAGGAGGTAATCTGGATTTACCTCGTTGAAAATGGGTGTGTCTACATGTGCTATTAGTTAATGCACAGCAAGCCTACTGCACATTAAAAAAGGAGCAGTAAATTGCCCCCAGGGAGACTGTTGTATCTCAGCCACATGGGGATCAGACCCAATCCGGTGGGGACAGCCACCTGGAGATTAGGAGGGTTCCAATCCCCATATGGCCAGGAGAAGTGACTATGCTCAACTTCCCGCCCAGTCACCACGTGGCTGCCAGGCAATGTCCCCACCAGGTGAGGATGCTTCTTCTGGACACATGAGGATGAGGACTTTCCCAATCCCCGTGTCGCTGCTCTGCCAGGCAGGAACACTTCTCCCAACCAGGCGGGATCAGGACCCAATCCCCACCTGGCTGGGATGCAGCAGTCCCAGGTTCTGGGACAGCTCTCCCAACCAGGTGGGGATTAGGATGGTCACAATCCCCATGTGGCAGGGAGGCAGCTTCTCCTGCAGCTGGCA
>NW_017728950.1:26695054-26719591 GCF_001723895.1 Crocodylus porosus
AGTAGTACAGGGGGAGGAAAAAACAACCCAAAATACAGTTTTGGATCAACTTAAAATATTCTGTTTGACCTAAAACAAAACCTTTCATTTCTTTAACTAAGGTCAATTAAAATGTCCTTTCAAAATGACAGGTTGAGAAATTTAGTTTTGCAAATGTCAAAACTCTTGAAACAGGAAATATTTCACATAGGAAATATTGACCTGAATCTTTTGGGCAGTTTCTGAATTCTTTCCTTTTTGGGGGGCCAAAACAATTAATGACAATTTCTCCACACATAATTTGTTTTCATACTTCTAAAATGCAATTTTTTGGTGAAATTCACTATTATTTTAAAGTTCAGTGTGTGCTGTGTGTACAGCAGTGGGCACAGAGCAGACAGCATGACTGTTGCTGGAACTGACTGTGGAGAAGGATCACAGTCAGTTTATAAGGAAAAAAAAGTCTTCAGTTACAAGACTTTCTCCACTTCAAAGACCAAGTGTTCTTTTGTTATTATACACGTTAGGCAGGCCATGAAAGAGTAGAGTGCAAGGGGCTGCAATTCTTTTTGGCCTTCCTGTGGACCAAGGAAGAAGGGCCAAGCTCATGGCATTTCCTCCCCATGCTGAATACCCATCTATTGGACAAAGAGTACCCTGCCCTCCTATTTCGAGATGGCATTGATTTCAAGAACATTGGGTTGGGTCCCCTATGAATAGAGCAGAAGAGGAGGAATAAAGTAAGGTGAACCTAATAATGGGCCGGATCTTCAACTTTCATAGCCTTGCCTTGTTTTCATTTGTAATCACTTGATTGCAACAAGGCTAAGCTGTCATAGTTTAGCTTTCACTTGCTGTGGCCAGTTACCTCAGAGCAGCTGACGATTGGTGAATCCACTCCTTTTTTTATCTTGCTGTAAATTGCTCATTTCTCCATATCCAGAAGGAAGCTTGAGTTTCTCTGGCATTACTGGTTAAAATAGTTGCTGCTGAATCATGAAGAGGGTTCCTACCAGTCTTGACTGGGGGCACTAAGCAGCAGGTGCTGTCACTGGCTTTGATATAGGCGCTCTCTCACTTGGTGGCATACGAGCTTCCACAAACAGAGTTATCAGTTTAAGTTACAGCCCCCAGGAAGCATTTGAAAAGTTTCTTAGGAGGTTGGATCATCTGCTACCTGTGAGAAATTAAACAAGTAGTTTTCATATATGGCCTTACAGATTTTACCCTTCAGTTGGAAAGCTTTCCTCCAAATAATGTGTCAGAATGCTGAGCAACACAAATGCAGCCGTCTACTTGGATTGAGGTACTGGGTGAGTAACTGAGGGGAAAAAAGTAGAATAGTGTACTTGAAAACTGTGCTGAAATTTATTAAATAAAATAAATGTATGCATTCTGACAAACAACACGACAAACAGAACCCCATCAAAAATATTGTACAACTATTATTTACATGACCATATATTTTATGAGTCTGATTCTTCTTTGACACTCACATACATCACAGGTAGGAAACAGGATTGCAGGTGGATAGAACTGTTACCGGTGAGACCAAAAGTTGCATCATTTTGGTTTCTGGGACATTGCCCATTTCACAAAGGAATCTGGAAACAAGAGCCTGTTACTTCAGATATGCCTCTGCTGCTATGGAGTAGCTTTCCACAACTTGTCACAGGCTTTATGCCATCTCTGGAATCATTAAATAATGCTATACACAACTATGTCAATGTCAGTGGACAATTCCAGATGCATCAGAGGGAGCTGTAATCCTCTTATGACAGTACAAACCATTGCCATAATGAAGCCCCAGGAAAATCCCCCTATTTGTGATATGAACAGCAAATCATTGATGGTGTAACTCAACTGTTTTTCCACTTGTCTAAAGGCTGTAGCTATGTCTTTCTCTAACTTTCATCTTTGTTTAACTTAGAATAAGAACTTTAGGGACTGTCTAACTTAAAAGCTTTCTTAAAGCATTTTATCTTAATCTCACTGGGGACATCTACACATGATGCTACGTTACCATAGCAACAAGCTATGGTGACGTAGCTCTACTACAGTGACATAGCATCAGTGGGCACAAACCACAACACTGACGCTACTGCACAGTAGCAAGCTATGTTACCGTAGCTTGTTGCTACTACATAGTCACACCAGAAACAAGCTGTGCAGAACTTGGACACAGTAACAGTAGTTACTTCTCAGTCATTTAGTACTTGCTTAAATGATTGCACAGTAACAACTGCACAGTCCGGTGCACATGTAGACACACCCAATGGAGGCATCTACACATGCATTTTACTGCAGAGTAGACTAGCTCCTCAGTAAAGCGTCACAGTCTACACATGTGCCAGTATTAGGGCACAGTAGATTAACTCCGCCATAAGATAATGCTGTCAGAGACAGCACTATCTTACAGCGGAATACTTACATGCAACCAAATACAAGTGTAGACTGTGACAGGGGCTGGCTGGGGCACAAGAGTGCTAAAGTGCTGGCTAGTCCCTCACTGGAACACTCTCATGCCCCAGGCAGCCCTTCTACTGCCTGAGACTGCCACCCGGAGCCTGGACCTGACCCTCCACACCCCCAGGGCCTGCTGTCAGCCCAGGACTGCTATGCCCCATCTCTATGTGCCGTAGTCCTGGGAGCGCATGCAAATGCTGTGCCTGGGAACAGCTGACTCTGGTGTGAATTGTGCCAGAGTTTATTGGATCACACTAACTGCACATGTAGATCCACCCAGTGAGGCTTAAATACGGACTCACTGAAGTGTCATGAGCAAGTCCCTTCAACTACCTGTGCCTTTGTTGTCCCTCCAATTCTTTGTTTCATGGTTGATTTAGGGCTTGTTTTACATTGTATTTCTACAGCACCCAGAATGGTAGGGGGTTATAATTTTAGTTGGGATTTGCAGCACTTGTTGTAATACAAATGATTAATATGAATAATGAATCAGAATATGAATGTGCTAACAGCGGGTTTAGAGCCACAGTGTGTTCAATTTTGTTCCATTTGCAGACTCATGGGGAAACACCCTGCGTGGTGGCGGGAGCCGCTCTTGAGGACCAGAAGTGGCAGAGAAAAACCCTGACACTCTGGGAGACAGACCTGGGGATCCTGGCCCAAAAACTTACCTGAAATGCAGGCCAGTCATCAGGCGGGTTGTGTGAGCTAGTGCTATGCTGGCTTTTCAAGCACCTTTCAATCAAGCTCGGTGTCGGCCGGCTGATGACATCAGCTGCAGCCGCTGCCATGGGGGATTTAAAAACACCAGCAGAAGCCAGCAAGGAGAGTGGAGGCAGGAGGCAAGGAGATGAACTCACCAGGGTGTAAGGCTCATTGACCCCACACTCCCCAAGAGCAAGTCTAGGGTCGCTCACCATCTTTGACACCCAGGTAGGGTTTGTTCAACCCTGAGCCTGTGGAAGGCACTACCAGTACAAGCCCTGCACTGAAGAACTGGAGTAGAGAGCAGGCTGCAGCCATGAGCCTGCACTGTGAACTGGGGCTGGCGAGGCTCAGGTCCCTCAGCTGAAGAAGAGAAGCCAGGACCACAGGATGACACAATGGCATGACAACTCAGACAGTTGGCGAGTGAATGGTGTATAGGGGAGGCGGAGCCCCATAACAAGCCGTGACAAGGCAGTGAGTACCCCCCACCTGCAGGTCCACG
This sequence comes from Crocodylus porosus, assembly GCF_001723895.1. Classification (NCBI taxonomy): domain Eukaryota; kingdom Metazoa; phylum Chordata; order Crocodylia; family Crocodylidae; genus Crocodylus; species Crocodylus porosus. The sequence goes on from NW_017728950.1 coordinate 26,698,710, forward strand.
TTTTGAATACCACCAAACCCCTCCTTTTCAGTTAAAAGTCCATCAAGTCATGGTAGGCGGCTTGAGAGGAATTTGTCCCAGTGAACAGAGGGATACTTAGGGTGCCTAACCAAGGTCATGACACCCTGAAAGGTGGTAAATATAGTGCTGACAACTCTCTTGATTTTTACTGCAGCTCTCATATTAGCAGTACAGTAGCAGAGTATTTAAGACACCTTACTATGGCTCCAGAGGTGTGAATTCCAGTCCTGCTCTATATTTGTGCTAAGCACCACTCCCAGCTGACCCAGATATAAATGATTACCTGATCATTCATATTGGGGAGTCAAAGCCAAATGTGATGCAAGCCACATCACTCCCTTGTGTGGCTAAGAAACTGGTGTGCTTTATCCACACTAGCTCAGTGAGCTGTTAAATGGACCTTTCCTTTCATGATATTTGGCTTTTCTCTTAAAGCTCCAGTTCCAGGGGTCCTGAAACTTTCAGCTTTCATTTTGAAAAAATATGTTTTTATCAGTCAATGCTATAGAAAAGCTAGAAAACCTGAACACATATAACCTAAAGGCTCAATTTATGAGAAGACAAAGAATTAGAACCAAGAATGCATTAATTTGGAAGAGAAAGCTTATTATTTTTAAGATGATCTCATGGGTTTTTGACTCATGTTTGGGATTGGAAATACTGTTTATATTGCTCTTACTGAAGGAAAATATATACCTGAGAATGTGATTGGAAATCTCCTGATGGCACTAAAGGAGACAGGATGAAAATAAATATTTTTATGTTATAGTTAGGCCTAGTTGGTTACCGTCCCTCCATCTGTACCTAAATTCTGCATTTCTTCTCCCTGATTTACATTTTCTAACATCCAGTTTCCACTTTATTTCTTGGTTGTAATCTCTGCAGGTCCTGTTTTTAGCTTGGTTCTGCACTGGTCTGGTTCTTACTTCATTTCTGATGATGTTCTCAAGTTTAATCCCAGTGGGATTTATACCCAGGCAACATCTGACAAAGACATATATGCAAGAATCATGACTGGAGCTTCCTCTTCCCACACCCCACCTTGGTCAGAACATGCCCTGGATAGTCAGTGTTCTGGAATTGTTAAGAGCTAGCTGCAGCTATCACTGGACTTCCCTTAAATTCTCGTAGTGATTACTGCATTCCCATCCTTCTTTACAGAACTAGACTAATAGCATTTATACATGTTATCTGGGAGGGGGGAGGGGCAATTTAATTAGAGTGGCTCTGATAGCCACTTCAGTTAAGGTGTCAGGAGTGTCACATGTTTCAGTGTCCCCACATTAAAAAATGATGGCGGGGAGCTTTAACTAAAGCTCATTGAGTAGACCGAGTAGAGTGAGACTCGATTAATCTGTAATAACAGCATATCAGAGCAACTTCTCGCACATGTATTGGGGTTTTCAAAACAGTTCAACGAACTTCAGTGTTTAATGTTGGAAGTCAAGAATCAGAGTCCTGTAAAACCATCTGCATTACTTTGGAGTGATCTCTTATGCCCTGGGCCTGGAAATCCATTTCATCAAGAAATTGCTACAACTGGTTTCAAAGGCAGCTTTTGCAGTCTCCTTTCATCTGGTCAGATTTCTCTTCAGGAGAATAATTACAATACCAAGCTCTTAAAAAAGTACCTCCAAATATTTTGTGAAGAAAGCATCATTATTTTTCTTTTACATACAGAGAAGTTGAGGAGCATGGAGCTGAAGTGCCCTGCACAAGGACATATCTCATAGGCTGGTAGCAGAGGCCAAAATAAAACCCAGGTCTCCCAAAAACCCTGAGACCCATCTGTCCAGTAGGTCACAATACCCTGTAAAGATCATCCAGTGATATGTAGTGTCTAGTCAGGAAGATGGCAGAAGAGAGGTTTTTCATGGAGGAGAAACGTCCATGAGAGGCTTATCAATAGAGGGCTTTCTCTCAAGGTGCTCTGTAGTGTGTAGATAAAAGAGGAAGAAGACGCTGGGTATGACAGGGCCTATCTGGGCAGCTACATGCCTAGGAGCGGTATCCAGCAAAGTAATCCAGGTTGATGGTGAACATGGAGTACAGTGAATCATGGGGTCAGATTTTGCCTTCTGCTATATAAAAATATTTCCCTAATGCCATAAAGGAGCACTCTTTGAGCTACTTTGTGCTACTTATGCATAGAATCTTCCCATGTACTGACAGGTCACTAAGCTCCCTTAACCTCAAAACCACATCTGTGTGGAAGGAAGGATGTGGCAGGACTTTTTTTAGGATGCAGTACATTTCCTATCTCAATCTTGCCAGCATCTTCCCTTCTTCATATTTATGGGCAAAAATATCCACTTATACTGTCAGATCTTTCAAAGAGAGAAGTGCTCTGCATTTAGTTCTTCATTCTTCCACTTTAGATAACCTTTTATCATTGCAGCCTATCTGGAAATCCTTTTACTTGGAACCTTATAATAGATATTTCCATTGCAGGAAAGAGATATCAGACCAACACAGCATCTTGAATTCAGAACAGGAGGAAATAGATGACTGCACTGTTTGGGTTTGTCATTTAGATATTCCATTCTTTATGGGCTGATTCTCATCTATCTGTCATTTCCTGGGATCGACATCTCAGACTAGGCTGGGACATGACACTCAAGTCTACTGACCTTTCCAAAATTCATTCTGCTTTCAGCCCTCAGGAGAAGGATCAAGTTCTAGGCTCCATCCCAATGGGAGCAACCTGGAGAAATCAGGGCAGAATTTGTCTGCCTTCCTCCATCCTTGGCTGGGATAGAGAAAGTCACATAATGTAGAACTTTGGCTTTCCTGATTTTGAAAGCCATGTGAGCTTCAGGTGATCAAATGAATGCTGAGCAAGTGCAGGGTCATCAACAGTCACAAATACACTGTGGTGACTGAGCAGGAGATGTTTGCTTGTGTTACGAAATGTGGTGGAGTAAAAGTACACGCTGGGGATTTGTTCATTTTAGCAAACCTGGCAGAACCTTACTGTGACCTAAATAGAATACCTTGCTCTACATAAAGCATGCATCAGGGTATTTCCTGATTTATTCATGAAAGGTTTGCTTTACAAAGGCATTTGGAACTGTGTAATCGCAAAATACATGATACATATAGCTGGCTGCTCAGCTGGCATTTGCACAAATTGCTTTGATATATAGCTGTAATGTATGAAAGCACAGTGAGGCCAATTTAAATACTTGATACTGGAGTAAACTGGTTAAAAGAGTAAATTAGATCTAACCTACAGATTTTCCTGCTACTGCATAGAGAAGGTTGCTCTCCAGAATGAATAATTGATGAAGGGATGGCAGACTAAACCTGGCAAGTGGATAAAAATCTTCTAGTATTAAATGGCCACTTATAGGGCCAGATCCATAGCTGGTGGAAATGCTTAATTTCTTTGATTTCAGAGGAACTAAGCTGATTTATACCAGCTGACAGTCTGGCCCATAATACTAATCAGATCAATTAACTAAAGAAAATCTGTTACATCCTAATTTAGCTATGATGTGTTTCACATAGGTCATCTCTATGGGAAAAAATGAAGAATAAGCTAATACTTAATCACGTGTATTCATTTATTAAGAAGCATCTACCACATAATATCTGTAATGATGTGGCCATATAATGCTTCTATAGCCTTCCTGCTGTAATATTTTCAGCAGAAGAGAAGATGGGTCTGGTTGCTTGAAGGAGGCTTTATTTTGGAGCTTTGGAAGAAATTGGGGTTAATTTACAATAAAATGAAAGTGACATTTGTAAAGATGGTAAGAGTGGAATGCCAGAATCCATTACACTGATAATCCTACAAATGCACTGGCATTCTCCATTGGTGAGTTAATGTTCAAATCCTATCAGCATTACTTGCTGAACTTATTGCAACTTAATGGCAAATTTCCAGATTTTTAGCATGCCAAACATTGTATAATAGATGAGATGGTGCAATTTTAAAAAAATGTTGTAGTTCACTTCTTCCTCATGCCACAGGGGGCATGTAACTGGTTTTTTGTGTTACTGGATACAGGAAAAGCAACCCGTCTTCTGTGGTTGCATTATTGGAGTCAGGATCATTCAGTTGTGGCTAGACTTAACAGTCAACTGAATGCAGGCCATTGTTCTGGGGCCCAAAGAAATTCCCATTTTAACCTTGTTGCATACGTTAGATTTACTATGACACAGGCAAATATTGATATAGTTGTGTGAGAGAGGTTCAAATCTGGATGCTTGTTGGTTCAAACCTGATTGTAACTGATGGTACTTTATAATGAGTGATTTGAATTCTGCGCTTGATTTCTATTTTTAGAGATATGCAAGTAGGGCCAGATCCATAGCTGGTGTTTGAGATGGTCTCACAGGAAGCCAGTTTATGGGTTTGTATATTGGGGAAGTAGAATACTTTCCTTAACTCCACTGAAACTGATGTCTACATCACTTCCTTTTAAAGAAACTTCTAATTCTTTGTCTTAATCAGCCTCATGTGAATTCACTAAATTGGTATCTTCCCAGTTGGGTGGTCTGCTGTTCTAGACGGGGACTTATGTATTATACAGCTTTGCAAGTAAGGTGGAGGAAGACTGTAAGACTGACGTTTATTTGGGGGAAAAATATGATGTTTGCCCCATGAAGCTACCTTGCTGAACAGCATTTTAAAATTAAGGTAATTCAATTAAGTTCGACTGCTTTTGTTGACTTTCACACAGCAAACTCAAGAGGCACAAGAAAGCTCAGTTCTATCTCCTCCAGCTAGTGGTAAAAATAAAAAAAAATTATGCTACCAATAGCATTGGATGCCTAGAACAATAGGGAACTGTCAAACTGATTCTATAGTTGATATCTTTTCATATGACATACTGTGTAATGTCATGTGATGACTCATCTGAAAACACAGCAGAAGCCAAGTGGAGCACACGTCTTTCCATATTTTTTCCTTTTTATTTTAGTTTTTCACCAACTCCTAATTTTAGCAGCTCGGGTTCTCAGTTTCTTTCCTCCACAACCTTGTCCAAAAAGGGTTTGTTTTTTCCTCCACCGCTTTGTAAGTCTGGGCATTTGAGAGTTAAGCAGGACCTGCAAAGAGCAGGATGCCATGAGGTTTCCATTAAAGAGTGGTATGTGGACAAGTGGCAAAGGCATGGATTATGTGGTAATAAAAACACACTGGGTGATATTTATGTCAGAGGGCCTCACTTCACTGCCTTCAAAATGCAAAAACATCAGGAACTAAGATCACTGTCTGTCTGGGAAAGGATTGCAGGAGCAGATCAGTGTGGACCTTTATTCCCAGTTTACCAACCCCTGCCCTGCATTCCCTTAACATATCAAACCTTGGCTTCCTTGAAGTAGGAGAGGGTGTTTGGTATCATCTCTATATGGCAAGGCAGACTCTAAACACAGCTAGTCTTTCCACTTGGAAGTGGTACAGCAATCTACAGAAAGAATATCGGTCCAACAGAATTAGAATGAGGTTTTGTGAGAGCTTTTCCCTCCTACTGTGAAGGGAAAAAGTGCTTTTATTTGCCTACTTTTTCAGTTTAGTGCTTGTGGAAATCCTCCAGACAGGATCTTCATCTGGTGTAAATCAGAACAGATTCTGTGCAGTTAGACCAGGTTACATCAGCAAAGGATCCAGCCACAGATTTCAAGGTCAGAAGAGAGCACTGCAATCTCTGCATCTCAGATCTCCTGTATAACAGCAGGCGTTGAACCCCATCTTGGTGCTTCCTGCATCAATCCAAACAATTTTAGTGACAAACATGCACAACATGAGCAGGGCAGTGTGTGAGGTCCCCCGAATTGTCCCAGCCTTTTTCAGTGAGAAGATACTGGTCTCTGTCCTTCTTGTCCAGCACTGCAATTAATGCCCATCAACAGCAACCCTTTTTGGGGGTGAATATGATTTGATTGTCACAGCTCTGATGCTAAGCTCTACTTTCCTGGCATCTGAAGTTTGAGCTGGGTGCTGAAGAGGCAGAGATGGAAGATGAGCAGAGGAGAGACGGTGGAATGACAGAATGTTTTCACATGCCTTTGAGTTTCCAAGGGGCTTAGATGCTCCCCTGGAGCTTTGACATCGTGCCTATGGCAGCTGCTTTGGCAAAGCCTGCCAGCAATTACACAAATATGTTATTTTCCCCTCATTTTCCCAAGGTGCAGAAGATATAACAGACTCTGTCATAGAACAACAACAACAACAACGCACGTCGAAGCAGCCGCACGTAAGGTTCTGCACTTGTTCCTGCAAAGCGATGCATTTCAAACATGTGCATCCAGTTATGTCACTTTGCAGTGGCCTGTTTCTTTCACTGAGGCATAGTCTGCATCAGTCTGCAGTTTTCCCAGTGTGTCTGAGGTGCAAAATAAAAGCCAAAGCTACAGAAGTAGGTATTCCCTTCTGCTCTTCATACCCCGGAATGAGCTGTTGTGGGACGACCATTTTCTCAAGCATCAGCTGAAACAGGAAGCTCCAACTTGCTGTAACTGTATCTACCCGGGTGTTCAAGAGACTTCTTTGTACAGCAGAAACCCTTTGCCTGCAAGCTGGACAGGGACAACAGGTGTTTCACTGGTGTCCCTTCACTGGAATCTGATTACCAGTTTAGAGGCTTTTCTCTGTCTATTTGATATGGTTGTTTAGGAAGACAGGGCTGATGGTGCATTTTTAAACCAAGGACTGACAGAAATCAGGTGTCTTCACTTAATAAAAGAAACATTAACCCATCTGATGAGACCTGCTTGCAGTGACATTGTTAAGAATATTACACTCAAACTTTCTGTAGACTTCTTCCCCCACCCTTGCTTCAAGCATTTCCTGGATGTCTCAGACCCTACAAATATAACAACAATAATTCTGGCAGAAACTCAGCTGGAGAAGAATCTTCTGAATAGGAAGGGAAAAGAAAGGCAGGAGAAGAAGTGACCCCATGCAGTAGGTGAAATCATAGAATCAAGAGATGTAGGACTGGAAGGGACCTCTATAGGTCATCTAGTCCAAACCCCTGCCAGAAGCAGGATCATCCAGACCATGCCATACGAATCTAGCATCTAATCTCTTAGCAAAACTACACAGTCAGTCCTGACACAACACAAGGCACAGCACCCTAACCTGCCACAGGTACATCAGAGGGAATCACAGCATCCAACATCCTGCTGCTGCAAAAGTTGTTAATATACATTCAAGAGATCCCAAGAAGAGGGCCATGTCACACCCTACAGGACAGCACAATAAACCCCATAGTCCATACCCATCTGACCATTTGGTAAAATTCCTTCCTGACCCCAAATATGGCCACGGAGGGGCAAGACCTTCTCACCAGGAACCTCTGGGTTTAAGTCCTAGAAGGAGCAGTGGCACACTCCAGTCCAAATACCCAGCTTTGGCTACAGCCAGCATCCAATGCCTCTGAGGAAGGCTTAAAAAGAACCTGATACATGTAGTGGGGAGAATTCCCTCCTGGCCCCATGCAGGGATAAGGAAGATTAAAGAATAATGAATAAGAAAGATGACTATGTGGGAGAAAGACCAGTGTTCCTAGTTGTAGCCTGTCAAGTGTTAATAAAATGAGGGGTTAGGATCCATCAACCATAACGCTACCATCCTTGGAGTCAGGTACATGGACTCAGGCATTGAGGTGTGTTTTGACCTCAGAGGTGTGAGAAGGGCAACATTTGGTTTCCTGAATGCAATGGAGATTGTTAGAACAACCTAGAAAGAAGAGCTAGATGTAGATGTGAGCACAAAATATGTCTCATTGGCCTTAGTAGGAGTCACAGCACTTGCATCTAGCACAGCATCACTTGCTGATCTCAGTGAAAGGTACACATGCATGCATTTGAGGGCTCAGTTTAGCCCCTGAGTCACATTATTGTACATGAATACAGTTTAGTCTTTAGTGACTAGCCTCAGCTTTTTTCCTTTTTGAATCAACTGGCTGGTTTAGTGGTGCAAGTCAGGAGGAAAGGAAACTTATTCTGCTCATGAATCCCAAAGAAATCCAAAAAGAGGAATAAAGAGAGAGAAGGGACTGGAAAACCCCCAAACAGCAGCAGACTTTGAAAGAAAAGTCCTCCCTATCCTGAACCTAGGAATGCAAACAGGAAGTCCCTAACAAAACATTTGGAGTGTGTGCAGCTGCATTTGTCTGAAGACATTGAAAGTGCTGCCTAAGAGTATTCAGCTTGCCTCTCACAATGGAGGAGAAACACTTGCTTTGACACTGCATTTGATAACCATTTTATAGCAGGAGTGTCGACCCTTTCATTTGCCAGGGAAGGGAAGACAGCTGTGGCTGTCTTCAGCTAAACTTGCTATTCCGCCTGTGAGAGATTGTGTATTTAAAAGAAAGAAAAAAAAAAGACAAAAGAGTGTTTACTGTAGTTCTGCAGGTGGCACCAGTTAACCAGAGAACCTTAACCAGTCCAGAATGTCTTAAGCTGCGTAATTCCTCCCCCAGTCACCACCCCAAGTGAGTCTCAATCACTGTCTGGAATAAACTGTGCCTCTCTGTGGATCATAGTGTATTATTTCTTGAAATTATATGATAGTTCCTTGGAAACAAAGGTTTTATATCTGATACATCACTTTCCTATGGCACATGTGTTCCATATGTGAGTTCTGATTCTGAGTTTTGGGGGAGAAAATTATCTGTAATAATATCTTCTAATTCATATGTAGATCAACCTTTCCTAAGATACCAAGTTACAAATACCTGAATTATCTAAATTGAGATAATTTCTTATAAATTACATTTCAGATAGGTTGGATCTGTGTTCTTAATTCAAAAAGGTTTAAAATTATCTCACCTAGTTTCCCTCAATTGTTCTTGATCAGCAATTGACCTTGAGCTGGCTTCTTTCTCAAAATAGATCAAATAAACCTATCGCTCCATTTGATTATAATATGGGTTCTGTTTTAAATAGGTTTGTTGAAATGAGTCTTGCAGGTTCTTCAGTCACTAACATTTTATTAACACACTTCAAGCCAATCTGAGATTGTGTATGTGACAGAAAATCCATATTCCTAACTAGCCTATCACTTTAACATGTATTTTGAGTGGTCATTTTCATACAGTATATTAGTACTTAAGTAGCTTCATTATAGTTTTTATATATTATCATGTTATTTCTTATGTCCAGAGGGCATAAGTTGATTTTCCCTTCAAAGTCTTCTTCTGATGGGCCAAACTAAGACATCTCTACTCAGACTCAGTGAGGTCAACAGAAAGTGTGTCTGAGTAAGGGCTTTTTGATCCAGTAAGATCCCTGGAGATAGCATTCATTTTGTCTGGACTAATTAGAAGAGGTAAAATATCATTATAATAATAAGGACTGTCTTGGATGTGCCGAGCATTCCTGTTTCTTAAAGAAAGGGAAATTATAATGGCTGGCTAACTTACTCCTCAGAGTAACTAGGCATAGAGGAACCTGAGGTGTGAAGCGGGGCTCTGGTCTGAGTGACTGTTGAAGAGGAACATGCACTAGCTATAAGACAAAGGAAGCAGTTATGTTGCTGCAGTGCTAGCTGTCTTCATTCACAAGCAAATGTCAAACATTAGTGGAGAAAATAAGATAACAGCTTAATAATACTTGGTAATTATATAACAACATACGACTATAAACTTGAATGAGTTCAGTTCCATGATGAATTGGTATACTAGGTTAGGGACAGACATTCAAAAAGCCTGAGCCTGAACTGATTCAATCTTTGCAGGTTAGTTTAACCTGGCTATGCTAAACCGCTTTGTAACTGTACAGACATCCTAGACATGCCTGCAGTGGCTCAGGCTAGAAGCCGGGGTGGATACTAGAGCAGCCCTCGCTTCCCTTCCATAGTACTCAGCTCAGGGGGGGCATGGCCAGGCCCAGCAGGACACTTTGACTGGCCCAGCAGAGAATTGATAACGATAATGTTTATCACCCCTAACTCAGTGTGTATCACCCCATTAAGGAAACAATAGAGGGACATTACTAGCTACATGTTGATTCCGCCTGTTGATTCAGCAGGGACTGTAGCCAGCATGTGGTCTGCTAGCTAATACACAGACACCTCTCCACAAGGCAGAGGGCACGCAGGAATTCCTGCTTAGCAGAGAGTGGTGAGGTGGAGCGGGGGAGCAGTGTGCAGTCTCTGCTTCAGCCAGGGAGCAGGGGGGAGGGGCCAGCCCTGCTGTGGAGCAGAGAGCCCCACCCAGCCCAGAGAGCATGCCAGGATGCCAAGGGTGTCTGGTTTATTTTAAACCAGCAAGGGGTCTGGGACAGACATTGCATAAAACAATTTGACCCAAATCAGTTAAGTCGGATACTACATTCAACCAGGTTTATCTCAAACTGGTTTCAGCCATTTTCAGACTGGTTTATGTGCACTGAACATCTGTTCTGTTACAGGTTTAAACCAGTTTCTGATCACTTAAACTGGTTTATGTGTAATGTCTGCCCCTAGCCCTAGTGTCTAAAACTTTGTTACTTTGTATTAAATTTTGGGACTGTGGTCCAGAGAGTTAAATCATTTGCCTATGGTCACTTCCCAATCATAGAGAGTATTTTGTACAGAAATCTGTAAGATGCTTTCTTTTCCAGGAACTGAATCAGATTTGGTAGTAAATACAAATCCGTAAGAATAATGAGATGGGAAGAATTTTGGAAATATTATATGTGGGAGAATTGAAGTAGGAAAAGTATAAGACAAAAGAGAAGTTGAACAAGGTTGCATCTAAATCAACCTTTAGGGGAAGTTATTAGGGAAAGGGTACTGGGCACACAGAAAGAGACAGGACTATAAAACACTCTGATGAGACAAGAAAGCCCCATGTCATCAAGGTTGGCCACAAGGCAAGAACTGTCAAATCACTGTTTTCTGACACCTTTTGTCTCTTCAGCACCTTTGATGCTGTTTTTCTCTTCTTCTCATGATTGAGCTGACAAGGTGGGAAAAAAGGGTTTTCAGAGCAAATCGTGGCCTAAGGAGCATCCCTGGTCATGGACTGTCACCCAAGGGAATTCTAGGCCTAGATCTCACCTATTCCTGCGCAAACAGCAGGAAGCTCATGATACATAGTTCACTGCTGCCATATACCATGCAGTAGTATTGATGCTGATTCATAGTTCATGTCTGTACTTCACAGTAAAGCTCTCCAGTCAGAAGCAAAGGTGTTTGTAGACAGTGATTTTTTCTAGGGCTCTCAGGGTAGTCCACAATTACTACGTTCATTACCACAATCAAGGACTGGAAGGCAAACATGTCCCCTTCAGTCAAGTTTTGTCATTTTGGGTTTGAAAAGCAGCTTGAAAATATATGAGCCTACATTTCTAAGATGATGGGATTTTGGGGAAGTACCCAGTGTGAAACACTTTGTGGGGGTCTGGTTTTAGGAAAGGGATGAGCATCTACCCACACAATATCGTAAGTTGAGCATCAATAAAATGATAAGTGTAAAATGCTGCATCACCTGGGAAAATTTAAGACATGTTTTATATTTTTCTGGGGAGGAGGTTTTGTTCTTCTCATTTCAGCTCAATGCTTGGCTTCCCTAAAGATTGGGACCATTAGTGAGATACCAAATCAGCCATGTACTTTGTATTATCCTCACCCCAGTTAACATGGTATATTCATGCAGCATGGGGGATGACATTGAACTTCTTCTGTGCAATCATTCTGTTTCCTCTTTTCTCCTTCTCATAAAAAATATCATCCAGGAGTCTGGCTTGCAGTCTTGGAAGGCTTCAAGGTGATGTGCATGATGTTTTATGGGATAAGCAGGTTTTACTGGTCAACAGCAATCACTGCAGCAGCATCTAAAATAGAAGCATAGAATAATAATTCCCTCCACTGCAGGAATCACTGGGTGAAATTCTCTGACCTGTGTTATGCAGGAGGTCAGACTAGATGATCATAGTAGTCCCTTCTGGCCTTAAAAATCTATGAATCTATGTTCCGATTACACATCTATGGATGAACAAACAAAGTTGAAAGCAATGATTTATTTAATGCTAGCCACAGGCAGCTTCTTGTTTCTGAAGGGGGTCCAGAGAACTGTCAGCTCTTTGGGGCAAAGTACATGTCCATCTATTTTTTTCAAGTGCTGTTTAAACTTAGAGCACCACATAAATGATGTATTAATAGCACACAGTGATCTTTTTTGTATATGGCTGTGCAATTGATTTATAAATAAATGCCCAGGAAAGCTGTGTTGGGAGGGAAGCAGAACTGGTGGAGTCCATCTTTCTTACTCTGGCCCATGGAAGTGTCTCATTGACTTAGCTTTGTAGCTGCATCCTGCTTTGGGATAGTTGAAGCTTCAGGAAATGGGCAGTGTGCCAACAAATCTTATAAGGCCATCTCCAGCTTCTCGTTGTTCCTACTTCACCATCCTCTGTAGGAGTAGCTAGCAAGCAGACCATCTATGTAGGTGCCATACTTCACTTCAAGCACACTGGCTGTGGCATTTTAGCATAAGTGGCAGTGTAACCAGGTAATATTGGCAAGAGAAGTGTCATACTTTTAAGACCCTTTCAAAGCATCAAGTATGAGGGATTAAGTGCATTGCAAATGAGAGAGAGAAAGAGAGAGAAAGAGAGAGAGCGAGAGAGAGGAAGTTCATTTAATTAGAGTATTTCTATTAAATATAAGGGTTGGTGAGGAAGGCAGGGAGGCTGGGAATGATGGGCCAGTTGAGAGTGAAAATTCTAATTTCAGTGTATTTTTGTCATTTAAAACTGCCCACAGTTATATCCTTATCATGAAGTTAGTAGAGTTGCAAGGGTAATATCAAGAGTAGCATTTGACCCTCACATATATATTGCAATAGCAAGGTATAATAAGAGACCATGTCAAACTGGCATAGTTCAATTCATGCAGCATTCATGAATTGAATAGTTCAAAGTACTATAGCCTCCATTAATTTTACCGCCCACTATTGGGATGGTAGTATGATATGCTACACTTCAACAGTGAAAGTCTATGATTGAATTAGACTCCATCCTCTGTAAAATACATGATTATATGAGGCAAGCATCATTGACTAAAGAACTCTGTGAGCAGGAAACCATATTTAAGAATGTTAGCTTTTTAGTCTGTACCCTAAAAATATGTCATAAATCAATTATTGCATTTCTTTACTTAGTTAAAATATTAACTCTTGCAATTAATCTGTTACTTTGAAGCAAAGAGAAGCCCATTATATGGTAATACATTTAAATATTAAGGCAACTGTATTTCAAGTATATACATTATCTTTATTTACAGTGCTCCCTTAATTGAGCAGCTTAACTGAGTATAAATTGCTCTAACTATTCCACAATTATTAAAATGCATGTTTACATTTGCCTGAATTGTGCAAAAGTAATTTAGAAGATTAATTTCAGAAAATATTCAGGAAATGTGCATACACAAAACATAATTATTATTGATATTTGCATACCCCCTTTTTCCACTCTCATGCACTATTACAAACCACGCAGAACGTGACGAAAAAAATGACTGGAAAGGTTGCTGTAAGTACAATATGGATTCATCAATAAATGTTCAAAGAAAAACAAATGGCACTGCTGTGGAGAAGAAATATTACATTTTATTTAGTTAGTTATTTGGAATGGGATCTGCACGGATAAATCCATACCAAAATGTGGCAGTCTTTTGCAATAAAGATGAATGCCATTGCAAAGAGCAAGTAAAATACAGACAAAATTGAAAACACCAATGGAAGGATTCTGAGAAATGGCGATGTGAGGCTCAAATGTATTAAAATATGTGTGCTTCTTAGGTAGCAAAGGGACAACCAGTGATGCAGTAAACTCTTCACTTCAATATTGTTCAAAATGGGCTGGATTCACACTTTGCTGCATGCTCGCATTGTAGAAACAGAGACTCCAAGCAGAGCGGCTACCTGAAATAGTACCCTCCTTACACTGGAAGTATAACTGAAGAATATACTTCATTGCTTATAGACATACACACACATGCACACGCGCACAACTGATTGCTGAAGACAATGGCATGGCTCTTCACCCATGCTCCATGTGAATCCTTTGTACAGCATCCGTCCAACATTAGTCCTACAGCGAGATGATTTGTTTAATTTCTCAATGAAAAATAAATTAAAACATAATTACTTTCCCACAAAACACAGTTTCCATCAAAAGATGCATGAAATTTACAATGCTATGTATTTCTGATTAATGGAGAATGCCGTTCTGAAATAGTGTCGTGGTAAAATAAAAGGCTTCGTTTACAAAAAGGCCTAAAATGAATGGACAAAAATATTAGTGAGAGATAGCACAACAGTTGTCATCACTTTCATACATATTGTGCCATAAGCACAATAGTGAAAATTGACTTGATTTTAGGCGACCAAACACCCATCCTCTGAAAATTAGGCCCTTTAAAAAAGTGTCACAAGCGAGGTATCCAAGACCAGGAACACCTTTTTGAAAACCTTGGTTACCAGGTTCATGTTAGAGCTGCAGGAAAATCCTAAGGATGTTCACCAGACCTTACAATACAGCTGATATGAGAATATGCCCTGGGAAGTATCATGAGTGTGTTTATTTATATTTGTGTACTATATCTAGTGAGACAAGCAATGGAAAAGAGGAGCTTGTCAAGATTATCTGTCAGGAGATAGGAGAAGCCCATGTATCACTCATTCTGAAGCCTGTGCACCAAGGAGCAAAAGAACCTCACATTCCCTTGACAATGAAAATAATGAAGTCAGATTATCCAAGGAAACTGTGAGTTTGCCTTAGCTGCAACCCTCAGCACCAGGGAGTTAAGAAGAATTATCAGAAAGGTCATCCTGAACGCTCAGAGCAGGGAAGAGAGCAGAACAGCCATCAAAGCCGTTAAGGAGCCAGCACAGAGCTTGCAAGAATGGAGAAAACCCTGCAAGTCTGGGAAAAAATAAACAACAACAGCAAAAATGTTAACGCCACTCAGGAAAACCTAGGAGACATTTCCTTACACGTTGTGAAGACCTACAACGGCATGCTGATAGGATCCCTAGAGAGAGCACATCATCTACAACAGCACAGCCTTGCACATGCTGATACTATTAATAAAAGAGAATGGTTCAGATCACAGGAATTAATTAGTTTAGAACTGCAACCACCAGGAAGGGAGCATGCACACAGCAGCATCCTGAAGATTGTTCATATTAACGATTCTCTGTCTGGTGTGCTGTTGACAGAATCCTGTCTGTCTCGACAAAACTCTGGAAGCAGCTTTAAAATTCAGGCCCCCATCAAACAGCAAGTGGTCTCTCGGCAGTGTTCCCACATGGAAGAAGCTAGTAAATCCGGCAAATAAGGACACAACAGCATCTCCTGCTGTCATGTGGAAAACTTTAGCTGCTGTAGAGGAGGCGTCCCTTCTTGTGGAGCCTTTGCTTTAGAACTGCCAAGCCAGAAAAGGATACCCACCATGGTTTCTGTTAAGTTGCTGAGTGCCTCTTTTCTAGTCAATGAGAGTTCAGAGTTCTCAGTAGCTAACAGGATTGAAACCAATTTCTCAGCCACTGTCCCTGGTTCTAAACAGGCTATATTACCTTTTTCACAGTGCCTAGAAACATAGTCAAGACATCTGTGATTTTTTTTTATATTATTCATAAATGTGTGCTCCTGACACCTGGCATTCCCAAGCTTGTAAGAGGCACTTAAGTAACTCAGAGTGCCCATGTCCATTACTTCATAAGACACAATTTACTGCTGTGCTATGTGATATACAGCAGGGCCATTTCATCCCCCAGAACTTTAGAGAGGGGTCTGTGTTTTAGCATCTTGCCAGGTTTATCTCTGCCATCTGAATCTCATTTCCAGGATAACCAAAGGTCCTTCTAATTATGGCTCTGGTGAGCGAACGTTGCTGCAAGTTCTTGTGATTCGGCAGAAGTCTAGGGAAATGGGAATTGTTGTCATTAGTCATTTCTTCAGGGGAAACCCACTGACACCTAATGAAAAATGATAATAGAGTCCTATCAGTCTGCCTTCTTATCTGTCTATCCTGTAAAAATGTAATGTTTGTACAACATGTCTATGTCTTTATAGCTATTCCTCCACAGCCAGCACGACTCCACGTTCAGGGTGATAGGTCACAGGGTTCTCTAAATGAGCTTCCAGAGGACAAAAATTGTTGGTATTCCCTGCTGGTCAGTTGTGGTTTGATTTTGTTGCAGGATATCTTCTTGATTGTCTGCTTCTTTTCCTCAGTTTGCTGCCAGGGATGGGTGGTTTTCACTCTTTTCTTTTAAAGGAAAATAAAGTGACTCTGGAGACCCAAGTCCAATTGCTATCCTGCACCCTGACCTGCTGGATGACCTGTGGCAAGTTACTTCACTTCTCTGTGCCTCAGTTTCCACACCTGGAAAGTGGGAATGTTATTGTAGTAAAGTGCTTTGAGCAGTACATATGAAAAGTGCTGGGTGATAACTAATAATTGTTGTGATTATTATATTATTTTATTATGCTTTTTTCTTTCTAACATGATTCCCAGCTACCACCCATGTGCTATGGTAGCTGCATTTACAGGCTGTTTTTGTTTTTATGTTGCAAATTTACTAATATGTATATTGCTTTCCTATTTACCTTCTATACTGGAATATTGATTTTTCAGTTAGTTATGTGAATTTTTTTTAATCCTTACTAAATTTTTCAGATTTGAGCATCCATGATATAATTTATAAAGGGGAAACTTTCAAATCAGCTGGCTATTCTAAAAGGGCCATGGGAAAGGCAGGATTGGTTATTTGTTTGGGTAGTGGGAGATCCTCATGCTTGTCTAGGACCATGAAACTCATTGGGAGACATTGTTGAGCGATGGTCTGAGTCTGATCCTATCAGTGAAGAGTTACTGGTGTACAGGTCTATGCGGTATATAAGTCAGCCCCATATTTCTAGTAAAAAAAGTTAAGATTTTAATAGATCCAGTGTATAAGTCAACCCCGCCTTACCAGACCCATGTCCATGGGGTGTGTCTGGCACTTGAACTCAGCTGTCATCTTATCGTGGTGCCTTATAAATGCAGGTTAGAGGTGGTTGCTGTGGCTGGAGCCCATGAGCCGCAGTCACGGTTGCAGCCGCAGCCAGGCAGGCAGCAGTGGAGCTCAGCATGGGGGCTGACAGTGGCTCCTGCCTGACAAGCACCACTCACGGCGACTGCTCTGAGCCCTGGTGGTACTGGTCGGCAGGCAGCGGCACCACAGCTCCTGCGCCATCAGGAAGGGGCTCCACCCCACTGGCCAAGATCTACCCATGGGACAGTTACTGGGCTGTGGGTAATTGTCCCTGGGCCAGACCTAATGGGTGCGGGGTTTGGGCGCCCAGCCTTGCTCCAGGGTCTTGGGCAGGGGGGGCAGGAGCCTGACCTAGGCGCATTCAGCACTGAGGATCCCCTAGATGCCAGAATGCCACCTCCCCATGGGCTGGGTGCAGCATGGTACTGGCATGGAGTCTGGTTGAAGATGAGCTAACTTTGAAACACAGTATTTCTTTATTTCAAAGTATTGATACAGTGCATACGTTGAGGTGGAAATTTAAGGGTAAATTTCATGGCTTCAAACTTAGACTTATAAACTGCGAAACACAGTAACTGGCCACTGGCCAAATAATCTCATTCTGGGTGCTGTGGAACTTGGGCACTGCTGACAGTTGTCAAAATGGTGGCTGAACTAGGGTTGGAAGTGCCACTATTGGGCACCCTTTACCTCAAGGAGTTCTCCCTTCATGTAAGGTTGTAGTCATGCATATTCAAGGGAATATTTGAGCAACAAGATTTGTTTGGTAGTATCTTTTATTAAACCAACTATAAAGTCTTTCTTACAGTGCAACCACATAATATATAAGTCCATGCAAAAAAAAAAGTATCATTTTAAATGATATGCTGTAGCTTAAGCAGAAAGTTGAGCTGGATGTAAAAAATATTAGGTGTTATGATTATAATAGTGCCTTCTGGCCATTAAATGCATGAATCTATGAAAATTTTGCACTGTCATATGCCAGCTATTTCATGGGAACTCTGTAGTGGAGCCAAGATTGAAACCAAGACTTCTGAGTTCCCATCCAAAACTTTAACCACAAAACCACCATTCTTCTTTACATAACATCTTTGACCTTTTGTAAATGCCAAAGATTGGAAAGAGCTGCCATAATGTATGATCTGCCTCTTCCACACTGAGACGTCACTTTGCAAAGATATATTAATTGATTGATAGGACAGATGGATTGTCTAATATTGGGAGCATCTTCTTTTGTTTCAAGGAAACCTGTTTTAAAAAAACATCAAAGGCCAATTCAAAGGTCCGTTTCACATGCACAGGTAGAACATATCTTCTGGATAGAAATGAATTTCCAAATCCTCCTTAAAACCCTTGCAAAGAACACAAATGGTTTGTTTGTTAAATCTGTACTGTATGTTTAATATAGCTGTTCTTTTGTTTGATCAGAAAAAAGCCATGTGCTTCATTTATAGGGAGTTAGATGGATCCATGTCTTTGTTTTTCCCTTCTAATCTTTATTAAAATCAAAACAGACTGCACTAATCCCTCAAATACATGATAATTTATTTCTTGGTGCTCAAAGTATGACTGTTCCATGGTTGTCCTTATACTAATCAATTCAATGATTTTAATTAAAAATGGAATGGTTTAAACATAAGACATAATTAAATAGATGCCTGTTATAACTACCACATTGGTATGCCTCATTTCGCTATTTGAGCACACATTTCTTTGGCTGGAACCAGCTACTGCACATACAAATTGGTTTCTGTACCTCTCTGTGTTTTGTCAGCGTCTGCAGAATATGGGCTTGATTCACCACTGATCTCATGCTGATGCAATTCTGTTGATTCCAATGGAATTACCATATGCCGGTGTAAAATAGGAGCAATGCAGTGCCGAAATAAGCCCTTTGTGTGTGTGCATTCATTGCATGTAAAGCTGTATCCATTCAAAGTGTATTGTCATTCAAAAACCATGCCTGGTTTTGCATCAGATGTGCTAACAAAGGAATGAGAGGCGAGTCTTTTATGCAAACACTTTAGCATGTTGTGCTCATCTGGTTCTTACTTCCTGGCTCATTCAGGCTTTCACTTCCTGGAAACTGGGTAGCCATTTTGGCCACCATACTCGTACCATTAAAGAACGTGCTTTCTTATCTGGCACACTGTCCCCACACCTCCCATTCAAGTCAACGGATCTTGGAAACTTCCCAAACATCAGGCCACTTATTTTAGTGACTAAATATGGACTTTTGGCTCTAACATTTTGGACCCTCAGGTTAAAAAACGTGGCCAAAATAATGAGAAGACCTATGGGCTGGCTTGTGCATTCAATTATGGATTTGACCAAAGCCTCCCAGCGCTCAAATGCATCAGGCACAGGTCTCTGTCCTAGATTGGTCCAACACTGATGCGGAGCCAGAGAAAGAATTGCTTGATATTAGTAGAAGTGCAGTATAGAAGACCTTGGAGAATTAGTAGAATGGTGGGGAGGGCAGAAGGGGCCAGGAGATGGGAAGTGGTTGTTTAATTTAGTTTAGTTTAGTTATATTTTACAAGTATTAAATGTGAAGAGAGAAACTTCTTCCGCTATCCAGATTGCAAAATTAGGGTTAAAACTCTCACTTATATGTTCTACTGCGGGAAAGAAAAAGAAAATTAAAAAAAAAAAAAATCTGGGTGGCTTCTTACTGGGTTTGTTTCCCAAAAATAGCACACAACTATCAGTCAGAAGAGAAGTGGCTCTTTTATATCTTTTATATGACTCTCCTTGCTCCACTCTGAGGCAAATACTGTCATTTTTATGTTTTATGGTACTTAGCACAAAGGCACCACAACTGCTTTGGCCTCAAGATGTTACCACAATAAAAACTTTAAATATGTTTTTCAGTAATGACTATTAGAAAGGTCAGCAGTGCTGTACCTAGACTCCTGGCAGCCCTGGGTGAACTTTTAGTATTCCCCGCCCCCCCTGCTGCTCCAGAGATAATGATAATAATAGTCCAAAAATTACCATTTTTGAGCCCCTTTTCTGTCAGGCCCTGGGCAGCTGCCTGGTTCACCCATGCCTGTGTCCAGCCCTGCAGGTCAGTAAGGCATTTAGTAAGAATTCACTCTCCTAACTCTCCAAAAACAAGTCCTTCCTGAGCTTCTGTTGCAGCCACAGGAGAAGACTCAAAATAATTTTTATGGAGAGGGTTTTCCAAAGTATGTTTCATTGGCCTACCTCTGCTCACATCAAATCTAATAATAAAATTCTGATTGGCGTCAATGGCAGCTGTTCAGCCAACACTGAGTGCTTTCCTACCCCAAGTTATTACTGTAAACCCTGAAAGCAACAACTTGATAGATAATTAATAATATTATAAAAAATAATATTAATAATCTAATTAATAACTAACAAGGATATAATTTGTTCTGTTTAGAGCTTGCCTTGCTTAGGAATCTGGCCACAGACAGTGGTCTATAGCTGTGACCAAGCACAAGTGTATGACTGCTTCAAAAACGGTCAGTTGGGTGAAAATCCGACCCCTTATTGCATGAGGGGTCAGATGAAGATGTGTCTTCTGTAACTTCTATTTGTGCTGCCTCCGAGCCTCAAACCGCTTTCAAAATGGGAGAGGGAAAGAGAGCAGAGGGAGTTCAGTCTGGGGTTTTTTAGCCCCCATTGGAGGGTAGGGTGGGTGCACTGGGGTCCCCCTGTAGTGGGGTGGGGGAGGAGGGGCCATTGTTAGGGGAAACCAGCTGTAGGCTGCAAGCCAGCAGCTAGATTCCCCTGCCTCCTAGAACCAACAGTGAACTTCTGTTTGGTCCGGGGGATCATTGTAACTCAGAATGCTGCATGCAAAGCAATACCAGTTACAGCGGGGAGCTGTGCTTCTGTCCACACCTA
>NW_017728950.1:26719691-26760621 GCF_001723895.1 Crocodylus porosus
CCCCCCCCCACCTTCATTCAGGGCTAAACTCACGGCACAGTCACTAGAGGTAGTGTTTAAAAAAAAACCCAAGAAACCCCAAATAAAGACAACCTTTTCCCCACAATCTTTTAAACAAAAGACTAAAGAGTAGATAAAAGGTCATTACACTGTAATGGACTGTGACAGCACAATACTGCAGTTTTCTTTTCTGCCTCATCCTAGCCTCACTGCAGATTGCTGAAATAATTATTAGGGGAGTATAAAATAGGAGCCTTGTCACCAGAAGGCAGGTCTGCCCCTTTAAGGCCAGAACTTTCTGGGCACGGAGTGCTGGTAAGGAAGGGGTTAAATGCTGAGCCTGCCCAGCTAGTCAGCTGACTGGAAGGGGCAGGACAGAACTATAAAAAACCTGGGCAGAGGAGCATTGGGTAGCTAGTAGCCAAAGAGCAAGGAGTGCATCTCAGAGTTCTATGGACAGGCTTGTTGAGTGGACCAAAGAGGGGAACTACAGAAGCTCTGGAGAGAGAGCACCCACACCACAGCAAGGACTAGCTGACGGTGGGGAGCTGAAGCACAAACCCTGCGAATGTAAGCAAACATGTTGCTTTTCTTGATTAAGGTTTTTTGGTGGTAGTTATTACCCGTGGATGGGACTATTTATTTTTTTTCTCTTGATTATTGAGTAACACCAGTGGCTTGGGTGAGGCTATTAGGGGAAGGAGGAGGCCTCATCTTGGGGCCCACTACAGAGTGGGGACCCTGGTGCCAGTGGGGCACAGGATTTTGGGGTGCACTGACCCTGGCAGCTGAAGGTGCAGTCTTAAAAGGCTATTTATTTATCTGGAACTGAGAAGGTATGATTTCAAGACCATCCCCTGGCTTTGAACTTGTAACCCCCTGGTTGTGGGGCCAGCAGCCAGACCCCTGGGCTAGGCTCCAGATGGGAGCAGAAAAGGGGACCATGAGTCTGAAGACACCAGAAAAAGCTAGAGCCTTGGCATCAACCCCTGTCTGGTGGATTTAGATGGGGAGGCCTAGCTAGAAAAAGACGGGAGTCAAGCCCATGTAGGCAAAAGGCCCTGACATACAAAATACAATAGGCTCACAAGAAACAAACAAACATCAGCATAACAATTTCCATCAACATGTGGCAGGTGAGTAGAGGCTGAGACACAAGAACGTCAAAGAAGACTGCAAGGGTGCCCCACATAAAGCACAGACTACCAGAGAAGATGGTGCTAGGGAAGGTGACCTGTTACAGGGAGCATCTGGTCAGATGAGTAGACTTGGTACTGTGATGCATTAGAGGTGTTTTTTTTTTTGTTTGTTTGTTTTTTTTTAAGGGTTATTCCAATATGCCACAGTCACTGGAGCCTAGGGACTCAGTAAGAAAGCATAGGGTATGAAGATGGAAATGTAAACATTGGGTGTGTCTACACATGCACTTTTCTGAAGAGCTGACTAATTTGCTTCACAGTAAAGTGTCACAGTCTACACATGTGCCATATTAGGATACAGTAAATTAATTAACTCTACCATATAACAGTATTGTCAGGGACAGTACTATCCTATTAATTGCATGCACTGAAACACATGTGTAGATGGTGACAGAAGCTGGCTGGGGCATGAGGGTGCTAAAGTGTGGGGGCCACCTAGCCTTGCACTGTAGCAGCCTTGTGCCCCAGCCAGCCTTAATGCCCACCCACTGCCACCACCTGGAGCCTGGGGCTGACCCCGTAAGCCCATGCCAGTCCAGATCTACTTGCCCCAGCTCAAAGTACTGCAGTCCTGGGCAGAGATGCAATTGCTATGCCCAGAAGCAGCTGGCTCCAGTGCAAATTATGCCAAAGCTTATTTCACCGCCTTAGTAGCACACACAAATGTACCCATTGCCCACATCTACATGAGATGTTAGCATGCAGCAGTACTGCTGAATACCCTTTTTGTAACACTACTGCACAGTAGCAATAGTGTCACATCACAGTTTTTGCCACATGATGTTACTATGCAGTAGTATCAGGCTACTGTGCAGTCAACGTCCCATTTAGATGTGCCCAGTATGTATAAAAGTAACTAGAAACTAGAACTTGATTAACTTTTTGTTGTGAGTGGGAACAGAATTTATCAGGTTAATACTTACGTGGGTTTAAATGGATACAGTCAATAAAGATGCATTCCATTTATGCCACTGGGTCAGCTGAGCCTTCATATCTGTGTTTGGGGCTGTTGTTGTTGTTGTTGTTCCTGCTGTTATGAATAGGAGGCTCAGTCATGCTAATTGCAAATATCTAAAGGGAACAAAGGACAAGGTAGGACATCTACCACTGACACCAACAGCCAAGTGTATGTACATGTGCAAAACCAAACACACTGCATCAGCAATGATTTGCTGTTAAATATGAAACAAAATTGGGTCATGACTTGCCCTGACTGTGCCACAGGCAATGTACTTCTCAGTAGGTCACAGATCATCATTCTAGGTGCATTGGAAAACACTGGTTTGCTGGTTTCTTTACAAATGCACCTTATACTCTCCTGTAAGAAACCTCAGAGGCTGGCTTGTGCAGGTGAGAGGTCTGACCCTGAGAGCAAGGATGTCTTCCTGTGGTCTGCTGTGGTTGGGTAGGAAGTTCAGGTTGTTTTATGAACAGACATGGCCACTCTGTCCTTCAGAATTACAGCATTAGGTCACAGGCAGATTCTGACCTCCTTTCCTTAACAATCTTGGCCTCTTACTTGTGAGTTGCTCACTGTAGTTTCATAAAGACTACTGACCCCTTGGTTTACATGGTTGTAAATGGCACTGTTCAATATATTCAAATTCCTGAACCTTTTGATCTTTTTTGCAAATAAGTCTGATGACCATGTAATTAATGAGCTTTTTCTACTCCACTGATCACAATAATATTCAAGTGACTCTTGAATATTCAGATTCTTTTTGAGGAATTTTGTCCTCTCAGCACCCTCTGATGAAGAGGTGGGTTACTTTTTATAAACCATACTGACATCAACCGGAGTTCTCATTAGCTACCATCTACCAGTGCTTTGAAAGGCTCCTTTAGCAAGACCATGTGATACAGATTGTCAGAACCACTGCTTTGAGCAGTCAGCTCTTTAGTTTGCTCTGCAGTAGATCTGCCTAGCACATATGTATATTTAATGTTTATTTATCTTGTATGTCTGTCATATCATTGCTTCTGTTTTTCTATACTTTTTCTATACTTTTGGAGAAGCATTTCTCAAACTGGGGAATGGGACAAATTCTAGAAGGCATGTGAGAGGGGAAAAATAGGAAAAGGGGAAAATAGAAATGTATGAGAAGGAAAAAGACAGACATAAAATGAAGAGAAGCTCTACAGTACCTTTCAGATTGTTGGAGAGGTTACAGCAGGTGCATTTACATACACAAGTTCAAGCTGGAGTAAACTGGGTTCAGCATCTACATATGCGTCCAGGACAGCAACAATTTGAGCTGGTGCAGAGCAGACCCCTGGCTGGCTGGGCTGACCAGGTGCAGTTTACACCCCTGTTACTGTCCGCTGGTTCATTTCAGTGCAGCAATGTACTCTGCCATAAGGTAGTACTGTCTGCAATAATACTATCTTACAGCAGAGTTGATCAGTTTGTGCCAATACTGGCCCATATATAGATGGTGCTGCTTAACTGTGGAGCTAATTAATCTACTCTGCAGTAAAGTGCACATGTAGATGCACCCAGTGTGGATGTAGTGACCTCAAAAATTTTTTTTTTTTTTTTTATGCATAGCCTACAGAGCAACATAACAAACACAGAAAGATGCGCAACTGCAAAGAATTTAAGAACTACTGTTTTTAAGGGTAAACAGCTTTTGGTTGTTTGTTATCAGCTTATACATTGCCTTCTGTCCCAAATAGGCCCAGATTGGTGACATTCTGGACACAAGGGATGTCTTTTGATTGTGGACCTTGTTGCATCTTGGAGACGGAGGTCTGTACCTCCATACATTTTAGATTATAAGCTTCTCAACCTGTATTTTGATTTGTGTTGTATAGCAGCTAGCACAGTGGAAACCTGTTTTCAGATTGAAGATAAGTTCTGCCACAAAGAATAACCAAAATGCTATTAATTCATTTGTCCTATATTAAACAAGCTGCTCTGCTGAACATAGGTGCACCTGATTCAATGATGGCCTCCTTGCTGGAATCTGAATGCTGTGACATGACAGCGTGCTATAGTGTTCAATGTCATATGGGCCTGATTTTTCATTTCCACTGGGAAATCTCTTTGCTGATCTCAGCCATCAAAGTGCCCACAGAAAAAGTTAGATGAGAAAGCATGTTTGACTTGATAAAACCAAAGCCTTGTTTTATCCAGGCTGCACCATTCCATGTATAAAGTCACTCCAATCTGTTTCCATTTTATAAGAATGCCATGTTCACTATAACTTGTCCATTACTCTCAGCTAGCTCAATGCTCTGAGCTGCAAGGAATTGTCCCCAATACTTTTTCTTTAAACCAGGAATTGGATTTTCCTTTGATTAGACAATATTTTCTGCTTTTGTTCTTTCTGTAACTTTTCTAAAGATCTCATGTTCCCACTGTGTGTGTGTTTCTCTTATCGTGTCGTCTGCAATAACATGGACACCTGCTAGGTCCCTGGAAGTTTAGCAGTTTTTGTATCGGAGCACTTTAGCAGATTTATTCCAAGAGTTAGGCACTAGAATTTGAATCTGCCCCACAGTGTGTTAAAAGTGCTTGGTCCAGATAACTCATCTTGTCTAACCTGTCAATACCCATCCATGTCAACTGAGGTGGTAAGCAGTTTTATTTCCACCTAGCTCATATTACACATCTGTTACTTTTAGAATAGCATATTGCTGTCTTTATTAAGATTTCTAGGATCCAGGCTGGCTGTCTTATCACTTTTCTTCAGTGTGCTATTAAATGGTTGGGTAAATGTATTCGGCCACCATGCCTATGCTTTTTAGTTGCTTCAAGACCAGATTATCAAAAGTGTTCTGCTCTGTGTCAATAAAATTTAGTCTATGTTCCTTCTTGACTACCTAAAGTCAACATTCTCCTGTGGGCATCTTTAAATGTTTATCATTAGGAGAGAAACAAGGTTTGTTTGCTAACATCTTTTATTGGACTACTACGTAGTTGTGAGATGAGAGAGAAGTTTTTGGGCACAAAATGATCTTTCACAGGTCTGCAAAAGATACTTTCCTACCTGAGTCGGATTACACTTTTTAAATAGTTACAAAAATATTCCTCTATGACAGTAGTTTTCAACCTGTGGTCCATGGACCCTTGGGGGACCAAAGACTACCTCTAAAGGATCCATGAAAGATGATTATGAGCAATCAGGAGTATGTAAATACCCACACTTACAATGCAAAGGGGTCTGCAAATGTAAAAAGGTTGAAAACCACCACTTAAGTGTGAAAATGCCCCTGTGGGGCAAATTGTCAGTCCTGCTTTGTATTTGTCAATCTAATTTGTTACTACGAACTTGTGAATGGAAAATGTAATATATAAACCAAATGGAGCAAGTTTTCAAGGGCTTGAGTTTCAGATGCACAAACTGGGTTGCACCCAAATTCCACCTGGAGTTAGCACATGCAAAAATGAATCCTGGTTACAAATCTGAGTATTCTTGCTTCTGAAGATCTGATCTGGACTCAGAATTAGGCCGCTAGAGATGCAGGCAACTGGATAATATGGTATGTAACCCAATTTCAAGTGCAACTTTCACCTGCAGAAATAATGCACACATCTTCACATTTGACTCCTAAAGTGACTTCTTTGCAGGGGGAGAGGGCAAGTAGAATGGGCCTACATTTGTAAATGTGCCCCTTCTTGTGCTTTTCCTTGTATACAATACATACCAAGATTACTCTATAACAAGTGCAGACTGCTATAGAAGTATATTTGTTTCTCCCCCTTGAGTTGCAGATGCTGCTGCTGGATTCTTCTGTCGGCTACAATTAATAGCCAATACTGATAGTTCAATACTCTCATTATTCAAAATATTCTCTCTAGTAAGTAGAGGGAGATGGAATAGAGTGCTGGAGATGCTGAAATCACAATCCAAATTTTATCTCCATTTAAAAATGGCATATATAGTGGAAGACTTAAAAAAAAAAAAAAAAAAAAAAAAGTAGTATGTGTATGTATATGTGTTCTGTTTTACATAATGCTATTTATGTCTATGGAAACTTCTGCATACAATGGAGTCGGAGGTTTTCTATCAAATTCAGCATATTTCCAGCTTTCCTATCTAGTAGTTATGAAAAACTAGAGAGAGACTCTGCATTTTGGTGATACTGTTCAAAGTCTAATTCTACTAGATGGAATAAGGAGTTGTTGTGTCCTGGAAATGTTTACGGCAGTAGAGCTATCTAAAACAATCACAGTTATAGGGCAGATCATCTTTGTGCCACTCCTCAGAGCAAATTAGACTTCTTGATGTTTTCTGGTAGACACCTTTTAAAGTAAGGTTGTCCTCCTTATTGCTAAAAATTCAGTTACTTCTGTTATCTTTATTACGGGTGAAAAAGGCATTTGATAGTGTTGAATGGCTATATACAGTTCACATTCTATCAAGTTTTGATCAGGGAGAGAAATGATGGAAGAGGATATAATAAAATTATAGTATTAGAGAGCACTCCTGGTTTAAGGATCATCACAGCAACACTGAAAGTAACAGCAGCATGTGTTTACTCTTTCCGTAAAGTCTACTACCCTGTTATACTTTCTCATAGCAAATCGTGAAGATCAAGTGTCCCATAATAGTCAATTGCTGGCTTTTGGGTAATAATGACATGCAATTTGGATAACCACCTTCATTTTATGCTGGCTTACAGAGCAATTGTATTATCTTTCATTGAAGAATCATAAAATGAAACAGACCTTCATGTCTCTGCTAACCTGCTTACTAAGGATATTCCATTGAAATAGGTCTACTCAAATTTTTTACATTTCAATATTCCCATAAAGTTTTATCTACTCAGTTTTTAAACAGATTCTTCATAGATCGCCTCTGGGATAGAGAGCAAAAGATATGGGTGCTAAAGGTACCATTGCACAAACTCAAAATATTAGAACAGAAGGTAGAACTCATTGTACCAGTAAAAGAGAAAAGAAGACTCCTTTTGCTTTAAAAGCTTCTCATAACTGCTCTTTCTTTCTTCAACCCTAGCACAACTATCTCACTGTCCAGAAGTCTAAATTTACTTGATTCTTTATTAAAGAACATCATTAATTTGAGACCACACTGAACAACTTGACTTAATATAAGGCAAAACATTTGGAGCCCACATGTGGGGAGGCCTCATCCTTATATCTTTATAAAAACATTAACACCGGCATTCTTATTCGGAAGAATTGAAGCTGACAGACACAACAGGTCATATTCAATACTCCAGATAAGGCAAAAGGCAGATATTCACAGGCCTGGTGTCATCCTTTTACCTGTGGAGAGCCATGAAATCTAAAGATGTTGGTGTTGAGTGCATCTCAGTTGTGATGGCAAGGAATTTCCTTCCTTAGCAGTTGCACACAATTTGCTGAAACTTCCTCCTGACTGATATTAGTAATGTCAGTTTACATTTTTTGTTAGTTTTGTTTTGGGCAAAATAAAGAGTTTTCAACAACTACACAGTTTTTCATCCCAAACCACTCTGAACATTTTTCCTTTTGTTATTTTTTTTCCTAGTTTTTCAACAAAACCAAAATGTTTGGGTTTTAGCTCCTGCTTCTACATTCATCCTCTCTTCTAGAGTAGGAAAAAAAGGAACACAAATGGTTCAGTTTCTATTCAATTGAAAATCTGAAAACTTTTTAAAATCCAATAAAAGACAATAGTCACACTTAAAATAATGGAAAAGATTGGGCTAGAAGGGACCTCACGAAGTTGTCTAGTCCAACCCCTGCTCAAGGCAGGATCATCCCTGTTTGAGCCTTTTACAGTTAATAGGGCTGTGCAAAGTTTCAGGTGCTGATTCGATTCGGAGGAGATTCGGCTCAATTCGGTGGCCGAATTTCCTAATCCAAATCAAATTGGGAGACCAACAAAAAGGCCTAAATTGTTTGGTGTTTTTTGTTTTTTTTGAAGCTTCAGAATTGATTTGGAGAAAAATTCGGAGATTTGAGCAGGCTCCATTTACTGCTGCAGGGAGCTGGACTCGGGTTCTGTGCTGGTATATAGGGGGGAGGGTCTGAAGGGGAGGTGACTATGGGGAGACCCCCCCCCAGGCCCCATCTCCTGTCTGCTCCCCCAGCCCCATCAATGGCTGCTCCACCCAGCCCCAGTCTCCTTACTCTTTTAAAAAAAACAAAAAACAAAACCCCCCCCACATTCACCTGCTGCAGCAGCCATCAGGGCTTCTGGGGGCTTGTGGCAGACTTCCCCACAGTGGGGTGCAGTGGAGATTGCCCCCCCTGCCTGGTAGGATTCGGTGAGTGCGGGGCCTTTTTTTAAAAGCCAGGATGCTTGGGCTGGGCTGGGCAGGGCAGCCACTGACGGGGCTGGGAGAGTGGGTGGGGGATGGAGCCTGTTTGATTCGGAGAGTCGGCTGTTTTGGCGGTGGCTCAGTCTCTTAATCGGATTCAGCTGAAACAATTCAGGACAGTGATTTGAATCATCGAATTGAATCGCTGTCCCCTGAATCGCCCAAATCTGAAGCGAATACTAGCTGCTTTGTGCAGGCCTAACAGTTAAGTGTTTGTTTTTCAAGTTGTTACTGAAAGTATATAGGATGTTGTGATAGGATATTAGCATGTCCATGAGTCTTAGTATTTGCAAAACATAATATAGACTTTTTATTTTTATCTTTAGCTTCCCTGCTTTTCCATAACTAGCTTAGGGATAACAACTCAATAGGAAAAAAAAATATTGCCATGGGAACACTTGTAAGAAAAGGTTGTAAGTAAAGTATTTCTGTTTAAGGCCCTCATTTCCTATTACCTGGCACCTTGTCAGCATTTACATCTCTGTTAAATAGATGTAAAACATTACCCTCCTTATCTGGTAGCACTTTTGCATCCAGTTTGCATAAGTGTAAATAAGTGAGTACAGTAACAGGGAATTGGGCTTGAATTATTGTTAAATATGTTTATGCTGACATATCATGGGTGGTGGGTATGATAACCCCCACCCCATAGATTAAAATCGGTGTCTGTGGTATTCCCCAGTGTTTTCAGTTCTGCACTCCAAGAGGATGCTGCTCTAGGACAATCTCATAAAATGAGTAGTATTTATTTTATGCCATTCCCTCACAGCCTATGTTTTGCTTTTGGCATCTTACCCAGGCAGTGCAGACAAGTTGGGGGCCAATACACACTGTGATGTTTGTACTCGGCAGCCTGATCTGATAGTCCATGGAGCATTGCTTGATACAATGATTGAACAAATCTCAAGCTTCCTGCATATTTCTACTCAGATGATGAGGATGATTTTATGTAATCTAATGGAGTTTCACCAGGGAGCACTCTGGCCCAACAAGCTGTAGATATAATGAAAATTGACCCACCCTGGCTCCGGCAGACCTCCCCTTGGGTAAATCCTGCTCTGTGGATTGGCAAACTCTCCTACTTTCGGCATGAAAGGCTGGCATACAGGATTCACTGTTGTGCTGATATTTCAGTAAACAGTGAAATTAAATCTTTTGACAGTCTCCTGCAGGAATTTCATGTACTGCAGGCCCAATTATAGAACTTTATACAACTATGGCACAGGGATGCTGTTGGCTGCCTGCTGGAAAAAAATGCTCTCCACCTCCCTTGCTAGGAGAATGGTCTGTTCTCCATAGCTTTTCATGTGCCTTGTTTTTTGGCTCCAAACCAATTAATGTATTGAAAAGACAGCAAGATTTGAATATTGGCCCCCATTTAGTATAGGAGGAGGACCAAATCATCCGAGGATGAAAAATACCATGGGGGCTTGGAGCTATTTAACTATAACACAGAATGATGTTTCATGAACCACCACCTCAAAAGGTTTAATACAGATTTGCTGGGCAAAATAGCTGAAGCATCAGAAATGTCCATAAAGGACTTGACTCCAACTGCTTGAGGGTCTATCTTTGGTTGGAGAAAAGGTCCAGCTCCAAAGAATACACTCCACCCCCAATACATTTCCTGTCATTGAGTCAGGACTAGTAGCAGGGAGTGAGATACTCTGTGCTGCAACAAGTGCAAAAGCCCAGGGAGCCTACCTTTTTTATGTATAGATCCCAAGGTGGTCTACAATATACCGATACAGGTTAAATTATTCTAGATCATCTAAATGATACTACCCTTAAGGCAGGCTGGGTTCTGATGGGGGCAAAGGTGGCTAAAAGCCAGTTCACACCCCTCCCCATTGCACTGTAAGATGAGAGCTAGGACCTCTAAGTACTTGTCTACACTGCAATAGCAGCAGTTTCAAAAGAGAGGACTGGCCTGAGCATGCTTGCTCTATCCTGGCTCAGAGGCACTCTCCAAATACCAGGCACAACGGTGAGGCAACTCTGGGCTCATCCCACTGGTAGATCTCAAGGCCTTGATCTCCAGCATGCTTGAGAACTGTCTGGGGATGAGTCTACAGCAGCCTTTCCAACAAACTAATTTTAGGCCTGGAAAGTGTCAGTGGTCAGCTCTGTGGGCAGAGCTAAGACCTGCTACCAGTGCAAACAAGTCCAACGTACCACAGCATAGAATTTCACACACAGCTTTGGTTCCACACATGCAAAAGGTAGTAAAACTGGGCATCTCTGTAGGGAGTAGTTTATCTTTTTGGGTACAAAATCTAAGTCAATGAATAATGGGCCTGATTTTTTTATTTGGGGCACAATATCATCAAAAAGATGATTCTGATGATTCAGAAATGCAAGGAGTTAGCTGTGGTTTTGGAGAGGCTGAATTCGGAACACTGACAAAACATTTTGTAATATCTGAGGTGCAGTTGGAGATTTAGGAATGGACAAAAGAGTGATACAGGTGGGGTTAAAGGGTGACTTATTGATCTGCAAAAAAAGCTGTGGTTTAAAATATGGAAGACTGCCAAGAACAAGAACATGGGAGCTAAAAATTATTGACGTGGAGAATCCAGTCATGCTTATGAGTGAGGAGTGTAAAATTGAGTTCAAATGTCCTTGCAAACTTGAGAGAGACAGGAACTGATGCTATTTATAAGCCTGTGTGATGCACACAAGAGAGGATGAGGAAATGTGAGATAATGAAGAAAGCATCAGCCAAAGTATGATGAGAATCATGAGTGTATATAGCTGCAGAAGTCATCATCGTCTTCAAGTTCTTCTTCTCTCTTGACAAGTGAGAGTGAAGAGAAGAATAGAAAAGAACCCCAATGGAGAAAATGGCGGAGACAAGAATCAGTTTGATTTTGGTCTTTGCAATAGCTTTTTATTTTGGCTCTGCAGGCTGAAATTGCTTAGAACACTCCATTTAGAGGAATAAGCACAACTTGCCCTATAATATAGAGTCTATATTTACTACTTTCAAATGCAGGAAGGTCTCAGAGCCCAGGGCAGAGCAGAAGCAAGCTACTCTGTGAGCAGACTTTCCACCTCATCTCTCACATGGAATGAATGGATGACACATTTAATCATTCTCTATTATAGGATCTTGCCAAGCCTCCCTTTAGTAAAGTACTAGCTGACCTTGCATTTCATCTCCTTGTGTAGAGATGCCCAGCACAGACATGGTACTTCAAAAGTGTCAGCTCAATATCTTTTGAAGTGAAAGGTTACAAGTTCTCTTCCCACTGCTGTTTGTGCAGCCATTCAGCAACCTATATGCCCTGGATGAGAAATTCATTTTGATTCACAAGCTAAGCTTCATTAATAAGCAAGTAGCTTTTGTTCCTTGGGTTGATAAATTTCATAACAATGTTGCAAAACTGTTGCCCAATAGCGGTGGTTTTTAGGCCTGTGCAAAGCAGCAAGTATTTGCTTTGGATTTAGATTCAGCCGACTCGGAGAAATGGTGATTTGATTCAGAGAGTCGAATCACTGTCCCAATTTGATTCGGCCGAATCGGATCTGAAGATTCGGGGCTGCTGTGGAGATTTGGCCATAGACCAAAGAGGCAGTACTCCTCACCATGCTGGACGTGGCTGCCTCCAGCTGGTAAGTCTGTGGAGGTGGGAGGGAAGGGATGTGGGGGAGGGAGGGACTGGGGCTGGGACAAACTGCCCGGATGGGGTGGGTGGTGGGCACAGAACTCGGGGAGAGGGGCTGGGGGGGTGGCGTGTGGGCATGGCAGCACTGGGAGCGGGGGCTATGCCCTGGTGCTGCTTGCCCAGCTGGAGTGGGATGTGAGCGCGGCTGGCTCCAGACAGAAGGGGGAAAGTGGCAGCAGGGCATGGTGGCCAGTGTGGTGAGGAAGGCTTCCGGTTTTTTTTGATTCGGACTTTTTAATAAGTCTCCCAATTCAATTCAGACTTGGTCACTGAATCGGGCCGAATTTCCTCCAAATCAAATCGGCACCTGAAGCTTCGCGCAGCCCTAGTGTGTTTTACCCAATAACCATGGTGTGAGTAGCACTTGGTGATGATTATTCTTTATACATGCTCAAACAGGAAACAATTTTCAGACCATAAGACTGCCAAAAGGAAAGAACACAGACACAGCATCTCCAGCATAAGCAAGAGTTTCAGTGGAACTTCTCCATACAAGAAGAAAACACTGGAGGTGATGAAAATGTCTTCCAATTTTTCCTTACTAGAACTATATAAATTCACTTCCAGATCTGGTTTAAAGCCAGATTCTCTGCGGATAGAGGCCTGAAATTTCCAAAAGTTCTGGGTTTAAGAAACTTTTCCTCCAAAAATCTAATTCTAGTGAGGTCCTTTAAACCAAATCATTTTGGAGGTTTATACTAGTTCAAAAAGGGTTTACACAGTTTTTTTTTTTTTTTTTTTTTTTTTTTCTGGAACTAGAAGGGGGACTAGTGGCTGTAATGCTATGTTTACTTGCAGTTTATAATTTTAATTTTCTTTGTGTTTTTTATAGAGCTCCAGGCTGAACATAGTTCCTGGTAAACATAGAAGAGACATAGCTGGAACTCAAACTATATGGAAGCCAGTTGTGTTTGGAGTTGAAGTTCTTGTCTTTAATGAGCACTACTTGCTTAAGAAGGATTGCACTATATTATGAAACTGGTCCATTTGGAAAACATCATGCAACTTGCTCCTTTTCCCAGAAAATCTAGATTGTACTAAAATAGGCATAAACAAAATGTTGTTGTTATTCAGA
The DNA here is from genome assembly GCF_001723895.1 of Crocodylus porosus. Lineage (NCBI taxonomy): Eukaryota > Metazoa > Chordata > Crocodylia > Crocodylidae > Crocodylus > Crocodylus porosus. The sequence goes on from NW_017728950.1 coordinate 26,732,909, forward strand.
TGCAGCAGTTTTTGCCACAATAAATTATAGTCAACTAGTTGATCCTCTCCTGACCTACCTAACTAAAATGTCTGAATTATTGCTGGTTCACTAATACTCTAAACTTGATCCAAAGATGTTTTGTTGTCTTCAGGGTTAAACTCATACCTTTTAATTCCACTTAGTTGCTTTATGTTTGCCTGGAAGGAGTTTTGCTGCTGCTCATTCTAGAACAGTGGAACCATCAGAAGAAACTGAGTAGGTGATTATTTAGCCAGATGCTAGCAGCCACCAATGAGATTGTATCCCCTGGCATGTTGCTTTCAGCAGCCTCATTACTATGCATTCTCTCTTCCTCTATTGCACTCTATTGAGGCAAGGCAAAGACTGGCAACTAATGACTCGTGGGTTGGATCTGGCCAACAAAGAGATCTGGGGACTCTACCATGGGGTATATCCAGACTGGTGGGGCAGCTAGAGAGGGACACATCCCAGTAGCCTTGGTCCCCTTATCCTCGTGCTCTCCCCACATCCCAGGAGATGTGCCATTGTTGCAATGGGATGTGTCAACGTAACCAGAAGCCCCCATACTGCAGGAGTTAACACAACCCCTGTACTTCAGTCACTGCCTTGCTCACCACCAAAAAAGGGCAAATTTATCTTTGTCTGCTGCTTTTGATGACAATGGGCAGTGGTTGGATTAAGGAGGTGCCTAGGGGTCTACCCAGCAGCTGCTGTATTAACCTCCATGCCAACACCTCCCTCCATACCACCGGCATCTCTCAAGGCAATGGGGAATGTGAGGCTGATGAGGGGACCCTAATACTGCCTCTGGTGATGTGCTGGAGGGTGGAGAGAGAAACAGAGGGAATCCATCTCTCAGGTGGGATTGTGAACTCACAGCAGCAACCAAGTTGCACGTCCTCAAAGGTTGCTGACATCTGCGGTAAGGGAAAGAGGCAAAAGATGTGGCTCTAGCTTCTCTCGCAGTTTGAAGGAGGGGGGGAAAAAAAAACCTGTAGAAATTGGACATATAAAAGACTTGTTGACATGCAGATCTTCAAGTACATGTTCAAACAAATCTGCAGTGTTATTTGGCATGAATAGGCTATAGGGAAGTATAAATTCAGAATTTCAGGTGCATCTCAAAATGCAGAGAAGGTGGAAAAAACTTAACTAGAGAAATGGGACAAAGAAAGCCATGCTGAGTGGAAAAGCACCCATTCTTGGTTGCATTCATATAAATTGAAAACCTACAGCCCCAGAGGGACCAGTATGAGGATCATAGAGAATAGCAGCCTAGTAAGGTGTGTAGTTTAGTACAATTTTATGGCTGTTCTCTGTTGTACACAATAGAGTCTTAAGATCTTAGTCAAAGATCAAGACTGTTCTAGAAAGGACTGGATGCAAGACAAAATGTGGAAGGAAGAATGTATTACTACCTCCATTTAACATATGGGGGAAGTAAAGCACAAAAAAGCTGTGTTGTATGCAAAGTCACACAAGAAACCATAGCAGATCTGCAAACAGAATAAAGTCCAAGTCAGAAATTGCTACCTACCCTCCTGACCATACTTGGTTCTGTAAAAGGGACAATGTCATACCACTATAAGCAATTAGAAGCCATATCATCTGTGAGAGAGAACTTAAGCAGGAAAATGTGCATAATAATTGAAAACTGCTTAACAATATCTTACTAACTGCCCAGAAGTCAACAATCCTACAAATTCAGAAGGAAGATCCTATTTGTTAAAAAACAGCCTTGCTGAGAGGGAAAATACAAGCAACTATTAAAAACCCACAATATATAACCTATGGGAGAGAGGTGAAATTAATAGCAATGAGTGTAAATTGGATGCTAAGGGCTTTTGAAAGTTGATAAGAGAAGCAAAAGGATACAGGGAGAAATCAATGGTTAGCAGTTAGGGACAAGAAATTGTAGGGGGTATTTTAAAGTATATTGGGAATAGAAGTGCATTTGAAGTATTGGTATCTATAAATTGGAAGAAGAAAAAATAAGTACTAATAAAGATGGAAGATGACAAAGACTGGGAAAACTGTGACTAATGAACTAAGGTCATTGATACACAGACTGATTTAAGTTGCTTGGTAAGGTGTGTACTAACAAACCTGTTGTGTATCAGTATAGCCATATGTAAAGTCATATATCTAAAACGGAGAATGCAAGCCATGCTTAGTGTCAGGTTGCAGAAGGGAGCAATGACTCAAAAAGTTTTGGAGCCTGGAGTCAACTGAATGTAAGCCCTGAGTGCAATAATCCTTGGATATGTGAGGAGTAGGGAGGTTATACAACTTCTATATTTGACATTAACACAACAGCTACTGGGATGCAGTGTCCAGGTCTGTTTTCTACAGTTCAAGATGAATGCTGACAAACTAGAGAGGATTCAGGGAAGAGGCATGAGAATTAATACATTATTTAAATGCATGTCTTTATCCTGAGAGAGTCCAGGAGTTCAGCATACTTAGCGTATCCAGGAGGCTGTTACCAGATGACTTGATCACAGGTCACAGATACTTATAAGGGGAACAGAAATGTGATAATCTAAGGCTCATCGAACAGACAAAGGTAAAACAAAAATCAGTGATCAGAAGGTGACAGTAAAGAAATTCATACTTAAAAAGTTGATGACTGGGGGGGGGGTTGTTAACCAGTGAAGATAAAGTGTCATTATAACAATTTACTGAGGGTTGTGATTAGTTTCTCCATTACTGGAAATATCTAAAGGAAGACTGGCCATTTTTCTAGAAGATATACTCTAGTTCAAACAGGAATTCAGGGAAGTCCTGGAACCAGGGTGTTAGTCAAAAGTTCAAATTACAATCGTCCCTTTTGGCTTAATCAATTAATCTAGTACAATAGCCATGAAGGCTGTCCTTCCTCTTTCTTTACTACCATCCTATTGCTTGTAACCAACAAGTATCTGGAAAGGTTATTCCTACAAAATACATGTTATATCTTCCTTGCTTGAAAAACATGATACTTCTCTCTCTCTCTCTTTCCCTCCCCCCTTAATGACAGACTGATTTCCTTGTGCACTACCAGACCACATTGCCTGGAGGACACAGCTCACTTTGATCTTCTCTCTCTCTCTGGTTATGGCTTAAGTGATCACCAGACTGATTTAAGTCAATACAGCTCAACACATTGGGGATGTCAGCACATCATATTAGTTGCAGACCCCTGGGTCCTTATATTCCAAAATACAGTAGGAGCTGGGGTCACCCGGCTGCTACAGTATTTTATTTGGCCTGTTTCTCCAAATGTGGTTAAACCGTTTGTATGCAGGCTCACCCAAAAAAAAAAAATTAAAAGGGGTGTTTGACATGCATTTGATAGCACAACAAGGAGGAAGTGAAAAGGGGGTGGCTAAAAAGAAGGGTGAGGAGAAATCATTTATGTTCATGAAGCAACAATTGATGTTCTTCCATTCTTATATGTTTTGATGGTAGAAAGAGTAAGAAAAAGGCAAGAAGCCAACTGTTGACTTATAGTACTTAGCAACGGTTCAGTGCTTGGAGGAAATGTGTGTCCTGACTTTATAGCAGCTGACTAAGCTGTGTGGTCAGGAATGTGTGTGTGCATTATAGCTGGACTTTGGAACTTGGCAATGATATAATGAAATTGTTGGTATCCTACATAACTTACATATACATCCTGCAGCTTGGTTTTTTGTTTTTTGTTTTAATCAATCACATTACATGGAAAGGTTTCAGGACTGAGAGGGAGCTGATAAGAGTACACAAGGAAGCTGGTGGGACCCTGATTCCTTTGCTTGTTGTGGAAGGAGTGGCAACACTATTTCTCTTTGCAAGACACTCAGGGATTTGGGAAGATACAGTTTTTGGTGACTCTTCATGTCCTGCCTAGTTCATGCCAGAAGATTAAGCCTTTCTCATTCTGAAATGTGACAGTATCTTAAGAGTTGTAGTACTTTCCTGTCTTCAGGGCTGCTAAGATCACTCCATAACAAGAATTTCTATATAGCAGGGTTATAATGGTCAGCCTGTCTACAGGACCTTTATAATACATGCATCATTTATTATAACATTAATGTTTGATTGGGCTTGGAAGCACTTCAGATTGACAGTTATTTTTAATCACAATTAAGGCAAGGAAATGAAGAATCAATTCCTAACAAACATACCTGTGAATGTGGGAGATGCTGTAATGACTGTTTGGTCCCTAGATGAGCACCGGTATGTCTTCCCAGTGCAGGTTTGACTAAGGCAAATTCTTGCAATCGCATCTATGCTGCTACTGCATAACCAAAGTTAGATGCTAAGTGTATTCCAGGGATCTTGGTGCTGTGTTAAGAGAGGCAGAAAAATACAGCTCCCATTGGGTTGAGGGAAGGCACTGGAAAACATTCAGCAACCAAAAGCTGTAACCTGGGTTACACCCTGGGTCCACACTACTGAAGTTAAAGTGAAATCCCAACTCTAACCTAAGCCCCAGATTCAAGATGTATATAACATGGGTAGGCACTGACTTCCAATGCAGTTAGCCAGAACAGAACCTGGTTAAGTCTGACTGAGTCAGAAGGATGCAGCAGGTGGAAGTAATATGAACAGTTCACCTAAGATGGATGCAGATGTCATTAGGAGGATGCAAGGGACTGGCTAGAATATTCCAGACGTTAGCTCCAGCATGTCCAAGGTGGAAACAGTATCTCTGAAATATAGAACAACTTCATTGCCTTCATTTTCGAACAGCTTCAGGGCAGTAGGCCCAGTGTTAACAAGCAATTCAGATACAGCCAAAATGCTTTCATGCAGGCCCTATAGTATTGCTGCTGCTTGGTTAATTTGCTCCTCTCAGGTACCTGATCTGCTTCTTCTGATGTGTTGTCTGCACTCCCTTAGCCTAGCGATTGCCAGGCTACTTGCCTACGTTCCCAAGACATTACTAGTTTTGGGTATGCCATCCAGGCTATAAGCACTCTGACGTATGTGGAGCTGGCCAAAATTGTTCAGACACTGGGTTTATTCACCAAAACAGGAGGCTTCTGATAAACTTTCAAATAATTTCAAGTCTGTGCTAGATACAATGAAGCTTTTCAGTCAGAAGAATTATTCTGAAAATTAGTAGCCTTTCTTCGTCTTCAGAAATAAATATTTTATGTAAACTGAACCTTTTTTTTTTTTTAGAAAAAAGGGGGAGATATTAAACACATTGTATTAGGTTGGTCAGAAAGCTTCAGTGAAATGATTTTATTATTATTATTTGTCCTTTCTCAGAGAAAATAGGGGGAAAAAATATGGAGTTGACCAGAAATTCAATTTGGACTGTTGAACCAAAAAATTAATCATTCATACAACTGTAGACATAATCTCTAAGGTTACTAATAGCTGTAGTGCTTTGTAAGCATTTTACCCTTTGGCACAACAGTTTTGTGAGGAGGATAGACGGTGCTGGCCATAGATAGATCCTTGTGGCCATAACTTGACTTGCATTCACTAGGCCTTTGCTTTGTCAGTTCAGAATGTGGATGTAGATATAGGTGCATTTTATCCTGCTGTTTTTGAGAGAGAAGGGATTCCAGTGCTCATACGTATGTGGAGTCTGTTGCTTTTTGGGGGAAACTTGGCATTGAGACCAGGAGAACAATAGGTCCCTAACTCATGTAACAAGCTAGCTGTAGTTGTAAATGGAACCCAGGTCTTCTGGCATCTGGTTGTAGCAAGGACCCCTGGGGCTCCTGTTACTTTAAGCAGGGAAAAACTGTAGCAAGCAGTGTTCAAGAAGCCTAACAAGGGCTAGCTGCAAAAGAATAGGCACCCAGAGGCCAGAAGCTGAGAGCAACTATTGCTGTGTTAGTTGCACAGCAGTAGTATGATAGGACAGTGCCCTACCAAAGTAACAGAGACATGGCTATGGTAGCTCGGGTAGCAGCAACAACCCGCTCATTAATGAGAGAGAGCAGTTGTGTCAGGACTAGCAAGTCACTTGATCAGGAGTGGGTGGGGCTTGAGCAGCATGCAAACCTGAGCCTGACCCAAGCCAGGTGGCATGGCTCTGGAAGTTGCGGAGGGAAGGGTGGTGACTGTAGTTGCAATACAAGCTTGGATCCTGAAGCAACTGGAAAATAAGCTATTGAGGTCTGGCAGAGAGCTGGAACTTGGGGTGAAATGATTTGTTTATTAAGCTGCTGAGGGGCTGCTGATTTAGTTACAGCCAGGGTGTTTAGGGTTTTGAATCAATTAAGCCAGTGGACTGGAGAGGGACTTAAAGGGAAGTTCTGGAGGTCCCAGTAGTGCCAGAGTAGGCATGTGAGGCTTGCACCTACTGGGGCAAGGTGCACACCATGAAATAACTTGAGAGGGTGAGAACCAGGGCCAAGGGCCCAGCCTGAAGAGAGACGGACACAGAGTCAGGGCCCTTGGGAGTGGGGGGCATGTACAGGCCTGCCAGGCTGCCTAGACATGAGGACTGGATTAGGATCAGCCAGTGGATCCCTTGGTCCCTGCAGGAGAACAGAGTGGGGGTTGCTCTAGGACCCTTGAGCATCCTCCCTTTCCAAAATGAATTAAGATCATCTAGGTGTGGCAGGCAGGAAAGAAAGGAAGGACCATGGAGCCAGAGCAGGGCTGTAGAGCCACCAAAGCGGTGTCATGACCGCCCCTGGGACCCAGTCCTGCTATGTGGGTCCTGAAACCAAACCTCTAGCTGATACTTCCTTCACAGGAGCACAGTTCTTCTACCTCTTAACTGAAGCACTATACCAGTGATTTCACCCCCCCACCTCACTAGAGTGCTGGGAAACGTGAGGGTGCCACAAGATCCTTTGAAGCATGCCACAGGAAATGTGAAGAGATGAAGAAGATGTGAGGAGATAAGCAGATGACAGCAGTCTCAGGCTTTCCCTACTTGGCAGTTCTGTTGGCCTAGGGTCACCATACGTCTGGGTTTTCCTGGACATGTCCTCTTTCTGGACCTCCCAATCTCTGTCCGGGTGCCTTTTTTGAAATCTGAACAAATGTCTGGGATTTGACTCCACTTAGCTGGTGGGAGCAGAGGGAGGGTGATTTGGAGGCAGCAGGTGCATCTGTGTGCGCCCGCACACACGGCCAGCTTGCAGCCAGGCAGAGTTGTGGGAGCAGCCTCAGCAGCTGGGTGCAGGTAAGTCTGGGGGTGGGGGTTGGTTGTTTTAGTATGGCTGACTTGTATAGTGTGTGCATATATTTCCCCCCCCCTTTCCCCCAGTTTACATGCGTGATGTTTTTATCTTTGCTGGTTTGAAAATTGGGATTCTTTTGTCTGATTTAAAAATAACTAAAAAAAAAAAAATACCAAGTACAATAGCGCAAGAAAATGAGCTATGTATATTGAACCTGTGTGAAATAACACAGGAAAATTCTCTGGATTAAGGCGCAGAGCTAGACAGCGTGACGTTTCAGGAATTCCAGCTCCCCTTGACTTCACTTGGAGTTGTAGGTGGTCCACTGTAGATAAAAGGAGGGTGGGAAACATCTTTTGTAACCTGATTGCAGTGGCATCAGAATGAACCATTCCTGAAATCGTCCCCACTGCAACTGGCACTGCACTGAAGCATGGGCTGACCAGCCTTTTTTTTTGGGGGGGGGACAGAAAAACTGTCAAGCCCACAGCTAATGAGGAGCTATCAGCAATGGAAACTTGCATAAGAGCTCAACAGAGACCAGAAATTAAACCAGCCCAAGAGTAACCGCTTAGGAGATGGTTGGTATTCTGGATTGAAGCTGAAAAATATTTTTGCTTACATGCTGAAGTTCTCTTAAAGCCTCCTGAGCTGTTGAGCTGTCCCTAAGAAAAAGGACATGATCGGCTGACCTAGATTTTCCAGTCCCTGCAGAGTCACTTCAGTAGCCTGTTGCAACTTCATACTTGTGGTAGTGCAGGGGTAGGCAACCCCTGGCACGGGTGCCAGAGTGTAGCATTTGACATTTTGCTTGGCACACGTGCCTCTGGGTGGATGGTGGCTACATGGCAATAGCAAGCATTGGGGCCCCGCATGGCTCCCCCATCATTCACCCCAGGCACACCAACATCTTACAAGTTGAAGTTGTGGGTGTTTTCGGCACTGCCCAAAAATATTGCTAATCCCTGTGGTAGTGTGTGGGTATACACAAGGAAGGGAAGCCTTAATGGATGCTGCATGTTGAGCTAGGGGTCAGGGTACACTTTTGCTGTTGTTGCCATTGCTTTGGTGGAGAAAGCACAGCACTGCTAGAATAAATGAAATATTCTAGCTTCATTTTGGCTAAGCTTGGTTTGATGCAAGGCACTGTTTTAACATGGAAGGCTTACAAATCTCATTTAATCTTGACCAAGGATCAGGCTTGAGCCCATCACCAAACACTCATACACCATGTGAATTCATACAGGGTTTCTATTGCATTGTGCAAACTTTGCACAGGTTTCAGAAGGATTGTCATGATTTGAACACGAGGAACTGAGGGCACTGATAAAAACTTGGGGAAACCTTCCAGCAACAGGACACCAAAGTCAGCTCATTTTTGGAGTCTTTTGCGATCTAAGGCATGCACATGAAATCAATTTCAGTAGCTGCTACCCAGTTCCCAGTGAGAGAGGATCCACATTATGAAAATCACAATTCCTCTTGGCAACAGTTGTGACCCTTGTTGACAGATGGCTATAGATGACTAAATGGACAAGAAGTGAGCAAAGTAACCCTTGCAAAACATAAATGAGGAGGTCTATGATAACCCTGACAATGTTGTACAGCTAAATGGAATATTTTGGTCTCCATGGTTGTTAACCTGGTGCCTTTTGTAGAGAAGAGGGAGAGCTCTGAAGACTTACAGGTCAGAAGCAAACACTGTTATGGCCTCTTGTGACCCATCCTTGCCCCCAGAAAATGGGGCGAAGATGTCTAGGCTTCTTCTTATTTAGTATAAAATACTAAAACAATCCATTTAAGTTAATTCATGCATGTTTTAACTTTTTGAGAGCCCCCATGTTCTATGTGCATTAGTAACATCTGGCCAATAAATAAAAACGTCTGGCCTACATGTTCAGCACAAACCATGACTAATCAAATCCAAGTTTATCTTGTCTGTGTGAAGAAACAGATAAGGAAAAGCATGTATGATGGTGTGCATAAACCCTATGCAAGCAGAGAAGGGGTTTGCAGGAGACTGAGCAATCAGTTAGGTAACTGAGTTATGAGGCAACCTGTGGCAAAGGTAGACTCTCTCTCTTTTCTTTTTTTTATCTCAGTTGGGAAAGTCCTATGCTTACAAGAAGCTCAGCTGGGAGGAGAGCTACCTTGGTGTGGGTCCTGGGCCAGGAAGCACTTGCTTTGATGTTTTGGCTTGCAGCTCAGTGAAAAACGAACTAGAAGACATATCCAGGAGGGACTTGGGAAGTGAGTGAATTTGCTGTATATTGTATTGGGCTGATGATCCATAGCTGGGTAACTTAAAGTGGATACATATTCCTGGAGTCCATGCAAAGGGGTTTCTCTCATATGGTTCTTTGGCTACAAACATACATTACATTTGTACTGGGACAAACTGTTTTATCCTGGAGCCAAGGGCAGTTGTACAGATGTTCATGTCTCTTGTCCCAGGATAAATCCTAAAAAAAGCTTTTCCTGGGTAAGACCTGGCAACAGTTTATGCCAAGATATTTCAAAATATGGCTGTACAGTTATCCCAAGATTGCATCATTGACTCAGTGGCAGAAAAGCAGCACTGAATCCAACTGCTCAGTGAGCCCTGATTAGAAGGCTGATGTGTGTACATACCAGTCCCAAGATATTTTTGTTCAGGGACACAAGCACAGCTTATTCAGGGATAAATCTAATGTCTGTCCCTAGCCTCTTCAGTAGGCACTTTTAGTTTCTTCCAGCATGACGTCAGGGTGGTGTATTAACCATACAAATTAAAGTGAAAATAATCACTATGGAATGAGGTTACTGAATGACTCTGCCCTGGTGTTACCCAGTTAGCCTAGCGCAGTGTCAGGGTAATGGACAAAAGGAGGTAGAAAGTTGCTTTAAAAAAAAGTCTTTTGCACCCCAAGAATTGGACTTAAGCCCACATTCCCTCAGACATGTGTTTTCCCTCATCAAAATCTTTCTAGGTCCTTACAAGATCCTCCTCACCTCGCACACAGTAGATTTGATTTTTAAAACAGCCACGTGAGGGGGGGAAAAAAATCCTGGCCACAAAGCAGAAGTGAATTGAGGGAAGAGGTAAGTAAAGTGGCTTGATGGCAATACAGGAAATCTTTGACAGGAGTTGGAACTCGGTCTCTCTAGTTCTTGTGTGGAGCTTTATCTGCCTTTCTTGCTTTTTTTTTTTGAGTGGAGAACCAGCTGCACCTTAGGATTGGGCTTTCTTACTGCTTATCAAAGACCTTTAAGACAAGCACTTATTCTTACTTGTCCATGGACATTACTTTTGTTCACACTTATGGCTGCAACAAGCTTGTGCACCATGCATGGAACTGCAAGCCTCTGTGCTTAGCTTCTGTTGGCCAGCATTGATCGGAAGGCCTGAACTACATAGCTCAACTCATAAATGTGCACAGTTATACTCCTCTGTCACAAGGTACCACGGCAATAGCCAAGCCTTCTTGCTAGAGAGACCGACCTCCTGTACCATTGTGGGATGCCAGCTTCGTTCATGTCAGGGGCTAACATGCAACATCATATGCATGCATAGTAAGCAGGAATGAAAGACTGTCATCTTCTAAGAGAAATCACTGGTTGTATTACAGAGGGAGAAATTCTGCTTAAAATACGCATTGGGGTTTAAAAACTACTCTGTGCATATTTATGTAACTTCCCCAGATTTTGCAGTTTGCCCAACAAGAGAGATCTCCAACAAAATAAAGAGCAGTACATTGGTGTGCAAACACCAAATCGGCCGAGTATGAGGCAGAGGAGGGTGGAAAGATGGATTAAAATACAAAAATTTTGAAGGAGTGGGAAAATATTGTGCACAAGACTGGGATTGTGCTAGGAAAGAGGATGATAAAGCATCCTTAACCCATTGGGATAGCGATGCTTCTCTTCTTCCCCTCCACCCCCAAGTTCCTTTCATAGAAAAGCTTTGTTATTTTAAAAAAAAAAAATTACAAGGCATCAACAAAACACTTGGGTCTCTGCAGTCCAAGCTTTCTCTCAAAGGTTGAATACCTGAGAATCTAAAAGCCCTACATTTGAGAAGGACCCTTAGTAAGTGTTGATAAACCCACACAGAAATGATAAAAGGTTTTGTTCTGCAGCATATATTGTATATCAATAGATTATCTTACTTGTTTCCTCGTAGGTCTGGCTTTTACTAGTGTGGGTTTTTTTTCTTTTTTTGGTGGGGGGAGCGGGTGGGAGTTGCTATTGTTGTAGGGAAGCTTCTGGAATGGCTGCACACAAAGTAATAGTTTTTTAAATAATGAGAAAAGATTCCACATGGAAAGCTCATCTGGCTGTGGCAGTTTGTGACTGAATGAGAGAAAAGTGCCCTAGAAGCTATTCATTAGGAATTCACTGGAAGCTCTCAAACAAGCCTGGCAGAAGCTGAAATTGAAGTGGTCTCTGACCTAATTTTCTTCTGCATGAAACATCTGCATCAAGGCATTCTTTGATGTATTCCACTTGGCTCTGTCTACAGCATTGTATCACATGGCTTCAGCGTTGCCTCAGTTTTAAAAGACATTTCCAGCCTGTAGAAGGTAATGTGATGTTCCTGTTACCCAAACTAATCACTCAATGTGCTCCCGAAATAGAAACAATAGAGGTTCAGACACTGTTGCCTGCTTTGCAGTTGTTGTTGCTGCCTTCGCTCACGGTTTTAAAAACCTAGATCTGTGACATTCATTTCATGTAATTCATCAACACCGGGGAGGGGAGGGGGGAGGAACTGAACCTTCCTGTAAGAATATGTCGGAGGACACAATGCTTTACATATGTGAGCTTCGGTTTCTTTGCCTCTCCTGCCATACGTTTAGTGGAGCACATTAAAAATAAACTGGGCAAATGGTGGAGGACATTATCATAAAACCTCAATAGAAGGAGCTCCTGGTTTTCATTTTGCTGTTTGTTCTCCCTGCTGAGTGACACCCAAACCTCACAGCAAAAGGAGTGTGCGAGTGTTTGTCTGGCTCTAGGAATGCTGCATGCTGTATTTTGAATATTCTTTTTCTTTAATGCAGGACAAAGCGTGTTTTAGGATGGTCTCTCTCTCTCTCTCCAGTCCCAAGCTCTTCCCAAACTGAAGTAAACAAATATGCCAAAAAAAAAGAGGAGGGGGGGAATAATTTTTTATAAAATGAGCTGCAACAGGGGTCACTTTACTCTGATAGAATAGATCTGTGCCTTCTCCAGAAAGGCTTGCTGCACAATCTTACCTAATGGCATGCTGCTGTTTCCCCAACCTTACTCGTATTATGTGAATAACGGTGGTGTCTTTTGTATTCCACCCCCTGAAGAAGAATCTTTTGAAATTGTAAATGACTGTGCGGCAGGTTTTAGTGTCTGTCTCTTGGAAATAGCCAAGAAAAACCCACTGATGGAGCAAGATGCAGCAAGCCTTTTGAAAGTTATTCAGCCTGCTCCCTCAGCCTTATGAATGTGTGTGTATATCTATGCAGCTTAATTCTCTTGATGGATGGCAAGAATAAATTATTTTCCTGTGACTCACTTCTTTTCTTTTCTTTTTTTATCTTTTCATTTTTGTTGACATAAAGGAAACAGCGACTGGCCAGCAAGCTTCCAGAAGTCCTGTGGGTTCTGTGTGAGATGAGTTGGTGGTTTCTCAGTCCTGTTGCTAGCAGAGATCAGAAGGGAAAAAAGCACTGTGACTAGTACTCATTAGCCTCCTCCTTGGCAGACGCAGCAGAGAAGCAACAGACTTCAATGGGCTAAGAGCCTGAGAACAGTTCATTCCCAAAGGTCACCCAGGCAGGTCAGGGTTGAGGTACCATGGCAGGACAGCATGAGGAAGCCAACACTGCTCCAGCCTGACCTATTGGATGGGAAAGCAGAGGTCTTTATTAAGTCCTCTCTGGTGGTTCTTCTTTTATCCTTTGCTACTTTGTTTTTCAGGGTTTATTGGGGTTTTTTGGAGTGGGGGAAGGGATTGGTAATAAAAGATTTGAACCTATCCTTATGGTGCCAAGCCACCAGTTAAGGTTAGGGTCTAGGCAAAGCACAAACATGGTGTGAAACAATCCCATTTGTTAAATGCCTACAATCTAAATAAACCAAACAAACAAAGATTGGGAGAGAAACTGCAGGCGTAGTGAGGTAAAGTGACTTGACTAAGGCCATGCAGCAAGTCGGTAGCAGAGCTGAGAGAGACTCCATTGTCTTCTAAAAGCTAGTCCAAAGCCTGTCACACTAGAACATGTCCCTCTCATTCTCCAAAGGCAAGAGTTCATTTCCTAGCTCTCACCCATGCCTTTCACCAGCATTAAATTCTATTAATTATCAACTATTAATTCAAATAGTTTTAGGAAAACAACGCCACCAACAAAACACTTGCAACAGGCAGGAAGATTCTCCAAATCTCTGGTCAGTTTTCCTGCAGGACAGTAAAATTCACTGAACCATACACACACACAAGTACACACTGCCCCAGTGCTTCTGCTCACAAAGGGTCATTTCAAATCACATACTTTGACGGAGAAAAGGCAAAGACATCTAACAGGCTTTGAGCGCACAGCCTGATTTCCATGTGTTCATGGACATGGTTGGCTACAGACTGAGCCTGGCAGAAACCTGTCATGTCCACTCTAAAAATAACCATCTCCAATGGAGAAGGTCTGCTACTTAGACCTAGCTTTGGTTGAGCAGAGTGATGCAATGTTCAAAAATGGCAGACCAGCTCTTTGGCAGGTCTGTGATGTTTCAGAAGCCACAGCGGTCACAAAGGCAGTTTGTCTGAAGAGGCCATTTCCATCAACAGTGAATTCACTTTACATCAAAGGCACTGCATGTAATTTTCACTTGGTTTTTCCTACTCTGGATTCATTGCTTTTCTCCTTTTCCTCTCCCCGCACTTTTGATTCTGTCAGAGGGACAGCTTGCCTGGTATGGGACTGCCTGTTCCCTATGTGTCCCTGTGTCTCTCTGTGTCCCTCCCTCATTCTCTAGTCCTCTGCTCTGCCTTTGGAAATCAAGTCCATCAATCTCTCAGGCTATTCATTCTAAGCTCTGGAGACCTGGGTTTGCAGCACAGTATGCTCCAGTCTTTTTCCAGTGACACTTCCTCTTTATCCCACCCCTTATATCTGAAACCATGAAAGCAGGCTGGGTGTTTTGTCTGTTCATTTGGCAGATGGATAGAGCTTAAGATTCAGATTTTACAAGAACATTATGTTAGAAATGGAATCAATGAAAAATAAAATATGACAAAACCCCATTACTCTTTTTTGGACATAGATACAGGTTTGTATAATTGTTAGCAGTTTCATGTAAACTCCTGTAGGTAAGAAGAATAAAAAGGTCTTTTTTAAAAAAAAAAAAATCTAGTCTGTTCTGTATACACCAGCAGTGGTGGTCTAGGCCAATGCTGAACATTTGTGCATTGGACAATAGCACAGCCTGGCCTGACTATTATCAGCTGCTGTTTTCTGGTTAGCTTTCCTTTTATTCAAGTGCACAATGCAAGCCTTTATCACCCTTCAGTCATAGTGACTCTTGAGGAATACATCTGGTTTTCTCTTTCAGCAGCTCTGAAAAGGTCAGTCTGTTCATTTCTTATTCGCAGGACACCACATTTTTTTCTGAACTGGAAAGACAGGCCTACACCTTTTCATTCCGTCTTGTACGTAATTAGACATGGTGTCGCTCTAGAAACCTACCCTCAAAATCCTCCTGAGTAACTCTTTCAGAGACGGAGAGAGAGAGGACCACTTCCATCCGGTGCTGAATTCATTGTGTGCTTACAAAGGCACTTCCCCCAATATTGCCAGCATGCCTTTTTCCCCCCTCCTCCTCACAATGATTATTGCTTTACCGACACACTGTGCACGATAGAAACTCTTTCTTGCAAAAAAGAAGGCCACAGATTATTTGTGCAAATGCAGTTGTAATCATTTTCACTTCAGTGACGTTGGACATTCTTCATGCGCTCTGTAACATAATAACAAGTGTGCCCATGAGGAAAGAACTAACAGCAGCTGGTGTCTGACAAATTATCTTACTCAAGACAGGCAAACGGTGACTTGAACTCTAGCAGTCAAATGGGCATGTATTTTGTTTCATCTCTCCCAACCAGTCATAACAGGCCAAATCCTCAGCTGGTGTAAATCAGTGTGGCTGCACTGATTTACATCAGCAGAAGAGCAGTTTTGCTTCCAAGTAGCTCTCTCTTGAGTCTCTATAGAGGCAGCAGAGTCATTGCAGACACCCTGTAAAGCTTTCTGTGTTACCCTGATAATGGCTGCATCTATGACCTCTGTGCTTCAGAAGAAAAGAGTCTGTGAACTAGCTGGCCTTGCCTTTCTCCTGAGGAAAGGCTGCCAATATTGTCAGAGGCAGAGAAAAGGCGACTGTTTCATAAAATTAATTATTGACCAGTAGGAAATAAGCTAGAAGCATCAAATTAATTTCAGTTAGGAGGACGAGCTGAGATTTGCTAAGACTCAGTCAAGAGACATTTGGTATAAAACTGCTGGTTTATTAACTTATCCTGCCAAGACCACTAAGATACAGCAGTATGATTCTTGAATTCTTGAAACCCATCCAAGTTGAGTGGGGTTTTTTAGTATTTCATGGTTGCAAGGTTTCTACTTTGTACCTTTGCTTCCATGAAGCAGCTGAATATTCAGGTGTAGACCAATCTTCTACAGTGTCCTCTGGTCAAGGTGCCTGCCACAATCTTTTCAATGCAGTTCAAGCTAACATAGTCTCAGTGACTCAAAGTGATGTTCCTGGGATAGAGCTCTTCACATGTTTCTGCTGGGGGTTCACTAAGTTGAGAGATATTTTGTTAGCCCCAGCATATACCAACTACTACCAGGATTATTTTCCTACCACATCAGTGGTAAGCCCAGGACCAGAGTGCATTGAATTTTAACTGAGGGAAAAAGAATCACCAGAAAGAGTTTATTACTCTTCTCTTCCAAGCCAGGCATGCCTATACCTGATTACTACACTTGCTTTTGAATAATTTTAGCATCACAGCTCAGGGCATAAGGGTGTTCTTGTCTTGTCAGTGTTCCTAAGCAGTATGGTTAATATTGTCCTTAGAAACATATTTTTTCTGCTTCAGAAAGCACAGAGTCGAACTCAAGGCCCCTCCATGTACATGGGTATTTCAGCACAAAGTGCCCGGTTGCGTCAAGGGCAGTATCTTCCAAAAAGAAGCACAAGTAGAATGAAAAGTGTGGTGAGTTTACATCTGAACAGTGAGTAAGACCATTCTTGTTGCTGAGCTGTAATATTTCTTGACTGGGTATTGCTTGGGTCATATTCTTGGCAAGTACTAATGGGCAGGAAATCTGTTGACATCCACCGAGCAGCTATTATTTGTATGAATGTAATGCCCAGAGTTTCTACCCTAAATTATTGCTGTATGAAGCTAAATAACCTTGCAATTTAAGGAGTAAAGTCATTTACCTCTGCTCACACAACTGATCAGCGGCAGAATGAAGAAAAGAATGCAGGTCTCCAGTCTCCTAGCCCGTTTATTGAGCCACTGGGCCATGCTGCTTTTGAGAGAGATGGCCTCTTTTGTTTGCTTTATATAGAGGAGCTGATGTACTACACCAGCATGGCAGGCATTTTAAAAGGCTGCATTTCTTGTTCTAGGTTTGCAATTTAAAATGAGGGAATAACTAAAGACAAAGAAAATTTAGTTTCTGGCATTAAATTTCTTGATTAGTTTAGAACTATAATATATATTGCTTCAAACTAAAGCCTTCCGAGATGTCTCCTGATTCTCAGCTCTTTTGCAACGAATAATGGCTTTAGGACACAGAAGGAACATTTGAAATCTTTATTAAATCGTCTGTATGATAGCAGCTCTTGCTAATGCAGTTAGACTCAAGGGTTTATCATTGTTTCTATCAAGGACCCTGATTTTCAGAGGTTTAGAACAATGTGGTCTTAAAATCTGCCCACAGCTAAAACACATTTTTGTTCTTATCACATTGAGTATACAGTAAATTGGAATAGAAATTAGAAAAGTTATGTGTTCTCTGATTTTTTTTTTTTAAAAAGAAATAAAAGATCACACTCTTGGCATTCCATAAAAGAACAAGATTCTTTAAGCCTGGTATAGCATATCAGACAGTCTCAGTGCTAAATTATCACCCTATTACCTACTAATCAGTTGCATGGAAAATACAGGAATTTGGAAGGAAAGATCTTGACCTTAGCTAAAGATCAATTTATGCCCTAAAGCCTTAGAAGGAACAACCCTAATCATGCTATTGTAGCCAATGTAAGTGTATAGTTCTTAGCCATATAGGTTACCTGTCTTCCTTTGGCGTTCCAAAAGCTCCCCAAAAAAGTTTTTTTATTTTTAATGTGCTGCTTTTCAAAGCACCATTGAGTGTTGGGGGTATGCCTGGCATAGATCCAGTCAGGCCTTGGCCCTAGAGCAGGGGCGGGCAATTATTTTGGGTGGAGGGCCACTTACACCCAGGTTTGGCAGGCTGTTGAGGGTCACATGGGTAGCCCTGCCTCTTGACAGGTGCCCCACCTCCTGGTCACCATCTTGGGAGCAATGTCCCAATGTCTTGGCACCAGTGTCCCAGGGCCAGCACCGGTAGAGCCCAAAGCGGGGAACAGACTGGCAGGGGTCTGTGGAGCCAAGCTGGGTTGTGCCAGCAGGGAGAGGGGGCAGCTGGCCTGTGCTCCTGCCACCCTGCTCTGGGCCCTGCCAGCACTGGTGTGGGCCTCGTGCTCCTGCTGGCTCCCATACCTGCTCACTCCCAGTGCCTCCCAGCCCCGCGGTACAGGCGGGGAGCAGTGTACAGCCCTGACCCCCTGCTTCCCAGCCCGGAAGGAGCTGGTGCTGAGCACAGGGAAAAGCAGACCCTTGCTCAGCCTGTGGCTGGTACTCCCTGTGGCAGCCACTCGCAGACCACGCAAGGCTGTCCTGAGCGGGCACAGGCAGCCCCATGCAGGCTGCAAGCGCCTGCAGCGCGAGGCACTGGCCATGGGGTGGGCAAGGGGCTGCTTTTCCCTGCGCTCAGCACCAGCTTGTAACCTGGCCCCACTGCCAGCCTGGGCACTGTGTGGCTCCAAGCTTGCCTGTTGGGGCTGCGCCATGGCGGCAGAAGCTGTGGCTACCCTGCTTGCTGCGCCGGGCAGTGTTTGCTGCTGCTGCCCGCCTGGAGCTCGCATGCTGGGCAACCCTGAGGCAGCAGTGGCAAACACTGCCTGGTGCAGCAAGTGGGGAGCCACAGCTGCTGTCACCATGCACATCCCCAGTGGGCAAGCTCAGAGCCAGCGTAGGGCCCAGGCTGGCTGTGGGGGCAGCTTACAAGCAGGTGCTGAGCGCGAGGGGGAAAAACTGGCCAGTCGCCCACCCCATGCCTGGCACCTGCTCACAGCCCGTGTGGGGCTGCCTGTGCCTGCTCAGGACAGCTCCACCTGGGCTGTGAGCGGCTGCAGCAGGGAGTGCTGGCCATGGGGCAGGGGAAAGGGCCCCTGAGTGCAGGAAACAGTAGCCCCTCCCCTGCCCCGTGGTCAGTGCTCCCTGCTGTAGCTGCTCGCAGCCTGCACGGGGCTGTCCTGAGCAGGCACAGGCAACCCCAGGTGGGCTGTGAGTGGCTGCAACGCAGGGCACTGGCCACAGGGTGGGTAAGGGACTGCTTTTCCCCCTCTGCACTCAGCTTTTCCCTGGGGTCCTCCCCTGCCCTCCCTCCCCTTCCCTGTGGTTCTTTTGCGTGGCAGCCACATGGTCCCAGGCCAGAAGCCCCTGCTGGGGCTTTGGGATGAGGGGGCGGGGCTGTGCAGGCCCTGGTGTTGTGGGATCCCTCCAGGGCTTCCCCTGGGTCCTACTGCCCCTGGTTGCTATCATTGACAGGAATGAAGGGCAGCTAAATATTAATTTTCTAAATTTTTTAGGGGCCCCACAAGCCGGATAGAATAGCTTTTGCAGGCCAGATTTGGCCTGCGGGCTGTATCTTGCCTACCCCTGAACTAGAGTCACAAGCTGCAGAGGCAGGAACGGATAAGGTATGGAAGCAAGGCTGTAAGCTACAATCATCTTTATTCAGGAGCTATAAGATGGGAACCAGATTGGTGTTGCAAGCAGGAAACTGGCACCTAGGAAATAGGGACCAGTGGGCAAGAACCAGGAACTAGGAGCCACCAGTCTGGATACAAGACTCTGGGCTGGAGTCAGGAACAAGGAGCTGGCAGCCAGGAAACAGGAAGTCAGAAGCCAGTGGTCAAGAAACACAGATCTGGGCTGGAGTACATCTAGGTACAGATGAACAACCCAGGTGTGCTGTTGAGTAGCTTCCTGAGCCCTGAAAAAGCTGCTGCTTATGTGTAAGCAGCCATATCCATGCAGGTAATTGGGGCTATGCAGGCCCTGGGGCTAATTAACCCATCTGCACTGAGTGTGTTTTTGTTTTAGAAGGGAAGCATTTAACTGGCTGAGCTGCTATATAAAATCGTAAGTATGTTACAGCCTACTGTTTGCTTTTGTTTGGAAGAATCTATTGCTTCTAGTCCTGATATGACTGGGTTTCCCAAGTGCGACCACAGTACCTATTATGATGATGTGTAGCATATGTGTGTGTGAGTCAGTGACAGTTGTAGTAGATCTTTGTAATCCATGGTTATAAGCACCTTGCTAGATTCTGTAACAATTAATGAACCATCTAATTTACTTACTTACTAATTCCCAGTAGCCAAACAGCACTTATAGTGCTTTGGCATCCATGATGATGCACCTCCCTTCTTGTCTGTCATAAGCTATCTCCTCCCAATCCTGTCCTAAATTAAGTACCTTCAGGTCTCCTCTTATGTTGTCCAAAAATCATTGGTGAGGCCTACCTTAAAGACATCATCCTATCAGTTGATGATCATAGATAATTTTAAAGTTTCTTGTTTCTTCCACTTTCACCACAAGGCTGATCCATGCTAATAATTGTACAAACAAATTTGTAACAAGAGTCTTTTCTGTGTTATTTTGTAATTTTTTGTTACTACTTTGTCTCCATTTTCCCCTCACTGGGCCTTTCACTGGTCCAGCTGTTTTCCTGAGAATATTGTTTCCAAAATAAATCCATTTCTGTTGATTTTTCAGCTACACATATTTAATATCTCTTAATAATGTATTAATCATTTATAAACAAAACATTCGTATTAGAGCTGGCCATAAACTTTCCGGTGGAATAGTTTTCTACTGGAAAATGCTGGTTTGACAAAATATAAACAATCTGCAAGAATAATTTTGATTAAAAACTTAAATTTGTGGTTGCAACATAGAGCCAAGAAGGATTTTTTAACCCTTTTGCTACAAGTATCAGGGGTTTTGTTTTTGGGGGGTTATTTTTGCTTTCCTTATTGTAGTAAATACCAAGCTTAGTAAACATTTGGGGTGTGTCACATATTTGTGTTCCTGTTTGTTCCTGGGTACACCCCTGCTTGCACACTCCAGAATATGGCAAAGGGACGTAGGTGGGGTAGGGGAGGGTGGGGCTAACACCCATGGACCTGTGCTGGCCCTAGCAGATTTTACCTGGGGTTCTGGGGCCCGCCCTGACCATCAGTGGCACCAAGCCAGATCTCCCTGTTTCAGAAAAAACTGCTGTGCTGCAAATTAGCAGTGCAGCACATTGGTGCACATCATAGTTTCATAGTAGTTAGGGGTCAGAAGAGACCTAAATAGATCATCGAGTTCAACCCCCCACCACTGGCCGGAGCACACGCTGGGATCACATGGCCCCAGACAGGTGTTCATCCAACCTCTTTCTGAATTTTCCCAAGGTAGGAGCGAGGACCAGTTCCCTAGGAAGTTGGTTGCAGATCCTAGCCACCCTAACAGTGAAATAGTGCCTCCTAATCTCTAACCTGAACCTATTCTCCAGCAGCTTCTGGCCATTGTTCCTCATCATCCCAGGTGATCTTCCTATTTGCTGCTGATCTCCCCTAACGAGTTTGTAGGCAGCCACCAAATCCCCCCTCAGCCTCCGTTTGCTGAGGCTGAACAGGTTCAGGTCCCTCAGCCTCTCTTCATAGGGCTTGCCCTGTTGCCCTCCAGCCAAATGGGTGGCCCTCCTCTGAACCCTCTCAAGGCAGGCCACATCCTTTTTAAAGTGCGGTGCCCAGAACTGGATGCAGTACTCCAGTTGAGAGCAGACCAATGTCATGTAGAGCGGGAGTATCACCTTTCTGGACGGGCTTGAGATGCATCTGTGGATGCACGACAAGGTGTGGTTGGCTTTGCTGGCTGCTGTCTGGCGTTGGTAGCTCATGTTCATTTTGGAGTCAGTAATGACTCCAAGATCCCTTTCCGCCTCTGTGCTTACAAGAGGGGAGCTCCCCAGCTTGTATGTGTGCAGTGGATTCCTTCTCCCCAGGTGCAGCACCCTGCATTTATCTACATCGAAGCCCATCCTATTATTATCCGCCCACTTCTGTAGTCTGTCTAAATCTAATTGCAGCCTCTCTCTCCCTTCAAGCGTGCCTACCTCTCCCCACATCTTGGTGTCATTGGCAAACTTGGACAACGTGTTTTCCACCCTCTTGTCCAAGTCACTGATGAAGATGTTGAACAGTGTAGGCTCCAGGGCCAAGCCCTGGGGGACCCCACTATTCACATCCCACCAAGTCGAGTACGACCTGTCCACCACCACTCTCTGGGTGTGCCCCATCAGCCAATTTTTGACCCATCCAACTGTGTAGGCATCAATGCCACAGTCGCTCAATTTATTAATGAGAATGAGGTGAGAGACAGTGCCAATGGCCTTCTTAAAGTCCAGAAAGACCACATCCATGGCGACACCATCATCCAGAGATCTAGTTACCTGGTCATAAAGGGCTATCCTCTGTGTGCAGTTTGTGGTGCCTCAAATGGCTTTGAGGTGCCACAAATTGTATATGCATGCTCATGGGGACACACCCTTAGTGTTTAATTGTGGAGCAGAAGGCAACTTCTGCAGACCCTTTATCTCTGACTGACTGACTGACTCGCTGCTCCCTAAATGAGGGACTGTCTTCCAATTCCCACCTTCCTCAGTCTCCTGTTAGATAGCATCTCTAAATTATAACTTCTATCACTACGTTTAGCATTGGGTATTGGCTGCAGCAAAGGCTGGGGATTTTGATTGGGATGTGTTAATGCTCCTTCTTGGAGTTAAAAAACAAGACCTGGCTAGTGGGTCTCCTCTGCTCAGGATCAGACCAATTGCTACATTTGAGGTTAGAAAGGAATTTTACCTTGTTGTCCAGAGCTGCTCAATCCCTGGCCCATGGGCCAAATATGGCCCATGGAACCATTTCATCCTGCCTGTGGGGTTTCCCATGGGTCCAGAAATTTGGCAGTATTTATTGTCACACCCCTGCTACCAAATTTCCAGCCCCAGGGGGAACCCCACAGGCAGGATAATGTGGCCTGTGCATGGGGGTTGCCCCATGGCCAGATCCAGGCACATGGGTTCAGGTTGGCACATAGTGGAATCCAGTGTGTGAGGTCTGGCATTCATGCTGCTGGATCCGGTGCATGAGGTCAAACCAATCCTGTGCCATGCATCTGATCCTTGGGGGCAGAGCGTTGGACACCACTGCCTTTGTTGGATTGGCACGGACTGTGGCTTTCTTCACCTTCCTCTGTAGCATGATCCTCTTTCTTGGATCTTTTTAGCACATTTAATAGCTACTTTGTCCTTGCAGTGGGAGGACATTGACAGTGCCCTAGTTCCCCTGCTTTTTTTGTGGCAAGTGTGTGCTTGATGTTTGGGTCATTGTACCTAATAGTTGTATAAAAGGGTTGTTTTATGTTTTTAAAAATAAGTTAGACAAACTTGTCCAGGATGGTTTAGATAGGGACGATTGTGCTTCAAATAAGGGGTTGAACTGGATGACTTCACTTTTCTGTGATGCTACTGTGATGTATGCGTAATCAAAATGATATCAAAATGAAGCAGTTCAATAAGGTCATGGCAGTATCCCTAAAACAATGTTTTTCCTTGAGCGTTTCATTTGAGGTATAATATCAACATTTAATTACATTTCACATTGACTGAGTCTACTAAAGTGTGACCAGTCTTTGTAGCCAGGTGTCTCTCATTCTATCAGGTAGTCATAAAAGTCCCTAGCCTGGCCATCTTTATATAACTAGAATGAGAAGTATTTCACAGCTTGGGACTCCTCAGACTTACACGTCGGAGCTGGGTAGAGAATGACCCAGTTCCATTCTGTAATACTTTTCAAGGGTTCAGAATTTGTTTTCTTTCTGCGCTGAAATGAAAGCCAAACCTTTCAGATGTCTTCACAGAACAGAACTGTGAAGAAGTATCCGTTTTCAGATTGAAAAGGATCCAGGGTTTAGATTTGGCTCTTTTCTTCTCTCTCCGATCAGAAGTGACCAGAGACCCTAGGACTTGACAGCCTGCTAGAGGCTTCATTGACGTTGATGTCTTTGTGAAATGCTACAACATTAATACAACAGCATATTTTACCAAAAATACATTAGGTGTAAAATGGTGAAACCAGCTCTGTGATAAACCATGCTACAGTCTCTGCCAGTATAGAAGATTTAACTACACAGCCGTCACAAAAATCACATGGCCTTCCTTCCTCCTGTCAAGCCATTTAGCAGAATTTTCAGATTTTGTTCGAATCTGACAGGCCGCAGTACAAGCACTTCTGCTGTGGCTTTGCACTTGCAACCTCTGGGTTGTCAACCATGTGCCTTAGTGCCTGTGCCACCCTAGCCTTGATCATATAGTATAAAATGCATATATATGCTGAGCACTAAGCCTGTTAAAGTCATGGAATTTTTGCCATTGACTATACTAGAAATGAGGTCATAAACAAAGAACCATATTCTGCTATTCTTACCTTCACTGAGTAGTGTAGTACTTGTAGTCCCGTAGAAATCAATGATCATATTGGTGCAGTAAGGTGGAGTAAGGTATGTGATATGGTACTATGGTAATCAGAACCCAGTCCTGCATGGACATTATAGCTCATGCTTAGGGACCCCAACTGTAGGTGTTTTTTAAAAGCTATTTTTGTCCTTCAATCCCTTTTTTTGTTTAAAAAAAAATCAAAAGTTCATCTGTACCTAGATAGCCCAGTGGTCTAAGTGTGGCTATGGCATTCTAGGATCTATAGCTAACAGCACATGGGGGACTGATAAGTCCAGCATTGCATCCAATCAGCTTTGACTTTCCAGTCTGAATGATCAGGTACCCACCTACATTGGTGGGCAGCCTTCAGCACAAGTCTGTAATGAGACTTGATTTCATACCTCCAAAGCCACAGTGAGACACCAGCTGCTCCAACCAGACCTCCCTTCCTTTTCTGCTTAGGAAGGTAACTTCTGCCAAGCTTGCCTAATGCACATGCTTTTGTCATTGCTTGTTCAGAGAACAAATTGGAAATTGGTAGTGCAAAACTACTTCATTTGCAGCTGCACACAAAAATACTTAGATCAATACCATAATTTCATCAGAAAGGGGAAGAGTAGTCATTTTTAAAGTCCTATATCTCAAACATGTTTTTTTCCATCAAGTTCAGATTTTAAAATAATAATGATTCTACTGTTTGAGGATCATACAGAGGTCACATGCATTACTTTAAGTCAGGGATGTTAAAGATACATCCTGCAGGCCAGATGTGGCCCATGGAGCCCTATCATCCAGCCCACAGTGCTGTCCATTGGTTTTAGAGTGGGCCCACACATGACATGCAGTGCATGCTGGAACACCCTGCATGCTACATGCGGTGCATAGTGCCAAGGCATCTGTGTGCTATATGCAGTAAGCGAGGTTGAGGCAGGCACACGTTGCATGCGGCTCCTAGAGCCAGTCTGGGGTGTGTGCTGCAGGTAGTACCCACAGCAAATTGACTCCACATGCTGGATCCAGCATACAGGGCCAATCTGCAGGCCCAGTCTGACCTGTGGACCAGCCCCATGCCATTCGTCTGGCCCACTTGGCTTGATGAGTTTGACACACCAGCTTTAGATCAAGTTTGGGATTACAATCTTGATTCCAAAATAATGACCAAACCAGTGACTACTTGCAGATCTAGTATTCTTTATCCTTGATGTTCTTATTGAGAGCATAGATCTTTTAGAGACATCCTAATATTTAGTGGCAGAAAGTTCCTGCAATGTAGCTTTTGTAAGAATTATTTTGTTTTTACTCGCTCACTGTTCTGTTTTGTACTTGTGCTCAGGCTAATGTTAAAAAGAAAGACAAAGAAAATAGGCATGGTGCGAAGATTAACATAGGCAGAGAAGGAAGAAGGGGGCATCTATGGCCTGTCTTACACAAGTGATTATATTATAAGTAGTATTTGCCAAAATGCCTAATTAACTTAGGACTCATTTTCCAAATGAATTTAGGTACCTTAACTCGCTCTAACATTCGGTGCAACTTAGGTCCTAGAGTCCAGATTTCTAAATGTCTGTAGATACAGCTCTGCCCTCCCCCCACACACTTACTTGTGGCTGCCCCATGGGAGCAGGAAGAGAAGGGTTAACCTCCCTGCCCATGCCCCTGCCAAGTCACTGCTCTTATCCAGGCTGAGCTAGGACCAGAGAGCGACTGAGGTGGCAGTGACAGTGGTGGTTGGGCAGGCAGCTTAACCCTACTCTGCCTGCTGTCCATGGACAGACAGCACAGGCAACCACAAGTAAGTGCAGGAGCAGCGGTTGGGAGGGAGAGGGGGGAGGGCAGTGAGTAGGGATCTGGAATGCTGGTGGGGGGGTGGGAATGGGCCTGATCTGGGCCAGTGGGGGGAGAGATGTTTAAACTAATGTGTAGCCTTGAGTGGCTACATCTTAGTGTAACACAAGTTGGGTAGCACAGATCAGAGATAATCCTGCCCTAGAGTGGTGTAACTTTGTGCCATACAACAGGTATATAAAACTAGTTTCAGGTGTTAATGTGTAGACAGTTCAGGTGTTAAGAGCTTAGGAACTGCCCAAAATTGCTGCGTAACAAGCATGGATGACTGGTGCATCCTGAGTCTGGGGGGCACCAGCAGCCGATCCCTGGGGAGGGGAGTCACCCAAGAGCTGATCGCCGACCCCGGAAGCACCACTAGTGCTTCTCTCAGCGCCCCCACTCCCTGGATGGTGTCATTCTCAGGTGGGGAACAGGCCAGAACTTCTCTCAGCACCCCCACTCACCCACCAGCGAGGGCCAATCTCAGGGGGGGGTATGTGCCCCCCTGTGCCTCCCCTATGCATTGCCTATGGTAACAAGGCCCTACATCCAATTAAAAATATTAGGTGTGGAGGAGCCTAAATCATATTATAAAGCAATGGGACTGAAATCCCTACATCCATTAGGTGTTTATGGGTGCATCTACATGTGCAGTTTACTCCAGAGCTGACTAATTAGCTCTGTAGTAAAGTGTCACCATCTACATGTGTGCCTGTATTAGAGTACAGTAAATTAATTAACTCCACTGTAGCATAGTACTGTCCATGACAAGTACTATCCTACAACAGAGTAGTTGTATGCTGAAATGCATGTGCAGACAAGTGACCAGGGCTGGCTGGCGCATGAAGGTGCTAAAGTGCAGGTGCTGGCTAGCCCCGCACTGGAGCACCCTTGTGCCCCAGCCAGGCCCTCCATAGCACGCTGAGCTGGGGCAGAGCAATCCCGAGCTGGCAGGCTAACCCCCCTGAGTCCCCTGCCGGCTGGGGCTGCTCTGCCCTGGCTCAACATCCTGTGGTCCCAGGTGCACGTGTAAATACTGTGCCTGGGACCAATAAGCTCTGGCATGAACTGCACTGCAATTTATTGCTATGCACTAATTGCATGTGTAGATGCACTTGAGATTTTTTTTCCTTGGGTTATTGTTATTATCCTTTCTGGCCTAAAAAAATTGTAGATACAAAAAAAGAAAAACATTTGTTATACTAATATTGAGGGTCAAATATTCTCAAACAGAAAGTAGTCACACTTGCCCCAATGCATGTATGATACCATAACTGTAGAATGCAGGGAGCCAGACATAAAAAGAGGTAATTAGATGCCTAAAAAGTACAGATTTGCATGGAAAAACGTGACTGCCATTACATGTGTAGGTGCACTTCAACCTGTGGAAGTTTTGGTTTGACTTAAAGTGATAATGTATTAATACTTTTCATTATGTTTTAACTATTTTTCCCTCACTGTACATCTTGGAAGACTAACATTGAAACCTTTTATTTAGTTATTTTTTCCCCTTCTGTATCACTCATGCATGCTACTGCCTTATTGTTCATAAATGTTGCCCTGCTGGTGCTCAGGTTTTTTTTTAAGAAGAAAAGATGATTGAAGCATTTGCCTTGCTTTTTTTTTAAATTAAAAAAATAAAAGAATTGCATGGCTTTTGCATTTTTTTTGAATATGCTCACAACCAAATATATCTCTGGTAATTTGATTTGTAGGAAGTGGAGAGAAAAGCATTACATATAGAGTGCTTTTCAATAATTCATCATTCCATAAATCTGCAATGCTATCACCTGTGTTTGGGAGTATAATTTATACTTCTAACTATATAAAATATACGTATATGCACTTAGAGGAACATGTCCTAGCGTAAACTCATTCATTTGTTTTTGCT